>NC_041724.1:4173192-4910692 GCF_900700375.1 Denticeps clupeoides
AGAAACAGGGAGCGAATAAAATTGAGATGACAACCTGCCATATTCATTCATTTTACCCCGCGGCTGAATCAATGCCAGATTTATATAGATCCCACCCCCGAGACATTTTTATGAATGTGCGTGAGTGCTTACTGTAATTTATGAAGTGAAAGAGAGTCTCTTCAGCTGAGGGCTGAGAGACATTTTACAAAACGAGACGGCAGCACAACTTAGGGGCTGCAGTTCCTTGGAAATCAAAATATTAAAAATACCTTAGAAATATTGCAAAGATAAGAAATATGATCTCAATGCATGATGCAAAGTTGGTCCACGCCTTTATTACGTAAATGTTAGGTTAGAGCAATGCATTACTGTCTGGGTGTTCTAATAGGTGCATGAGTAATTCCGAATGCCGCAGCAAGATTTCTAACTAGAACCAGAAAATACGATCACATCACCCCGGTCTTACGTTTGATGCACTGGCTTTAGGGTTGGCTACAAAATCCTATTCTTGACCTATAAAGCTCTTAATGGTCTCGCCCCGCAGTACCTGAGTGGACGTTTAGTTATTTACGATCCTGCGTTCGAAGGGTACCCAAAGTACGGTAGGTCACAGCTGGGTGCAGGTCTTTCTCTTATAGAGCTCCTCAGTTGTTGAACGTCTTGTCGGTCAGTGTTCACTAAATGTTCACTAAAGTCCACTTTAAAATACAGTCACCTAGTCAGACATAGATAGTGTTCAAAGCTGTCCTAGTTAGGGTACCGGGCCACTATTACACTAATGTACCATTTATATCTACATTTACAGCATTTACCAGACGCCCTTATCCAGAGCAACTTACAGTCAGTAGTAACGGGGACAGTCCCCCTGGAGACACTCAGGGTTAAGTGTCTTAGTCAGGGACACAATGGTAGTAAGTGGGGTTTGAACCTGCGTCTTCTGATACACAGGCAAGTGTGTTACCCACTAGGCTACTACCACCCTACCACCATAACCATGTATTTCTGTACCACATTGTTTCTATTTGTTCTCTCTGAGACATGGAACCCAAAAACCCCAGAGACTATAAAGGACTCACGACTCTGGGCATCATTGGTATGGACAATCTTAAAAATAATGGACTTCTTGTTAACCGATTGTTAACAGTAACACTGTAGCTATGCCTACTGCATGCTCTTGCTACCCTGGAAGGGAGCGTCCGACTCTGAATTACTCCTTCCCATGGTTTCTTCCATTTTCTTCCTCCATGTGAGTTTTCGAGAGAGTTGTTCCTTGTTGTTGTTGTTGTTGTTATTGTTGATTCTATGGCCTCATGGACGTAGAAATAAACAGAAATAAACAGATAAAAAACAAGAAGTGACCGCTTGCTAGTTAACTGTATGTCGGAGGGGAGGCTATCCAGCTGTTTTTGTTAAGTTGTGTGCAACCACCACATAGTGACACAACGAAATGTGTCCTCTGCATGTAACCTTCACCCTTAGTGTGCAGTGGGCAGCCATGACAGGCGTCCGGGGAGCAGTGTGTGGGGACTGTGCCTTGATCAAGGGAACGTCAGTGGCACCTTGGCGGTTCGGGATTCAAACCGGCAAGCTTCCGATTACGGGTCCGCATCCTTACCCGCTAGGCCACCACTTCTCACGTCAACCCAGTTCCTTCAGCAGGAGCTGGTTCTGGCATGTATACAAATTTCGCAAGTGGCCATAGACAGAAAGATGAAAGGAAGGAAGGAGGGAAGAGAGAAAACATTAGAAATAGGTATCAGAGTCCATCGTGTACAAAGGCCTCTATTGTAAAAGAAAAAGACCAGTGAGGGATGTAAATGGAAAGTCGGAGGATTTATTCACCCACCTATTCTGATGAAGCCGTCCTCAGTGCGATGGTACTTGGGCACCTTCTCCCTGCCCTCTTTCAAGGCCTCTTTTTCCGATTGGATATTCTGTGGAAGAGGAAACAAAAGGGTCTTTACGAAGACCTGGAAAAATGTACAAAGCAAGCAAGAATTTATATACAGAAAAGTAGAGCAAGTAAACAAGGCTCTTTTAACCCTTCTTAATTTCTGACTCAGAAAAATATTTTATTACTGTGCTATAAACGAGCTCCCTAAATGAAAAACATCATGAAAAAATGTTTTTTTATGACGGACGCTATAGACCATATACTATTTTATATGTATAAATAAAACCATGTCAAGTGATGGTACAGAGTAAAAAATGGAATTCTCCCCCTCCCCTGTGCATTAGGGTCTGCGACTATGTCTGCATGCCGTGTCGCTTTCAGGCACGGGTAAGTCCCGCTTCTGTATTGTGCGCTTGGCGTTATCTCTCTCGCTCTTCCCCGCAAATTCCCTTCCCAGGTCACATCGTAACGAGCGTCATGAGCGGCTCGCTGTGGGGCAGTGGTGGCCTAGCGGTTAAGGAAGCGGCCCTGTAATCAGAAGGTTGCAGGTTCGAATCCCCATCCGCCAAGGTGCCACTGAGTTGCCACTGAGCAAAGCACCGTCCCCACACACTGCTCCCCGGGCGCCCGTCATGGCTGCCCACTGCTCACCATGGGTGATGGGTTAAAAGCAGGTGGTGGACGTTGAGCACCGTGAGCTAGTTGACTGTATGGACAGAAGAAGAACCCTCCCAATGTGTGGTGCAGTGGCTTGGTGTTTTTTCCTGTGCACCGTCGACGTTCATCGTTCCTTTCCCTCCCCCTCGGGGTGACACCTCCTAAAACAAATGGTCCACTGTTACCACTGTTTTGCAGATGACACCCAACTCTTCTTATCTTTTATGCCTTCAGATGTGCACGTGTCCATCAAGATCTCTGCCTGCCTGCCTGGCTGACGTCTCGTCGAAGATAGCAGCTCATCATCTGACGTGCTCATCATCTGACATTCCTCCCTCCCCACAACAGCACCTCCCCGGACGATTCTCCAATCTCTCCTTCTGTCATCGCGAGCAACCGTGTGATAACCACGGTGTAATTCCCTCTCCCACTCGTCACACATTGCCAATACTTCTTGCTTGTGCCGATTCCTAGTCTACAACATTAGAGGGATTCGGCCATTTTTGTTGACACAGGCTACACACAGGCTACCCAAACTGTAACTCACTCCTGGCTGGTCTTCCTCAGTGCCGCTCGACCTCTCCAGCTGATCCAGAACGCTGCCGCACGACTTGTTTTCGACCTTCCCAAATTCTCCCACACCACTCTACGGGCTTCCTGCAGCCGCCCGCATCAGATTCAAAATACCGATGCTACCGCGGTGGGAGGGATGACAGCAAGGGTGACGAAACACTGACTTCAGCTGGGGACACTGTGAGAAGCCATGGCAGATGCCCTCACTGATCAGAATGTAGAGCGTGCGGGGAGGAATCAAGCAACCGGGGAAGCATGAAGAGATCTGGGCCGACATGCTGACAGCTCTGGACTCTCCAGCAGACGTCAGGTAGGGTCCTTTGTGACTAACAGACAGCTGAGGCCCAAAGCCCAAAAATAATATGATAGAAACAGATCAAGAAACAGGCTAATGCAAGCGAGGAATGAAGACCTGAGATGTTGAGAAGGTTGGACCCGAGGAAGTGCCATGGGAAACTGCAAGACCTGGAGGATGGAGACAGCTCCGTCTTCCACTACTGACCATGACCTGGACTGTGCTTGTTCTTTGTTCATGAAATAACGAGCATTCATCCTACATCACTTACTGACAAAAGTTAAAGTGATGCGAGGAAAGAGCCGCTGACCTTTCAGTGCCAAGGAGATGTGTGACCTATAGCTGAAAAAGGCCAATCAATACCAGTTATTAAAGAAATGATTTCACCACGATCAATACGATAGAGCTATTCAGGCCCCTCTTGTGGTCTCCCCTCTCTCTCTCGTGGTGGAGGTGATTGCAACTAAGATCTGCAGGACCCCTGTAATCCACACACATCCCCTCATTGTAACCAGGCGGCTCCAGGCCTAACCCCCTCATTTCTGGCCGAATCACGCGAAGTCTGAACGCCCCTCTGGGGAGCAGGAGCCGGAGACGAGAGGAACAGGGGAGGAAGAGGAGAGAGAGAGAGCGAGAGACGAAGGGACGGCTTGGGAGGTGAACGCGCCGAAAAAACCCAGCTATTAATCTTGCAGCGAGCGCCCGTTTCCAGCCCTAATCTCCCCACCTCCCCGCTGCACGCCGGATGAAATATCTTCTTAAAGCAAACCCCAGGACCCGTGCCAGCGCAACGTCTGATCTGATTACTGCAGGGAAGCTGTATTTATTTCCCACTTCCTCTCCTCCCCCAGCCCTCTCCCACCAGGGTTCAGGAACCTTTTTACTTTATTCTGAGGACCTGGCTGCAGATAAGGAACATCTCGGACCGCTACAGGAACATCACGTGACCTCAGAAACGACAGCTGGACTTCTTTGTTAACCATGGACCTCGACGGACACTGTTTCTGGTGTGCTCAGAACTTTCATAATGGAATTATTTACTTTACAGTTTATTAACTGTAAGCTATTAAAATGCTGCAGTAATGCACATATTTTCTTTTGACATTTAATCCGGTAAACATTTGACATTCTGTCGATACTACCGATCAGCAGCAATGAGGTCCACCTCATCTGCCGCCATACCAAAGCACATAGGTATAAATAATAATTTGTGATTCAGTCACAGGTTGAAACCCCATAATCATAAGTTGTAGTGTAGTGTCAGGGTCAGAGAATATTAGATTCAGAAGGCCAATCAGAGTTCTCGATTGAGATGGATGCTGCACCACATCTTAAATTACACAGAATGAGGAAGCAGGAATCATCATCTCTATGGGCTCCACCCATTTTAGACTGTTTCCCTGAGCAAGACCCTTAACCCTGAGTGTATACAGGGGGAACGTCCCTATTACTACTGACTGTAAGTCACTCTGGATATGGTCGTCCGATAAAATGCCATAAATATAAATATATATAAATACTACTCATGAGTATTTTTTTTCTTCATTTGCACACATCATAATCTTGTCATAGAGTACTGAGTATCACAACAGTATTCACAGAATTGTGAATTTCATGTTCGTATCCCGCTGGGATTTACACCCCCTGCCTATTGCACTGCAGTCACCACAATGACTGTAAATCTGGTCCGGACAATTCCCATAAAGTGCTGAGATGGAGCTGTTGATTGATGATTATTGTACATAACAGACCAGCACTTCCTTGTTGAGAACCATGGCCACAACCACGTTCTGCGCTCAACCAGTCTGCAGCTTAAAAGGGGGACATGAACTTTGGCCCAGAATTCTCTCTCGCTATATCCTTTGTCTTCCCTACTTTGACCTGCCCGGGCCACCGAGGCGGCCTACCTTCACCACCACGCGGAGAGCGTAGATTGAGAGTGGGAAGCGTGGAGCTGTGGGGTCAGGTAGAAGTAAGGCACAGTGGCTGCAACGCGCTGGAAGTCTGTGATTGTGTGCTGCGTTTCGTAATTGGTCTCGCAGGCAATGTCCGTATCCCCGCAGATGGGACCGAAGGAGTCCGATGTGATGAAAACGTGACATTTCTTTTAATACAACTGCATCCGGGGTCAAAATGTAGACCAAATTACAAATAACCACTTTCAACTTTACGGCCTTTTCTTCATAAGCACTTTGAAAAGAAAAATATTTCTGTCTTTTCTGAGTGATTCGCCGCAAAGACCATTATATAAAAAAAACATCTTTCTCAATTTGCTTGAAAGTGGCCTTAAGGGCTTTTATTCCTCGGCAAAGCAAATGGCACCCTGCAGGCACCGAGCCTCCAGGACAGGAGGAATGAGGTTTTGTGTCTTAGCCCTGGCGTTACTAAAGAAGAGTGAAAGAGCGCGGCGGACTCACATCAAACGGCAACACCTCCACGGTGGTGTTGAACAGCTTGTCCCCTGGGTGCTCGATGTTCCCACTCCGGAAGAAATACCTACCACGGGGGGGAGAAGGGACATGAGCAGAGGGAGCTGCACGGATGGCAACGTCAAGCAGCGCAACCCCGAATCACGCCGCGCTGCCTTCGTGGTTTAAAAATGCATGCCATTTCCATTAGTTTTGGGAAACGTTTAAAATATTTAACGCGCACAACGTACATTTTTGCATGCATTGCGTACGTCTACCTTTCGATGCGGACCGGTGTGAAGAACCGGATGCGGATGAAGTCACCAGCCACTGGTGTGAAGGCCCAGAAGAAGTCCTCTCCTAAATAGGCCTTCTCCAGGGTGAAATGCTGGTAGGTCTTTAGGCTGGTGGTGACCTCCGCCAGTGGGTTGGCATGGCCCTTATGGAGCGTCTGCTTGCCAAAGTCTTTATCCTGGAACGCAAGAGCATGCGTGTGAGAACAGGCCATCCTTTTCACTGCCCCAAAGGGTTCCTTCGAAGCATCTGAACCATGGACGTGCAAAAATCAGTGAGTGCAGACAGCCCTTAAAAATTAAACTGCCAGTCAAAAAGTTATTCCTAAATATTTTACATCTTAGAAGACAAAACAAGCGAGGTTATGCAATAAACCAAAAAAAAAAAACTTGAGTGTCTCTGAATCAGGGAGCTTTTGCTGTGATAGTAACATTTCACACTCTTCTCTCTTCTCTCCACCACTTTAAGTTGGACAATGGGGACTGTTTCCAACAGTCCTAAAGGTTTATGCTGAACACTTTCTTATCATCCACTCATGTTAATAAGCATCTCATCAAGCGGGTTACGATTATGACAGAAGTGAATATCTTAGTCTCCATAATCAACACAGAGTGTGACATCTATCATTTTTGTGTGATTTTGTTGTCAGCACATTAAACTGTGTATAGGACAAAATATTTAATAAAAATAATTTAAAAATCTGTCATTCCATTACTGTTAAACACAGAAATTCATCACCAATCCACATGATGAGCTGCTGAGATAATCAGATCAATATATTTGATAATATTTTTTGTAAAATGGACAATGTGAAGCGCAGAGGACAGGTGTGGGGTCATGATTTTTTTTGATTGCTGCTACAATTAATGGAAGCTTCTGCTCATCATAAGAGTATAAGGGCGTCTGATAAAATACTGTAAATGTAAATGTGCTCTTGGTTGAGGAGCAGCCTCCTCCGTCCCCTTCTCACCTTCAGTTTCTGAATCTTTCCAGCCAGAGAGGAGTGGGTGCCCACATGCTGGAAGAGAGACGGCTTGAAGCGGATCCGCAGGTTGGCTTTCTGCCTGTCGCAGTGCTTCTGTGCGGCGACGAGAGAGATAACATTAGGTAGAGAGGAGAATACAGACGTTTTGAAAAGCTGGATGTGTGTCCAGGGGTGTCAACATTACACCAACATTAAAAGTTTTAACTGATTCGTCATGGCATCTTAGAGCTTCGTAATAAAAAAAAAAAAAGTAAACGGAAATGTGCTGTAACCTTAATTTTTTTTATCCTTAAAACTGGCTCATTCACTCACCGCATCCTTCTCAGGGTTGCACACCTTCACCCACATGATGTGGTCCAGCAGCCAGTCGATGGGTTTGTCCTTGTAGAACATGAGCATGAACTCCACGATCAGAGACAGGTCCAAGGACTTGAACATCTTACCTTCACATTAAATAAAAGAAAAAGAAAAATAGAGTTATTGCTATGGATTGAATAATTAGGGCACACCACTAATGTCCTACCTAATGATGAACCCACAGTTTTTCAGAACATAAACCCCATTATGTGGTTTTTGTATAGTTACGGCTTTTTAGGATTGGACGTGATGATTTGATGGGAGGAATCATGTGGATGAAAAACCTCCACATGCATCATCATCTTCTCTATCTAAAATTGTTTTCATCGTTCTCAAACTTTCAGGAACCTTGATGAACTGGACGGAGAACCCGTGTAGACATGCTCATGGTAATTTTTTTTTTATCTTAGACCAAGGCCACCTGTCAATCAGAAGAAAAAAAAAAAACGTGGGCAATGCCCTGAGTCCAAAATCATTTTTGCTTGCACACTAATTCCATAAAAACTCTCCAGGGAGAGAAAGTCACATGAGAAAAAAAAAACATGTTTTGCTCAAATCAAACCATGTACCAGGCTTTCACTCGCAGAAGGGAAATTTAATTAATGTAGAGTAATTTTAGAAAAAACTGTTTTTAATTTTTTTCCTCCTCTCCCCACTTCTACACTGATGAAATTTGTTAGCGCAGCGAGGAAAATGAATGTCACATTTCTCCTCAGGACAGTTTCGTGTTTATCCTTGATTCCTCACGAACCACGTTCCGACTCGAACCCTCCTCTCCCATACGCCCCATATTCCCCCAACATGGGAATTGTCCAACTTTTACCCAAATAAATCGACGGAAAAGGAAAGCATAAGCAGGTTTTCAGTACACGGTCTGGACGTTAAAAAGAACTTGTGTGAAACGTCAAAAATGCTGGAGGTTAATTTGAGAAAACAAAGCAGCGTGCATGCAGCAGTACATGTGGTGAACAGATTCGGGGGGGATAAAAAGCAGTTTGCATTCTGCACCACGCAGAGTGGTGAATACAGACCCCACTGTGAGGTCGGAGACAGTGACGAGATTTAATGCCGCCTCGTCCTCGAGGAGGGAACAAAATATGAAAAAAAAAACTGAGTCACAACAACAGAATCTGCAAAAAAAAAAAAAAATGTTTGTTTCTCCGACATGCAGCCGCTGTAAATGATTTGAAAAGGTGGCTGCACTCGCACCGGCACGCTGCGAGACACAGGCCCCTGACCAACAAACCCACGAGGTGCGGGCCCGCGCCGTTCATTCGCCCCAAAGTTTTCATTAGAATTCACCCCAAACCTCATTCACGGCCCGCAGCTCACGAGTCAAATGCAGACCCCCCCCCCCCTGCCCGCACCACCTTTTCTCAGCTTCTTATTCGTTTATTTGGATTTAACACCATTTCTCATTTCATTTAGAACAACTGAGCAGCTATAAAGGGGCTCAGTCACCTGAACATAGACGTGAAAATGATCTCAGAATGTTGTTCTGACCTGGCACTCTGGTTGGCTGACTGACACATGGATCATAAATGGCACCATTTTATTAGGCAATTATTCTTATTACTACTACTATTATTTTTTTTGCAATTTAATTGCAGAGTATATTATCTTCTGTACCATACCCCAGTTTAGATGTTCACATTCATGAAGACTTCATTGCAACTAGAAGTCCGTGATTTAAAATATCGCATGGTGTTGATTGCATGACGTTGCTCAGTAATTTTGCATGGTGCCTGTAAAGGAGGTTACATGAGGTGCAATGATAATCAAAGAGACACGGTCACGTGTTAGAGGTGTTGTGTAAGTGAAATGAATATTCATGAATGGTTGGTCTGACTAAAAACAAGATGGTAAATCGAGATGAATATGTAGAATGACATTTAGAGAGAGATACTGAAATATCAGAAAGCCCGGGGCCAGAGTAACTAAGCAGGTCAAATTAGCATCATGCATCTACGCTAACAATTGTCAAATTAACAAGGATTAAACGGAGTCAGTCCATCTCAATAAAGACCAACGCAATTTACCAAGAGTGATAATGCAGTGATTAGTGGAGATCTAACAGGGTGCAGGTCACCCGACGAGCAAACTGTTACTAGTGATGCAGGTTCTGCAGCAGGGGCCTTAAAAATTGTAAAGGCCCATACTTTTTTTTTTTTTTTTTTTTCCTAAGAAAAATCTGAGATGACAATGTTAAACCCAAAATCAAAGAGGTTCATTTTTCTTTTACAGTTATATAATGAATTTTGTTCAGATTCACTTCATTCTTTCTGTTATATTGTATTCTGATCACAAATGTTTTTTGGCTTTGTCATGTTTGGTAGTGTTATGTTTTGAGAGCAGTGATGAGATTTAAACTATGGAAAATGGAAAAATGGAAAGAAAGGGCTCAATAAAGCAATTATGGGAATACCACTGGACACTAGAAATCACAAAAAAAAAATGTTAAAAGAGATTTTCATGGCAAAGTTAAGCTCACACCATTACCATTAGTCAGGGGGATAACTGATACACTTCAGGCTAATTTTCCCCCTAACTAATCAATGCTTTTATGACTAGCAATGTTCCTTTACGTGGTTCAAGCTTCCTGCCCATTAATTTTGAACATTTCTGTCCATCTCAAAGCCGTCTGTTTTCCTTTGTTTCGCCAGTGAACAGACCCAGACACACCTGATAGTGTAGCACAGGTAGTTTATCCAGCAGATTAGTCCTTTCTAAAGCTGCATGTGAGGGAATTATGCGTCTAGCGCAGAGTGCTTCGTCTGCAGAGGGGAAATATCATTAGCAAGGCTGTGATCATGATGATAATGATATTTAATCATGTTATGGAGGCACGTCTCAGTATGCTTGATGCCATTACTACACACACACACACACACACACACACACACACACACACTGTAAATCTTTCATCGAAACATGATATGGGAAGAATTTGTTTTTCTGACTGATGATGGTGGTTTTGCGTGGTGTGTAGATGTGTTAATGTCTCCAGCGTTGGTGTTTAATGCTGATTTATATATATATTGTCATACTGCAGGCTCAGTGCGAGTTGATTCTGGAATTTATAACATTTAATTTCATATGCATCGCTGGGAACGGAGTGACTTGTCTGTAGAACTGAACGATTCCTGCTATGTGTCCAACATACAATGACTGTGTTTTTTTCATATATATACACACACACACACACACACACACACATACATACATATATATATGTGTGTGTGTGTGTGTGTGTGTGTGTATGTGTGTGTGTGTGTGTTTGTGAGTATAATTCCACATTACTTTACTTAGCAGACTCTTTCATACAAAGCGACTTACAAGAGGAAGCAATTCTCGTTTGGTTTCTGTAGATTTTGAGTTTACAAAAACTAAGAGCCCTGATAAGGCCTAATTTGTCAGAAATTGTTAAGTGCTAGAAAAAAAAAGTATTATTTTGTGAAGTGTGTATGCAATGGGAATTGTTCGGGAAGTGTGTGTGTGTGTGTGTTTGTGTGCGTGTGTGTGTGTGCGCATGCACGTGAGGCCGGTTGTTCACTACACTGTACAAAAAGGTACATCCTTGTGTACATGGGGGTCACACAGGAAATAATCAGAGCCAGCGGCTCCTTCAGCAATGGACTGTCACAGCTGTGCCAGGGTCAAAAGTCGTGCTTTGACGCAGAAGGGCCATGTATCCACTAATGATCCGCTCTTATCTCTCTTTCTCTCAGCAGCAACAAGTTCAGGGTAGCAGATCCTACAGATCCTTTAATTTGAAAAATGCCATTTTATTCTATTTCTATTCTTGATGGTCAGGGTCTTCTTTACTGTTATACAGTCAATTAGTAGTACAGTAATACAATCAAGATGTCTGTTTCAGTCTATATTCTATTTTGTGACCAATATGGGATCAAGTTCTGTTTTGTTATAATATGGATACAAGATTCTATTCCATTCCATTATATTCCCAGTATTATATTGAATCCTGAATCCTTATAATGAAGCATTCAAATATTCACAGTATTTGACCAACTGCCGAAGGAAATTTGACTTGGAACACACACTGTTTCCTTCAGCTTCAATCCATAGCTTCTGTCTGTAGACATGCCCATCTGTACCCTCCCAAGGAAAAATAGCCATTCATTTTCCAAGAAGAGTCTGATGCCGGAGTTCAGACACAGCTCAGAATGAACCTCCAGTGCAAAGAGGATCCCTGTGCTCTGGACACAAAACCTGCATGCCGGTGATTATGTGAGAGTATCTGTATGTCATCCGCCTTCTGTGTTTTTCTGTACATGACAACTGCGGACATGAAAAGCATGAAAAGGTCACAAGGTCAAAAGTAAATAATCAAAACGGGGAAAAAAAGACCGGGCGGCCGATTGGATTATCGCTGGAAGCGGCTGATGAATTGCTTGTGCGTCTCGGCGCTCCCCTGTGACTGAACGCTGATGTCAGGCGGGTCTGTTTTTATTTCCCCCGCAGCTCCCGGCCGATCCAGCCGCGGGTGACGCTTCTAAATGGATTTCTGCATCTCTGGCTGTGGCGAGCACGCCACCGCATGTGACCCACCACTCAGTTCTGGTTGTCAGCCTTCCTTTAGTTTTGGGTCAGAGAGCTCAAAACACAAAACACACTGACACACACACACACACACACACACACACACACACACACACAGAATCTCTGATGGCCAGGCTATGCTGATATTTCCACCTCCTTCAGAAGGGGTTTACTAATTCAGCTCAACCTTAAGCAACAAATTCAATCTAATTTCCCTTGGTATGATTTCCAAAATAGAGAGGGAGTTTGGGTGCGCTCTAGCGAGGGAGAGATAAGAAATTGATCACTTGCACCAGTATAAAATTACCCTCCAGATCACAGACAGGTCAACTGATGAATTAGTTCAAGTGAATTTATTACAAATTTGGAGCGTTTCTATCATATAGTTGTGACACTGTGAGATTACAGATTACAAATGCAGATTCAACCTTTCAGATAAGCATTAGAACTAGTGAGATGAATGGATGGATGGATTGATTCTCTAGGGAGAAGTGATGACTGAAAGTAGGGCTGCTATGATCTTTTCATAATTGGGTCATTGCTGATTGCCCACACTTTTCCTGGAATCCTGTGGGGTGGGAGTCAGTACAATATGCAAATCTCATGTGAGTGAAGCTATAAATCAGATAGAATTTCCCCCACAGTAATGTGACTGGACTGTAGTCATATTGGAATCGGAATAAAACATTATTTTTTTTATTTTTTATTCCATTGATTGAGACTGGACTGGGAATATTTCTGTCAGATTAAGATGCTATAATATTGTATGGACCAACAACGTTATTATTATATTATTATAGTTCGTAGTTTGTAGTTTATAGATTAGTTTATTGTCAGCATGGCGAGGCTGCTGTCTCTGTGTTTTTGCTGATGCAATGAAATATCAGACTTACCGATGAAGCCCAGCTGGGAGAACTCCAGGATCATCCAGTCCTCAGACGGCTGCTGCAGGGCGAAGTTCTTCATCGTGGTGAAATAATTGGGCCGAGCGACGATGTCGTCCTCCAGCTAAGCGAGTGAGACAGAGATGGACGTTTGTTTTAATCAGAAAAGATAAGATAAGATATATCTTTATAGTCATTGTCACTTCTCAAGAAACAATGAAATTTAAGGTACAGTCGAATCAGTGTGAGGCATGTAGTTAAAGACAGAAAGAAATTCTCACAGTACAACACGTATACAACAGTAAAAGTCCCACGCCCGTTTGTTTATTGTTGCCACACCTTTCACACTGTCAGTCAACGGCATTCATCATGGTACCAGTCAGAGACATGGCGTACAAAATCATTTCAAATTGAAGCTAGGCAGCCAGGAACGTCTGCACCACACTCAAAATATAATTTTCCAACAGGATGTGAACGAAGAGGAAAAAAAAGCTCCTTGTTCTTGATTCCATGAATCAAGAGTCGTGACAATTACTGTTGAGGACAAGCATGTAATGGAGTATCAAGGTTCTTACACAGCAGGGTAAACCAATTGAGCATTTATATTAAGTTATGGTACAGATAAGACCTGCAGCTTCCATTATCATGTGACCCATGAGCCGTCCCCACCGCCCGCTTGTGTGTGTGTGTGTGTGTGTGTGTGTGTGTATACATAAACACACACACAACCCGGCGGTGGCGACTGCACGTGGGTCACATGATAATGGAAGCTGCACCACATGATTAATTGCACCCAGAGTACACAGTGAAATGTGGTCTCTGCATTTAACCCACCCCATGAGGGAGCACTGGGCAGCCATGATGGGGGCCCGGGGAGCAGTGCGTGGGGACGGTGCTTTGAGATTCGTTACGCTAGACGTATTGTCCTTTGCTTGCAAAACTAAGCACCATTCAGTTATTACCTACCCCATCTGTTTTGTATGGCATCGCTCAATAGTATAAATGTACTATACATTTTGGCCACTGGTGGTATCTTTGGAGCAGTTTCCAGCTTTAAATGTTTATGTAGAGTGAAGAGAACGTGAAAGTGAAGTGATAGTCATTGTGAAACGTGTTCTCTGCATTAAACATTGCATCATGCTTGGTGAGCAGTGGGCAGCCATGAAAGGCGGGCAGCAGTGTGTTGGGATGGTACCTTGAACAAGGGGACCTCAGTGGCACCATGGCGGTTCGGGAGTTATACAGAGGACCTGTCTTTTTCAATAAAACATACATCGCTTAAACAACTCGTTAGATTTATTTATTTCTTGATTATATTTCCATTCAGAACTCTTTTTTTTTTTTCACACATGGACTGCAGAGTTCACAATGCATAGTCCTGACCCACCAGTAAGGCAACCAATAATGAATAAATATGCGTAAGATAAGATAACATAAGATGGGAAATTGTTCTCTTTAATACATATTTTAATACAGATTTTTTTTATGTTTGCAACTCACTCTGTGGCACCATCATTAAACATCCAGCCCTGCTCGCCCTCATTTTTAGCTGCAGCCCCAGTGATGAGGACTGCCATGGAAACCGACATAACTCTCACTACGAGGTAATGTGGCCATTGTCGAATCATTAGATTTTAGAAAAAAAAACACACACACTTTACTCATGTGTGTGAGACAGTGTAAATAACACAGCACAAAAAAAGGATGAGTCTCAATCAATTTTTGGTATTTTTGCTTTCATAAAGCAATGCTAACATCTGCTGAGAGCATCAGAGGTTGCCACTTCCTGTCTGGAAACAATAGGGAAGTTATTACACCAGCATTCAAGACCCCAAAATTTCCTTGAAGCTCAAAGCAGGGCTGTGGAAGCACACATGAAAAAAAATCTCTCTGCATGCATATGCCCACAAAACACGCCCGTCATGGCCATAAATGTCAGCAGCAGACGTGGCTGTCGTGTTCGGGAGGGTAAGCAGCGAGGCAAGGTGAACGTCACAAGGGTATCGAAAATAGATATTTATTCATTCCTTATTCTATTCCCGCACACATACATCATCGTCACTCGCTTGTCACAAGCTGCACGTGTGCAATCACAACACATACTGATGTGATGGGGCAGCATACAATGTAAACAACATGAAATGGTCTTTTATTTTTTTATTTTTTTTAAGTATGTTAAAAAATATGCTGAAAAAAGTGCTCCAGTGCCACCAGATCTGCTAATTACAAACCGCGGCTCTGACTGGCCTAGAGACATAAAACCAGCATCATGTGACACGGAGAGTCCCGGCAAGTTGACACTATTTCACGCTATTTGAAAAAAAACAGCAGTGCCACTGTACATTTTTAATGCAGTCTTTGTCCTGTTTAAGTCAGATGACGCCGAGTCCAAATGCCTTTATTTAATACTGAATTTAAGGCTGCATCCAATGGGATGGAGGGGTCATTACATCAGTCCAAAACTGTCTAAAAATTCAGGAGAGAAAAAAAATTGCATTTATAACATTTATATATGGGTGTTGAGCATTCCTAGCATGAAGTCAGCTTGACCGTCTAAACGGTCTGCCCATGCTCAGAACCGGCCCTGATGTAAGGTAACGTGGATCGGGGAAACTCGCACCGCTTTGCCAAGTTACAGCCCAGTTTTATCAATTATGATAAAAGTTGGCATGACTGGTGTGCTGAACAGGTGCTGGGGAAAAAATAATTTGGAATCTGTGGCTACTAACAGCAGATTTGGTGAGGCTGTGCACAAAGTCTGCAGACTGGCAATGTGTGGAGATAGAATTCTAACAAAACTAAAAACACGCGGCGAAAAGTTAGGTGTTAGGTGTTACATGAATTGGTGAAGTGAAATTTCATTGTGTGCACCAAAACAATCACTGTATCCTCTGCGTTTAACCCCTCACAGTGGGCAGCCGTGAAAGGCGCCCAGGAGCAGTGTGTGGGGACGGTACCTTGGTGAATGGGGACCTCAGTGGCAGTTGAACCCGCAACGCTAGGGTGTTCATTTCCTTACCTGTTAGGCCACCACTGCCACAGAGCCCCCTTTTTTGTTTTTCATTTCTTATTTGCATTTAATGATTATGGGGCAGTGGTGGCCTAGTGGGTAAGGAAGGTTGCTGTTCGAAACCTGAACCGCAATGGTGCCACTGAGGTGCCACTGAGTGACAAGTAATTACTTTCATTTGATTACAAAATAAAAAAAATAATCCAAGCCCCCACCGTGTCTCACCTGTACATAGTAAGTCCCTTTGGTCTGGGCGTACATCATCAGGAAGCAGTAGTCCAGGTTCTGCTTCGTCCGCCATCTGTGAAAAAAGCAGGAACCGGGTTAAACGCGTTGGCTGCCGGTTCCGAGCGTTCCCGTCAGGCCAGCATTTCCGTGGTAAGAGCGGAGAGGCCCTGCTTGGCGCTGTGTGTTGACGTTGAGCAGATTCCGGGAGGCGGATTTGAGGGGACGTGACCTCAGCTGCGGTGCGGTGGGTTCGGGTCTCTCCGCAACGGATCTCATTAGGAGCAGAACACTCTATTAGGCCTGTCAGTGAAAATCAATGGGGTTTTAAACAGGGGATGGGACGCAGTTTATGGGTCTGTAATCTACAACGCACACACACACACACACACACACACACACGCCAAAACAGTTTGGAAAAGCAAAGCATCATATTTTGCAACATGCCCTTGAGCATGTGACTCAATTAGTCAAGAGGGGATTAGTGTGTATGAACAGAAACACACACACACACACACACACAGACAGCTTGGCAGACAGAACACAGATGAAATAAACTATGATGATAACAAACATCTGTAATATCTGCTCCGTTGCCCTGGGCCTGTCCACCAAATGAGAATTCTGGGGTGAGGGGGGAGATACAAGAGAGAGAAAAAAACAGACTCGAGACTGAGCAGTTTGCATTCTATAACTTCTAGATCTGTGCTGACGGCAATCATAGATTAGCTTCACGGATTCATTCGACCAGCAGTGTTGATGCAGCTGATAAATTCTCCTTAATTCAGTTAAAGCCGCTGTTCTGCGCTTTTTGCCCCATTAACGTCTTTCTCAAGAGTCCCGCACATTAGCACAGATTCAGCCTGAGTGCGTCCATGCACTTGTTTCTAGGCCCAAGCACGTACACACACACACACACACACATTCTTTTTCACAATTTAATGAGGATGCACAGCAAAAACAATTAAAAAAATATATATATACTTAAATGAAAAATGTCAGTTCAAAGGTAAATTATTTACTATAAATGTGGTACTTTTCCCAAGATGCAATTTTTGTATCATAAATCCCCTTCTGGTTGATTGTAGGTGTAAGATGGGACGTCACGGAGCCATGACATTTCTGTGCCTTTGTTGTGCATGGAGATTCAACACGTTTTTGAACGTCTTTGCCGAACGGCATTGCAACAGTTGGCCCTCCCCCGAGCCAAACGTGTCGGGACCGACTCTTTGTCTTCCCCAGACGGGAGGCTTCCGGCTTCCGAGTCTTTTCTCTCCTCCTATTTTTCTCCTGGATCAGGTGATGTCTCTGAAACTTGGTTTAGGCTGTGCTGTCCTTTTCTATCTTTCCTCCTGTCTTTCATTTTGGTTTTCTCTGTAAAATTGGTACCTTTTTTACATACAATATTCACATGTAACTGCAATAATAATTTTCTGGTGTTAATAAATTAGAAACTGCTAAACTTTTAACCTCTATTGTGCCATGACCACATTTGGGGCAGCGAAGCGATTTCACAGCCACGCCGATTCATGTAAAACACACCAACCAAATATGGAGCCATTTTTACAGGGTTTTTATGGAGCAGTTCATAACATATTAAAAACAAGTGTACAGATACATTATTCTGCTTTGATCTACATGCAGATTCATTATCAGTGCTTTAATTCTAGAATTCTGATTGGTGAATCCTCACACCGTAAATTTTATGTAGTGCAATATGAGACATTTTCAATTCCGGAGTACGAACTAAAAGACCTACAAACATACACACCAACACACATACAGTCTATACACCTGGGTTACCGATACACACAGTGCAGCAATCCGACGGCAGTCATCCATCAGGCCTGTTAAAGGCAGGCCCGCGCCAGATAATCGATACGGAACGTTGTCTCATTCTCCTTGGGAGGCTGAGGCAGGAGGGGCGCTGACGGAGGGACAGGGACGTGGGGTGAGTAAGACATGCCTGCCGGGGCCCATCGATCCCCGCTTTGATTTAGGTGGGCGAGGAAGGCTGCCTTTAATCTCAATAGACTGGAGTGTACCACTGTCTTGCCTTCTCCTCTCTTCTGGAGAGTGCCATTCCGGGATGCTGTTTTTTTTTTTTTCTTTTTTTTTTGCAGAGTTCCTGAGAGGAATAGACCCCCCGACTCAAAGCTGAGAGCAGACTTTACGAAGCAATATAGCGCACGTTAAACGTAAAAAGTGCCGGCTAAAATCGTTAACTCCAGACAGTTTACAACAACGCACCACCCTGACTGGCCTCGAAAGTGCATAAAATGTGCCCAGACCAGGCTTAATCACCTCCGGAAAAAATAAGCTGCCGCCACATCGACTAACTGGGCCTTTTGATCTCGTTACACTGCGTGAGATCCGTGACTTTGGTTATGGAGCGGTGAGGTCATTAAACTCTAAAGGATTCATAAAACCCACAACTGTAAAGAACAAAAAAGGGCAAATAAAGAGAAATGATGGAATTTGAGTTTTTGCACAGCTGCTGCACAAAAGCCCAAAAGATCAAACAGAGACGAGTGAAGATTTCCAGAGCGGAAAGATAAAGGCGCACGGGTGCTCTCCTGACTTGTCTCGTGTGGATTTGTGATTCTCAGTCGGCCTGACGTTGCGTTTGGTGTCTGGATGACGGTGGGAAATGACTGGGCTGACAGACTCATCTCGAGATGATTTGTCAGCCTGTTTGATCCGGACAAACAAGATCCAGAATCCTCCATTTCATCTGAAAAGGAGCCAAGGATGATACGTAGAATACTTCCGTAATACGTAATACGTAAAATACTTTCGTCCTTTATTGTCCGGATTCATACAGTATGTGCACAAAATGTTCAGTATATTTGGCTCATACAGAGTTCAAACATCCTATGTGTTAATCAGGAAAAAACAGAGCTGTTTATATATCAAATGTCCAACTTAGGAACAGTTTAGTAAGTGCTGTTATAAATGGTTTTGGTAAAAAGAGTCCCTGCCACAATGCTGCCAGATGTCTAGTAGTTTCTGCACAAAATCTGAAAACAATATGACAAAATGCACAGAACTGATGAAGCAATCTGCAACAAGGGTCACTCAAAACACTCAAAGTGCAGGGTATGCATTTAGAGATAGCAAAATATTTAACTTAATAACCAGTTATTATAATATAGTCATTATGAAGGCTACAAGTAGGCTCAAATTAAACAGTCTATAATGACAAATACTGATCCAGCATGTTGGGAGTTTTTATTTTGGCACTTCTTTAATGAACCTCATGGAACTAATTCAGATATTCAGATACAAATAAAGACAGTGGGATAAATGCACATCAGTTGCATTGAAGAGTATAATAGTATAATACAACTGCATTGAAGAGTATAATAAAAGTCTTATTACACGATTTTCATTTAATTTTTAATTCACAGCAAAATAAGCATCACGTTCCATAATGTGTCCCTGATCTATTACTCTCTTAAAACGGTCACAGTGTCCTTGACCTCTGAGCCACAAAACCTAACCATGGCTGTTGCATGGCACAGAGGCAAAAAAAAAATTGAACTGCAGATAATCTGAATTGCACTGCAGTAGTGTTAATTAAGTGACATTTATGAAGGCAAATGAAGTAAAATAATGTATAATTTACATGACTGAGCAGGTCTTTGTTCAGTTTCAGCAAGTGAAGAACGTCATGCGGAGGCCCTGGTTAGAACACGTGCTTAAATAAAACAGCGGCTAATGAAGCAGATGCATGTTCTTGAATTATGCGCGAGATTCAACCATTAGGATGAATAATATCACACTCCGTCTGAACACTGCAGTGATGCACGGTGAGCGCGTGAGCTTGCATGCATGCGAGACTGCACATCTATGATTGGTGGGCCTGAGTGGGGAACTGAAGTTAAATTGCATAAAGCCACACACACTCTTACACACACGCACACAGAATGTACGCCTGCTTGTGACTGCGGATGCGTCCTGGAAGCTGTGGGACCTCTGTTAATATTTCATCTCTCACAGCTCAGTGGTCACATAACACTGCAAGCATTAAAGAGAGAGAGAGAGAGAGAGAGAGAGAGAGAGAGAGAGAGAGAGAGAGAGCGCATGTGTGTCCATGTGTGTGCAATAGGGATGAAAATGAATATCTTCATGTTGCCATGACCCATTATACTCTCCCGCTACTGTCCAGTCCAGCTGTGCCTTTTATGGTATAAATTGCCTTATAGGTTCTGCCCTGAAGTAAACAGTCCATAAAGAGCAGCGCAAGATGACTGCTGACCTTACGGAATGCAGAACAATTTCTCTTGTTACATCAGGCCCTCTTTCTCTCACACATGAATAAATTATATAAATGTGTACAAAAAAAACAGATCAGTAACCAGATCAAAAATGTTTAAGTGAAAGTGAAAGTGAGTGAAAGTGAAGTGATTGTCACACGTGATACACAGCAGCACAGCACACGGTGCACACAGTGAAATTTGTCCTCTGCATTTAACCCATCACCCTGAGTGAGCAGTGAGCAGCCATGACAGGCGCCCGGGGAGCAGTGTGTGGGGACGGTGCTTTGCTCAGTGGCACCTCAGTGGTACCTTGGCAGATCGGGATTCGAACCAGCAACCTTCTGATTACGGGGCTGCTTCCTTAACCGCTAGGCCACCACTGCCCCTGCTCTGCTGGTGAGGTTTCTACCTGGACAGGGCTAGACACAATAGTGTAAGGAGAAACAAAAGGGCTGCTTGTTCTGAGATAATTAACATGTTAATTCAAAAGGGATGCATTTAACATAATAGCATTGTGGAATTAATTCATTCTGTGAAAAGAAACTGGTGGAAGAAGGAAGAAGGGAATCGATTCGCACGTTATAAAAGTATACGGCCCGTTCAGAGGAACTACATAATGTGATTGAAAATCTGACTGGGTTTGGGAAAATGTACAAAGAAATGCAGAAGATTATAGGATGCTCAGCTAGAACGATCTCAAGTGGCAACCAAACAAATAAATAAATAAATAAAAAACATGCAGAGCACAGAAGGAACCAAAGGATCGTCAGAAACACAAAGATTCTACCAGAATTCTCTCCAGAAAGATCAAGGATGATCTAAAATAACTCACAACTACCACAGAGTTCAATGACACCTGATTCAAGATAATCTGTAAAACGGCAGATGGAACAATTCAGGTACTGACACTATTGTCAGGCCTTCACAATCGTTGAAAAGTCCCAATACATATTTGTCCCCTGACAATTCATTTCAAAATAAAAGTGCAGCATCCTCAAGATGCCTATGCAGTCGGCCTCTGGACACAACAAAAGTTGCATTAAATTTTTTTTTGTTTATCACACAAGTACACAAAGGCATACACTCTCTCTCACATACACATACACACTGAGACCTACAGACATGCTTACACACATCCACACTTAAACTGGCCAACATCCACATAAGCACAAAGACGCTGCAGTTAATTAGCTGCTGGTGTAAACGTATGATTATTAAAGCTCGTATAAAGGCTTCAGTCATCCACTCCACACAGATTTTTCTTTAATCCTCTCTCTCTCTCTCTCTCTCTCTCTCTCTTTCTTCTCTGCCTTTATCGCTCTCAAATTCATTGCCCATCCCTCCGTGTCCATCCTTGGTCCTCCCTGCTTCCACGTTCTCCCGATGATAAGAACACAGGGTCCTCTGGCATCACTGCTGGCGAGCAAAGGGTGATGGGGCGTGTTCAAGCGACCTCGGGACGGCGCAGCGCATGTAAATTAACGAGAGGGGGTTATGGCGGCCGGCGGGAGAGTTAAAGAGCTAGGGCCCCGACACGCACACATATATACGCCGGTAAAGGAATCCCGGCTCTGCCTCAGGCAGGCCATTGTTAGAGTACAATTTGAACATGTACCTCGATGGCCAGCAACGTGCCAGGAGCTGGTATACAACACAGTGTGTGCTTGTGTGTGTGTGTGTGTGTGTGTGTGTGTGTGTGTGTGTGTGTGTGTGTGTGTGTGTGTGTGTGTGTGTGTGTGTGTTTGTGTGGAACTCGCATAAAACCTGCTGTAATCCAGTCAGGTGGATCTGCTCCAAAAACTACTAATCTGCCTCGCCCTCCCGGGATTACACACATATGAGAGGTGGGAGCGGCAGAGAGGGAGAGACAGAGAGAAACCTGGAGGAACGAGCAGGAAGGGCTAAAAAAACATCAAGGAAAATGATGAGCACCGATTCAGTAATTTCATAACCGCTACGTGCGCGTATGTACAGTCACAGGGTCGTTTTAAATTACAGTAGACAGGTTAATATTGCATCCACACACTGAACGTTAACCCAATGGGCGTATCATGGCTGCATTACACTGTTAGAAGGGATTAATAAAGGCTTCAGGAATCTCTTTAGCTCAGACCGTACAAGTTTTCCACACTTTCAGCAAGCTGCTCAGAGGTCAAAGATGATGGAACTGTGATGATATTTTTATTTCACAATGGACAAAATTGATCGGTGGTATTTTTTTTTTTTCCACTTTATACCAAAACAGACCAAACGGCTTCATGGGAAAATGTGAGTGCCTAGGAGTCAGGAGGGAAGGAGGCAGTGAAAAGGGAGAACACGACAGGAGGGGGACGAGGACGTTACCTGACCCTCTCCTTGGGGTCCCCGAAAGACTCCTTGAGGCGGGAGAAGTCCGGGTAGAAGTGAACAGAAGGAGAGATGATCTCCAGAAGACCTGACTGGATCTCCGCCGGGAACCTGGGGATGAGAAGGGATGAGTCAGAGTGAGCGAGTGAATTAAACAGAACGAAAATGAGCAAGTGGAAGAGGGAGAGGGAGGAAAATATCATCCATGACCATCCCAGAGGAAGTGGCGAATAAAAAAATAATTTCAGGAAAAAAGGAAAGACTTTGGTTTAAAAATAGGGGAACAATTCAGGTAATGGCAATCAAAGGAGTAATAAAATTAAACATACTTTGTGTGTGTGTGTTCCTCTCATAAGACAGAAACAGAAATAGAGAACAGTGTAGAGGCTGCGTTTCCAAGGAAACGGGAAGAGTTCAAGAATTTTCATTGCCGCAAACACACACACACACACACACACACTTTCACCAGTTCATGGAAACATTACTCTGGAACACATGTGACCATGAGAAGGAGACGCGCACTTGCAAAAGTTTGGACACACCTTCTCATTCAATGCGTTTTCATGACCATTTACGTTGGTAGATTCTCACTGAAGGCATCAAAACTATGAATGAACACATGTGGAGTTATGTACTTAACAAAAAGTGGAGACCCGACCTCCACAGTCACCGGACCTGAACCCAATTCAGATGGTTTGGGGTGAGCTGGACCAACAAGTGCTAAACACCTCTGACTCCTTCAAGACTGTTGGAAAAGCATTTCAGGTGACGACCTCTTGAAGCTCATCGAGAGAAGAAACTAGAATATAAAACATGTTTTCAGTTATTTCACCTTTTTTTGTTAAGTACAGAACTCCACATGTGTTCATTCATAGTTTTGATGCCTTCAGTGAGAATCTACCAATGTAAATGGTCATGAAGAAAATAAAACACACATGAGAGGTGTGTCCAAACTTTTGGTCTGTAGTCTGTGTGTGTGTGTGTGTGTGGGTGTGTGTGTGTATGTATATATAATGTATTCACTGTAGCAGTGGAACAGCATATAGTTAAGCCCAAAATGATTCATTCCGCTCTCAAATTTAAACTTTAAGTTTTATTTAACCAAGATGTTCTTTTCTGACTGGAAATATCCCAAAAATGTATAATGAATCCACTGTTCCTAATTAATCAGGGTTATTAAGATTCTTTAAAACAGCATGGACAAGTATGGAATGGTATCAAACATTGAATTTTCCCAAAGACAGTGACAATGGGCGGTATTAATAATTTTGGGAATAATATGTATGCATACATATTTTTTCATGTTTGCATGTTCATTTTAAATGAGAACAATTTGCTTGTCTGGTGGTTTTAGCACTTTCATATTCCCATGCGTGACAATCATGCCTAAGACCTCACCAATAAAAGCAGGTCAGAGACGTGATGCTGCCATGACAAGGAAGGTCAAACCAGGGTAAGGGGTGCACACAGTCTTGCAAGAATTACAAAGTTTTCTTTCGGAAGTGGTACCAAATTCATATTTACAATAAAAAGGTATAAAAAATAAACAGAATTTAATTTACCAAAGAGGCACTTTATAGCAGACTTCAAAATGGCAGGTTTTTGAGCTCCATCTGTGCATGTGTCTGGTGTGGAAGGTCTTCCCAGTTCTATTCCAATTAAAAATCCTTTAAAAATGACTTTTTTGTATGAGTCGTATGAGCCCTTCATGGCCTTCCCTGTTTTCCCGCTGAAGGAGAGCAGAGTGGGCTGCAGTTTTATTTGGTCGGTAAAGGGTTAATGCATAAAATATGTTTTGAGGCAGTCACCTCTGAACGTCCAACATCAGCATTTCTATTACACGCAACATTTTATCCACATTAGGTCACTTAAACAAATAATGATTTTTCTAATGGAACGTAACGCTGCAATATCAAACTTCATTCACGAAACTTTGCCTCTTCCATCCTATAAATGTTCATGCCATTACCAGCATTTCACCTGTGTTTTCCATGGGGTGCCAACGCATTGAACTGAAGCTTATTACTCTCCCAGCAAGCCAATCACTAACCTTGAAGTCCATTTATCTGGAAATTTATTACATTCATTAAGCAGTTTCTATAAATGTTTAGCAACTATGCTCTGCCAGTGCCAAAGTGACAATGTGTGCCTGGCGAGCACTGGCAAACTGTAATTAAAATAGAGAATTTTCAGCGTCTGCAGAGAATATTTCTTTCATGACAATTATTTTCTCCTCGTAATAAAAAACTCCTTTGTTTTGCATTTGCATGGGGGGCTAATAGGCAAGACACACGCCTATGAACCAGAAGACCACAGAAGCATAGGTTCAAACCCCGCTTACTTCCATTGTCTCCCACACTACGACACTTAGACCTTGTTCACATGGACGTCGGAACCAAGCGTTTTCGGCGTCAAATAAATGCTCTGCACAATATTTCTTGCGACGAGCGTTAAACAGCGTTAAGCAAATGCCAGTACAATATTTATCAAATGCAGCTACAAAATGCAGCAAAAACGAATATGGTGTTCAGAGGGTGTTCACTTCGAATGTCCATGTGGACAAGGACTTATCCCTGAATGTCTCCAGGGGGACTGTCCCTATCACTACTGATTGTAAGTCGCTCTGGATAAGGGTGTCTGATAAATGGCATGACATGGCGGTATTCCGGAAAATGCAAGGAGGTATGCACTGTACATTTTTGTGCAAAAGTGGTGTCAGGCCCCAGCAGGGTATAGAGAATATGGCTCCACAGACTTTGGTGTGGTGGCATGCAAGTGGTGGTCGGGTGTTCGTTTCATTTCGTTGCTTCTGAAAGCAACACCTGCCATCAAACACGTCGCCCACAGAGCTGCAAAAACAAACACAGCTGGTCCAGAGATGGTGCTGGCACGAGCCAGGTCCAGTCTTCAACCATGTAACATCATGTCTACCGTTCTGGAAATCAAATCTGGAATCTGGCAGCTTTTCAGCATGTCATGCAAAAAGGAAAGCGAGGTCAGGCAAACGTTTGGGTACCAATATTTAGCTGATGGTCCCAGACCTTCATTAGCTTATCGACCTATGGCTTGATCCCAGTCATTATTAGAAAAAGGTCAGGCGATGCTGAATAAATTCTCTGATTACTTCTGCTCACATTCTCTATTCGCAGTAACATTTTCAGCATTTTTAGCAAGTGTGCAGAGACTTTTGTATGCCACTGTATGTGAGCCAATCAGGGCCAATCAGCAACCTGATTTGGGGTTCAAAAACTCTAAAATGCTTTATATAAGCTCACAAAGCTCTCCATATTTTCTATGTACATAAGCATATGCCTAAGAAGGGTGATGTGTTCATTGGACATCTGGCAAACAAAAATGTAATTATATTTAATTAATATTTTTAACATATTTAAAAAAAAAAAACACTGGTCACATTTAAAGGGGGAAAATGTCACCTCAACTCCTTTAAGTAACAAATATTAGATTTTTGCACACTCACTTGCATATTAGTATACTTTGCCATCTCTCTCTCTCTCTCATGTATACTCACAGGCGCTTTAGGTTGTCAGCCACACTGTTGGCGTACTGTTGATCCGTCTGGAAAAAAAAGGCAGAGTGTGAAAAAAACGTGGGGAACGAAACTCACCCCTCTACAGATTAGGGCCATCCTGTAACTTCCCTGCAGGGAAAAAGTGGTCAATAAGGCTAGTTTACAGAAAGATCATTGTTCTGATATACATGGTATAGAGAGTGGAACACTCTATACAATGTTTCTGTCATACATGCTAATATTCAAATGTCTATATACATTTAAATGACTTTATCTGCTAAGAATACACTCTTATACCAAACAGAATACTGTGAGGGAAGAATTTGCACAAAATAAAATATCAGGTCAGACACTGTTACGATTATAAATGCAGATAAACAACTGCAAGTCTAAATATAAATGTGCTGACTGACATACTGTGGCAGGACAGGGACATGTAGGTGTAGCACGAGCCTAATGCTGGTCAGGACTCGTTTAACCAAATGCAAACACGAATAAAAAGGTGCAGAAGTGAACCACCGAGGCTTGTGCCTGGCAAAGTCCCTGTAACGATGCCTGGTTGTTCCAGCTGTGACCAACCACGCAATCATACTGGCTCAATAAAGCCCTCTCCGGGACAGAGTGTGTCTTGGCTCATCCTTTTGCCCTGGCTGGTGCCACAGCGGTGGAGAATGCGGGCATCGGGCCAGGCACAACACACCAGACCAATGTCCTGGCCCTCTCCTCATCCTGCCTCACCCCCATGCCCAATCCAAAATAATCGGAATAATGGAAGGCACGGCGCCGATACCATTTGCCGGAGCAGCGGCAGCACAATGAAGAGGAGCCACTCTGGACACTGGGCCAGGCTGTTAAATCCCATTAAATAATTAACACACACACACACAAAACTGCACTATATACAGCATCTCTTTGTTTTACAGAATTACACCACATGGACTATTTGCACAAAGTACTAATGACTCAGAACCAAGAAACACCCTCACAACAAACTCAGGTGCATTTCCAACTTTGTACCTTCAGACATGACCAAGAGCTCAGTGACAGCAGATAGAGATTAGCAGCGGCCAAAACTGCTCCCTAAAATAAATATTCATTCATTTTATGTTTTTCATATTTTCTATGTTTTATGTTATGTTCCTTTGGCCTCAGGTGCTTAAAAAGCATGCCTGGAACTAGGGATGACACTGAAAATTACATATAATTACTACTGGTCATTGTTTGACATTTTATTAGACCATTTGTTTAATGCAGTTTTAAAGCTTTGTATATTTTTTCTGCTTTACTTAACATGGGTAATTGCTTATAGATTGAGCCCTGACCAAGCAAATGTCATACAACTCAAAAAGCTAAAAAAGCTAAAAACATAAACACTGGGGACAAATACAACATTCACAGTGTTAATGTAAATTATTTCCAACACATTCACATTGAAAAATAACAGATACGATCGAACAAATATGATCAGGTATGCATGGATTAAATCAAAAACCCATGTGTCGGAGGCTAAAAAAGTATGTGTGGTTAAGGCCATTACTGTGCACCACCCTCACGATCCCACCACATCGCGTGTTTTATAACGATGAAGTGAAAAAGTGAAAGTGAAGTGATTTTCCTTGTGAAACACTGCAGCACAGCACACAGTGACACAACGAAAAGTTTCCTCTGCTTTTAACCATCACCCTTGGTGAGCAGTGGGCAGCCATGACAGGCGCCCAGGGAGCAGTGTGTGGGGATGGTGCTTTGCTCAGTGGCACCTCAGTGGCACCTTGGCGGCTCGGGATTCGAACCTTCTGATTACGGGGCCGCTTCCTTAACCACTAGGCCACCATTGCCTCATTATTAATAATGATACCTCATTATTTCAGTTAACAAACTGTATAGTAGCTCTATAGGTATCATGTGATATTTCTGCACTGCCAAAAACAACCATCAAAACACACCAGGCAGACCTACAGCATCCGACATTTTTCTTCTTCCTCACGGTGAGGTAATAATTAAATTAAATTAAAAAAATATTGCTATAATCAACCTGTCGGTCCATCTTGTGGTGGCCTAGGAAGCGGACCTGTGATCAGAAGGTTGCCAGTTCGAATCCCAAACCACCAAGGTGCCACTGTGAATCTGAGATCTCTTTAACTCTCTGGTAACATCTCAAGTACACTTTTTTTTACTTTCTTCTCCATCTGCACTAATACAGCCTGTATATGTGATGCAGCACCTCATATAGGATCACTCTTGATCACTTGGCAACTCATTTAAACTCCATCGAGTGGTGCTTCCTTATTTGGCACTGAACAGCAGTGACCCTTTGAAAAGTACAGTTTGGGTTCATCTGATTTTTTTTTTAACAAACCTTCTTATAAAATCTATACATTACAGATATGCAAACATGTTAAAGACATGCAACACCAACACCAGATGCTCATCTTGGCGTCTCCATCTCCTCCATCATCACTACCATTGTCAGTCATCCAAAAACTAATTACACTACAGTTTAGTTAATTGGTTTGCTAATCTGAAATAACATAATTTCATCCATTTTATGCCCACAACCCCATAACAACCATTTGCTTCGCTGTGGTTATTTAGAATGTAAAATGAGTCCCAGAGGCCACCCCTCCGACCTCAGAGCTGATGAGAAGAGACGCACGCCGCCAGGAAAGAAGCGCATCTGAAGAGCTACAGGAAGCACCTGGACCCACTTTCCTCAGAGCCAGTGTCCGAGCGTGGGCAAGAGGGGAAGGACAAAACGAGCAAGAAAGACGCAGAGGAAGACTGAAGGGGAGGGACTGCATTAGCAACAGGGTGGAAACAAAAGCCCCCATGCTAAAAAAAAAAAGAGAGAGAGAGAGAGAAATATCCTGTCACATTTCCATGTCTAAGTGCCAGAATAACATTACTGTGAGGCACGCAGAGGGCAGGCTGCCCTTGTGGCATGTGTGTGAGTACACACACACACACACACACACACACAGACACACTCCTGTACACACAGACACAATGAAAACCACACTCGGTTCATGTCTTCTACTATTCTTCTGAACAAATGAAGGAGTGCGAGCAGGAGGAGGATAAAAAAAAAAAAAAAAAAAAAAAAAAAACACTTCTGTAAACATGATCAGTGTGTATGCGCGCTCTGCCCTCGTCCGTGGGGAGCTGTAGGAAAGAGAGGGTGGGACAGGCGGTGGGAAGGAGGGACGAGAGCTTGTTTGAGCATTACTTCATCCCCATGTCAAGGACAAAACAAGCATGGGATCGAAAGAACCGAAATGGGGGAAAAAAAATAAAACGAAACAAAAACGGGAACAGGAGACTCCCTCCCTCTCCTTCAGGGCATCTTTTCCTTCCCCGACCCCCACCAAATACAGGGCAGTGGCGCCTTCCTACCCCCCCTCACTTTTTTTTTGATGGAATGCACCACTTCACCCTGAGCTGGAAATGTGCACAAAGACACATTTTGATCCCAAACGGCGTCCATGAAAAAGCCTCGGGGACTGATGGTCATCCATTTGACACGTAAGGTCAAAGGTCAAACCCATATTACTATACCGAGTCCCTGAGCAAGAGCGTCAGATAAACGAAACAGAAAACAACAGCACGCATGTTCCACGGTAGGAAGCGACACAAGAACGTGTCTATTTAGAATGTGTCCAGATCGGAACAAGTCCTGTTTGTTTTACTCTAAAGAAATTAATCTGCTTTAAATATGAGTCACAGTAGATGAAAGGTGTGACAGAGAGACAAAGAGAGAGAGAGAGGGAGAGAGAGAGAGAGAATCTCTGGATTTAAGGAGCAACTGCTGTAAAGATGACGCCGCGTGAGTGCGTGCTGTGCAGTCAGGGGACAGTCACCCTGTAGTGAGCATGTTTACCACAACACACACCTCAACTAACACCGTATATAAACCAAACACTCACACAAGCCTCTCAAACTCTTAAAAGAATGAACGTTTCCTGTGTGTGAGTCAAATAAACCCTTAACCAGCCTGCTTGTAAAAACCATTAACAAGCATGTTATTAACACTTAGGAGGGTTAAGTCAACAGCTGTGCTTCTCAGACTTTTCCTGGTCTGGTGAGGTTGAGTTGGTCTTGATCTAAATCAGCAGCTCATCATGCTGATGAACTCAACTGATCATGCAAAAGAATATCTGGCATAGATTCTACTGAAGCGGCCTGTTTATATGCAAAACATACCCAAATAACAAGAGAGCTTTCACCTCTGCACTATGCTGCAAATATAATTAATAAATGAATACACACACACACACACACACACACCTTCATTACTTATTTCACCGGTTTTAAATGCTGTCTGTCTCCTTTGTTGTCTGCATGTTATGTTTCACTATGCATTGTCTAACATGTATGTACACTGTGCTGCAGTGTGTCACAATGACAATAACTTCACTTTCATTATTATAACGTGCAGCTAGATCTTTTGATGCATAAAAATATACAATGAATTTACAATGAGAGTTGCCAATTGCCATGTAGCTGTAATGTCCCATAGAAATGTTCCTGTGTTCCTCTCTTCATGAGGACGTTTATAGATAAAAATAAAAAATAATAATTTACTATTAAATCACAAATTTATCAGCCTCACACACAAACAGCTGTCGGTCGTGAAAAAAGTGAACTCAGTTTATTAAACACACACAGAGCGTATTATTATGAATATCCATACGTTGTTTGCTAAGCGAGTGATTAATATTTAATACAGCAAATCTAATTAGCCTCAGAGACCCAGCGCTGTCGTGCACCCTGTCAGTCACCCGCCGCACAGAACGCCAGCAGCGGCCCCTCCCACCCTCGACTCTGACACGAGGTATCCCACTTACTGTACAAAACTCATTACGCACACACTCATTAAGGCACGGGCTCGCGAAGCATGAGTCAGAAAAAAAAAACGGAGGCTGTTCGTGCATCTGATCTGAGGGGTCTCGGACTGCTGGATGTGTGGAGAGGCGCTTTAATTACCGTCTAAATGAGACACACGCACACACGCTCACAGCATGCTGCACATGAACTTTCGGCTGCATTCTGTCCCATTAGTCAATCCAGTATGCATGCTGTGGGTACAACACAGATATTAAACACACACACACACACACTCACACACATGCAGGATGTACATTTTGAAATTGACCTCTAAATGAAAATCACTGGGAAGCAGTTTTAGCCCAAAATAGCCCAAATGTCTCCTAGGCTAGTTTGTGCCATACTAATGAGCTCGGCCTGCAGCAGAAAGGTCAGCCTACAGTTGGGGGAAAGAAGGAAGGGGGTGGGGTGTCGCTGTGAGCGGGGACCTATCAAAATTACCAAGGTGGGACCAAAGGCTACTGTCACCATGGCAACACCACGACGCAATGCCCAGGAACAGGAACATAATATGGAAAGACTAAAATAGCCTGACTCACCAACAGGCTTTCAAGTAATTAAACAAGCCCAATTCAGCAGCTGTTAATAAACTAGCGGGAAAGTCTCAAATTACAATTACAAGTTGACTCAAATTGACTGTTGAGTCACAAAGAACACTGTTAAAATGCTGATTGTTTAACGTCGATTTGTTCATTTGCATAAATGAATGCATGGAGACTAATAAAATAATAAAATAAAATACAGGAAATCTCATGTGCAGGGCAACATTGGTAAGCAAATGAGACTGCGTCAAATGTCCACATTTTCTAAATCAGAATAATCCGAATGAATATAAACACATGCAAAACAACCAAACCACTACACAGATTAAACATGCATAAATGTTAAATATGAGGAATAAGCACCACAATAAAATTGCAACATGTTTTAAATTCCGTCTCAGTGATCAAACCAGCATTTGACCCCACATCTGATGCATACCCTATATAGTGTCACTGCAACAACACTGTGACAATAGTGACGGAACAGTAACAGTAAATAGGTATTTATTTATGGGGATTTCAACTGTGGTCCGATTTGATAAAGGGATTTCATAGAAATTCTAAAATTAAATCAATTACTTGTATGGTGTCTATAATTACTTTTTACAAAATATTTTTTTGACACACGTCCATCTGTTGTGGAAATGACTGTGGTGGAAATTACATTTTGTGGTATTTCTTTTAAAATACCATGTTAACCTGCTGATGCCAATTTAAGAACTATCATAAATTTATACCATAATTGGTCTAGTGCTTCTTAAAGAATGTGAAATACAAGCCAATAAACATGCTCTCCAAGAAAGTAGTGTTTATATTATACTGTTTTATTATATATTTTCTCCAGCCATGCATTCCCCTGTTCCCCTGAGCCAGTGTTGCTATGGTTACCAAGTATACTGTGTAAATCACAGCAAACCCATGGGACAGGAGTTGTTTTTATGAGAAATACAAAAAAAATATTTCAGTGCATGATATATCCTGTGATAATGTTTCCTTCGTATTTGAGTTGAAGGTCCAATGTCTGACAAAGGAATCCCGGTGCATGTACTTAAACAAACACACACACACACACACACACACACCTCAGCGATGAAGACCACGATGACACAATCCTCTTTTTCGGCTGGACTGAGCTCCGACATCAGTGAGGTGAGCGTGTCCGTCAGGTACGAGTGCACCTCCCTTTTGACACTGGGCACACCCATCACTATCGACACTGTGTGACAGACAAGACACAGCAACCAATCACAACCCACATAGGGAGGCAGGCATGATCCCAAATGAACATTTTTTTCTCTGCCCATCTCAGATTAACATCTCGGCGGAACAACCTTGAGTCGACTGTGGGGAAGAGTAAGAGGTCCCAAGTGGACATACATTTACGACTGGTCCATAAAACAGCCGCCGATTACTCTTTCGGCGCGGGTAACCGGACAGTGCTGGGACACTGTGGGACTGCGTCCCTGCTGGCCGACCCGTGTAATCTGCTTGAAGAGTTCAATACCCCAGCACTAAATCAGAGGCAGGGTTAATGGCCTCGCTGGGAACAGTAGCATCGGAGGCCTTCCGATTGGGCCTTTCCTACACAGCTCAGCCGGGAATAGTTCATCTCTGTTGGGCATGGAGCCAGAGTGGGGGATTAAAGTGAAAACAACCGGGATATGAGATGGTTAATGCATTAAAAGAATGGGAAGACGGGGAAAAAAAACGAGAAATGAGAGAGAACAACTGAGTCATAATTTAATGTGAAAACGGGGATTACGGGGGATTATGTCATTTCTGATGAAAACAAATGGCCATTTTTTTCCCCTCTCACCGCCGGTACGGCCCTGTCCGACGTGCACGGCCGGCTGCAGGCTGCTCTCCTTGGCCAGCAGGTGAGGCAGATGGTGGAAGACACTGGGCAACTGCAGGACATTCTTACTGCTGCTCACGTTCCACAGCTTCAGCTTCGTCTCATCTGTGCACACACACACACACACACACACACACACACAGAGAGACGCCGGGTTCATTAATGAGCGCACGAAGACAACAAATTAATACGCAAGGATAATAAACCAACAAGCCACATGGTAAACAAACCAACCGGAGCGGATAACAATGCATCGTCCCGAAAGAAAAAAAAAAACACAATGAACAAACGGCAGGTTAACAAGCAGGCAGGCAACGGTGCAAGAGCGAGGGATTTATCAGATTCGGCTTGCTAGTTGCAGTTTACTTCTCACAGAACAAAAATTCGCATGCACGGCCAGAAGCAGCGCATTCTGTAAAACAAGACGCTTTCTGTGCACCAATTGGTGTTTGTGTGACATGTTTGCTAAGTTCGTAGACGTCCAACACAAGACTCATGGATAGATTCAATCATTAATCAATATATATCTAAGGAAGCCGCACTAGACGGTGCTACCATGTTATGTTTGTATGCAAGATGTTATTTCGCCCCTTGTGGTCTCCAAAAGTTACTACTCACTAAAGGCTGAAGGTCAGAAAAGCCATTCATGCATCAAACTTCAGTACAAATGCACCAATACATAAATCGTATTTCATAAATCGTATTTTCATATTTTTGGAATATGTGATCCAGGTGGTAACAGTGAATTTTTACTGAAGAACCCAGCTGTCTGGTGCTATAATAGCACCTTTATAGTTAGTACAAAGACACATTGCTCAGGAAAACTTTTGGCCAGGAAGGGGTTATGCAAATTAAGAAAAATAATTTTCCTACGATGATACTGATACAGGCGACATGGAGCACATTACGATGACATTACAGTGAACAGATGACACAGTAGGGACGTGTGAAGCACCATGTCCTAAAATGTCTGGCTTCCCATACATAATACTAGGGCTGCTCGAATTTGGCTAAATGCATAATCATGGTTATTCTGGCCAAAATTTTACTTAAAATAATCCAGTCTTTACAGCATTTTAAGTTAAACAGGAATTTATGTAAATGTAACTTAACAAAGCTCAAAGTATTTATCATCGGAAAGCCAAAATTATATTCAAGGTGAAAACTGGATGAACCTGACAGGCTGCTCCAGGTGCGGTTGATGTCCCGGAGAGCTTGTTTCTCGGCGATCGCCCTCTTGATTTCGTCCAGCACCAGGTTGAGCTCCTTGGAGCGCTTCAGGTTCTCCTGTTCAGCCGAGTGAAGGCGATCCCTCAGGGTCAGGAACTCGCGCTGGTATATGTCCACCACATCCCCTGGAGAGTGGAGCAGACAGGCCGGAGAGATGGAGAGGGAGCGAAAGAGAAAACAGGTTTAACTAATGGAAGGCGCTTCCTTGGCCTAAAACAAATGAAGGTGGCGGCCCGTTTCTCCTGCATTTAAGGAGTTTGTCTTAAGGCCTTCTTTACATGGACGTCTGAACCAGTTGTTTTTCTTTGTGGACTGACCGTTTGGAGCAAATCAAAGCATCCACATGGGCGTTCAGCACCAGCGTTCGGTCGGCTGCATGTTCCGATGTCATCAAATAAACACTGCATGCGACCTTTTATTGGCGGCAATTTCATCCGAGTTCCTAACAAACGAGCATCAAACGGCGTCAAGTGAACGACAGCTACGAAACGCAGCAAAAGCGCGTAGGTCGTTCAGAGGGCGTTCACTTCCAACGTCCACGTGGATGAGGCCTAAGTGCAGACAAGAACTTAGAAAAAAAATATCAGCGGCTTCGCTGAGTGCTTTCAAGCCGCAGTTCTGTTGGGGAAACTTTTCAAGTCATTACCCTTCCAAACAGGCTAATCAATACCACTCATCCACAGACTGATAGCCATCGATCGAGGGTGCGATTTGCATTGGGAGGGAACACCGACGGCCCAGGAAGAAACTTGCGTCCCGAAAGCAGCATCGCTTTACAGCTCTCAGGCCGGACTGACAGCAGGGCTTTCAAGATCCAACATTAATAAACATTTATAACCCTAATTACGACGACCTCTTTCTAAAACATTGACAAGCAAACTGGTTAAATAGCGCAATTAATATTTTATTACCCGAGGAGATAACAAAATGATTTCGTTGATTGAATAATCAATGAAGTAGCCTCATTTAGCATCTTTAAGTTAATGGAAGGCTTGTGAAGGGTTCAGAGGGTCCATGGCTTGACTCTGGTAATATGAAAAATTGCCAAAAAGCTCTCAGTTGACGGCTGGGAATTAATATTCGCAGAAGGATTGTACAGTTTTTCATTTATCTGAAAACAGACACACATTCAGAGACATTAAAGAGTGTTTAGTAATAAACTGTACAGGGAGGGACATGTGCGCAGCAGCAGGGGTCTCTGATCACTAAAGGAACACACGTATGGAGCTGGAAGCTAGAGTTTATGGAACAGGTGGTGACCAGGATGAGATGAGCAACTATTCTATGCACTGATGCATATGCACAACTCTCAAAATCGGTCAGCCATTAATGACCAGGCATTAGTAGAGTCCGGACCTCTGCAGACCAGGAACATCCCAAAAGATTTGAAGCTTTGGAGATAACACGACATCACAAAGTCCCTCAGATGGAGTGGTAGTAGCCCAGTGGGTCAGACACTCACCTACGAACCAGAAGACCACAAAAACCCAGGTTCAAACCCCACTTCCTACCATTGTGTCCCTGAGTAAGACACTTAACCCTGAGTGTCTCCAGGGGGGGAACTGTCCCTGTAACTACTGTAAATGTAAATATATAAAATTCTGTAAATGTAAATATATAAAATGTACACTTGGCCATTTCCTCTGCTTCCAATACGTCAAGGACAAAATATTGACTTGCTGAGGAATAAACCACACCCACTGCAAAGTGCCCTTCGTAATAAGATAACGTAGTAAATAAACCCCATAATAAAATAACACTATGGCTGATGGGTGCATGTAAATTACAGGTCTGTTCAAACACCGTGAATAATCTTTCCAGATGCAGCAGGGCAGTGTCTGCTTTCCACAGCAATTTTCATTTCTGTCTAGCAAAAAAAAAAAAAAAAAAAAAGGATGGAGCAGGGTGGTGGTGTGGTTGGAGGGGAATAAATCCACGGCAGTTGAGTTTCACGTGGTAATCCAGGTTTGTGCGGCATTTTTTTTTTTCTGGGCCAGATACCCACTCTGCGCTCGCTTGGAGACGAAAAGCAGCGGCGCACATCAAAGCCCCGGCTGAGCAAAGAAAACAGGATCCCGCGGCGCAGCGGACGGCAGCGGCTCAGCCTGTAGTGCTGGCAATGGAAACCTCTGGTGGCCCTACACCTGCTGCAGGAGACAAGAGAGGCTCTCAGCGACGCGTTCCTCTGCAGAATTTGCATGTTATGCGCTGTGCAAACGTTGTGCAAAAAGAGTTTCATGCTTGTGTACTGACTCTGTTTTATACGGTTTTAGGGCGCGCCCTGAACCGGGCTGAACCAAATGGCAGGAAAATTATAAATTTGGGTTTGTGTTCATAAAGGCAAAACTCAAAATGGTCCGAAAACCATGCAATTTGTTTCAGTAGGAAAAAAGAAGAAATTCCTCCCAAGCAGCGTTATCGACATGGAGTACGTCTGCAAAGTAGATCGTACCTGTTATTATTGGCAATAAATATTGTTCATGAACAGGTATTGTCATACCTGTTTAGTGGCTACGATTAGCCACTAGATGTGTGGCTGTGATGACGTTCCACACAGACTTGACTGCTCTCATGAAGACAAATGGATCAGGGAAAAAAAAACTGTATACTTATTATTTGAATCCATCTATCCATTTTCAAGGAAGGGTCAGCAGCACCCTCCTACATCATATCTCTCATGCACCTCGGCCTCGCCGATCCTCCAGCACTGCCTCCACTGGTACCACCATCTCTTAAGCATTCATCTAGACTCTTTTCTGCCTTGGATCATAGGCGATGTAGTGAACTTCCACTAGATGTTCACTAAAGATCTTCAAACGCAAGATTAAAAACCTTCCTGTTTAAGAAATTAATTTAATTAAAGGCCCCTTACGTATATGACTTTTTTTTTTGTATTTGCAGATCAGGTCCTTGTTCAAATGGAGGGATTACAATGACTGCCAATGCAGTAGATTTAAATGCAGTACGTTCTGGTTCTCAGGTAAATTTTACTAACGAAAAGCCATTGGCTCCTCTACAAGAAAAAGACAGGACACACTGAGTATAAGGTTTTCTTACAGAATTATGCAAGGATGAGATGGCGCAATACTCACCAAAGTACTACTGATCAAAAGCACTTTAATAATTACTTTTGAAACTTTAGCTTTTCAGTTTTTGAGACATGTTGTACCTATGAGTGAAAAAATAAAATAAAAAATGAGTCATCCTTCATGCTTTCTGGTGGTCAGTTCATCTTCTGCTTGCTTAACTGTACAAAGTTTAGCAAGGGTGTTGAAACTTTTGCATGATGCCTTTTTTTGCAACAAATGCCATAGCAGCTCAGTTGGAAAATGAGCAGCTTTACAAGGAACTGAATGGAAGTGGGTTTTTCCCATCATCCTGGGACCAGAGAAATGGCCTTAAAGGTCCAGACCGAGGAGGGATGGAAGCCAGCTCTGACGTATCCACAAAACTCTTCAACGAGGGCTCTGCTTTTGCAGTTAAATCCCTCTCTGCTCAGCAGAAAGGCCCTTTGCCACCGTAAGCGCTGACTAAAGAGTCGGACAGCGCTGGGGTGAAATATAAAATTATTTCTCTCAGCCGCAGTGTTGTGAATGAATATATAAATAGATCATATGCAAATGTGCTAATAATTAAAAAAAAAAAACACAGGTGAATGGAAACCAACCTAAATTTAATCCTCCCGAATAAAACCAAATTAAGTAGTTCACTAAATCCATGCTACAGGTACTTGACTGATGCCAGTTTTTCTAATGCTAATTATTTGTACAATAAACTATACTGAGACACTTAATATTAACATGGCAGTTGGTAAAACCGATGCCATCATTGGCATGCCGATGCCAGTGAGATCAAAACGTCATTAAATCGGACAAAGAAACATCTCCCAGGGGACAGATTTATGCAGTCCCTCACCGCAACAAACTCCAAAACAAGCTGCCATTATGTCTAAATATACAGGTTATTATACAAGTCTCCCACGTTACAGTGAATCATTTAGAGACAATGCCAACATAGTTTTCTTTGTGTTTCTCATGGTCTGTATATATCACACACACACACACACACACACACACACAGTCAAAAGTTTGGACAGACCTTCACTTTGTCGATTATGGAGACTAAGATGGAGCCATTTTGAAGAATCCAACGCAAGAAACATATTTACATATATTTACATATGAAACATATTTGTGAAAGTGAAGTATGTTTGATGAATCTGTTCTGAGTCGCCTCTATTTACCTTCATGGCTGCTTTCACTGTTGTCATCATCAAAGGTCACTTTAGATGCTGATTAACATGAGGAAATAATAAGAAAGTGTTCGCATAAATCAAACAGTCCCTGTTGTCCAACTTAAGGTCATGGGGAGAAGACAAGAGTGTGAAATGCTGGGTTAGGGTTAGCCAAATGCTGGGTTAGGGTTAACCTCAACCACATCTGAAGCCTTAAACCATCTGCAGATGATTTTTCTCCCTCCCAAGCTGAACATCAGTGCTGCACTCCACACTTTTATCTGAAGTATTACACCCTGCACTTTAAACTCTCACACTGTGCTGCTGTGTTATGGCCGTCCCATCATGTCACATCACTGCTACTGCCATTATTATCATAGCATATCATACACCACTAAATACATCCACACATCGATATACTGTCATTGCTGCTACTTGTCTGCCTGGGTCGTCTAGTTTGTCTCCACCTGCACTATTTTATGGGTCAGCGCACAATGTCCACAATGTCCTTTGTCATGTCTTTGTGTTGTGTGTTATTCCATTTTGCACTGTGTCTTTTTGCACACTGTGAATCTCCAAAGCGTCGTAATCTCGTCTCTCTATGTTCTTGTATATAGTGAGGTGACAATAAAGTGGTCTTTGACTTTGGACTTGAAACGTTAAACTTTTTGCCTTGTTTGCTTATTTTTTTGTTTGTTTTTAATTACATAACCTCACGTGTTTTATTTCATTGTCTACTTAGAGGAATCAGTTTTTATCCTGTGAGCTGTCACACTGTCCGGTTTATAATACTCCACAAAAAATGAGTATATGGAATGCCTTTTATTAAATCACCATTGCTAATGTTACTTCTGTTCTTAAAAGCTTGTGTCCGTATTAGTGCAAGTTCACATTTGCATTAAGGTACTGGAAGTGAGCACATATATTTTGCATATCATTAAGATTAATACCAGTGGTGATGCATGCATTTGTAATATTTTTGCGCTGAGGCACTGCTGTTGGTCAGGAATTATGCGTTCAGTGACATTCGTCTTTTACATAATTTTTATTTTTTTCCCACCAAAACCATTCTGCTTACATTTGCATGAGAAACATGAACATGAAATAAATGGAAAAAGCCACAGTGCCCTGGGTTCTAAGGCATATCGCACACAACCAGAATAGAACGTTCTAGAACCCCGCGGTGATCATCAGCACCATTCAGACACACAGTCAGACACAATTTTCCTCAAGTGTGTTCACTGGGTTTCTATGACGGGTACACACCGGGTCACGCGTGCTGATAGCGTTGTCCCTCTGCTCTCAGGCTAATTCTCGGACGGAGTTTGTCACTCCCAATCACTCCCATCACTTCGGTCGTCCGAGGACACGTCGCATATTGCTGCAAGTTCCCCGAACGCAGAGAGCTCGAAAACAAGAGCTTGTCTTCCTGTGGAAACGTCACTCCCTGGGGCCTACTAAACGTTGAGAAAAAGCCTGCTGACAAAGGAACAAAATGAGCTCGGGAGATGAGAGGGATCTCGTAAATAACCAGATTCCCGACGTGCAAGAAGATCGCTACACTTTGATCACAAATCCTGTTCTTCAAGCTCTCGTTTCAGAAAGAAACCCTGCTACAACTGTAAATGGAGGTGACCTTTTACCTTTCACTCCGTTGGCAACGACTGATTAAAAACAACTTTGGCATTTGGACGGGTTGTGGGGACACAGACCAGGTCAGCATGGCACAGCGGGTAACACATTATTAGAAATGATATCGTTTTATGAAACCACCCAGAGGGAGGCAGCGAGGCAGGGAAATAAAACGCCTGAAAGCTTTAACATGGGACATTACCTTCCACAGACAAGTCTATCCAGTCTCTATATAGCTCTATATATACATAATAAATACTACAAAGAGAATTTACTAGCATATCTGAGGGTGGGCAGACAATAAGGGACAAGCTGCTGACCTCTTATAGTGTGTGTGTGTGTGTGTGTGTGTTTCAGTTTCTGGAACTGTGGACTGAAAAGGAAACAGGAAAGATTGGGAAATTTTTGCACAGACCATACCTCTCACCTGCAAACAGACCAAATGTGGGATGAAAAGCACATCTGCACGTGACACTGTTGGTGGGGCAGTTTACCAAAGCAAACAAGGAAACCTAAAACTGGGGTGTCTATGTTGTTCCACAAAACACCAGAATGTAAATGACACACTAACTACACTACCATCCACCGGCCCACGTGCTACTAAAGGAAGACATTCTTCTTTTTGCGATTGTAAACATTGTGTAAAAAACTTTTTAACTGTACGGTGCATGTTGTCAACGTATTATGGGCTTATGTTAGGTTAGGTCTGTTTTCTGCACGGGTGCCGACGACACAACACTCATACAGACCACACATCCCCGTTGCAGTCATTAGCTTAGCGATCTCAAATAAATACAGCACACCGTAGGTTACCAGCTTCATTTATTTATTTACCATCCTAGCGAACAGTGAGGCACCCACTGCTTCAGCTTCATTATTCATCCAAGGTTCCACACAATTACGCATTCACACCGTTCACGTTTTCACCGTGGCTTTCCTGGTCCAGAGAGAAATTGTTCTCGGTTTAAGTCAGTTTTTCGTTGCTTAATTACTAGGGCAGTCAAAAGATTAAATCCCAATTAATTTAATTCTTTGCTAAACCAAAGCCCTATTAATGAACAAAATTTACTAAATCCTTCAGTAGGGTTTGGTTATGTTAGGTATTTACACATTTATAAGAAGTTTCATAGATATACCCTGGGTCCTTACAAAACGATAAAAAGCAGCTGTGTGTGTGTGTGTGTGTGTGTGTGTGTGTGTGTGATGAGCTCACTGCAGCCGGTATCTGGAAGCTTCAGGTTTCTCTATAGTGGATGGAGGAAACAGGATCTGCTACCGGACTCCAGAGGAAATCCCAACAGTCGGATGGAGTGGCCATCACACGCTGATGTCATCCTGCCGGGGACGAGCGTTTTTCTCCATCATCGCCCCGATGCTCAAAATGAGCTTAAAATGTTATAAAATAAGATAATATATTGTTGCTAAATCATCTTTAAAAATAAAAAAAGGCCTTAAGCACGCTGCCTCTCCATAAAAGCCCTAATCTGACCTCTGACCTCACTGTGCCATTTCCCAGGTTGATTTGGGTAAGATTATCCGTGTGACACCACCACACACACACACACAAAGCCATCAAGAAATTTAAGGAAACTCACATTCAACATTTTAAAACTAGGTGTCCGCCTTCTACCCTTTAATGGTCTGTAGAATTAAAACTCAGGCCATCATCAAAATGGATACAAACACACAAAATGCACTCACACAAACACACACACACACACACACACACACACAGAGCAGATCTGATCTAGGATCAGTAAAACGATGCGGCTCATTGCCCCAAATCCTACTTTCGGCCCACAGAGGATTGTGATTGGCCCCGCCAGGCCACCGGAACCGGCAGGGTAATCATTGGGTGGGTTCAAATGTTGCAGGGCGGCTCCGCCAGGAAGCCGGAGGGCCCGAATTTCCTCCTGAATGATGGAATTACCCTCATTATCTGCACAACGCATACGGGCAGAAAAAAAAAGAAAAAGCATTTGTGGCCGTGATCAATAGATTTTCACGATCGAGCTGGTAGGAGGAAAGGAGTCGGGGAATCAGATTATTGCAGGAGATGGAGATGTAGCAACACACACACACACACACACACACACACACACTTTCTAAGTGGACAGTCATTTGCCGTTCTTTACAAATTAACTCAGGAACAGGGTTGCTCTCATCATGTCCTAAACTTATCTTGGTTAAATAAACTAGGACAGAATGTGCGTGTGTGTGTGCGTGTGTGTGTGTGTGCGCGCACGACACTATTGTTGCCTACTCAGCTGCTGATTCAAGCTGTTGCACTGCAAAACGCGGCCGCAGGAAGGAAGGCGGGTTCGATGTCAGAGACCCGGCGCGACGTCCTGGAAATGTCAGAATACGGGTCTGAAAAAAACAGGCCTGTTTTTTAACGAGGAGGAAATGAAGGTTCAGCGGCCGTGAGACGAGAACGGATATTAACGCTGCCAAGAAGAAGAGAAAAAAACGGGGGGAAATATCTGAGTGGGGAGAAAGGAGGAGGATGAGAGAGAGTTGTGTTTCTATTCTATTTCAGCTATTAGAAAAAATATAAAAGCACTTCTTCAATCTAAATGTTGTGTTGACGCTGGTAATTAATCTACAAATGAACCCTTTTATAGGGTTATTATGTTCAAATTGCGTCATCCGTACATTAAAGTGTTGCAAAATTGCAACTGGCACATAATGAACATCATTGCAGGGGGTGGGTTATCTCTGCGGCGAAGCTGACCAGCGGTGAATTGCTAACGAATGCTCGCAGATTTCGGTGATCGCGCCGCAGGATGAGCGGCTCGTCATCGGCACGCCGCTAATCAGCGCTAATCGCGCGCAGGCCTGCTGATGTACTGTAATAATCGTTAGCAGGAAGTGGGTTGTGTTCTCGCCAGACGGCGCTTGAGGTCATTCCGGGGGCCGAGTTGATGTGCATCGTGGGCTGACCTCTCCCCAAACACACGCAAACAATTGCATTTTTGGAGAGCAATGTCCGTTTCTGAGGGACTAATTATTTGGGTTTTGTGCATGTTATAAAAAAAAAAAAAAAAAAAAAGCAAGCCCACAGTAAAAATGACGGACCATCGGATTTACTGCACGCTCAGGCAGGCAAATTCATATACTTTTTGGAGATGTTAATTTGTGTCAGAGTTGCTAGAAACCCAAAACAGGGGAAAAAAGGTCATTGGCAAAAAATAAATAAATCTGCATAAATCAGTAATCACAGTAATACAGACAGAAGGTGCATTCGGTTTGATTGACAGACCTTAAAGGCAGGCCCTATTTTGGAAAATGCAAACTGCACACGCGCTTTATCAAACGAGTCTCTGAATCACACAGGATTCTCTTTACAGAACCCCACATTTACCCTGATCTATGTGCAGTAGATCTATGTGCATTGCATTGTTTGGTCTATATTGCTCTGCTGTGTTTATTAATGCTTAATTGTAAAGATTTAAAGATTTCAATCATTCACTGTTTAAATACACTGTTTAACCACTGTATTAAGATCAGAAGAGTTAACGTCCACTTACAGCGGTGTGTGGAATATGAGATGCCTCGTTGCCAAGACAACAGAGGATGTATTATTACAAAAAAGTGGAATATAAATTGTCAGCATATGTGTGCACCCTTACACCTATGACCCACCCCCCTGCCCTGAATTTCAGACCTTAAATTTCTGCTCCCCAACTGCCCGGGTTTCACATTGCCGCAGTTTCATCAGAATACGCCAGGGGGGAGGGCCGTGCGTGACACAAAGGTGAAGGGGAATTGAGGCAAATGCGTAGCCTGGAGCCATCAGCAGGGCTGTAGAGTGACACCGTTGGGTGCAAAAACCAAACGCTGACAAGCATGGAGGCATAGATTATCCATATATTCACCTCATTTATTTTCAGCTCGTGACCCGTCCACTACCGATAAAGTAGGCGGAGTAACAGGCGTGGCTGGATGTTGTACACCACCACACTCCACCCACACTACGAAAACAGGGGAGGCACAGATGAAGGCAGCAGAATAGAAAATCAGAACTACAGAGTTGGTCTGTTTGCATGATGAGGTTTGCATGAAGCAGCGAACGAGCGGCATAAAACTTCTAGAACGTCGGTGCCTGCTGTCTTTGATGGTTTAATTAGCACTGAATGTGAATAAGGAGAGAACACACACCCTGGCGGAGGAAGTGAGAGCGCAATTGAAAAACAATTCACGGATAAGGATTCATCTGTCTGTCTGAATCACAGCTTCTAGTTTTATGGAGCCTGCGATCCAGCTGTTCCTGAGCAACGTCACTCAGCGGAGGCAGCTGGTCACATGACCTCTTCGCGTCACGGAAACGATTCGCATACAACACATAGATATGACGGGAAGAGTAAGACCACTCAGAAAATGCACACAATAAACACTAAGAAAAAAAAATGAAGATATTGTGTCTCTCTCAGACTAGTTTGCGCAGAACCAAAGAAATATATATATATTAATAAAAAACACAATTCTGAAATTACTGTGTCTCCATTCAGTAATTTTAAGCACAAAAATGTTCTGTGCATCTAAATTGTTGGGAGCGGCTGCAGTTTGTTTGTTTTGTTTTTTTGTAGTTTTGCTAAATGTGTTTTTTTCCGAATTCGCCTGAAATCTTGCAAGAGCTAATGTGCAGGAGCAAAAAAGTATTTTTCTACTCACAATTTCAATTTGAAATGTGCCCAGTCTTATACATACACACACACACACACGCACAAGAGGTGGGAGTAGCGAAGGCTGGAAAAACTGACCCCGCATCAGTTAAAAAAGTTTAATAAGATTCCCAAACCCTCACAGAGAAGCAGAAACTCGCTGATCTCTCCAACACATGGCCTCTCGTGCGGGTGGGAGAGCTGATGAGAAAAGGGACGCATGGAGACACAGGCCTGGTCGACCTTGTTTACTTCTTTTAAGATCAGACGGCAGCGCCGACCCCTGTGATTGGCTGCTTCAGGCCCATCAGCTTTTAACAACGAAGACTGACGGCGAGATGCTGCTCCGGTCACCAAATCAATGAGATCAATTCTGCAAAGGTCAGCAATGCACGTGTCAGTATGTGTATATATATGTGTGTGTGTGTGTGTGTGTGTGTGTGTGTTTGTGCCGTTTCTCTAACACCAGAGGAGCTTCCCACATTCAGATGTTTTAACACCCCTCTCAACACACACACACACACAAACAATGACACGCCCACAACTGAGAACTAACACATCTGCAGAAGTGCTGCCAGACGCCCCAAAATGAAAACAGGAGAAAACAGACTCAACTCCTACACACACACACACACACACACACACAAACTCCAGTGCACAAATGTGTACTTGTCCACCCAGAACCCAGATTTCAGTAAACATCACAGTGGGTGGCGCAGGGGCGTGAAAAAGCACCAACGTGCACGTTTTATCACGCAGCCTCGGTTCAGAACGGAGAACTTACGAGCTTAGAATTCAATAAAAAGTAATGATGCCGTTTGGAGGCGAGTGGGAGAGGAACAGAACCGGAGACACTGGGACAGCACGAGGCATGGAGGGGACCGTTTTAGACTCACAAATCAGAAAGCCAGTTAAAAGATTTCAGCGTATTTGTGTTTTTGTGGTGCGGAGGAGGAACTGGAAGCTCCATCAAGATCTGCTTCTGCTTTATTATTATGCTTTTAAATCGCAATTAGGCTGCGGTTGTAGCTCAGTTGCCCCATGAGCTCTAATTCAAATAAAAAAAAAAATCTCCTCACAAATCTTTTCCAGATTCTTTTCCCTGATTCCACCCTGAAAGTGGCGTGATCATCATTGTTATTTCCTCTGCAGCACAGCACACGGTGACACAAGAAAATGTGTCCTCTGCATTTAACCATCACCCCTGCTGAACAGGGGACAGCAGAGTGTGGGGATGGTACCTGATCAAGGGGACGTCGGTGGCACCTTGGCAACCTTTAGATTAGGGGTCTGCTCCCTAACCCAATAACCCAATGTGTTCTTTACCTCATAAAGATGAATTCTGCTTGTGAGCCCAATTTGCACAGAGTAGAAAACATAACTGGATAAGCATAACTGGAACTTTTTGCACTGGACCAAATCCACAGAAATAAAATGTAGCTACAGATTGTTAGATTAAAATGTTTATATTACAGATGCATTAAAAGTTCCATGACATGAAAATTTGACTTTGTGAGATGATTTAACATTAATACGAGTTCCCCCAGCCTGTCTATGGTCCTGCAGTGGCTAGAAATGGTGATAGGTGTAAAGAGTTCTTTGGTCATTCTTCTTCACCGTTCAGATAGCAGCAGCTCAGACGATCGGCTTGGGAATTTGTCCCCTTATGACGTCATAAGGGGAAAGGTTCCCTCCCGTATCTCATGCTTTTTCTGCGCAGAGAATTTTCCACCCCTCCCCTAAAACATTATCTTTACCAACCGCCAAGGCTTCTAAAGACAATGAAACGCAGCACCCTGGGAAATCTCATTGTGGGACTGGATCAAAGTGGCTGTAATTCTGCACAACGCACAATTTCAGAAAGACACTGCAGATACAGTATAAGGGGACCAATAAGACCGATATAAAAGCAAAAAAAAAAAAAAATTCATGATACCTTTAAAATACATACATGTATGCGTATTTTTTATTTCAACCAAACCAAAACTTGGAAGGGATTGTTCCTGGACTGAGACAGGGTGGGGTCACTTCAGGACATCTACGTAAAGAGGAGCCAGTTCACCAAGATTAATGAATGGATGTATTATTGCAGCATTATGAATTGCATTCATGTTGGCTGTGTGTGTGTGTGTGTGTGTGTGTGTGTGAGAGAGAGAGAGGGAGAGAATCCATGTGACCCATTTGCACGGTTTGTTGAACAGTCAGGAAATATTTGGTGCATAAATCAGAATGCACAGACGACCGGGCCACTTAATGCCAGCAAATGGGCAACTGGACATGGGAAGAGTCCGTCAGGTAGGGTGGGAAGGGGTTCAGACACCTACCACGGCACGCTGCCTCATCCCCAGCCCGCTCTCACCCGGCAACTTGATGCCACTGACTTATTGGTTGTGACAAGAACATACAGAGAGTCAGTGAGATGTGAAAATGTCCATTCTGTGCCAGTGTGATGCGATAAATTGCAGACAGACACAGGAAGTGTGAGAACAAGGTCATTCGGCGTGTGTGTGTGTCGCAGGTTAATATGTGGCCAAGTGCATTCATGTGCAGTAAGAAAGCAAGAAAGTCCTGTTTTGCACAAAAAAAAAATCTGAAAAAAAAAACATCTGCATTAAACGGAGATGCGAAGAACATAAAGCATTTCTGCAACAAATCCTATTGAGCCGATTAAAGCCAGATAAAACAAAACCACAAGCAAACACTGCTAATGTAACAAAAAAAAAACCCTGCCAAAAACTCATCAAAAATTTATTTGCCTAAACCGTTTATTGCAGAATTTCCTGATTTTAATTCCATCTTCATTTCAATTACTGCTTGTGTTGTGTCGTGAGCAACGAAGTCTCAGGTTGGAACGATTGAGTTGCTCTGTGGTTGGGCATTTGGCAGACGCCCCTATTATCCTTACATGTTACCATCGATGAAGTGATCAGTTCTGGTTCATTATGAGCCCCAACTATGAATACAACCTTATTATTCACTCTTGTTGTAGATTCTGTACATAAGTAAGACAATAAGAAGGTTACAAGTTAATCTAAATATTCTCTAAAGAGGAAGGTCTTGAGCTGCGATTTGGAAATACTCAGTGACTGAGCTGTTCTGACCTCGAGGGGAAGTTCATTCCTCCACCGAGGAGCCAAGACGGAGAAGAGTCTAGATGAGCGTCTTCCTTTTACCTTCAGAGATGGAGGGACCAGGTGAGCAGTACTGGAGGCTCGGAGTATACGAGGTGCAGTGTGAGGTGTAATAAGGGCTGTGAGGTAGGATGGTGCTACTCCATGTTTGGCTTTGTAGGCCAGCATCAGTATTTTGAATCTGATACGTGCAGCTACTGGGAGCCAGTGGAGGGAGCGTAGCAGAGGGACGTTGTGGGTTAAAGATCAGTCGTGCTGCTGCATTTTGTTGATGCACCATTCACATCGACAAAGCCCCACCTCCAAAGGAGGAGCGTGGCATGCATTGGTGGGTGTGTCCGTTGTAGAGCTGTTGCCACTTCACTAGAATGTAGTTTGCGCACACACACACACACACACACACACACACACACAGACTCTCTCTCTCACAGCGGGTATTAGAGAGCAGACGGAGAGCGGGATGCCGGTCGGCTACGGCCGGTGGGAGCGTCTGGAAAACGTCGGGAGCCCACAGTAGGCATTTTGACTGCCGCGCTCAGGAAACCGCTGCAGCGGTGCGAGCTTTCTCAGCGGCCCAATGGCAGCCAGCTGCACCAACACGGGCCAGACTGAAGAATGTGAACTGTCCGATCCCATCCTGGACCCGCTGTACTACGGGCAAAGTACAAGCAGAGACAGGCGCTGAAGATTAAACTCATATACATATTGTCTTTTAGCACAGTAATCCAAAACATTTATAACAAAATATCAATAAACACAGAGCCTTAATGGTCTAGTCCCACAATTCCACTTTACAGTGGAGAGACACACACATAGCAGTAGCCTGTGTGGGTGTGTGTGTGTGTGTGTGTCTGCACGATCTCAGCAGCTCTGGTGTCGGTGTGCATTTCCCTTCTACACACTCTGAAACTTGAACCCCGCCCCGCCTTCACACACACATCTAAAAATATGCACACACCACAAAAACCACAAACAGTGACATTTACGTTTATGTGTGGAGTAATACAGGCTTTGGTCTGACAATCGAGAAGCTCGCTGCTGTTTTTGGGTTATGTGTGTTGGATACACACACACACACACACACACACACTGTGAAACAGTGTGAACCATGAACAGGTGTACAAAAAAAAAAAGCGACGGTGAGACTAGTCTCTGGAGAACCAGCTGAAACTTCAACAATGCAGATACTATAAAACAAGGGCAAGGAGGAAAAGAAACACACAGACAGAAGGAATTTATACATCTACATGCAAAAACACACACATACATATACAGTGGGGTAGCCACCAATTATGCAAGTTGTCCCCTTAAAAAGATGAGGGAGGTCTGCAATTCATATGTACACTATTGGATTCTGGTCTGGAGACTGGCTAGGCCACTCCTGAACCTTGTAATGCTTTTTATGTAGCCATTCCTTCCTTGCCCGGGTGTTGTGTTTGGGAATCATTGGGGTCATGCTGGAAGATCCAGAAAGGTTTAATCTTAAATACTCTAACTGATGGAAGGAGGTTTTTCCCCACATGGCCTCATTCATCCTTTCCTTAATACAGATCAGTTGTCCTGTCCCCGTCACAGAAAATCCACCCCAAAGCATTTTGTTTCCACCCCCATACTTCACAGTGGGTCTGGTGTTCTTGGGATGCAACTCAGCATTCTTCCCCCTCCAAACACGAGTTCTATTTTGGTTTCATCTGACCACATGGCATTCTTTAAATCCTCCTCTAGATCATCCAGATGGTCTCTAGCAAACTTTAGATGGGCCTGGACATGCGCTGTCTTAGGCAGGGGGACCTTTCAAGCGCTGCAGGAATTTAACCCATGACGATGAAGTGTTTTACTAATAATAACCCTTGTTACTGTGGTCCCAGCTCTCTTCAGGTCATTGACCAGTTCCCCCCATGTAGTTCTGGGCTGTTTCCTCACTGTTCTCAAGATCATTTGTACCCCACAAGGTGAGATCTTGCATGGAGCCCCAGGTTGATGGACATTGTCACTGATTCCATTTTCTTATAATTGCTTCAACAGTTGATCTCTTCTCACCAAGCTGCTTGACTGGTTCATCCCAGTCTTGTGTGGGTATACAATCTTGTCCCTGGTGTCCTTAGACAGCTCTCTGGTCTTGGCCATGGTGGAGGTTGGGTCTGACTGTTGTGGACAGGTGTCTTTTATACAGATAACCTGTTCAAACAGGTACCATTAACACAGGAAACAGGTGAAGCAGACAAGAGCTTCCTAAAAAAGAAGTAACAGGTCTGTGAGGGCCAGAATTTTTGCTTGTTTGTAATTATTTTGTGCACCATTATACAAATAATGTGATTTTCTGGATTTTTACTGTCTCTCACAGTAGAAGTGTACCTATGATGAAAATTACAGACCTCTCTTATCTTTTGGAGTTGGAAAACTTACACAACTTGCACCACTGTATATATAATATATACATACTAACACCTCCCTGTACAGGCCCAGTAACAGACGTCTGACCGTCATGGTCACTTGGCACCCAGTCAGCAGAAGCCACCATTCTGAACAAACACGTGCATCCTGTCACAAAATCCAACCATGGGCAACCAAGCGCAAGCCGGGCGTTATTATAAATACATGAAGCCAAATTGCATCAATAAATCATTACGTGTTGTTCTTTTGAAAAATGCAACATTTGATTGTTCACATTACTTGATTTGTCAAAGTCAGGGATTAAGTCTCCAATTAAAAAAATATACCTAGAAAAATAACAACTGTATTACTTGACCACATTAATCAATCAACAACAATTCTTCTAGTAAATTTACTTCTAATGCTGTTCTTTCCAAAATGTAAGAATATAGGCCTCTCAATACTGAATAATTGGAATTCCTTGTATTCCTTGTTAATTTTTATGTTACTTATTTTAGCAGTTAAAAAATCCTAACTTTGTTAGCAAAACTGTATTTGAAGGTACAGCAAGCATAGCCAATGAAGGAGATCTACTAAAATAGTACTTCTATATACTACTAATATAGGCACATTTGCACAATTCATTCTTTTGGACTTCTTTTGTTTCATGGACTCTAGAATGTTCTGGTGACCACAAGGGAGTGATATCAGATCTACAGGCCTTGTTTACAAGTCATTTGAACATCATCAGTAGCATTTAGGGGCAGTGGTGGCCTAGCAGTTAAGGAAGTGACACCGTAGTCAGAAGGTTGCCGGTTTGAATCCCGATCCGCCAAGGTACCCCTGAGGTGCCACTGAGCAAAGCACCGTCCCCACACACTGCTCCCCGAGTGCCTTTTATGGCTGCCCACTGCTCACTAAGGATGATGGGTTAAATGCAGAGGACACATTTCACTGTGTGCACCATGTGCTGTGCAGCTGTGTATCACAATGATCATTTTTTGCTGTGTGCACTGCAGGGGGAGCATGCTCCATCTTTAATTTAAAAGGTAAACATGCATAGACATGCACTCCCTGCAGTGAAGAGAACTTTCACACAGAGATCATGGCAGGACTGCTGTCCAGCTAAAAAGGGACGACGTCCTAATAAAAATATCTCTACTGTGTTTCAACACACACAGTAGCCAAGAGCGCTTAAGGTGACCTCCAGAACGTCCTCCTTTCTTATCTCCCAGAAGTGTAGATGCTGAGATAAAGTCCATGGCCGCCTGGTCCTCCACAGCAGCCATAACTCAGAGCAGCAGCCCATGCAACTGGGAATGCTGATGCCATTTTGGCTCTGCACCTGCCCAAGCTCTTCTACTACACGGGTGAAGAATGAAAGTGTTGGACCAGCACAAGCCACCAGATGTGCTTCATTGCTGCATGTCCCAGGTTCCCCGGTCCCCGGTTCCTCCTTCATCTAATGTTGTGGAGATCATCACTTATCAGACATGAAGTGAACCTAACGTTCTGTCAAGTCTAAAAACGCAGAAGATCCCCACTCACACAGGAGAAAGTGAAAAACAACAAAATGTGCCCTCTGCATTTAACAATCACCCTTAGTGAGCTGTAGGCTGCCCGGAAAAAGCACCCAGAGAGCAGTGTGTGGGCACGGTACCATGCTCCAGGGGACCTCAGTGGACCTTCTGATTGCAAGTCCCGTTCCTTTCCCGCAAGGCCACCACTGCCCCCTTGGCTCTTGGTGGAACTGAATGCTGAAAAGCACAGCGCCACCACCAAAGCAGATGCCACAAAGCTCGGCTGAAAGCTCAGATTAGTTGAACCTCAGCCCGGTCCACTGCTGACCTTTTCCAGAGTCTAACCATTGATTTTACGGCTTATCAAACTCTGCAGCTCAAGCGCTTGAGCAGCACGACAAGCAATCAAGAACAAAGAGTTTTATACGGTAAAAAAATGCTGTGCACACAGACAGGCATGGTCTTTACATTGTAGAACAAAACTAAAGACACAGAATAATTAAATAATACACATAAAGTCATGTAATAAACAAAAGAAATGCAAAAAGGCACAGCTTTCACACTCTTGGCTTCTCTCAACCAGTTTAAGTTGGACAACGGGTCAAGTTTCCAACAGTCCTGAAGGTTTATGCTGAACACTTTCACTCATGTTAATGAGCATCTCATCAAGTGGCTTTTGATGATGACAATAGTGAACAAAGCAGCCATGAAGGTTAAAAGAGGAAAAAAATGATTCAAACATACTTCACTTTCACTTCTACATTTACAGCATTTACCAGACGCCTTTATCCAGAGCGACTTACAATCAGTAGTTACAGGGACAGTCCCCCTGGAGCAACTTAGGGTTAGGGACACAATGGTAGTAAGTTGGATTTGAACCTGGGTCTTCTGGTTCATAGGCGAGTGTGTTACCCGGTAGGCTCCTACCACCCTATATTCTGTTAATATTCTGTGTCCTGACTAATCGGACCTTGTTCCGTGCAATTCCAAGTTTTCTGTGTGCCAAAAGGTCGATCATTACCAAGCAAGGCAAAGAAAAGGCTGCCAATGAAAACACACACACACATATACACACACACACACACACAGCCAGGATGAGCAGCTGAGCGTGCATGCAGTAGGGTCCAAAAGTCTGTTTTCATCTCACATGTGCCGCTTTTGTTTTCTGAGCAGATGCATTATTTTTCCATTACAAATGACATGATCGGCATAATCACTTGCAAATTGAGAATTTCAGAATTTCTTGGCGCTTAATGACTTGGGTTCCACAAAAACCTGATGATCCACGTTCTCCCAGCACAATGCTAGGCCTCTTTTAGCATTGTTGATTTACTTAAATACCGCTAAAGACCCAGGAATATATATTTTTTTAATTCACACCCAAGAACTTTGGCTTAAACAATATGAGAAATAGAGTCTATTTATAGGATGTTGAAAAAGGTCTCAACGCCATAAAAGACGTCAGGTAAGTTATGCCCTCGTTTAATTAAAGATTTCCAGCTTTTTTTAATGGGGTCATTAATTATTCGGCTCCATATCAGCCGGGGCCGTCTGCAGCCACCTCCCCGTCACCTTGGTGTCTTTTTTTTTTTTTTTACCTCGAGATCACATCAGCACCTGAACTTTATTTCATCCTTAATTAAAAAGCCTGGGGAGAAGGCGAAGCTGTCGGCGTTTTGAGTTGAGCGCTCGTCTTTACCGATCGAGTCACTTTCCTGGAACCGTTTTTCATTGAGGGGAAGCAGAAATCACACCACCCCTCAGCATTAAAGATCAATGGTTAATAATTGATAAAGTTCATCATATCTTCGTTTCTCTGTGGCAAAGGCTTTTAATGATCGAGACGGATAAGAACTCACTTTTAAAATTTCCCCACGATGAGAACTGACTAAAAAAACCACACACTCACACACACAAATTCATGTTTTCCACATTAGGTGGTGGGCCGGAGAAATCCTACCCAAATATGTTCAATAGAAAAATACTGCTGTACTGCAGGGAGATGGAGGTCCCACCAGACAGGAACCAAAAAATTGTGCGTGTGAAATAAATGAGTGTGCGTGTTGCAGTGAGCGTGTGTATAGAAGTTAACACGTACTGTTATGACTGAATGAGTAACGCTCGAGTGTGCATGTGCGGGTGTATAATATAGTGTATAGTATGCAGTGCAAAGAGTGTGCAGTGGGTGTCCATCATTGCGTGTCCTGCAGCGAGAAAGTCTGCATTACTGCATGCAGCGCAGTGAACGACTGAGTGTGAGCAGAGGCAGAGCAAGTACTCTGTTGTACGTGCATGAACTCCAGGATGGGGTACATTATAGTATGCTGTGGAAAGCACGAATCACTGAGTGTACATTACAGTGTGTAGTGTACTGAGTCTATATTTTACATTTATGGCATTTTTCAGACGCCCTTATCCAGAGCGCCTTACGGTCAGTAGCAACTCTGGGTTAAGTGTCTTGTTTCGGGTCATAGTGGTAGTACGTGGGGTTTGAAGCTGTGACTTTGTGGATTTCTGGTTTGTAGGCGAGTGCCTCCCCGTGACTGAGTAAGTATTACTGAGTGTTGTAATATAATAGTGTGTACTGTTGTGAGACCGCGTGTTTTCTAAGTTTGCATTGTCGCGCGTGTTGAAGTATTAACGATCTGCTCTTGTTTACAGTTGAGGGTCGCAGGCCCCGCCTCCTACATTTACATTTACAGCACTTACCAGACGCCCTCATCCAGAGCGACTTACAATCAGTAGTTACAGGGACAGTGTATATGAGACACTCAGGGTTAAGTGTCCTGCTCAGGGACACGATGGTAGTAAGTGGGATTTGAACCTGGGTCTTCTGGTTCATAGGCGATTGTGTTACCCGCTAGGCTACTACCACTGCCTCCTGTGACCTCTGGGCATCGTTTCAGGTGGTCGGCTCCCACAGCATCTCAGGATTAAATCAACATGCGCTGTACAACATATCGGCATAAATGAGCGACAGAGAGAGACCCCCACACTTGGTCCCCATCTTTGTTTTGTGTCCGTCCTGCTCTTCTTCATCTCCTGGTGCCGTCTGCCTCTCATCCTTCCCGCTGCTGTGAAATCCCCTCCTCTCAATCAGACTAAATTTCATTTCCTTTATGGCTTCTTCAGTATGTGCTTTATAGCACCGACTGATCTGCCTGGGGGGAACAGGAGCGGGTGGAGGAGAGTGGAGCGTCAAGAAGAACAATACATATACACACACACACACACACACACACAGAGTTAACAATGGCACTGAAATATCAATTAACCCGTGGGCCGATAAGCGTCTCTGACAAAGCCGCACCTCTCCCACCATAAAGAGCCATTACGATCGCCTGCTGTGGTCAACTCCGAGCGGCCATGACTTCAGAGAGCGGCTGGAGAAGCACTCAGGCTGGGGCTGCAGTGTGTGTCGGTGTTTGTGTTCCAGATCGTCTGCTCTTTCCTTCTCCTTGAACCACAACCCACCACTCTGTCTATTAAGCTGTCAGACGCCTGAGAAGGGCCAGGTTGTGGCTGTACTTTAGTTCTCCCGCTCTCTGTCAACACACACACACACACACAAACACACACCATTGTGGAAAAAAATGACAGGGGTATGCCGGTATGAAAGGATCGACTAATGAAAAACCCCTTAGGTCAAATGCAAAAACCAGGAACAGTTGAAGAAGGAAAAATAGTCTGTGTGTGTGTGTGTGTGTGTGTGTGTGTGTGTGTGTGTGTGCGCGTGCACGTATTACTGCTGCTGCTCAAAGTATGCAAATTGTGGTTCGAAAAAAGTATCCACACTTATCAATTGAATACGTACCCACACGCGCGCAAACGAACAAGTGCGTTAATCAAGCTTAGCCTCTCCAAGTTCAGGTAGGTGCGGTAATGGAATCAGGTCGGCTTTAGCGTGTTAATCTTGTTCCAGTCTCCATCTATCCCCTCAAATCCCTGACTCAGTTAATCAAATCTGATTTATGAGAGTTCACACGTACACTCCATCTCTTTCTCACACACACACACACACACACACACACACACAGGATCTTTGTGGGGACTCACACTGAAAACTCCGTTACATCTGCACCTTCCTGTTTTTTTCTGAGGACGATTGGTCCCTGTCAGTGCGCACAGAGATCAGAATGGCTGGGTTGCAGGGTTTGGTGCTGTCACCGTTGCTCAATTTTCAAACAGCTGCCCATGATGGCTCCAAATGAAGCCACTTGGCACCTGTGCAGCTGGCAGGGATTGGGATGTTGGAAATGTGACACAGAGAGAGAGAGAGAGAGAGAGAGAGAGAGAGAGAGAGAAAAGGTTTCCCATGGAGCTGCGAACAACAGGCTCAGTGGAAGGAACGAGCAACATTAGAGCTGCTCGTTCAGAGAACAGAGAAGTCAAATCGTTCAGCGGCCTGCAGATCATCGACTTCAAAAAGCAGGAAGGTCATTTCCTCAACAGGAACCCAAAGCCTTTACTGGCTCACAAGGTGTGAACAAGCTGCACACTCAGCACAAGAGAGATAAGAATCGCGTTTTACTGTATGTTGATTCCGGCCTCTCAGGCACAGCAGCATAAAACTATAAAGAATATACAGTAAATTCTAATATCTTATATACGGAAAAATACAAAAACTATTCTCATACGATGCAAGATGAATATCTGGTCATCTGCTGGTCCAATGGTGTGGTCCAAAGGGGTGAAGCCCCTCAGTTTAGGGCAGCCCACAGGGCAGGAACATGAGATTTGTGGGGACGGAAGAACACACAAAACACTCGACACTCCCGAACAAACAGGTTTCGGCGTAACAGTAGGAAACGGGAACCGAGGAGCCATGGTCATGTGATATAGCATCCAATCCTTTCTTCTCAACACTCCGGCCCCCGTGGCCCGTAAGAGCCGCTTACTGGCCACCAGGGGCCAAGATGGGAGAGGTCAGCGGTTCAGAGGTCGAGAGAGTTCGCGGCAGTCCCCAGAGTGGTCTCAAGCCCGTCCATCAGATAACTGTGTCCGGTTTGTTTAGTAAGCAGTATTTAAGTTAGAGGTCTGCTGGGAGCAGAGAAGATCGTTCTGATCCTTCATCTGTGTTTTGAGGAAAAAAAAAAGAAAAGGAGGTCAGCAGTCTCTCGTGACGTCCGCTGAAGACCCTTTCTCATGGGAAAGTGGAACTCCTCAGCAATGGGATGGGCCCAACGCTGCCCACACCCAAGCCTGTCAAATCTCCACCATCTCCACTCCTTCTAGAAGTGACTGAAAAAGAAATGAAATCCACTGAAGTGAATATGTATAGATAACAAATTTGACTTATGACATGGCCTGCGCACCGCGTTGATACTAGAGTTGTAGCTCTATAGACTTGATGTTGAGTGACATTACTGTCAAGTCTGTAAAGAACAGAGGACAAGTGAAATGAAACTAGACTGACTTCACAGTGTGTCAGGAACCATTTTAACGGGGTGCAGAAGGGAAAGTGGCTGGCCGAGTGTGGGTTTGGTTGAAATAGAGGTTGTTCCACCTCTGGGCTGGCAGCAGAGGTACTTGCGCAGCCGACTCCACGTCTGCGTATACGAGAGGGCCAGCATGGCGGGATGTGACGCTACTGTGATACCGTATCACGTGTACGACTTTCAAAATCTCTTGGACTGTAGTGGAACCAGAGGATGTGGATGAAGAGGAACCATCATTATCGTTCCTCACAAGAATCATAAACAGGTTCGTGAAATGTTCATTAGCATGAAAGAAAGAAAAGCAGCAAGTACTCACTGTTCTAACCTCACACATGAAATACTTTTTGTTTGCAATGTTGTACAGTGTCACGGCTTCATTTGTAAAATGTACACAAATTCACAACTGGACAGCTCCATCTAGCAGTGCTTCTACATATATAGTTAGTAACCTTTAAATCATTTATCACTGCACACGTGAAACCAAAAATCGCAGTGAAACACCGACTTCTGACCCTTGAGGGACTGCGCAACTGAAGCTCTTTGGCTGGACGATGACGTCGTGCATGTCTATAAAAGCTGAGCTTCGGCGCAAATAACGGGAGAGCATCACGAACATCGCATTGTGACGCACAACCTGGCTTCTATTTTACTCATGACCTTCATGACCTGACAATATTCCACTCGTCCCATCCTATCAAAGCTGCAAGTCTGTAAAATAATCTTTAGCACAAGCTAATTGCATCTCCAGCCTCTCTTCTCTCATTGTACGTAGATCAGACACCAGGTCAACCGCCTATAATCTATACAACCTCACAACGAAGGCTCTGTCTTCTGGAACAGTCAAGTCAGCATAGAAATACCGGAGACATGGCTATAAATGTCTGAAATTCTGATTAGCACTAATCGCACAAACACCAAGAACGCCGCCAAACGCTGGTCATCCCCGACTGCGTGCAGGATTGTCATTATATTCCTCAAATGACGTTAATTAACCACACCATCTCGCAGTCGCTGCTTGGACGTTAATTTATTGAGAACAGCAGTGGACCAGAGGAGGACAGCCTGTAATTTCTCACCACGGGATAATCAATGTGCGATTCCCCACTAAATGTGTTAAGACAACGAAGTAAAACAAGAACAGGCCTCAGGGCTACAACACATACTGTAGTAAATATTAAAAAAGAAAAGGTGCCAGTGCAAGCAATGATGCTTTCCCAAAGTAATAAAAATGTTATTATCAATAAAATGCTATGATGGAATGATGTCCCGAGGACCCTCCAAGCCTTCCTGCGACCCTGTCAACGATGGATACGGAAACGGGATCATTAATACAGCATTGTTCAAAAGGTTAGGGGTCATTTAGAAAAAAACATCATATGGATGAAAAACTCCAGTTCAGACATTGTTTGGCTGGAAAAGAACTTCAGCGACAATCAGTCCTGTGTTCCAGTGGAATTATGAAGTGTTCGTTAACCCAAGTCTGCCACTTTAAAGTCTGCCGCTGCTTCATTCATTATTAGAAAAGCCTTTTCAATTGTTTTAGTAGAGCTGAAAATAGCAGCACTGATTAAAGAAGCAATAAAACTGACCGAATTCACATTAGTACAGGATTTAGTACATCATCAGAATTGAACACACCATTTCAAATTATTTAATAATTTTTTTCAATGATTACTTATTATTGTTTTTTTATATTCAAACCCATTTCATGCTCCTTTGTTTCCTGTGAAAAAAACAAGAGGATTTCTAAATGATGCTAAACTTTTGAACAGTGCTGCGTGTTTTTCCAAACCCCTGTCGAATTAAGTTGAAATCAGAGTCGACACAATCAAAAATATTGTGTCTGTTTCGAAATTTTAAGCAGTAAAAAGTACAGATATTCATGTTGTAAAAATGTGCCAAAACTAAAGTAGCTAATGTAAACTCTATGGGTGGTAGTAGCCTTGTGGGTAACACACTCGCCTGTGAACCAGAAGACCCGGGTTCAAATCCCACTTACTACCATTGTGTCCCTGAGCAAGACACTTAACCTGAAGCTGCTCCAGGGGGGACTGTCCCTGTAACTACTGATTGTAAGTCGCTCTGGATAAGGGCGTCTGATAAATGCTGTAAATGTAAATGTAACTCTAATTTAGTACAAATAGCAAACAAAAAAAGTATTTAAAGAACCATCCACATGAATTCCACAACTAAATGTTTCTGGTGCTTGCACCACAAGTCAAGAAGTGTGCAGAACAGCAAAGATTTAATGACTTGCATTAGGATAATTGCAGAAGACAGAAAGGTTATTCATCGCTCTCCCCGCGGACCACGTCTCTTTTAAAAACGGCGTCAACATAGTCGCGTGATTCGCCGAGTGCTTGGCGGAGCTTAATTAATGGCCCCCTCCATCGGCAAAGAAACGGGCCGCCACCCAGAGATCCCTTTATAATTCACTGTCCGCTTGGCCCGACGTCCCTCACTTCCCGCTGCAGCGTCAGCAGGCCGGTGTTGAGAAGACATGCTTTAAATAACGCGGTCGAGCTCTCTTTTGAGAGAATATGACATTTCCTGACATTCCCCGTGCTTTTGAAACATAAGGACACATAAGCACCATCTCGCCGAGGAAACGGGTACAAATCAGGGAAAAGTGCTCGAGTGCACAACTTGCGAGGTCGCTGCTGTCAGAGCGCCACGACTCCAGGCCTTCGTTAGTCCGGCCGAGGCTTTAATATGCATATACAGAGGGCCCATTTAAGGGAGGTAATCTCCTTATATTTCACGCCGCCGAGGTATAGCAGGGAGGGAGCGGCACGGACCATTAGCGGCGGCCGCCGCCGTGTCCCGCTCGGCCCCGTCGCTGGGGGACGCGCTCCCGTTTTGGTATTCGCCCTCACGCCCCGCTCTCGATCATTTTAACGCTCTTCGCGACGCATGCGGGGAGAGGAGAGGGGATTCTGCGAAACGCACGGCTGACTCGGGAGTGAAAAGAGCGGCCCCGAAGAGGATTTAAGAGTGATTAAAACACACAAATACACACAACACACACACACACACACACACGTCCAAGCTGGGTGCACTGTGGTGTGTAAGCGGGCTAAAAGAAATCCTTTGTAATGGCTCTGTAATGTCCATGTCTTGGGAGAATGGATGCTGTGAGGTAGTGCTAAAACAAGCAAAAGCTTTTAGCTACACACACACACACACACACACACATACAGGTTATTCCATGTTTGTGAGGACTCAGATGTTTTAATAAAGTCTACACCGAAAACTTTTATCACTATAATGTATTCAATCAAATAAATCTGACGCAAAGAAGCATTTTTCTTGAGTTAACAAGACGTTTGTGGGGACCTACGGCAAAAGAAATACTTCTAATGAAGTCTAAACTTAAACTTAAATCTTTTGTACAGAAGCCTTTTTCTGTCAAAGAGCCAAAACACACACACACGCGCGCACACACACACACTTCTGAAAGGTTCAGTGTTCAGTAAAAGCAGATGGGGTCTGTGGGGTTAGTGTGTGTGGCCATTTCAAGGTAAACCACACAAAACTCACTCTGTGCCAAGTGCTTTTCCCAGCAGCGCTTTCACCAGCTTGTTTGCTGGGCCCGACACACCGGAGGCCATTCACTCTGCCTCCAGCTACTCACACGCTACTCCGGCGCAGGCGATTAACTGGAACGAACCGACGGACACGGAGAAAATGCGAGGAGATGAGACGGCGGGAGAGAGCGATGATGCCGGCGCCCGGTTTCAGCGGGTTCTGACGGATAACGTAGCCCCGCGCCGCGCCGCCTCTCGGCACCGTCCCCGATTACCGACGCTCACTCCGCACGCTCACACTCGCAAGACAAGCCACTCCCGGATTACCTCGAGATGCTGCGCTTTCCCTTCTACCCACTTTAAATGACGCACTTCTCTAATGTGGAGCGCGTAGTCGTGGTCTCTTACTGTACACACAATATTTGGATTTATAAAAAAACACACATGCATTCAGAAAGTTGCATGATAACATCACGTCATTCTGATATAATATGTTGGTGATGAACTAAAGTCAGGCCATAATGTGATATGTATGAAATTTTATGGGAATGTTGCCCATAAAATGTATTGTGTTTGTGGGGTAGTTATTTAGTTCTTTAGTTCTAGAAAAAAAATAAATAAAAATCACATATGATTTCAGGACTATCATACGTCTCTAATAAACTAAAACCACAGCCCAGCATCGCCATTGACCACTACCATCCAGGGTCAAAGGTCGCTTGTCATCGCGGTGCTAAAAACGAACCTTTACGAGCCACGAGATGAAACGGAGAGAAACGAAGCTGAAATTGGCCAGCCGGCCGGTGGCAGGCCGTCCAGTCTCGACCAGTGTCCTCTCGGCGCCACCAACAATGCAGATTTCAGCACATCTGGTCCTGGACATTACACTTCCGTTCCTCTCCAGGAGATTCGAGGATTCGAACCGGCAACCTTCTGATTACGGGGCCGCTTCCTTAACCGCTAGGCCACCACTGCCCCTAGATGTCACTTCGACAAGACACAAGGACCAAAATTGTTGGGCTTCTGCCCATTCGCTGCATTTTGCATGTGGGACTGATGCTTCTTCAGAACGCCGCATTCACGACGCCTATTGACAGGATAAAGGAAGTAAATCAGGCCAACAGGCTACTTGTTCATCTTCTGGCTTACAGAAGTAATTACACACCCACAAAAAGGGAAGTTAGTTCCTCCTCTATGCCACTCAAGTCCTGTCAGTAAGGGACATCTTGGGACACTGACTGCAGCGCAGGCCACCGGCCCACCGCAGGGCTTACACACACACACACACACACACACTCACACCTACAGACAGCTCAGATTCGCCAATCCATCAAGTGTACATGCCTCAGGACAGCGGGAGGAAACTGGAGAACTGGGAGGGAACCCGGGGAGAGCATGTAAACTCCGCCCACGCGAGCGGCCCTGTTTCTGCGAGTACAACATGAAGCGAACAGTCTTCTGGGGTTGGACGGTGTCCTGTGGTTTGATTTCGACGGACGAAAAAGAAAAAAAAAGCTCAGAACACTTCGCCGACATCACAGTGCTCCACATCCAACGGCGACGTTAGCAAAGCCACCAAGGGAGGAACGAAAAGAAACAGGGTGTCATTTTCTACCCAGCATGCATGTCTGATGTTGCCGGAGCTGCCAGTCAGAGTGAGGGGGAGGACGCGATATCGGTGCTTCCTTCTTCTTTAATTGGACAAAAATACATAACGAGACCCTGCAGGATGAGAAAAGGAGTGGGTGTGGCGAATCCCTCCAGGTGAGAAAAGGCCGGGCTCATTAGGTCATGCACAATTAATCTCGCACAACTTCAATGTCCTCGGTATACCAGATCACAAAATATCCTCGCTCTGCACTTTTTGCTAGTCTGAAGGGTGCTAGTAGCCTAGCGGGTAACACACTCGCCTATGAACCAGAAGGCCCAGGTTCAAATCCCACTTACGTCCATTGTGTCCCTGAGCAAGACACTTAACCCCGAGTGTCTCCAGGGGGAGACTGTCCCTGTAACTACTGTATTTTTGTAAGTCGCTCTGGATAAGGGCGTCTGATAGATGCTGTAAATGTAAATGAAGAAGCAATTTTTACTGATTTGTAACATACGCTGCAAAACGACACGTTTATTGAAGGTCACCGCTCCTGATCATGACATAGAGCAGCAATGTCACTATCCAGTCCAGTAGGGGCTACTCTGGATCCGGGTTCCAGACCAGAGTTTCGTGTTTGTCCTATGTTCGTTTAATAAAATCCGGTCTCGTGATGCGTCGCATATGCGTCCTCCCTCTTCACCACGTCTGGCCATCGTGACAAGAACAAGCAACCTTAACTGCAATTGCGTCCATTTGTCAATTTTTCCCGCCATAATTGTGCGACCTTAATGCACTGGATGAGCATGTGTGGTAAACAACGTTGCAGAAGATCAGAGCACAAGCGACAAGCCCTCAGAGACCAATCAGAGGGAGAGAGCAGGCAACACAGGGACCAATCAAAACGAAATAAAACGGAAGAAAAGTGAGCCTTCGAAAACAGTGACAGTCGCTCATTAATGTGACGTGACGCGGCAGCTGTCGAGGAGGCCGAGGACAGCCAGCCCATCAGGTCTACAACGCTTGCGGCGGAGAGGTCAACCAAGCGGCAGCGCCGCAGAATGAAACAATAGTAAGCGAGGCGGGGTAAACGTGAGCAGACAGCAGAGGTGGTGTCACATCAGTCACTGTCCCTTTCACGGTGGGTGGGCCGAGGGCCACCGCTGGGTCTAAGTGGCCATCAGAGGGTCGGCAAGTCGGAAGCGCTCATCTGTCTGGGATCAAAGGGTGACGCGGAGTGTGTGTTTAACGCAGCTGAGCTGCCGCAACTATCAGCGGGGGGTTTCAGGCCATGCAGCTGACTGCAAACACCATAAAGACGGGAGTTCACGAGCAAACGGCGGAACGTGGCCGAGAAAAGTCCCGACGGCTTCCTCAGTAGCGTCCTACGACACCAGGGTGGTAGTAGCCTGGTGGGTAACACACTCGCCTATGAACCAGAAGACCCAGGTTCGAACCCCACTTACTACCATCGTGTCCCTTAGCAAGACACTTAACCCCGAGTGTCTCCAGGGGGGGACTGTCCCTGTAACTACTGAGTAAATCGCTCTGGATAAGGGCGTCTGGTAAATGCTGTAAATGTAAATGTAAGACTGGCAACCGTGTGGTATCACGCCAATTCAATGAACTCTTGATCCTGATTGGCTGAAGAAAGTTAGCAAACCGCAGTAACAGTAACGCCCTGAGTTCTATCAACGTTAGTGATACTGCCCACATATACAGACGCAAAACACCGGTTGGAAATCGCTTCTCTGCCTTTTATCTGTTCTTTACTTTACTTGGCAGACACTTTTATCCAAAGCGACTTACATGAGGAAGACACCAGCAATTCTCATTCGGTTCTATAGATTTTGACTTACAAAACTGATAAGGCCTAAGAACATGCTCGGGAATTGTTTTTTTTTGCAGTGTGTGTGCATGTGCGTGTGTTAGTATTAGACTCGTCCTGTTCTTGTTTGTTCTTATTTGTTTAATATCTGGTACGTCTACTTATTAAGCTTACTTTATGGCTGCCCACTGCTCACCAAGGGTGATGTGTTAAAAGCGGAGGACATATTTCGCTGTGTGCACTGCATACCGTGTGTGACAATCACTTCAGTTTCACTTTCGGGAGAGCAAACGGAATATAATGCGAACGTGGAGGGATCGTGAAAGCCGCTGAGAGTCTGCGAGAGAACTGAAGAAACTGTGAAACGGAGTGTTAATATATGGGCAGAGAGAACACGGCGAGAGAACAAGGCGCGGAGACTGGATCAAAAGTGTTTGTATGCTGAAGGGGTCTGGTTGAAGGCCAAAAGGTGGAGTTGAGCGGCGCGTGGAAATCTAAAGGACGCCTGACCCCGCGGACGACCTCGGCAGCGCTGCGGTCGCCCCGATGGCGGGGGAGCCGAGCGCCGGGCTCGGAAAAATCGTTTCACCTCGACAGGAGGCCAAGTGCTGTGGGGCAACTTGCCAGACGCGCAACGGACAGGTACTAACGCAACCCCATTCTGTCCAGACAACAGAGATCACAGAGGAGGACAGGTCCTGTCATTCAACGTCAAGTTTCCATGACACCAGCAGAAAAGACGTTTCCGCCTCTTGGGGCTCATTTATTGTCACCTTTATGATTCAACCGTCACGGCCTACATTTACATCCCCTACAGGGCGGTTAAGGGTCTACAGTTTCCAACATTCTAACAACAATTTCGGTCCTTGTGTCTTGGCGAAGTGACATCTAGGGGCAGTGTTGGCCTAGCGGTTAAGGAAGCAGCCCCGTAATCAGAAGGTTGCCGGTTCGAATCCCCATCCGCCAAGGTGCCACTGAGGTGCCACTGAGCAAAGCACCGTCCCCACACACTGCTCCCTGGGCGCCTGTCATGGCCGCCCACTGCTCACTCAGGGTGATGGGTTAAATGCAGAGGACAAATTTCACTGTGTGCACCGTGTGCTGTGCTGCTGTGTATCACATGTGACAATCACTTCACTTCACATCTAACATGGCCGATCACAACCTACCGCTTTTCGCACCCCAAAGGCGTCCAAGAATTGTGCACAAATAAGGACAAAATAAAACACAGAATACAGGCTCTCATCATATCTGTCTTCAACACAGAGCATAAATGGCATAAATGAATTTGCTCAGAGTGGTTTGGTGGCACTGGGGGACAATGAGGTACAATTTCCTAGAAATCCTGGGGCAATGCTTGTTGCATGTTAATGAGCCGACAGTCTAATACTAGTGCTGCATAAGAGGATTCTTATCCTCATCATTGGCTGATGTTATCTTTCAGACCACAATTTACTGGGTATTAAATACTTACAGTACTTTCCAGTAAACATATTTCAGGAGAGGGACTATCTAATTGTTTACAACCCACATTTAATGATGATTTTTTTTAAAAAAGTGAAAGTCTTAATAATGTTGATATGTAGAGATGTGCTAGAAGAACCGGGTGTCGGTCTCTCCCAACTCTGTAAAATAATGAATGATCTCCTACCAGCAAAAGCCTACAGATGCAGAACAATAGTGTGTCGCTGCTCAGAGAACAACAGGAGAGCAGAGTCACTCTCTACACACGTCATGTCCATGTTTCACGAAAGAAAAGAAAATTCGGTTTAGGTAAATCAATATCTGGTCAATGTTTTATTTATGGGCTGTTCTTACGGTGACAAAACTACTAGCAGCTTAGACAAACAGTGGGTTTGCCTTCGTTTGCCTGTCTGTATTGGAGCACAGTGCTGTAAATCAGTTATGAAAAAATGAATGAACTCTCCTCATCTCTGAACAAACACAAGTCCATAATGAATTCTACAGTCCTGAAGGCCGCAGGTGAATAATAGAGTGACGGGGTTTGGGAAATGGCAGCGAAGTGGATAGTGAGGTAGCTCTAGTCTAATGAGATAATAGATATTGTCAATACTGATACATTTACATTTGTGGCGTTTGACAGACGGCCTTATTCAGAGCGAATTGCACCGTGCTTTCATGTTACCATCAACGAAGTAATCAGTTCTGGTTCACGAGGACTCAAACCATGAATACAATCATTTTATTCGCTCGCATTCTCTAAAGAGGAAGGTCTTAAGCTGCCATTTGAAAATACTCAGCAACTGTGCTGTTCTGACCTCGAGGGGAAGTTCATTCCACCACCGAGGGGCCAAGACAGGGAGCGTCTTCCTCGTACCTTCAGCGGTGGAGGGACCAGGCGATCAGTACTGGAGGGTTGGAGAGTGCGAGGTGTAACAAGGCCAAACTCCATGTTTGGCCTTGTAGGCCAGCATAAGTATTTTGAATCTGATGCAGAGGGGCAGCTAGAGGGGGACGTAGCAGTGGGGTGGCGTGGGAGAATTTGGGAAGATTGAAAACCAGTCGTGCTGAACGTGAAAGTGAAGTAATTGTCATTGAAACACAGCGCAGCACACGGTGACACAATGAAATGTGTCCTCTGCTTTTAACCATCACCCTGAGTGAGCAGTGGGCAGCCATGACAGGCGCCCGGGGAGCAGTGTGTGGGGACGGTGCTTTGCTCAGTGGCACCTCAGTTGCACCTTGGCGGATCGGGATTCGAACCGGCAACCTTCTGATTATGGGGCCGCTTCCTTAATCGCTAGGCCACCACTGGCCTGAAATTAGCAGAGGACGGTTGCTGCTGCATTTTGTACTAGTTGTAGAGGCCGGATGGCGTTCAGCGGTGGACCTGCTAGAAGAGAGTTACAGGAACCCAGTAGTGAGATTACTGGGGACTGAACGAGTATCTGGGCGGCCCGTTTTGATAGATAAGGCCGGTTCCGCCTGATATTGCAGAGAAAGACACCAACCGTGTCTAGTACTGTCAAGAGTTGGTATATGACGGTGACCTTGTGTAAATCACGCCGTATTGGCTCATGTTTTAGTAATGGCACTCAGCAAGGAGAACAACTGGCACCCAGCTGCAAAACACGCTGACGGCGCCACAGCTACCGGCCCACAAACTCACTTCTTACTTACTGTTACTGATCTGCTGAGTAAAAGAGTAAACAAACGAGGTGTGTGTGTTTGTGTGTGTGTGTGTGTGTGTCTCTCAATGTGTGGGCTGCCCAGACTCTGCAAGGCTCCCCTTCCCGTCCTCCATCTGGACGAATCCTGCTAATTAATCTTACTAACGACACGGTTAATTCAAACAATTTAACAATTTCAGCGGCCAGATGTTGGACTGTACGTAGTGTGTGAGGAAGAGGGGAAAAGTCCCTCATATGTTAAAACGCTGCTCCGGGTTCTATACCATATCTATAGAACTGTTCCTACTTTGATCCTACTGCATCTTTCAGTAGACACACACACACACACACACACACACACACACACACACACCACATACCCCCCCAGCTACATGTAATGTGGTTGAAGTGTTTATAGCTAGAAAAAAAGGCTCCTCGGTTCAAACAGGGCTGCAGTTGTTCAGAGGCAAATGGCACAAAAAAGCAGAATTGACCCGAAAATCTATGAATGAGGAGATGACTTGTGTGGGTATGTAGCTCAGTGGTAGAGCGCCTGCTTTGCATGTATGAGGTCCCGGGTTCAGTCCCTGTTGTCTCCATGGTGACTACTCTTTAATGTAATAGTCTCTTGGGGGATGTCGGGCGGCGGTGGCCCTAGCGGTTAAGGAAGCGTAATCAGAAGGTTGCCGGTTCGAATCCCGTTCCGCCAAGGTGCCACTGAGGTGCCACTGAGCAAAGCACCGTCCCCACACACTACTCCCCAGGCGCCTGTCATGGCTGCCCACTGCTCACCAAGGGTGGTGGTTAAAAGCAGAGGGCACATTTCGTTGTGTCACCGTGAGCTGTGCTGCAGTGTTTCACAATGACGATCACTTTCATTTTTCACGACTGCACACTCCTCTTCAGAACTCATGTCTTTATTGTGCATGCACACAGTGATAATCCTGCTGTATAATCCAGGTTACTATAAGGATTTAACACTCTTTTTGTTTTTTTGTCCTTCACTTCCTACACTGGCTGCTATTACATACACAGGGACTGCAATTTGCACCGTAATTTTCTCCATGCAAGGGACAAATCAAATTCCTTTCCTAAAAAACTATGCTGACAACATTTCTTTAAAGTTGTTTCTCAACAATTTGTTGTTACCTAGCGTGCATTTTAAAGAGACCCTGGATTCAAGGGCATAGAATAAATACACAAACCAAAAGGTCAGATCTGGCCAAGTTAGCGACAGCCAAAACATTTGACCGCCAAAAAGGGCAGAGATCTGAGTGAAAACGGGGCACGGTCACGGACAAAACACAGAACAGATGTGCCCGACTCCACTGAAGTCCGTGACGCCGAGCTGGGACCGCAGTCCCTGCTCCGACTCAACCGCAATCAACGTGAATTTCCACACAGCCCTGCACAGGCTAAAGATGGGTTGCCGAGGACAAGCCGAGACAGGGGAGTCATTATTTCCTCAGAAACATCTGATACACCTCCAGGGATCCGGGAGGAAAACACAAAGTTCTGGATAGATGCTGGTAAGATCACACAGCAAACGAGCCGGCCGCTCGGTAGAGCGATGCTTATCGTGCGGCGGCCAATCAGATCGCGCCAAACAAGCCAAGATTTAGTCTATGGGGCCTCAAACCGAGCACCTCCCCTTGGCTGTGACCTGGCGTGACCGTCTCAGGTGTCCCGCTCTGAATGGGGCAGGCTGTCTCATACGCCCGCCGCTCCTCTTCCTGCCATATTCCAAGACCATAACCCCTCCAGGAAGGCCGGAATGTTTACACAAAGTGGCCATTTAGCCGGGCCGCGGCGTCTGGAGGGTTTAAACGAGACGCAATTAACCAGCTCCACCTTCAGGGGTGAGGGGTGGCTGGTGACAATGGAGGCATTCTGGGCATGGAGAGGAGCGCTCCAATTACAGAGCGAGGGACAGGAACAAGCATGGAGACGGCGATAAAGAAAAGAAAAAAAAAAAGCATTACATTACCCCGCACTTTGGACCGTGAGAGAGAGGAACGCACACTTTCAAAGAGCAAAATTACCTATTCATTCCCAGTAATGAGGGCGGGTTGAGTCAAAAAGTGGCTGCTAATGGAGAGAAGCATTGTACACAACGGGCTTGATGTCGCAGGCTCCCTGAATACAACTCCACATGTAAAGGAATAAAGATAAGATAACACAGGATGATCCTTTATTATTCCCAAAATTTACATAGTCACGGCAGAAAATGGACAGTAATGTAAGAGCAGCGAAAAATAACATAATAAAAAAGCATAAAGACTATTCCAACAGTATAAAATAAAAAGTACACCATACAAAAAAATCTGTAACTAGTTGTGGATGAGTGTATTAAAAAATAAGTGTGCATGTATATAGTGTATATATGTAGTTATGTACGGTTGGATTTATTGCTGGTGGGTTAAGTGGCGGTTGTACTTCTTCACTGTGTACAGTTGGCATGATCAAGCATGTTTGGGCCTGGGACTAAATGAGTCCAGATGACAGATTTGAAGTGGCCATCATATGTCTTGCAGGCACACATATGCACTGCTGTACAGGTCTGTATTATGCCTTTCCTGTTTATGTTTAAAACACCCCAGAATTATAATAAAAGGCATAAAGTTATTGTTGTTGTTATTATTAATAGTAGTGTTAAGTGTTCAGATAGTTTAGCATGATACAGTGTTTCATATTTTGGAGCAATTTTGGCAAAAATTCAATGTATTTTGTAGTCTGTTCAACAACAAACTTAATGTTTTACAGTACAAACTGAGATGTAATACACACATTAATAAACAACTTGAAAGATGATAATAATATTATTAATAGTAATCATAAGGTTAACGTGGATGGATTAATCAGTCATATTACTTTGGGAGACTGGAAAAGATTGATCTGGTCGATGCGTTTTGTTGGTTTATAAAATGACTGCTGCACTGCCCTAACTCAGACACACACACACACACACACACTCACACACCCATGATGGAAAGATGCCCACTCAGGACAAGCCATGGCCCCGCTGCAAGCATTATAATTAATCAGCTTGATAATTAACCTCCTGCAAAAGCAGCCGAACGGCAGCACTACAAAACGGCCTTTTGCCCTGCGCTTGCACCAATTATTCCTTTGATCTGAACTCTTAGCACGGCACCAATGCGATTCCATCTCAGCACTCAGTATTGCAGTGTTGCTATTCAGCCTACATTTTATGCTGAGTCCTCAGTGTGGGAAAAGCCCTGTAATACATACATACGCAAACACACTCCTGCAGCCTGTATAGGGAAAGTAATGAGATCTCCTGAGCTACCCACAACATACTTAAATCCCCATACAGACGCACCCGCCCACCGCTGCCCACTGGGACACTAAGCCCAGACACGACTACACGATCACAGCATATGCAATTTATGAATACCCTCCTAAAGAGGCAAAAAAAATAATAAAAAAATCGCATCAGGGCTCCCGAGATGCTCCGAGTCCTCCTGTCAGTGGCGTGATTCATGTCAGCTCGCCTCAGGTTGATTTATCAGCCCTCTAACAGATACCCTGCACCCCGTCCTCTCTGACCACTCCATAATTCCCCACCATTCATGGCTGTCAGCTGCGCTTCTGTAATGCAGCCATGCTAAACGGCATCACCGAAACCGGCTCAGCGGGAGAAAGATCCGGAACAACATCAGAAGCTCAAGAATCTTGTGCTTCACACATAAAAAAAAAAAAAAAAAAAAAATAGCTTTTGTTTTAAATTCAATTCAACCCTTGAGCCAACTATGAAACGTATGAATAGACACTTTTCAGAATTTGGACATTTCTGTATTCTTAATGACTGATCGTAGGCAATATCCTAATCATTTAATACACTGACTTTACGATTGGAATTACCTGCGGGTAAGGTAACACCCAATCATAGCACTGAATACAATAAATGTGCCAGAGCACAACATTGTGGCAAGATGGTAAGTAAGGGAGTTCTTTTAATTGTGACTGATAGAAACAGAACTCATAGGCCGGTTACCTTACCTTACCTCGCTTTGTGATTGGCTAGATAAAGATTGATGGATATGCAAGCAAATGTTTTTTCTGATAGCGCTAGGCAAATTTGTGCAAAAACAATTTCTATGCGCAAGTTTGAATTGCTACAGATTTTCTTATTGCATATATCTGTTCAGTTTTTTTCCAGTGCGAGCAAACTTCTTTTTACAGTTGCAAATTGAAAAGTACTCATACAAGTATATATGACATGATTCTGGCTTCATAAACAGCCATCTTGGTTCTTGAAGCTTCCTGTTTGTCCCACCTGTGGTAGGTATAGTACAGTTATTTTTGGTGGCCGGTCTTAGTTATGTCCATACTCATTTTAGTCTAGTCAAGTTTCAGTTGACTAAAAGTCAGAGAAATCCATTTCTATTTCAGTCTTGTTTTAGTGAATCAAAACTGTATTTTAGTAATGCAATTCTATTTAACCATGTCAATATAGTACAAGTACCTAGTCGAACAAACAAAAATAAAAGTTTATTTTATTCAACCCTATTTCAGAATTAAAACAAGGTTATCTTATTATTATATTATTGTTGCCTTATAGACTGAAGAATACACTACATCCATTCCAGACACGAATGACTCTCTGATTTGTTCCATGTTTTTCTAACACACATTAGGTTTTCTTTTTCACTTCATTGTTGTGATGCTCGACTTCCCGTTGGCATCACAGGGGGTGTAGGCACACCTGAGGAGCAGGCCCTGGACGTGCCCAACTGACGCTGATACCACCGGCGAGATTGGGGTTTCAATATATAGCCAGGCTGCGCTGTTGATTGGCAGAGCTGTTCTCCAACACGTGTGTGTTCCGTGCCAATACAGGAGAATGCGTAGTCGCGAGGACCTTACCGGGCAACTCGTCTGCCCGTGACTGCAGCACCAGACGAGGACTGTTTTCAGCGTGACCCATTCCCTTTCTCTTTACCCAAATAAACTGTTATCCTTTTCCTACCCTTGGTGTCCATCGTTTCTTTTGCCCCCTCGGTCGTGACAATTGTAAAGCAAATGCTTCCAAAGATCAATTTTCTCCCAGCCATCTGCTATCCAACCACAAGTATTAGGGCAGTGGTGGCCTAGTGGTTAAGGAAGCGGCCCCCAGTAATCAGAAGGGTGCCAGTGAGCAAAGCACCGTCCCCACACACTTCTCCCCGGGTGCCTGTCATGGCTGCCCACTTATCACCAAGGGTGATGGTTAAATGCAGAGAAGCAATTTCCTTTGGGATTAATAAAGTAAACAAAAAAGGATCCTAAAATCTAATTAATGTAATTAAAGTAGAAGAAATAACACCTCATCTAATTGTTGTCAATGAAAATTAAGAGACATTTTAGTATAGTTTTTTCTTGTAAAGCATATTTATACTTGTTTTTATTCATGAACGCCATTTGATGATATAGTTTGTTATACTTGTTGATGAAAACAACACGGGTGGGAGGTGGAGCCGGCTCCCTGTCACCCTGTGGATTGGTTCTGAGTTGTCAGTGGGAAGACATGCAGGATATAAATACAGAGCATCCAGAGAAAAACATGCCTGCACTCGTCTACCATGTCACCGAAACTTGCGGGTCTGGATCTGGTTACCGAATGCTATAGAGGCACACTTCCTCGTGAAATGTGTGTCAGCATGGAAATGTACTTTTGGCACGATGACACCATTTTACGTAACCATATTCACCATGATATCAACAAAATGATCCATTTCATTACAAATGACATTGCAAATAACTGTTAATTATGCATGACACAATGAATATTATAGATATTTAATATCAATGTTCATATCATGACAGCAGAACTGCCAAGTTAAACAACCATTGCAATCATACCACATATAAATTGAGGACCTATTAATTTCTTGCAAAATGTAAGATTAATTAGTTTAAAAGTTGCAATCGATTGACAGCTCAAATAGGTATTAATGAGTAATATCAAATACAGTAATCTAGACAGGGTCAGGATGGTGGCTGGGTACATTTGGAGGTAGAATTTTCTGGTGGGGGGGGTTATATATAAAATTGGCTCGTTGGGCTAGGGGTAGGATTCTCGCTTCGGGTGCGAGAGGTCCCGGGTTCAAATCCCGGACGAGCCCATCATGAAGAGTAGTGCCATGCTTTCGTGGGCCTAGCGGTTAATGAAGTGGCCCCATAATCAGAAGGTTGCCGGTTCGAATCCCGATCGGCCAAAGTGCCACTGAGGTCCCCACACGCTGCTCCCCAGGCACCTGTCATGGCCGCCCACTGCTCACCAAAGGTGATGGGTTAAGTGCAGAGGACACATTTCACTGTGTGCACGCTGTGCTGCTGTGTATCACAATGACAATCCCTTCACTTTGTATTCTGTTAAGACAACTTACCACACTGTGCCGGGGACAAAGAAAGCTACCATGCGGGCAACAAGCCTGACACACATTTACAACACAGAGTCGAGCAAGTCTTCACTTGCGCCTATGAAATGACTCAAAACGGGTGTGCACTCCGACACACACAATGAGGAATTCACACACTCAACCCTTCTTCTTCTCTCAACCTCGCTGCCCTGATGACTGTCAGGCTAGGAGGTGGTTTGGAGGAGCAGATGGTTGTCCCAGTGTGAGGAAACAGCGGCTATTCAGCCACGCACACACACACACACACACATACGCACACAAGACGGAGCCAATCACTAAAGGGACGAGTCGGGAAATCGCGAGACGGACGTGATGCAGAAGCCTGGTCGGCGGCCGGCCTGCCACTTCTCCTCAGCATTCAAATCCTGGGTCGTTGCAGAGGGAGAGCCGGGCGGCGGCGGCAAGAGAGCGCCGCTTAAATGAAAGCCATCGTGTTGATGAGGGGTTATTTCAAGTGCAGCGCTGAGCCGCTCAACGCCTCCGGGGGAAGAGAAATGAAATCAAATATAGTATATCAAACCTATACACACACACACACACACACAGAGTGCAGCAGATGGCAGGCACAGTGTGACTGTACAGTAACGAAGGCTGTGAACCACTGGTGCCAATCGCACAAATTTGCCCTCCCACACAACACCGCGCTTCCTGTTCAGGGACAAGGATGACGAAGCCATTATGAAATAACAACGCGGTTCCGCGAGCGGCGTTCCGGACCCATCTACTTATCCGTGACGGCGGGGGGGGGGCGCCTGAGGGCGGACCACCAGTGCGGCCAGTGTCGGAAGTCGATATGCGCCGCAAGGCGTGGAAGCCAATCGGACGGTAGTGATCCTGCAGCAACCCCGTTTGGGATCGATGGGAGGCGCGGCAGCAGAGCGGGTTCGCCGCCGGGTCACGAAATTTCATAAAAACAAAATGAAAGTCCCAGAGGGGCCCACTAACATGAATGGCACTCGGGAGCCGGTGGCGCTGGTCAGATTCTTGGATCGATGGCCACGTTTAGGCCAGAGCCTCCGGGTCCCGGGTGCACGTCAGCCACAGAGACGGAGTTCACGTCGGAGGGCCCGGGAGGGGCGGGGTCACCACTGGCAGGACGGCGTGTCCTTCACCAGCCCATTGCGTTGTGGGCAAACGTGTCCCTTCCAGCAGAAACTTGCATTACAACAGAAACGGTGTGGAGGGAATAAAGCCAAAAAAGGACCGTTTTAAATTATTGCCGTGATATGTGGATTCCATTTTTCCAGCACACGGTGCACACAGTGAAATTTGTCCTCTGCATTTAACCCATCACACTGAGTGAGCAGTGGGCGGCCATGACAGGCGCCCGGGGAGCAGTGTGTGGGGACGGTGCTTTGCTCAGTGGCACCTCAGTGGCACCTTGGCGGATGGGGATTCGAACCGGCAACCTTCTGATTACGGGGCCGCTTCCTGCCCCGGCCAAGGCTCTCTCAGCGACTGGACAGCGCACAGGCCAGGCTGACTGAATGTGGTCTATGGAAGAACTTGATGGGCGGAAAGTAACAAGGTGTTTTTTTTTATTCTACGTTGATCACAGTTCCCCGCGGGGAAACTCCGTCCTCCGGAGCTGGACCAAGAGAAAAAGGCACTCGGTTTGTTTCAGGTCCACTGCAGCTCAGGCGGGACCTCAGTCCAGTCTGTCTTTCTGTCCACATCGCAGTTCTCCTGGAGCTCTGGGGCAGAAAACAGCTGATCCCTTTTCAACCCAGGTCAGTAGGTCAGCATTTCGGTTGTTGTTTTTTTCCGATTGGCTTTAGATCCTGCAGCACAGACCAGGTTCAACGTGACTACGGTACTTCTCATTTAAATAGTGACTGATTCTGCAGAATTCTGGATATCCAAAAATATGATTTAAATGTCACTCATCGACCAAACACTGACGCTCCCATCCGGTTGACGGGGGCGTGGTGATTATTTGTAATCTATTTATTTTAAATACACATCCCGCTCCTCTGATCCCTATTAGCGAGTTGGGGGTGGAGCCTCAGGAGCCCGGCACCTGTTACTCGCTATTGAGACGCGCCCCAGCGAGGAGTGCGGTATTTACACCGCGGCCAGGAACCACACGGCGTGGAACGGAGCCAGCCTCGTCTCCCGGGCAGAGGACACGAGCAGGGCGGCCTGACAGGCAGACAGACAGAGCGTAACAGAGGTGTGTGGAATGGTGAGAAGAGAGAACAAAAGGTAAAGAAAGAGCAAACAGAGGTCACTTTGTGGACGTTGAGGTCATAAATTCAGGTTTCAGGTTTTATTTGCCATTTTTTTCCTGCCAACGACTCACTGAAATAGAAATTTCTTTTAAAAGAGACTCACGTGTTAAATATATTAGATGCAAAATGTAAAAGGTGGTAGTATCCTAGTGGGTAAGACACTCGCCTGTGAACCAGAAGACCTGGGTTCAAATCCCACTTACCATTGTGTCCCTGAGCAAGACACTTAACCTTAAGTTGCTCCAGGGAGACTGTCCCTGTTAATACTCATTGTAAGTCGCTCTGGATAAGGGTGTCTGATAAATGCTGTAAATGTAAATGTAAAAGCACATGTACAACAGGTATGTAATGATAAAACAACCACGTCTCCTTCACCATATTTTTTTTATGATGCCCGTCAGCAAAGGACATAAATTTTATGTCTTTCTGCATCCACAGTGCATAATTTATCTATCATTAGGCCACCCAGACATGAAGACCAATTTCAGCCTATTAGAAGAGGACTTAGAAACACATATAAAGCACACATTAAAAAATAAAAATAAAATAAATCCCATTGGTTACACATGACACACAGCAAATGCAAACCAAGAACAAACCGTAACGCTATGTGTAATGGAGACAATGGCCGACTAGAACTTCTTTTATTCATCTCAACTTTGCTTTTCTCTGCATTTCGGTTCCTTTGATGTTGCAGTAAAGTGAAAGCGAAAGTGAAGCGATTGTCATTGTGATACACAGCAGCACAGCACGCGGTGACACAACGAAACGTGTCCTCTGATTTTAACCATCACCCTTGGTGAGCAGTGAGCGGCCATGACAGGAGCCCGGGGAGCAGTGTGTGGGGACGGCGCTTTGCTCAGTGGCACCTTGGTGAATCGGGATTCGAACCGACAACCTTCTGATTACGGGGCCGCTTCCTTAACCGCTGGGCCGCCACCGCCCCACCGCTGGTTTGCGCTTCATTATTCGCACAGTTTCATTTTGACTTGATTTGATAAGGAAGTAGGAGGTCATTTTGAGGGAACGTGAATGTACGTACTTCTGCCGCCTCAGGTCACATGTGAAAATCACATGGCCGCGCCGAGCCGCATGCTTTCTCTCCCGTCCACACTGGCAGCCGATCGAAGTGCGAAATGACCCCTCCCGCACACACTCACATAAATAAAGGAAAGACGCGGCCTGATGCGCCAGGTTGTTGACGCAGACTCTGGGGACACCAGTCAGACTCAATTAGCCACAGGGTGCGACACCGAGGTACCTTTACTGACAGACAAATGACTCATAACACACACACACGCACACCTCGCAATTTCCGTATAATCCGAGTCCCTTTCATCGGCTACTGCTCTACAATGCCTTAATTCCTCACACACTAACTGGCAGCGTGCATCACACTCCGTCTACCACGCCGAGTGTTGTCCGTCTATCACGAGTTAAATATGAAATATTCAGACGTCTGTGAGCCAGTTTTCTTCTGACAGGGACACAGAGATGCAATCAGCCGCATCTCAGAACCAAAACACGCTGGCTAATCTCCCCATCACGCGCGTGTGTGTGTGTGTGTGTGTGTGTGTGTGTGTTTGAATGCAGTGATGGGGAGCTTCGCGCCAGCTTGCGTGACGAGCAACACAAACCGCGGTCCAGGCGCTACACAACGCCGGGGATGGAATGGCTGAGACGGAACCACTCCTGACCCCTTGGCGCGTCCATCTGAGAAAAAAAAAAAAAAAAAAAAAAAGCAACTTGACACCAATAAAGAAAGACGTTGCTACGAGTTTCTCCCGCTAGACTCAGGGTTGCCAGATTAGGTGGATTTTAGTTTGATATTGACCAAAAAAATGCTAGGTTGAAATTATCATGTGCATGGCAACCCCTGGATTTCATGGCCTAACATAAACGGCATTGACCCCGAACTGATTAATACCACAGGTACGACAACGTTTACGAGCCAGTTACCGTCATCACACATTACCGCATGCGATGTGGGTTTTAGGTATCAGTACTGGTACATCTCGAGCATGGTATCGGGCCAAAACTCGATACTGGTATCAGTATCGGTGCATCCCTGGATATAACATTACTGCTCTTGTCGCTACATATTATCAGCCCGGATCGAATTCTAATGTGTTGTAAAAGCCACAAGTTCACATCCATTTAATGCCAGGTCATTCCGGATAGTCATTACAAAATATTACATTTGTATGCAGTCAATTGACGCGGTCGTTCTTCAATGATGGGAAAACTGTGATTTTTTTTTTTTTTTAGCAATGCTGACAGACAGAGCCACGCCCAACCTCTGTTTAACACCTTCTGGCTGGAGAGGCATCCCACGGCCCTCCTCTCCTTTCAGGCCTCTCCCATTGTCCCAGGCTCGGCTCAAGTGCCCTGGACCCGCCGAGGGCCACTCCACATCTGAATAATTTACTGTGTCCCATATCACAGAATATCAATGTATCTGCAGTAACGTTGATTTTTAAAAAAATATGAATAGATAAATCATCTGGATGTCCTTTTTTCCCAATTTTTTGCCCCACCTCAGAGTAAAAGGATTGCACACACACTATTAGCCCGAGGACACGGAGGATGAATTCACCGTATTCTCGCTCGCATAATCTCCCCGTCTCTGACTGCGCGCACCGGGCTGCATTATTCATGAAGCGGCGCGGTTATCGTCCCCTCCTGGAGCTGGGCCGTCGCCGGGCACCTGAGACCGCGAAGGTGAACTGCTCGTCGGGGGGAGTAATTACTTTCCGTTCCTGTGGCCGCGTCGCTTGTGATCTCAGCTTCCTGTCCGCGCTACGACGCGCGAGCGTTGGCAGGCATGCGACGACAGAGCGCACGTCGTGGCACGGGGGGGGTAGGATGCACTAAATCACGATAAACGCCAATGGTAGACGAGACCACCACGTGCGCACAGACCGAAGCAAAAGAAAAGCTCATTACCAAAAAAAAAAAAAAAAAAAAAAGATCAATAGTGTGATTTTGAACAATGATGCGTTTTCCTTTAACACCCGCCTCAAACTGACAACTGAGCTCAGCGTAAAATGAGGGAAGGACGACTGCGCCAGCTACTTGGCTCCGGCCCGATCGGAATTAGCATTTTCTTTACGCTGAAGGGCCCCAAAGCATCTTCTGCACGTTCATCCATATACAAGTGCACAAAAAAAATTATTATCCAAACAACACGCTATAGACACCTATGGAAAGTTCCTCTTCTCAATAATAACAATAGAATCCATGACAGCGGTCCCAGATACACACACACACACACACACACACACACACACACACACACTTATTTACATTTACAGCATTTACCAGACGCCCTTATCCAGAGCGACTTACAATCAGTAGTTACAGGGACAGTCCCGCTGGAGACACTCAGGGCTAAGTGTCTTGCTCAGGGACACAATGGTAAGGTTCGTAGTGCGAGTAGTAGCCTCTCTAGTAGCCCACACGGTGCCATGGGTAAGAGCGGGGTCCGTTCACAGATGACCACAACGGCAGAATCTTCCACCGCGATCATCTGATCGTCAACAAACAAAAACACAGAAAACACACACACACACACACACACACACACACACACACACACACCTGTGTGTCCGCAAACATTAACATGGGGTGGCAAATCAGTCCATCTCAACCGTCTTCGCAGAGCAGGAAAATCCGGCCTGTCCCCTCCGCAGCAGCTCTTGTGTCACCGAGGCCACGGGCTGAACCAGGCGGAGGCTGACCCCATCACTGGCAAGGTCGGCCACGCCCAGGCCGGCCCCGCCCGGTCCCGTCCGCCGGGTTCGAAGCACGTCGCACGACCCTGACGCGACGGATCGGATTAACAGCGAACGTGAAAACGCGGTGCTGGGACAAGAACATTTACATTTACATTTACGGCATTTATCAGACGCCCTTATCCAGAGCGACTTACAATCAGTAGTTACGGGGACAGTCCCCCCCTGGAGCAACTTAGGGTTAAGTGTCTTGCTCAGGGACACAATGGTAGTAAGTGGGGTTTGAACCTGGGTCTTCTGATCCATAGGCGAGTGTGTTACCCACTAGGCTACTACCACCCCATAGACAAGAACGAGCCAAGAACGCGCGTTCACGTTTCAATTAAGAGGCGGCCCTGCGTTCTGCTGACAGAGGCGGGCCTTTCATGCCGAAGACGTTTGTGCACTTTCAGTGCTTTTGAGACAATTATACCAGGGCTATCTCATTCCCTTACACACACACACACACACACGCGTGCCGCTGTAGACCCTCGGCGATATAACCGTGACTCTCACACCGAGGATGAGAGCGCGGGTCCAATCACTGCACCCGTCTCGATCCGTTGAGGGTTCCAAAGAAAGGGAGCGGGGCCAGGGGGGGTGATATTCCGCGTCGGTTCAGACAGGGATGGGTGGGGGGGCCACACGATACGGCGCCTGCCTTCGTTCTCCAGGAAAAAAAAAAAAAAAAAAAAAGGAAAAGAAAAGAAAGGGAGCCGCGGTTTAACAGCGCCGTCTCTTTTCCATCTCGGGTGAAGGAACGAGACCTCTGTGAATGACGCCGCTGACTACGCGCGGCGTTCGGCGTCTCGCGGGTCGAACCCGCCCCGAGGAGGCCCGGGTCCACAAACAACTTCAGCAAGTTGGTACTTTTTTTTTTTTTTTACGCCGAAGAGTCACTCCCTTTTTACGGCGGAGAAACCGTAAAACTCACCGACTAAGTGCACTGGCCTCCTGGCTGAAACTGGGAGGGACTATTAAATACCGATTGGCAAATTCCGGTTTGCGGGTTTATTTCGCGTGTCTGTGCGGCGTGGCCCCTGGAATCCACGTAATGAGTTTAAAGGACGACCAGAATTCTGTCGCCGCTGGCCCTGGTGCAGCGAGAACCGTTTTTTTTTTTTCCGAATTAAAGGCCCTCGACCCCGCTCGACCTCAACGTCCGTAGGCCGCGACGTCCCGGCGACTGCCGCCATTCCTGCCTGATGGATTTATTGCTCGTTGGGCTCGACTGCTAATTACTGAGGTGCCGAGTATGGGATTGCTGCGGCGTAACGCGGAACACGTCTGCGGGATCCGTTCCTCCCCATCATCACTCATCACTGGCACATCCACTTCGTCCACCTGCCCTCACGGCCCCTCCCCGTCACCATTAAGCTCCCGGGTCCCCGTCGCAGCCTCGCCCAGACTGAATTAATCAAAGCCCCGCGGCCGCCGCTCCCCGCGCCACAGTTCATTAGCATGGCGGGCAGACGGAGGCAGCGGGGACCGGGGGGGTGGGACAGGTACACGAGGGGTGCATACCTGGCGGGGACCAAGACACGCGCAGGTGCAGGGATGGTCTACGCAGGTGACCCCGCGCTCTTGACCTCTGACCTCACACCTCAAAAACGTCCATCTTTCAGTGGACCGTCCGGTGTTTATTATACACATGAATGCGGTCGGAAGAGAGAAACTTTACCCCCATCTACTGTGCAGCAAGTACATTTCACCACAGAATAAAACACAAAGCGGCGTTTCTGGTGAAATGAAGTAAACAGGGGCCGTGGTGAGGCGGCCCGACACCTGGCGAAATGAACACACCACACGAATCACTCCCACAAGCCCCTGCCTCGCACGGACACGGTCGCCGGGGTTCCGGGGGAGGAGGGACGGCGGAATGACACCGACGCCGCGTCATAATTATCACGATAATAATCATTTTTAAAAACGCGTAGAGGTGGACCCACGAGCCGGCGGCAGGTTATTTTTTACCTTTGGAGCTGCTGAACGCCGTGTACCAGGACAGCGAGATTAGTCCGCATAGTCCGAACAAGAAGACCGTCAGGAAGGTGCCATTTCTGAGCCTCATCTCCGGAGCGCCGGGCTCATGACCGGACCGCGCGCGGGTGGCGGTGCCGCTGTGCGGGCTGGGTACTGAGCGCGGAGTCGCGGGGAGGGGAGAGTCGGACCGGCCCCTCTCTCTCTCTCTCCTGCTCTCTCTCCCGCTCTCTCCCTCTGCTGCTCTCTCTCTCTATCCCGCTCTCTCTCTCCCTCTCCTGCGCTCTCTCTCTCTCCTGCTTTCTCTCTCTCCCTCTCCTGCCCTCTCCCGCTCTCTCTCTCGCTCTCTCCTGCGCTCTCTCTCTCTCTCTCTCTCTCTCTCCTGCTCTCTCTCTCTCCCTCTCCTGTGCTCTCCCTCTCTCTCTCCCCCTCTCTCTCTCTCCTGCTTTGTCTCTCCCTCTCCTGCTCTCTCTCTCCCTCTCCTGCTCTGTCTCTCCCTCTCCTGCTCTCCCTCTCCTGCTTTCTCTCTCCCTCTCCTGCTCTCTCTCCCTCTCCTGCTCTCCCTCTCCTGCTCTCTCTCTCTCCCTCTCCTGCTCTCTCTCTCCCTCTCCTGCTCTCTCTCCCTCTTCCTCTCCTGCCCTCTCTCTCTCTCTCCCTCCTGCTCTCTCTCCCTCTCCTGCTCTCTCTCCCTCTCCTGCTCTCTCTCCCTCTCCTGCTCTCTCTCCCTCTTCCTCTCCTGCTCTCTCTCTCCCTCTCCTTCTCTCTCTCCTTCTCCCGCTCTCTCTCTCCCTCTCCTGCGCTCTCTCTCTCTCCTGCTCTCTCTCTCTCCCTCTCCCGCTCTCTCTCTCTCATTTCATACATGTGCACGGCGAAGGAAAACAACACACCGGGTCTGCTGATTAAATGTAGTTTACTTGTTTTTATGATGTGCAGTTTGTTGTGTTGGTGGCGTATGTCTATAGGGTCAGTATTGGCCTAGCGGTTTAGGAAGTGGCCCCGTAATAAGAAGGTTGCCGGTTCGAATCTCGATCCGCCACTGAGGTGCCACTAAGCACCGTCCCCGGGCGCCTGTCATGGCTGCCCACTGTCACTAAGGGTTATAGTTAAAAGCAGAGGACACATTTCGTTGTGTCACCATGTGCTGTGCTGCAGTGTTTCACAATGACAATCACAATATATATATATATAAAATCCTGCTGGTGCCTGTCAGTCTGTGTAAAACAGCACAGGTGCAGAGGTTTTCTGTCACTGCAGCCGTAAGCAAATTCAACACCGTCCCACACCTGTCGAGGAGACATTACCATCACCTGCAGCAAGGTGCCATCTCCCTCTCAACAACAGGCCACAGATGGCACTGATCAACGCTCGACAGATCAAACGTCACCGCGGTATCTTCACAGTGTGCGTGTCGTATTTATTGAGCATAAGTGATTAATGATTGTTCTGCAGATTGCATTAATCCGCACAGTCTGACTTCTCGCAAAATATGACTGCTTCTGATTTAAGGTGGTAAACAAATTGATTGTCCAAACCTGGAAACACGGTTGATGGTTTTCAACTGCTTGATAATTGGTGGTAAAGCAAACTGGGAAGTGTTTTGTTTTTGATTTATGGATTAGAACTATGCATTCATCACATATTCTGGATGTTAATGCGGCCTCTGGTGTCTGTGTACCATTGTCCTAAAAAAAGTGGTCATGAAGATGACCTAATAGACAACTTTGACCAACCTTAATTAGTGAAACTATAGTGCCATCTAGTGGCTCATATGACAAAATTATTACTACCTGCGGGTTTATTTTAATAATTTACCTGTGAATTCATATGATTAAAAAGTGAAAAAAAAATCAATAATGTTGATGCCTCTCCCAACTCTGTAAAGTAATGAATGATCTCATGCTAGCAAAAGTCTACAGATTAAGAACAGTATTTTATTGTTACTCAGAGGACAATAGGAGAGTATATTTCTCTACACACATGATGTCATTGTTTCATGAATATAAGGAAATTCTGCAATAAACAGTTTAGGTAAGTCAATATTTGACATGATGTTTTGTTAAATTAACAGTCATTTTGATTTCAACTGTTGGTGTTGGGGCTTGAGACAAAATATATACTGTACAATTAACATATAATTACAGTAAACGTCCTTGATAAACTCATACATATAGTGCAGGCCAAAAGTTTGGACACCTTCTCATTCAATGTGTTTTCTTAATTTTCATGACCGTTTACGTTGGTAGATTCTCACTGAAGGCATCAAAACTATGAATGAACACATGTGGAGTTATGTACTTAACAAAAAGTGGAGACCCGACCTCCACAGTCACCGGACCTGAACCCAATCCAGATGGTTTGAACCACAGAGTGAAGGTAAAGGGGCCAACAAGTGCTAAACACCTCTGGGAACTCCTTCAAGACTGTTGGAGAAGCATTTCAGGTGACGACCTCTTGAAGCTCTTCGACAGAATGCCAAGAGTGTGCAAAGCAGTAATCAGAGCAAAGAAACTAGAATATAAAACATGTTTTCAGCTATTTCACCTTTTTTTGTTAAGTATATAACTCCACGTGTGTTCATTCATAGTTTTGATGCCTTCAGTGAGAATCTACCAACGTAAATGGTCAAGAAGGCGTGTCCAAACTTTTGGCCTGTACAGTACGTTAATTGAATCATATTAAGGGCTTTGTCTTTGTCTGCTCCCATGCTGGATGTTCAACGTACTATATGTACTATATGTATATGTAGGCGGGGTGGTAGTAGCCTAGTGGGTAACACACTCGCCTATGAACCAGAAGACCCGGGTTCGAATCCCACTTACTACCATTGTGTCCCTGAGCAAGACACTTAACCCTGAGTTGCTCCAGGGAGACTGTCCCTGTAAATACTGATTGTAAGTCGCTCTGGATAAGGGCGTCTGATGAATGCTGTAAATGTAAATGTACGACTGATCGTAATATAAATTTGTTGTTGGGTGACGTACACACACACACTCCACATAGTAAACAACGCAGAATATCGAGATCTGTACAGAAACATGACAACAAACATGCAACATTTAACAAGAAATAACGAGCACACGCATAAGCAAGCCAGCGAAGCACAAATCTGCTCTGTCCTCTGCTTTCATCATCTCGACTCTCGGAGCGTCGCCGCCTGCGGAGTCACGTGGCCCGCGGAGCACCGGCGTCACGTGACCCAGATGACTCACGGTCAGGTGAGCGTCGCTTCGTACGTGACGCGGCGTTTCCAGCGCCTTCTGGAACGCGGCGTGAGAACGCAAGTTTCTCCAGCGCCACAGCCGACATCGCGCTGTATTCCGGTTCATAAAATCTGTATTTTTTATTTAGCGCGCAGCTGTTTTAAGTGACGGCTTTCCGCCGAATGCGGGACCGTCAGCAATTGAGCTCAGGTGGCCACGAACTCTGTTCAATTCAATGAAATTAAGTCGCATGAAACTTTTCCAAGTTCCTTGTAGGTTTAAATCCTACATCGAATTTCCTAAACACAACAAAAGGCCTCAACTTACCTCCCATGAACAAATACTACACTCGATTGAATTTGGTTTAGTCACTCTTCCGAGCTTTGGGTCGTTGTGATCAGTCGGCCAGGGGTGAGAACTTAACTAACTAACTCACTAACTAAAAACGAGCATAATTTGATCTGTACGATTAAGGTTTTATATTATAAACTCTACAAATTATACGAGCTATCGTTTGATTTCTCTCAGGGTCTCCGACAAAGTATAATGAAATATGAACAACTTTTTTTGAAATTGTAATTTAGGGAGTGGAAGTGGGTTTTTACATGTCCTTATTTCTGACAAAGTGGGCTTTGACACATGGTTGGTTTAAGGATTACAGGCCCACGGTTTTTCTTTTTAAGGCAGAAATATTATGCGTGTGTGTAGCGTTCTAATTTGTGGGGGAACGGCCATTGTCACCGCATGATGTTGGTTTTTATTATAAAACGATTAGGGGCTCATGCTACGGAAAGTGCTTTGTCATTGCTCGGGGCCTGGCCCCGCCCCTTTGTTTACACGCCGTTGCGGGGGCGGGGACTTCCCCCGCTCTCTCTCTCTCTCTCTCTCTCTCTCTCTCTCTCTCTCTCTCTCTCTCTCTCCCCCCGTCCTGGTATAAATGCGGCGGCTGGCGACGGCTTCCCCACAACGCTGCGAGCCGCGGCCACCTCGACCGAGCGACGTCCGCCGAGCCAGCGTCTCACTCCGGGCAACATTAGCCAACTGCGCCACCATGTCCATGACCGTGAAGGCCTACCTGCTGGGCAAGGACAACTGTCACAAGGAGATCCGCCGCTTCGCCGTGGACCAGGACGTGTCGGCCAGCTACGAGTATCTGAAGGGGAAGGTGACGGACGTGTTCGGCGCGCTGCGCAACGTCCCGTTTCAGATGTTCTACAAAGGTGACGATTTTGCGCCCTCTTGTCGCACGACGTGTCTCTGGTCGCTTGGCGTCGGGAGCGGGTGACGCACAGTCTGGGGTGCGGGGCTGAAGCCGCGGGGTTGTGTTGTGCGGAAAAAGTGACGCACCGAGATATAGGGTGACCGCCTGGGGACAATTCCAAGCGATTGTCGGAGTTGTGCGCGTTTTACTCCTACTACTACAAAAAAAAAGACATTTTAGGATCGACCCGGTTCCAGAAAATAATTCAATACGAATTAGAAGAAAAGAAGTCCTTGACAAAGTTAGAAACAACTAGGGTGAGTGTGGCCAGATTTATTGGGTTGTAAAAGTGTCTCCTGATAATTAATAATCAGCGTCATTGCACTAAAACCCGAGACTGATCGCGGTCCACCAGCCACCGCAGTCATTTATGGGTGTTAGTAGCCTAGTGGGTAACACACTCGCCTATGAACCAGAAGACCAAGGTTCAAATCCCACTTACTACCACTGTGTTCCTGAGCATGACACTTAACCCTGAGTGTCTCCAGGGGGGGACTGTCCCTGTAACTACTGACTGTAAGTCGCTCTGGATGAGGGTGTCTGGTAAATGTAAAAATTTACAACACAAACAACGACTGGACTGGACTCCTGATCAGTTTTGTCTCTTAACCCTGAAATGTTAATTTTATATAAAATCGTGGAATTTATGTTTGTGTCACTGCACAGATGAAGATGGTGACATGATCGCGTTCTCTTCTGATGACGAACTAATGATGGGACTGTCCGAGGTGAAGGAGGGCACTCTCCGTCTCTTCATCAAGGGTGAGCTTGTACTCAAATGTGCGCCTAAATCACCTCCTCCAGGGCAACCGTCCCTGTGACTACTAATTGTAAGTCACGTGAAAGTGATTTGTCATTGTGACGCAGCGAAATGCGTCCTCTGTATTTAACCATCACCCTTAGTGTCCCCACACACTGCGCCTGTCATGGCTGCCCATTGCTCACCAAGGGTGATGGCTAAAAGCAGAGGACACATTTTTCGTTGTGTCACCGTGTGCTGTGCTGCAGTGTATCTCAATGACAATCACTTTCACTTCATCAAGAGGATCTCAGTGGCCACCACTGCACCTATGATTTACACAAGGCACAAGATTGCTCTGGATAAGGACATCTGCGGAACTATGTACATTTTTATTTATTTATTTTCCTTCCAGAGAGGAAGGAGCATCGCCGAGACTTCCCCGCCCATGGCTTCCCAGGATTCACTTTCCCTCCTCCACCCGGACCCCCCCACATGGGCCCGCCCCCTGTTTCCCCCCACCACGTTCCCCTGGTGCACCCCGGCGTGACCTGTGATGGATGCGAGGGCCCCGTGGCCGGGACCCGCTTCAAGTGCACCGTGTGCCCCGACTATGACCTCTGCACCACCTGCCAGACCAAGGGGATCCACAAAGAGCATTCCTTTCAGCTTATTCCATTCCCTGTGAACCCCTTTGAGGTGGGTCCCCCTGCATTTCTACCCGACCTTCTCTGAACGGAGTGTGGTGGTTTGTGCACGAAAGTCATTTCTGCTCCTCTCAACAGTGGTTCCCTCGTGGGAAGTGGATGCGCAAGATGAGGCACTGCATGTGGGCTGGAGCCCAGGCCCAGGCCCAGGCACAGAACCAGCCTGGACCATCCGGGTGCACCTCTGCCTCCCAGAAGAGTCAAGAGGCTGCTGAAGACAACCCGATGGACACCGGTGAGGAGCCGTCTCACCCCATGCAGCCAGGTTAATTGAAGCCTTTGCTTTGAGGTTGACATTTCCATGCCGCCCATCTTACAGGAGCTACAGCCTCTGCAGCTTCGGCTCAGGCCAACATGGAATACCTCAAGAACATCGGCGAAGAAGTCGCCGCCATGCTCAGCCCTCTCGGTACGTCCCCGCGTCTTTAGGAACACTCCCTGGGGGGCGGGACACCGGGAGACTTTGCATGTTTGACATGACATCTTTTGCAGGCATAGATGTGGATATTGACGTCGAGCACGAGGGAAGGCGGGCCAAAGTGACCCCGACGCCCTCTGCTGCAGGGGACCCTCAAAGTGCTCAAAGCGACCGCAGCTCTGGCGGCGGCGGAGGTCTGGTTGCCAGAGGGACCGACAAAGATCACGGCAGCGCCAGCGAGGGGGCAAAGGTGCTCAACACACCCGCCTCTGGAATAAAACGAATTCACGTAACCATACAAAATAAAGTGTGCGTGTGACCGATCCAGATTTCTGCCTTGCAGCCTCAGAAGGACCAAGGAAGTGATGAAGAGTGGACCCATCTCAGCTCCAAAGAGGTGGACCCGTCCACCGGGGAGCTACAGTCCCTGAGGCTGGAGGAAGAGATGGAGGTGCCGGCGGAACCGCGTCCCCTCGACACCGCCTCCAGCCAGGGGCCCACGGGTCTGCGCGAGGCGGCCCTCTACCCACACCTGCCTCAAGGTGCGGCCTGTTGGCCTCTCGCTCGCCGGGTGCCGAAACGCCACACGAATTAATCGGTTACTGAAAACAAAATGTCTTTCGCCGCCAGATGCGGACCCTCGACTCGTGGAGTCCCTGTCCCAGATGCTGTCCATGGGCTTCACCGACGAGGGTGGCTGGCTGACCCGCCTGCTTCACACCAAGGACTTCGACATCGGGGCGGCGCTGGACACCATCCAGTACTCCAAGGCTCCCGGTCCGCAGAAGTAGACGTGGAACTGGGCCGCGGGGGAGCGGGAGCGTAGCCGATAATTAGCGCCTGACCCCGGCCTTCACCGAACCTGCCTTTTCACTTTCTGTAGCCAATCCCTGTCATCGCTCTGGCAATAAAATACGCAGCTCGGCCGGCAAATACAGCCATGACCTTTCATTATACGCCGCATTGCTAAACTTTTGTTCTGTTGAAGGCTGTTATATGTTATGTCATTAGAAATCATTAACATTCCATACACAAAATATAATATATATGTTTATTTAACGAACATGTTAGAAGCATGTGGTTTTATTGTCAGAATTATGGTAAGGGATTTATTTCATATCTTCGTGCAAAGATGTTTCTTCCTTGTCTAACCAAAATAAAATAGTTCTGCATTATAACCATGTTGTAACGTGTTATTCATAAAGATGAATAATTATGCAAATTCAGTAGGTTCAAAGATAATTAAATGTTTTCATCAAAGTCCTCATCAGTTTGAAACAGCGCGTTGGACGTGAAGGAGGGGCGTGGTCGTTTGATGGGAGGAGGCTGCTGACAGACTGCTGGTGTCAGGGAGGTCACGGCAGGACGCTGCGCTTCATGCTCCTGGCCGTCAAATTCACACAGGGCGGCGGTGGACACGAGCCTCCCCAAAACACCGCTGCAGCTCCCCAAAACAGGAACTATACCAGACAGCCCACCGCCATCACCTGTCTCGCTGTGGGCGTGGCCTTCAGGGCCCTCTGTGTTGGGAGCTCCCGAAGTAACGCACACACGCCCAGGCAAATCCATCCGGGCGTCGTCTTCCACCTCTTCGCCACCAGAAGGCGTGGCCAGGAACTTGGCCCACTTGGAGCTCTTGGACAGACTCTGGTAATTCCAGGGTTCCTGGTTTCTACCGGCGGGTAACGGCGGTCGAGGTCCGAGAGCATCCGGACGGGAGGGTCGGCCACAGTCTGCTTCTGACGCCACACCACGTCTGTGCTCGAGGAAGGCGGCTGCGGCGACGTTTCCTGAGCCGGAGAACGATGGCGGGTCTACTGACTGGCCATTTGATGAAAAATGTGCCTGTGCAGTGGAACAAAGTGATAAAAGATCTGGGTCAGATTGTGGCAACACGCCTTTCGTAACGACGGCTTCAATTACACACGTCCAGCCAAAAAAAAAAAAAAAAAAAAAAAAAAAGGGGGTACACGTGTGTAAATGTGGTACCTCTGATGCCGGCCTCCCAGTTTTCCATTGACGAACACTCACATCCTTGTCCTCACCAAAGGCTCTTTGTTTGCGGCTGTTTCTCTCTCTCTTTCTGTTGAAGAAAAGTGCAGATTAGCTGCGTTTCGCCACTCGCTTTAGGATTAACTCTGAGGTCCAGTTCCCCCTTTACCACCAAAGTATTTAGGACAAAGTTATGTAGGTAACAGTTGACTGACAAGCCATATTTCAGTATCTGCAAATAAAAAGGACAACCTGCCGTTCCTCCGGTTGCTGAACCGCCTGCTCTCGGTGTAACAGTCTTCCTCGTCCGCGTCATCCTCTTTTGGCGGACGCCCATCTTCCTTCTCTAGATATTTGTCCCAGCGGCTAGTCCCGCTGGCAACCTCACCCTGCAAAAAAAAAAAATAATAATAATTGTATAAAACAGATAAAAGACTAACCTGATGTACAGGGTGGGCCATTTATATGGATACTCCTTAATAAAATGGGAATGGTTGGTGATATTAACGTCCTGTTTGTGGCACATTAGTGTATGTGAGGGGGCAAACTTTTCAAGAGGGGTGGTGACCATTTTGAAGTCGGCCATTGGATCCAACTTTTGTTTTTTCAATGGGAAGAGACATCATGTGACATCAAATGGTAATTTCACAAGAAAAACAATGGTGTGCTTTTAACGTAACTTTATTCTTTCATGAGTTATTTACAAGTTTCTGACCACTTATAAAATGTGTTCAATGTCACCAAACATTCCCATTTTATTAAGGTGTATCCATATAAATGGCCCACCCCTGTAATGATCCTGGATTAAGCAGCTGATTTGGATCCAGTTTGGTAACTTTAGTGTGATTGGAAGAAGATTATTCTTCTCTAACGTCTAACATAGATGTGGCCTTTTAATCATCACTGCACGAAAACTTGGGTTTGGGAAGCCCAGTTCATCTTAAGTCATGCTTAAATTGTCATGTGTAATTTTTGTAGGGGTCTCGCGAGCCTTTGCTGCAAGCGTCTGGCTCCGGGACCTCGTATTTGTCCACAAGCCTCCGGACCCCATGACCCGGTACAGCGCATTACTTTCCACGTGGTTTTGGAAACTCCTGTGGACTATGTGAACAGAAAAGGCCGGGTTCCAATTCCCTATGCAGAGCCGTGTCTCTTTAATAGAAAGGGCCAGGCATCTGCTGTAAATAAAAGAAGGGAAATTCCACAACATGCCTTATTTATCACCTTGTGTTTTAATGTGATTTGGTATGTGTTTGCTGACAGCCGTGGTCGTGAACCAAAATGACCCCTCGGGGAGATTATAACATAATTGAGTCTAACGCAGTGCGACACATCCAGATGTATGAGTTCTGTACATACCACTTGGGATTCATTACAGAGCGCTGGTTCCGCTTGGATGTCGTCACGTCCGACACTGTCTTCCCTTGAAAAACAAAATCATTTCAGTCACCAAGACTCATCCTGAACCGGCATTCGCCACACCTCACAGCTCAACCAACAACATTCCTTAGATGCAATCACTCTCCCTCTCTCGTACACGCCCATGTCAGCAGTCATCGTTGGCCTTCTTATTCACAATCAGCTAAAGCGTGCAAGGTTTCAAATCCTGGTGATATACTGCCCCCTCACTGGACGAGAGGCAGACAAATCTGACACGAGTTGTTTCTGGGGCAGTGGTGGCCTAGTGTAATCAGAGGGTTGCTGGTTCGAATCCCGATCCGCCAAGGTGCCACTGAGCAAAGCACCGTCCCCACACACTGCTCCCCGGGCGCCTGTCATGGCCGCCCACTGCTCACTCAGGGTGATGGGTTAAATGCAGAGGGCAAATGTCACTGTGTGCTGTGCTGCTGTGTATCACAAGTGACAATCACTTCACTTCACATGGCACATTTAAAATTTTTGTACCAAGGTTCACGACGTGTTTTCAGTACTCTAGCGCCCCCGGGCGGAACTTCGCAGAAAAAAAAATGAGATTAATCATTTGTGGCAAACTATGAGCCTCCTGACCAGGCTTTGTGGTCCTGCTCCGCCAGGATGCCTCCTCTCAGGCTGTTGAGCTTCTGGACGTGTCGTCGGCAGTCTGCGCCGGTGCCGCGCCCGTATTCCTTCATTAATTCATTCATTCAACAACAAAAAAAAAAGCAAACAAACAGAAATCCTCAAGCTTGTCGGATTTACGACAATCCTAATCGAATTCGACACAAAGCCTTAACGCCCACATCCCTCCATCCACCATGTTTACCTTGACCGCCGACTGCTTTTCCCCGCACATTTTGCAGCTCCATTTTTTGCTTTTCTTCACCTGACGTCACGGGGCAGATCGAAACACATTTACATTTAATGCATTTGGCAGACGACCTTATCCAGAGCGACTTACAACGTGCTTCCATGTTACCAGCAATGAAGTGATCAATTCTTATTGACTAGGACCCCCAACTATGAATACAATCTTTTTATTCACTCTGTTGTAGTCTCTATACAGAAGTCAGACAATAAGAAGGTTACAAGTTAATCTAAATATTCTCTAAAGAGGAAGGTCTTGAGCTGCCGTTTGAAAATACTCATTAACTGAACTGTTCTGACCTCAAGGCGAAGTTCATTCCACCACCGAGGGGCCAAGACAGCGGCATTGAATCATTTCCACAGTTCCCACGCTTGCCGTGATGACTCGACGTACCTGCTGGACTTGGAACGTTTCACAAGAGAAGCATCGCAGAACGTGAAATTCCTGAACCATGTTCGACAAGGATTGAACGCGCCGTGCAATTTGAAAACGGCGCCCGACAACACCGAACCCTGCTTCCGGGTCAAAGGTCGTCGTTTCCGTCTGCGTCCAGAGCGTCCGACGACATTTGCAAATTTTATCATTTTTTTTTTAGAATTTCAAAAGTACACGCTTGTCCATAAATTTCTTTATTTCCATTTGACATATCTTCAACAAAGCAAAATTTCAGCACGTACAAAAATATTTTTTAATGAAGAGACCACTCAGCGGTGGTGTTACTGCATCGGCTGCTTTAAATCAAAGAGTCCTGTTCCTCCTTTGACAACTTTGCCAACCACGAGGCATGCAGAGGGAGAATTCAGCTTATCATGGGAGCCTGTTAAAAGTTAATAAAAAAAAAAAAAAGATAAGCTCATCGCAAAGGCTAAATTTAAAGCAATTTCCAGAATCAAGAGTAACCCCAAATGTGTAATCGGAGGATTACCCAACATCGTGGCCTCCTTAAGGAACTTGAAGCTGGTCTCAAAAGTCATCTGCTGCAGGGGGGAAGAGTTGGACTGGATGCCGTAACGGTTGAGGGGCTTGTATGTGCCCTCAAAGCACATGTAGTCTGCCACCAAGGACAGGTGCCGGGGGTCCACTTCAATACCTGCACGAATCGGTCAAACACTATTTTACTTGCGCTTGGCACGAATATTTATACAGTGGTGATAACCAGGCCACCATTGTTTTTTTGCACACAGAGAGAACAGACATTACACGATGGCACATTTACCATATACAGCAAAAACATCCTTGATTTCCTTTTCAATCACACGCAAAGCCACTTCAATGCCATACGTGGCAGCCATGGCATGGATTTGGTTTGAATACAAACGATTCAAGTTGAGAATCTGCAGAAAAGGGGAAAAAAAAAAAAAGTTTTATTTCTAAATTTAATTAATAACCATAATGCATTTCATCTAATAAATTAGCACACACTCACATCGCCATGTTTAAACATCTCTGGCAGGTTGATTCCCTCAGTATTGAGCACCAGCTCCTTTGTGCCATCCTTCATGGTGACTTCATTCAGAAGGCACCGTGTGACCCCACTGGTCTCCATGATGACTGCATTCTGGGCCTGGGTCACTACCAGGGACGTGAGGTCAAAGTGCACTTTGGTGACCGGGAGGGCGAGGATTACCTGGTCAGAAGATGTGGTTTCTTATCACAGACACACAATTACAGGTACAGATATTCATTTCATTATTCAAGATATTTTAGAACAATACCTCACACCAGAGGCCATGTTCTGGGTCGTATCTGTAGCCTTCAATATTCTGGCTGAGTCCCAGCACCACATTCACCCTCGCATCACCCTGCACCTCTGACTGGCATGGTTCCTCACTCTTGGGAGTGTCCAGACTAGCTGGCTGGGGGGTCTTGCCATCCTCCTCCTCAGGATCTTGCTCATCGTTTCTCTCCTCAATCACCACCTCTTCGTCCTCTTCTTCTTCACCTTCTTCACTCTCATAATCCACCTATTGCATAGTTCAGAAAGAGCAGCAGCTTTATTAATATATCTATATATGTTAATATAATAGAGAGAGAGAGAGAGCGAGAGATGGAAGAACAATATAAAATACTAAAACAAGTTAGATCAAGTACAATAACAAAACAAAAATCTAGAAAGACAGACAATGAATCTTGGTACTAAAATGAAACAAAAAAACCTGAAAATTAATAAGAAAAATAAAACAACAATAAAATGGTAAAAAAAACCCTCCCGCCACCTCTTCCTGCTGCCTTTCTTTCATCTTTGCATCTGACGCATCAGCGTCTCCCTCATCCGCCACATCGTCCACGACCTTCTGATCTTCCTCTCCATTGGCCTCACCATCATCCTGTAGTTTCAGATGTGCAGAACCAAATTCAGTACCAATATTAAATGAAGCTGCCAGTCTGCATGTTCATGTCAGTCTGAATCTTCACCTGTCCAGCACCAGCTGCACCAGCCTCGGCGCCGTCCTGGTCCTCGTCTCTGCGTGTCGCCTTGCGCGTTTCTACTGAATTGATGGATGCTAATTTAACACTTAGCTTCTTAATGGCCTCTATCAGCATGCGAAAGAACCTAAAAAAAAAAAAAAAAGCAGCAGAGATGCAACGTAGTGTGAACACAACCAGCATAAATAAGCCATGGACGTGAGCTTCAAGATGCTGCAGTTCACCTGTTCTCCATAAAATGCAGGATCTTCTGTGGGGTGAGCAGCTTATCCTGTTGGTAGCGCTCTGGAGGCAAGAAGTGGAAGGTGACCTTGAACATTCGAGTCTTCTGCCTCAGTCTTCCCTCCACTTGGAGGGTCTCCACCACGTCTACCTTGTGGAGAACCTGTGGCCATGATCCAGTGTAAGACAGGGGAAGAATAAAATCCGGGAATCCTTCCTCACACAGCTATGGCCACCCACCTCTGACAGGCACACCCGAGTCAGCTGTTTTCTCAGCGTCTTCACTCGCTTCATGGCCTTTTTTGTGTTCCGCACTGGAACGCTCATCATGGGAGTCTTGATGTTGGCGCTGGCTATCATCAGGATTTCACGCAACCTGTGGAGTACGGACGAATCCACCAACAGATTAGCACAAGTAGAACAAAATGATTAAGGATTGGTACCTTCGTCTAACAGAGACATGGCCAGTACCTGGGGATACCCAGGGTGACGTTCATCTCGCCTCTGCCGGCAAAGTGGAAGGTGTTGAGGGTCATCTGGGTGGACGGCTCTCCGATGCTCTGAGCCGCCAGCAGCCCGACGGCCTCTCCAGGGTCACAGAGGGAGCGCTGCCACTTGAACTGCAGGAGATCCCTAAGCCTGGAGAGCCACACACAAAACATAGGATTTAAACCGAAATGAAATCACTTTATCAGCATGTACGTCCATATAGTCCATAAAAGACACTGCTTGAAAAAAATTGAACAAATGTAACCTGTGACTGGGCTTAATCCATGAATGGTAAACTGACCCCTGATGTAAAAGGAAATTTAAATAATTTCCTCTGATACAACGTCCAAAAAGCAGAAACAATGTGTTCCACCAGATCATAAAACTTTCTGAAAAGATGTTACAAAGATAAGAGACAATATAGACATTAGAAACATTTTAAAATGTTATAGAGCTCACAGTTCCAAATGTAATATACACACACGTGGTGAGAAATGGGGGTGTCCACTGAATGTGTTTTCCGATTCACCCAGTCTGAATTCTTTAATAACAGCACTGATAGTCTTTCTGCATGAATATCTTGGTCACAGACGTGGTTCCCTCTGGCTAGAACAGTTTTCAGTGTGCTTGTTTTATTGCATTCATAATTTATGTACAGTGACTTCCCCCTTTGTCTGATTTACAGTGACATTCTCTTAAATTATGTGTACCTTCAGTACACTGAGTTATGGTTTTATTTAGATTTCTGCACACCCACCTGTCCGTATCGATGTCTCTGGGGTCCCCATTGAGATCCTGGGACTGGGTGAGGTAGGACTCCACTATGGAGTCGAAAGTCTCGGACACTGAGCCGAAGGAGATGTCAGGTCGGTGCACGGCCAGACACGGGTCTGGACATCGGGTTGACTTCTTCACGTACTTCAAGCGGTTGGGCTCATCCAGCGACAACCAGCGCTCGGTTAGCTGATGAGACATTCAAACAACCATCTATAAATGTCAACATAACTAATAAAAATTAAGACTGAATGCGCACGTGATTTTGGATGTTCCACCTGCTGGCTGACTGCTTCTCTGCCGTTGGTCAGACTCTCCATGGCTCCCTGACTCGCCGCTTTCATCTTGGGCAGTTTCTTCTGTGAGAAGAGCAGGAAGGCACCCTCCCTGGGGGACACGTTGTCCCGCTTCGCCTTCCACTTCTTGATTGCTCTGAAATGCTTGGACGTGACACTGGAGTCCATTTTAGAAAGAACCTCATCCAGGCATTTGGATTTTCGGATGACCTACAAATTTTTACGTATTCATTTAGAACCAATCACTCCCATGTTTCCAGAATGCCTCTGAAATGTCCCCATCATACCTCATAGTTGTCTTCAATGAAGGGAAACTGCCTTGGCTGCAGAAACTGGGTCTTGGGGATGTCCAGGCCATCTTCCCCGTAGAGGAACTGCACCACACTGCCGTCGCTGTCTCTCACGGTCAGATCATACTGCACCACCAGGCCTTCCAAGTGCTTAATCACACATCTAAAACGAGTTCCATCAAATCATAAAATCGTGCCGAAAAACCACCCCAAACCATGTTTCCAATTTTCTAAAACTTTGTCCCACTAGCGGAGGTAATTTCTTCATTGTTCATCTGCTGCAGTGCAATACACCTTTTGGACACTGGTGGTATTTTAGCTGCTTTTTTTTCCCCATATAGTAGGGGAATCTAAATGGTTTAACGATTAACAAACTCAAAGGTGAACCTGGAAGTGAAAGTGAGACTCACCTCTGCAGGTATCCAGAGCGACTGGTTTTTACAGCCGTGTCCACAAGACCTTCACGACCAGCCATGCAGTGGAAGAAGAACTCCTGTATCATAATCATCATAAAAAAAATGCAATTGGATCATGGTTGAGTTACACTGCTGATAAACAGCGCAGTCAGCATTGCAGCAGGAACGCAGAACCTACAGGAGGCTTGATCCCTGTCAGGAACCTTCCTGATACAAAGCCGCCAGAGCGAGGTGAGCTGTCGTAGGGTTGAAAGCAGGGAAGTGATTTCCCAGAAGGCATTAGAGGAGGGCGTCGTCCCTCCAGCTCAATCTGACCCAGCAGGCAGGAGATCTGCAGATGGAGAATAATGTCCAATTTAAACAGTACATAGTGAAACGTAACAACGTAACAATCTGGAACCGATTGCTACAGCTAACATTTAAACAAAGTTACATACCGACAAAGTGCATGTGTGCGACAGATAAACTGGCTAGTTAAAGTGCAAACATGGTACACAGGCAATGCAATGGTCCAGTCTGTCATATAATATTATAATTATAAATTAACTGTGACTATCAATAAAAAAAAATGTAAAATTCCAACATCCATAATAGTTACATACCTGCATGGTGTTGACAGTAGAGCCCTTGGCGCCAGACTGGACCATCAGCTGAAGGTTGTTCTCAGGGAAAGGTCGATGAAGGCCCAGAGGCATGCATACCTACAGTACCAGCAACAACATTGTATGGTGCTAAGCGGGCTTCTAAACTTTGTATTTTCATATCTATCTTAACAGAATTAGCAGGACTGATTATATTCTGAATCAAGTGTTATTAATTAAACTTATTTTAAATTTGTGTGTGCTTACAGCAAAGTCGACGTACTGAAATCAGTTTCAGTGACTTAAGACCAATGTGAACAGCCCTTATACCTTGTTAATGTTGTTGTTGACTTGGTTGACTTCCTCTTTGAACTTGAGGTCGACCATGTTAAAATCTCTCTGATCTGGGTTCAGGTGGGCATCCTGCCAGCGATCCCGGGCCTCGCTCTCGGCAGCCGTGGCGGACAGGCCAAAGGCCGCCTGAAGGGCCTGGGTTACAGAATTGGACAAGGGCGTACAGTCAAGCGTTCCCCTGGTGTTGCCTCTAGTGCCATTTACGTTACCTGGCAGAATGAAAGTTGAGTACAGACGTTTTCTCATACAGGAGTTTATTTACCTTGGTCCCACACTTCACAGACTCTTCAATGATCTTCTTTCTTTTTTTGTTGGCTCCAGGCTTCACTAGGATGTCCTCGACACCTACAAAATACACTAAGTTAGCTTCTATTAAACTTTTAACAAGGTAAAGCACCACTTGTTGGGTTAAAATTGAGAAGAAAAAAAAAAGCATCTCACCCATTGTGAACCCGTGGTAAAGCTGAAGGTATGCAGTGAACAATCGAGCCAGACAGCTGAGCAGCTTGCCGCTGGTTTCTCCGCCGTACAGCTCGTAGCAGCAGTGCACCAGGCCGTATGCAGAGCTGCCGTAGTGGGCCTTGTCCAACACGCCGACCAACAGCTCCCCCTGCCGGATGACAACCTGTACAGCGGCACACCGCCGTCAGAGATTTGCATACACAAGCTCAAAATTTTGATACCAAAAAAAAAAAAAAAAAAAAGTCAAGGTAACCATTTACCACCAATCACGTACTGACTATAAGACGTTTAAGATATTTATCAGAAGGGGACTTAAATTGAATATTTGAAATAAGGTGCTGGGTGTGATTACTGCTGAGCTACCTGGGAGTCACACATCGCGTCGGACTGATACCCCGGCACTGGGCGTGGCCAGGCTTTCACCCAGGCTTTGCTGGGGATCTTTGCTTTGCCCGTTAGGTTTATAGGGACGTGGTTTTCAGGGATGACGTTCATCAGTAGGGTGGAAACAGCCTGAATGAAAGTCAGATCATAAGTTTACCATGTGAAAGAAACCATTCTTGCCTGCAATATTATTTTCAAGTATGGATATAAAAGTAAAAAATCTCCTCCTCATATTGCGGACCTGTAAGATCAATAGGGATAATATCTAATTCCATATTTTCATTTTCTAATTAACTAGATTTTTAAAATGCAATGTTGTGTAGCAAATACAGACCTGTTTGCCAGTCCACAGTTGGTGGGGCTTGAAGATGGCTGGTGGAAGCAGCTTAACTCGACCCACTTTGTCGGTGAGACCCCGGTACACCAGCTCAGTGTACTGGTCTTTGGTGAAGAAGCAGTCCCGGATGGTCATGCTGGTGCCTGACACCATGTGGTCCTGGATGAGGCCAGCCAGAGGCTTCCCGTCCTGGAAAGACCGTGGCAAATCAGCCACGAGGAAACATAAGCGTGATTCTTTAAGTATAGCATATTTTGTGTCCCAATCCAATCAATTTTTTTTAACCCTGGTTCATTTTAAATTTAATATTAAAACAATGAGTTAAAATATTACAGGACATTCTGTTTTTTTTCTTGTAGTATTATTATACAAGATAACCTAAGACTAAAGGTCCCTCACCTTGGGCACCAGGTACTGCTGGTCTGTGCTGACGAGGTTGTAGGCCTCTGCCCGGCCGAGCTCGCTCTGGGGGAAGTGAGCATTCATCTCGTCCCCGTCGAAGTCGGCATTGTAGGCCTTGCAGTTTGCGTAGTGCAGCCTCAGAACCTTCTCGCCAGGCAGGATCCGGGCACAGTGGGCTTGGATGGAGGGCCGGTGCAGGGTTGGCTGCCGGTTCAGGAGGAGGACGTCTCCATTCTTTATGTGCCGATTGACCTGAAGACAACAGGAGAGCAAGGAACACCTGGTTAGCGACTACTGTCATGTCACATGATTAACAGAATATCTCGTCCTTACGATCTTCATTGGCATCTTGTGCTGCCCAGTGCTGGGGGTGAGCAGCTGCTTGCCGATGGCCTCCCTCTGGGTGAGGTTGGTGCTGCTGAGGATGGTGCGAGAGCCATCCTCGTTGATCACCATGGAAGCGCCCGGGTGGACGTTGGGTCCGTTCAGCACTGCTTGCCGAAGCTCCTTCACATTCCATGGGGTTACAGGTTGAGGATAGGTCAACTTGGTCGCGAACACCTAAAAAAAAAAAAATTATGGAATTAATAAATGTATGTAATATATGTAATTAATAAATCCAATGGAAGACACGCCGACTGAGATTTTGGAGGCAGTGATTTCGAATGCTCACCATTGGAATTCCGATCTCATGGATCCCGATATACATGTCAGGACAGATGACGGAGCGTGCTGCGTAGTCCACGCGTTTGCCCATCATGTGCTTCCTGAACAGGCCGTCCTTCTTCTCCAACAGCTGGGGAAGAAAAAAATAAAGAGCGTGATCTCTTCATTAATTTATTTTATTCTTCTTCGTTCGGCTTCTCCCGTTAAGGGTCACCACGGAGGATCAGCCTATCTGGATGTCTGCACAATTGAGCTGGAAAAAATGTGACCCTCCCCATTTACCCAAGCATGCATCCCTAATGGCTGGGTTCTCTTGATTAATTTATAATAATAATAATACATTTTAAAGATTCATGAAAATCGGAATCGCTAAATAAAAGTACCTGACGAATCCCTGGATACTTCTCGGTCATCAGTTTATCCATGTCGCTGTCGAACACAATGTTGACGTGGCTCTGCAGCTGGGTCCAGACGTGGTACAGCTTGTCAGTGAGGGTCTGACCGGGGATCCCAAATAAAAAAGTCTGGTCCTTCTGGTTAGACTCCTCAGCTTCCTAAACCAAATAAATAAATAAAACACAATAAAAATATATATATAGACACACACAATACACATACATCGACATAATAGTGTAAACTGAGAATACGATGTCTGAACATTTTGTGGTCCTATACAAGACAAATAACTAACAAAACAATAACAAAATTAAATTTCAGAAGGTTTGGTTTCCTCTACCTTGTCCATTTCTGCTCCGGTGTCCTCAATTTCCTTTGCTTTTTCTGCAGCAATGAGTGCCAGCAGCTTCTGAATAATCACGCTGTCTTTCATCACCATCTGCAGGTTCACCGTCTGGCCGTTGGTGAACATCTGGTCCCCCAGGCGGTTTATGGGGCGATACCTGGAATCATGTGGGTTTAGGAGAGGCGGAAAAATGCAAGAAAAGAAATCCAATTTCTTCCAGCTATTACAAGAAGAGTGGAATGCTAACCTGCATGGTGGGACCACTAAAATATCTAAAAAGAACATATCTGGTTTGAAGTCCTTATCAGAGCTGCACGTGTCCAATCCCGAGAAGAGATGGTTCAGGAAGAACCCTGCCGACAAATTACAAAGCAATAGACCAGTCAGAAGGAAACCAAATCACCACAAATGTGTATTTGAAATGAAAATGTTGAGGGTTTACCTTCTTTTCCCCATAATTGTATGATGTGTTCCTTGGCTAAGCTGGGAGTCAGGTATCCACGTTTGCCAAGCAGAGGGTCATCTGATGAAGCAACTGAAGATATTTGTTTTTTATCAGTGAAGTGAAAGTGATTGTAACACACAGAACAGCACAGCAGCGTCCTCTGCATTTAACCCATGATCCTTAGTGAGCAGTGGGCCGCTATGAAAGGCGCCCGGGGAGCAGTGTGTTGGGACACCTAGACTGTTTGGGATTTTAAAGGTCCCCTATTATGACAATTTCACTCTGTGAGATTATTTAACATTAATACGAGTTCCCCCAGCCTGTCTATGGTCCTGCAGTGGCTAGAAATGTTGATAGGTGTAAAGAGTTGTTTGGTCATTCTGCTTCGCCATTCAGAGGATCTGGAATTTGTTACCTCCCGTTTCTCACGCTTTGTCCAGACAGAGAATTTCCAACCCCTCCCCTAAAACATTATATCCACCTACTCAACTTCTATAGGCCGCTCTACTCCTCATCCCACCTCTCTCCTCATTAGCATTTAAAGCTACAGACACTGAAATGGCGCGTCCTGGGATTCTGCACCACAGCTGAAATTCAGAAAGAGACCTCAGATACAGTATTAGGGGAACACTAAGATCGATATAAAAGCAAAAAAAAAAAATCATAATAGGGGACCTTAACCCTTTCAGTTACGAGACCGCTTCATTAACCGCCAAGCCACCACTGCCCTGATCATTAGAGGCAAATGGCCAAACAATGAACAAATTCTATAATTTCACACAGCCAAACCCCCGCTTAAATATCCTGCTGTACTATATTTAACAAGGTCCCATCCATGGCTTCCATAATTTGGTAGAACTGTAAAAACCTGCCGGAGCAAAACGTTTTTTTGGATCTAGATTTTTTGGGATTTCAGATGGCATATAATGAATAATGTCAAGTGATTCCTGAACAAATGCAAAGTTACTGCTGGGAAGATGAAAAGCCTTGAATTAGTTTCACGACTGCCTAAAGCCTTTTGCACAATGTTGTATAAAAACAAGAATCTCAAATATGGTGTGAAAATGTCACCCACCTTGAGCCATGTCGTTGTGACCTTTGGTGAGACCAATGGGACCTTTTGGCGCGGCCATGTCTCGCATGACGATCAGCTTGCTGTTGTGCTCCCTGCGTACGAAAGCTCTACCGGCCCTGTTGCGAACGACACGAGAAGTTACATCAGGTGACATCCGTCAGCGGGACGTGCGTGACGGTTGGGACTCGCACCTGCAGTTCGGGCATTTCCTGGCGCTCATGTGAACCTTCCAGAAACTGGACACGAGGGAACTTTTTTTCTCACAGAGATGCTTAACCTAGTCCCAGAGGAGGCAAACGTCAGTCCAATGCAACGCAGTGGCAGATTAAAATAAAGACAAACCGGCCACAAGTCCTTACTGGTGAACCGCGGTCCCTGTCGCCATGCTTGTCCTTCAGAAACGGAGCACAGAACTCCTCCAGAACCTCTTGTATTTCAACACCAGTAGCTTTTCCATTCGATTCCAGGTACTACACCAAAGTGAGGTGTGCAAAAAAATATATGAATGTCAATAATGATAATTATAATAAAAACATCACATCACCGAGTGTAGCTCTTACCTGGCCAAGGACGTTCTCTACTTCATAGACCTCCTTCAGGGCCCCGACGTCGACCAGCTTCAGCTGGTGGAGCAGCAGCTGAATGGCTGCCCTGGGACAGGTCAGCGTGTGGCAGGACAAGCAGGAGCCCCGGACGATCAGGTAGAGTTTCTGGGGAGAGTGAAAGTTATTAAAGTTCCCCCGGCAATGATCAAGACTCGAGGGCGACCCAAGGGCGGGGGTGCACCTACGTCGAAGAATAAAGGGTTGAAGACGGGCAGGGGCAGCTCGACGTGTCCCAGGTGCCCGGGACAGTTGTTGAAGCCCTGACTGCAGGTGGCGCACGCCTCCTTGTGGTCGGTGGGGCCGAGCGCCAGGTCGTACAGGCCGCTGGGAGCCGCGTTGCCAACGCTGTCGAGGATCTGCGGGTTCGTGATTGCCTTCACGCTCAGCCTCCTGCAAGGAAGCGGGCGGGCGGGTGTTAGTCGCCTAATGGGTGACACACTCGCCTATGAACCAGAAGACCCAGGTTCAAATCCCGATTACTACCATTGTGTCCCTGAGCAAGACACTTAACCCTGAGTGTCTCCAGACTGTCCCTGTAACTACTGTAACGACTGTAAGTCGCTCTGGAGGAGGACGTCTGATAAATGCTGTAAATGTGAAAGTGAAAAAGCTAAAAGCGCAACGGCGGCCGAACTGACCTGATCTCGCTGGAGGAGTACAGGCCGAACGACACGCCCTCCAGTCGCCTCCATGGCAGGTCCTTATTAAAAAGCATAGCCGAGTGCTAACAACAAGCACACTATAACGCTTAATAACTCAACTCAAGAGTTCATGTTTTGCTTCGTGCGGACACGCGGCGGCACCGGACTCCGCGACACGTGGGACGCGGCGGGACGAACCACTGCGGCGCGGAGGAGGGGGCGCTGGACAAACCACGTAATTATTCACAGGACAACAACGTTTCACAGCACAGTAAAAAATACCCACAGTTCTTTAGATTATAAACATACACAATACCGTATAAGAATATTATTATACGATCATCGGACAAAAATAATGAACATGGTATTTTACACATCAAATAGTACATTCCTTCCCACAAAGCATTTCGGCCGACGCAAAAATGGCGTCGTCCTGTGCACACGCAGGGCGTTGTGTTTATAGAACCAGAAGGGTATTTTTACCGGCTTTTGAGCATTGGCGTTGTCGTAGGTGGGTAAAAAAAAAAAACAGTATGAAAAAACACGATAGCGAGATTTCATTATTAATTTTCCACTGCCGCCGTACATTCTCCGGTACACGGCGGTCGCCGGGCTGCGCACTGTTCTAGAGGTCGTGTCGCTGGAGTTGCACAAAAAAGCGTTGAATTTACGCTTTATAAATAAACGTTTGTTTTGTAGGACATTTGCCTGGACTACTTCTCTAAGTCAGGAAGCTGCAGTGGCGAATGAAGGTGCGTTAACAGAATAAATGTCTAATTTACTTATCTGGTATTTCTGTGTTGTCTTTACACGTAGATTAGAATTTTTGCTGCCATCTGCCATTGTGCAGATGGTACAGTAACTTTTCCTGTGTCCAGGGTCGGCAGAAGACATTGTAATTCCAAAAAAGAAATCATGGTATGTATGTGTGTGTGTTTGTTGAGCGTTGATGATGATGAGTATAGTGTGTGTGTGTGTATGTATATATATATATAGAATTTATTTATTAATTTATTTATTTTTAACAGGAGTAAAGAGGCTGTGCTACAAGCTCTTGCATCCACAGTGAGCAGGGTGTGTGTTTTAACTTTGGATCATTTTGACTGTTGGCCTTTCATTAAGCTAGGGTGGTAATAGCCTAGTGAACCAGAAAACCCAGGTTGAAATCCCACTTACTACCATTGTGTCCCTGAGCAAGACACTTAACCCCAAATTGCTTGTCACTACTGATTGTAAATCACTCTGGATTGCATCTAACAGGACCCTACTGCGGCACAGTATATTTTCCAGGATGACCCATTCCTCACACCAAGAACTCCTGGGGAATTTGTGAGTTGCACTTGTATTTGGATCTATATTTATTTCTTGGACATGCTCCATCTAGCCTCCTGCATACTCAGCGTGTTGGTGTGGGATTCTTATAAGCCAAAGCATGTTTTCCTTCTGCAGAAATTATACTCGCTCTCTCAGGAGTCTGGGAGAAATGCTGCCAAGTACTTTGTCGACACCTATCCCAAATTCTTCCAGAAGGACTTTGCAGAACCACATATTCCTGTAAGCTTACTTATGCCACTTCAGAACTGGCTTGCGCTGACTGAGAGATATCTTGAGTTCAATGTGTCCATTTCTCTCCACCCGGCAGTGCCTGATGCCCGAGAGCGTGCAGTTGCAGATTGACGAGGTGTCTGAAGCTGCACTGGTTGAGCGAATAGAGCTCAGGAAGGTCAAGGCCGCAGTAGACCTGTATGACCAACTGCTGCAGGCTGGTGAGCACCAATCGCTGCGCTGAAGCTCCAATGCTTCGTTTTATTATTCATTTCTGCGAATAACGTCTGCTTTGCTCATAAGATGGATGTAAAATTTACCCATTCAGGCACCAAGGTGTCACTGGATGTCACCAACAACCTCCTTGATCTAATTTGTCTCTATGGTGATCAGGATCCTAAGCAAGAGAATGAACCAGAGCAAAGGAAAGAGGATACGGTATGACGTTAATGCTGCATTATAATGCACATAAGCACTGTTGGGAAACCTATTGTTCTGTGTTCTTGTTGTTCTTCAGAATGAGGCTCAGGATGATGTGAAGACCAGGAAGGGGAGGCTGCGGAAGGCCTCTGATTTGTTGAAGCCTGTCTGGAGGTGGGCGTCTCCACTGTTTTCTTATTTATGTGTACGTGGAAGTGAGAGGAGCTGATACATGTTGTTTTTTTAATGTACAGGGAGAATAACAGCGCTGAGAGGATCTTCAGCCTGATGCCTGAGCGCAACGCACATTCCTACAGTGCTCTGGTTAGAGGAATGGTGAAGGTAGCGATCACTTCACCTGCCTGATTAGCTAGTCACAGTAGTTGTCATTTTAAGCAAAGTTGTCCAAACCTTCGCATTTGCAGTATGGCTCTTTCTCCAAGGCGTTTAACACATACACTGACCTGCTGAACAATCGACTGACTGGTGAGTGCTGCGCTGTTCCCCGCCAGTGAGGAAGCATTCCGCAAAAAAACAAACCCTCTTTTCTTTTCTCCCCCTCGCAGCTGATGTGCACATTTTCAATGCGCTTATCTCAGCTGCTCCTGATATGCGGGAGAAATACAATGAGAGATGGGACCTGATCCTTGTAAGTAGTATATAACTTGACACAGACAGAGGTACATTTTTAATGTTTATGGTTTTTGGCTTCATGGTGTGTAAACCATGTGCTGTCAGCAACTAAGGTCTTCTCATCTCCCTACCAGGACCTTCTGAAGCAGATGTCAGAGCAGAAGGTGAAGCCAAACATGTTGACCTTCAATGCGGTGCTGAAAGCACTGAAGCGCTGCGGCCCGCTGGCCAGATCCCAGTCCCTCCTCGTCATCGGGGAGATGAAGGCCCTGGGCATTGGTCAGTTCATGGAGTTTTTCGGATGCTTGAAGTGCTGCTTAGACCAAAGGAGTTTGGTCCAACAGTCTGTTTCATATGCTGATTTTGTTCTCTATTATATCTGTGTATGAAAATATTACTTTAATATAGTTTAAACACAAGCTCAATTTAATGTTCTTTTTTTTTTTTTTTTTCTACCTCAGCACCAAGTCTGGCTTCTTATGACCATGTTCTATCGGTCTTCTACAAAGCAGGTACCAAACCAATACCAAACATTTCAATATTGTTGAACCTTAGCATGTAATTGTAGGAACCTTTTTCTTTTTCACTTATTTCTCACTTATCAGCTCACATTTGAATCAAAACTACAATTGTCTTGATGAATTTAAATTGTTGTGTTTGTGTCTGGTTGCAGCCTCCCCTGCACACGGTCACACCGAAATCTTGCAGGACGTGCTGAATGAACTTTCAGGAAAGAGTTTTCACGCCCAGGATCCAGATGATGGTATTGGATACAGAATATTTTTTTTATAGTTTAAACTTTAAATTGAATTGTAAAAAGATTATTTTTTTTTTGTACAGCGTTCTTCTTCATTAACGCCATGAGAATAGTAAGCAGACCTTTTTTTTTTTTTTTTTTTTTAAACACTGCCACTTGATGCATGCAGACAGAAGCGCTTACTTGCTTTTGCATCTATTCAGTGTCTGGACAATAAAGACATGGAGCAGGCGTACAGGGTTCACCACCTGCTGGGAGAAGGAGAGAACTGGCGCCTGTTGGGTGATTCCTACCAGCAGAGCATCTACTAGTGAGTTAACGCAACTCCAGTCTTCACTTCAGCCCCATCCCTGTGTTTCTCTGCACATCTGCCCTTTTCTCCCCCATCCAGCGGGCGATTCTTTAACCTGCTCTGTATGATGGAGCACATAGACGTGGTGTTGAAATGGTACCGGGAACTCATTCCTTCTGTGAGTATGAACTAGGAAACTTGTGCTATTTGGGATTTTTGGGTTCAATTTGAATTTATGCCCCCCAGCTGTATTATCCTAATTCTCATGGAATGCAAGACCTACTTCAAGCACTTGACACAGACAGCAGGTTGGACCTGATCCCGCTAATATGGAAAGGTGGGCGGATAGATAAAATAAAATGCATGTACCTGCGTTCCGGTTTATGTAGAGTTGTAAAAAGATCCATCTCACAGACATCCGGCAGCTCGGACATGACAACAAGGTGGAGCTGGTGGAGGAGATGCTGTCTCTGATGGCCAGAGAAAAGCAGAGCCCTGAGGTGAGAGTGGTGGTTTATGTTCTAGAATGGAAAGTGGCTATAATGTCAGGATCGTAATGATGACCGAGATGTGCTGTGGCAACACTACAAACCTTATCAAACACCTCGGTGTAAATTATGACAGGATATGATGAAATAATCTTGATTTTCCAAGTATCGGTATTAATGATACTGACCTGCGTTTTACTGCTGTGTCACTTTGGAAAGGAAGTCAGTGGTATAGAAATATGGGTTATTGGGATTCATGTTTATGATGTGCATTCAGTTTGTGAGGGGTTGTGTTTGTGTGTAGCTAATGGCAACTAAGGGTTAAGTGGATTTTTATTTTAGTCCTGGGGACAGTGAAAAGGGTACTGGCGCCCACAAGTGGTATCATCCATCGCTAGAACACAGACCTTCATCCTTTTTCTGACCCTGGAAAGGTTCAAGAGTCCTTTGCCGAGTGTGCCCTGGACGTCAAGTCCCTGTATGTCCAGGGCGAGCGTGCAAGGCCACTGCTGGAATGGACGGCCACCTCTTTAGGCAACATCACCTCTATTCTACTCAGCGCTCACAAGCGGCAGCAGGCCTGGTAAGGAACATGGCTAATAAAATAGTTTTCTGCCTTGAACTAATAAAGATAACAGTTCTGTGCAAATGGGTCAGTAATTTACATGTTTTAAATTCACATTGTGTGTTTGTTCCTAATGGTTTTGTGTCCATATTCTAGGGAAATGTTGCAGCTGTTTAAAGACAGCAACCGAGTTCCATCGTAAGTGTGACGTTACTCTGGCTGGGAGTGTGTGTGTGTGTGTGTGTGTGCACATTCTCTGCCTAAACATAGTGATTCATGTTATTAGTGTATATGTGATTAGTGTACAGCTGGGGGGAGGGGAGTCAAACTGTGTACTGTGGCCGCTCCAGTTCAAATTAAAGCCCGCCCCCTCCTTGTTCATTGGAGAGACGAGCAGTTCTGTGGTTGGCTGAGAAATGTGGGTGGCTCGTCACCATCTGGGGAAGAATATGGGCATCGCAGCTGTGTGTTTAAATGAAACTCATCTTCATCGTTTTCAAGTTAATTTCCTGAGTCTGGTGTGTTGTGCGATACATTCTGCAGATATGTGCTTACACGCTGTGACATTTGACTGTTCCAGGGAGAGCCTGATGCTGGACTTCCTGTCTAGTATAAAGGACAGCAACGATGCCGGTCGGGCGGTGGAGCTGCTGCGTCTGTCTGCCAGCTTCTGCCTCGCCATCACCCCCAAACTCATCGAACAAGTCCAGCAGGAGTTTGTCCTCTCTGAAGACCAAAAGTAAGTTTTTGAACCATGACCCCATATCAGGTTGGAGGCAAAACGGGTGTAGATCGTGTCAGCTGTGTAACTTACTCCTTATCTTTATTAACAGGGCTGTTCTATCAGAATTAGAGGTCCCCCAGAGTGACTAGAAGAACATGACCCATCGATCCAGTACCTATTTAAAATGTTCTTGTTGTATGTGGTGAATTAAAACAACTTTAATGAACTCCATCTCTCAGTCCAATTATTTTTACACGCACAATTGCAGAAGTAAATAAGATGTATGACGACAGACCATGTCACCATTCATGATTTATTAGTATCCAATACAGACTGGGGACATTAACTGCATGACAAACTGAACAAGCCTGGGCAAATAATAATAAGAATAATGACATTAATGAAAATGTGACCTGAAACTGTCAAAGTGGCTTGTGTCAGACGGGCCCCTGAATCGGTGTAACTTGCGCTCCACTGTGAATTGGTGGAGACAGTTCCTATATACACACACATCTTCATTAGTGACGTGGGTACAATTTGAAATTCTGCAGGGTTTCGGATGGACCAAAAACAACTTGTTTGCAATAAAAGTGCTTGGGAACATGTTGAAGGCATCTCACACACTTATAAATTAAAAGTGAGCAGAGAGGGCTGTGAGGGGCGACGGGCCAGCAGCGCTCCTCTTAAAGTACAACTGCGTGGCGTCGGTGGGGTGGAGCTCTCAGGGCGCCTGCGTGGTGCCCAGGCCCACGGCGTTGGCATACGCGGACAGAAGGTTCACCACCTGTCGGGTTTCCAGCGTGAGCCGGGCCTCCTTCAGCCAGTCCTGCGCCACCCGCCGCGGCTCCCCAGTCAGCTGGTTGATAAACTTGGCCGCCAGCTCCAGGTCGCCGCGCTCGATGCTGTAGGTGGCGTATGAGAGCAGCTTGAATGTGTCTAGGTCTTCAGGCTTCAGCTTTGTGGGCGGGGCCAGCTGCTCAGGCTCGAACAGCAGCACGGACTGCAGGTAGGACAGGAAGTACTGATACAGGCTGTTGCGCGTCTCGTTGATCATGGCCACGCGCCGCACCAGCCCGCGGATTTGGTAGAATCGGGCGCGTAAGGACGCCTCGCTGTAGATGCCGCGGCTGAGGGACTCTTCGGGCAGAGCGGAGGCCAGTGCCACGGCGAACTCGTTGTCCGCACAGCTCTCGCGGACTGCCTTCGCCGCCGTCTCCAGCGGCTCAGTGGGGCTGTCGGCCACGGCAGTCTTCAGGGAGTAGGTCAGGGCTTCCACAGACAACCACAGCTGGTGAGCCTTACGGGCCTCCTCCTCCGCAACCACGTGACCTGCAGCAAAAAACACGGCCATTTAAGACTAATAAACGCAGATGTCCCCTTGATCAAGGTACCGTCCCCACACACTGCTCCCCAGGCGTCTTTCATGGCTGCCCACTGCTCACCAAGGGTGATGGTTTAAATACAGAGGACTCAATTTTTTATTTTTTCCCCTACCTCACTTTCAAGATTAAATTTTAAATTTGTTTTTATGAACGGAATTCTTGTAGCCTCACCACGTCTCCACAGGTCTAACTGAAGTCATGGGACATCTCGATTTCTCTAAAACCTGACATTTACATATAGCATTTCGGGGTCAGTGACTCACTGTCTATGGCTTCTTCTATCCCCTTGAGTCTGGCATACGCAGCATTCATGTCCAGAGTGAAGGCATCCAGCTGATCCTGGGTCACTCTACGGTAGTTTGTCTCCTGTTCCATCAGCTTACTGCTTAGAACCTGTGTGTTCGCACAGAAGAACTCTTGTACATGGTTGGTGGTGAAAAAGTAAATGTTGGGAGAGTTTGTTAATAGCCTTGGGGAAAATGGCAGTAGTTCACCTCCTGGGCCTCAGCGCGCAGTTCCTGCTCTTGCACCTTCAGAACGTCACGCAGGTGGTCCGTGTGCGCAGCCGCCTGCCTGCGAAGCTGTGTCCGCATCTCAGCCTCCATCACCTCACGTACATCCTCTATCTGACAAACAGACACGCAGCACAGTTCAGTTTCCTCCTGAAAAAAAGCCAAAACCATAAAAAAATGAGAACACTTTCTCACCTTCTTTTCCTGCTCGAGCCTCATCTGCTCGCGACTGTGTGAAATGGCCGTGCCCACTGCCTTATCCAGCGTCTTCTGGTTCTCCAGCCTCTGCTGGTCCAGCGCGGCCTCGATGTGGATCTGCTCGCGCACGCGCTGCTCCGCCAGCTCGCGGTTCAGCTGGTCGATGCGGCGGTGGGCGTGGGCGATCAGGGAGTTGAGGTCGTCGGGGCTCAGCTTACCTGCTACGAGAGGGTAACCACTGATTTGGGAACCACTGCCCCAGCTACCAAGGGTACCTCTGAATTGGAGCATGAGACATTTACGGTGCTAACACTCGCCTATGGACCAGAAGTCACACGGTCAAACCCCACTTACTACCACTGCGTCTCTGAGCAAGAGTGTCTCCAGGGGGACTGTCACAAGGGCTGGCCAAGTATGCTATACTCTATATGGTTTACTTCGCAAATTAAAGCATTCCACGGTTCAAAATAATCCCAAATGTAAACCTAACCCTAACCCATTAGCTACAGCTTTCACAAGTGTGAAACTGCATGATGTACATTTGGAAGTTTTGCGCATGTGATCCGGATATTTCTGCGCCAGGCCGGTGTAATCAAAATCTCTCCCGTTGGCCATATTTATAGTCACATACTGTTTATACCGCACTATGGGACAGTATATCGTGATCAGTTTTTTTTTTTTGCTATATCGCCCAGCCCTAACTGTCCCTGTAACTACTGTGCAAAGTACAACAATCCAATATGCAATATTGTGCAACGCACACTGCATCTAACACTTAGAACCATTTTTAGTTATTTATTCTTTACTTGTGTATATTGGCACCTTATTGTATTATTATTACTACTATAAATTTTTTTTGTATCATTTTCTCCATACATGTCTGCACAGAAGGAGTTGCTTTTCATCTCATTATACATGCATATAGTGACAATAAAGGCATTCTAACTAAGGGCATTGGATAAATGTTTGCGCTTACTGAGGCCTTTCCAGTTAGCCTGAATCTCGGGTGTGATGCTGTCCAGTTCTTTCTGGAACTGGGCCTTGGCCTCGTTCACCAGCTCGCTGTACTGAGAGACGATCTTTGCCTCCATCTGGGCTGTCTGCACCTAAGGAGATAAAGTTTTTATTTTTTTTAAATCTACATTCAGATGTACAAACCTCCTTTTATACTCACTCAAATATATAAACAAAAAATGTGTTGCTCTAAGTCAAAACCAGAGTGAATGAATGATATAGAGGATTAATCAGAGCATCGTTCCCTTCTCTCATTAATATTTTTAGGGAATTTAACAGGGGTAATTGGAGCTCATTACTGAAAGATGCGAATGAGAGCCTCCTGGGTTACCTTGCCCACAGCTCTGTCCAAATCCACCACCATGCTGTGCAAGTTCTCTTCAGCTGCCAGTATCTGGGGTCGGGCGGCATCGATCTTTGAGTCCTTGGCTGCGTTGATGACCTTGCGAAGCTTCTCTAGCTCCTCCCTGAGACACAGGCGCACAGAGACGATCATTGCTAAACAGGGGTGCGATGGTCCCTTAAACGGGTTTCTTTCGATAAGACTAGTCTCACTTGGCTTTGAGAAGAGCCGCTCCGGCTTCGTCTGCAGCTCGGGACCTTTCGTTCAGGGCGTCCTCCAATGACCGCCACTGAGCTGACGTTTTATCCGAGGGCCCCTAGTAAACAGTAAGAGTTACGTCAGTATTACAGGTTTTGCATACAGAAAGTTGTTATTTATTTAGTTTTTTCCCCAATGCTGAAATTCATAGAGTAAAATATAATCTACATATGTGCACGTCAGTTCATACCTCAGCGTCCATGGCCTCCTTCAGTTTTGACGTATGGTTTGCGATGGCCGACAGTGCTGCCTCCTGGGCCCCGATGGCCTGTAAGGTGAGTTTAGCTGAGCTGCCCAGGGTGTCGTCCAGCTTTGCAGACAAAGCTGCAGACAAGAAACAAAACATGCACATCTCATTCGCACCATCATTCTGGCTTGTTTTAACTAAACTTAAGTGTTTTTACATGGGCAAAACAAATGTAGTTTTTAAAAATTTCACATGTTCAGTTTGGTGCAGCATGGCATTGAAACACTTCAGTTTTGTGTTTCTCTGTGCGAGTACACCTTAAGTACACCTACAGCTCAGCAGGTCGTGCTCAGCTCGATCCTGTGCAGCGAGACGGGCGCTCACCACCTCCTCCGGTCGCTCCTTCACCACGTGCGCATGGGCCTCGTGTTCACACTCCTTACATTCTTCTGCTGTGGACACACCCACATGAGCATGACTCCACTGTACTGATGAGAATCTCTGCATGAACTCTCTCAACAACACATTCCAAAAAACAAAACACAAAAAAAAAAAAAAAGACAAACCCTGCTGTGGAAGCACATGTTAGTTCAGGTGTCGCAAGCAAGCGAGGGTTAGTGCATGTCCAACCAGAACCAGGAACAAACGTCAAGGGACAAAAAAAAAATAAAGTGAAGCCAACGGAATGAAGACAAAAGGTGAAATGGTGATTAGTGGTCAAGACAGAGATGTCCTCCAGAACAATGCAAAAGGAGAGAGCGGGTGATCCTTTCTGTTGGCGCTGGCGATGAGTTCACGTGTGGCGACATGCACAACACTGACCCTGGATCAGCTCTTACTGCAACACTCAAAAGTCCCGATGCGGAACTTGCTAACTATTAAAACATTTGCAAGCATCTATGTGCCATCAATTAATTAACCTGTGAGCCCTGCAGTGAGAATTTAAATGCATTTTCTGTGTCTAATTTAGCAGGGACTTGGGCACTTAAAAACTTAATCTAGTCTGTAATTAGTTGGTTGCTAGACCGACTTTATTACAAGAGCTGACCCTAGGGCAGACATGAAGGTCAGAGGGCAGGGTGACGCAGAGCAGCTCTGACCTGCCGACGCTGTTGTGGGGAGCGCCTTGGCTGGCTGGTCGATGGTGCCCGGGGCGGGTACAGAAGGCACCTCGCTGATGGCTGAAATGATATGTGCCGCCTCAGCTGAGGCCTCTGGAACATAGCGGAGTGTCATTCAGAACAGTCGAAGGAACTGTGCGCTAATCGAATCCAAACCGGCACGTCGTTTGGAATATATATATATATATATATATAAAAAAAAGAGATTATCATGAACTACAATAACATTTCAGTGCGACGTATTAGGCTGTGAGAAATGTACAAAATTCGTGTCATACAGCAAGGTCAGAGAGTGCTGACTGTAAAGAGAAACTCGACTCGGGATGGTTTAAATTTAAGAGTGGGGAAAATTAAAGTGAAAACCGGAAGTCTCTCTCGGAAGGTCCTCTTGCCCTGAACCCTAGAAGCACAAAAACTAGACAAAACTCTTGAGGTTCTGTGCTAAACAACAACAACTGAAGTGCACAGGGGATGTAACACACGTTTTATTCACACAAAATGCAATAGAACCCTCTATTTCTTGAAAATAACCTGAAGAAACACTGGTGTTACGGAAATAACCGCTACTGAAGAGCAGGACCACGGTGTTCTCACCCTCGATAGTCTGAGGCAGAGGTGGAGCTTCTTGTTGTACTGGTGGCTTCTCCTCCTTCGCCACCTTCTTCTCCTTCATTTGCTGCGGCTGCTTTGAGTCCTTGGAAGCTTCAGACACAGATGATATCTGTAGAGGCTCGACTTTAACCTGCAAACACATTATAAAGCCAAATTGGTCACCCTCAGATTTGCACCCATGTACATTTTTTATTAAAAGACAAATGCATAAACCTACTGGTTTCTTTGGCAAAGGTATGACTGGAGGGGGTGGAGGAGGACCAATGGTCATTTCAAACAGCTGGTCGGAGTAAGGAACACCCTTCTCCACAGCGGCTCGGAATTTGGGATCCCATTTAGCGTAGAGAATCGTGCCACCAACGCCGCCTCCAACCGTAAGAAGGCTAGCGGCTACAATTTTGCCAGCTACGGACCTGTAAACCCAGAACAAATTTGCCAGTAAATGCTGTGAATTCGTCAGTCAAACCACCTCCAAGGACAAGTCATTCAATGACTTTCCTCAGACCGAGCAGATATCGGGACCGCGTTACACGGCAGACATTTTCAAATTACTAAACACACCAGAAAGGTGATTGTTTTTAATTCTCCCATACTGGCATGAAAGGGAAAGCGGATGTCTACCGGCGTGCGTACCCAGAGTCTCCAGCCGAGGTGTAGCGACGACAGCTCTGCATGGGCTGAGCTGCGCCATTCCCACAAAGGCATTTCTGCAGGGAGAGGGAAGTAAAACAGATTCTTTTAACATCCATCCCTTAACACTATACAACTCTATTTCAACCTCTTGAATTTGAATGCGACCTCACACGTTGAAGGACGAACCTCACACGTTCATTTAGAATGAAAATACATTCAATAAAATTTTTTTTAAAAAAGAATGTTGCCAAGGCAGCATTATGGCTACACAGTTACATTGAATTATGAAAATGATTAAATATTTCAGTAGGGGTTTCTCAACACGAGTATGTTATTGAGTTTACCCTTGACATGGAGTGATATTGAAATTATTTCCCCCTTTTGTCAACATTTGAGGGAGGTTAAAATAAATAAAAAAAACAAGCTGTTATTTCAGAGGCAAGGAACCTAATAGACAACAGCTCAGGCACATGCTCGATCAAGAATCGTTTTCATGGAAACTTCAATGAAGGAAAAAAAACAAACAAAACACACACAGATGCTATCTAGCAAGTTGGTGAACTTTTATTTTGTTGACTTTTTTTCCAGCAAGGTCATATCCTCCTTCCGCAAAACGCCTCTTAATGTAGGAATGCGCGGGGCAAATCAGCTAAGCGCCACCGCGCAGAATCGCATCTAATTACTTCGCAAGTGATCAAACTAAGATTAAATGCGTGTCTCGCTGGTCGGAACATCCTTGACCAAACGACAGAATTTATTACTCATTCCCTTCATCCAATTTCATACATTCTGAGCGCCGATTGGTTCGATTTCCTGCTTGTCACAACACTCTCTAATGCCATTGGTCAACTGGCGTAGTCAATCAAAAATATCGGCCGCAATCCCACGACTCTTAACATGATAGTGTTACTACAACCTAGAAATGTTATCTCATGCGCATTTACGGACGCGGACCTTCTTCCGCAAGTGGAAGGGTCCGCACGGTCGTGGTTGTGTGTGTGTGTGTGTGTGTATATATATATATATATTATATGGACGCGTCTGCGCATGCGCGGGTCACCGAATGACCGCTCTCCACTGTCAGCCTAGCATGCTAGCAACTGCTCGCCGCGGAGCGCACTCACCCGCGCCGCGGCGTTCGCCCCTCTCCAGCAAACACGCAGCATCGTGTCTCACGTCACTCCGTTTGCGAACGTTTCAGAGAGACCGAACGGAGCGGTTCCGCGCTCAGCACAGCATCGCAATCGCAGGCCGCCCAGACGCACCGGTTCGCCCCGCTGTGGCCGACCAGCTAAGCAGCGCCGCTGACGGCGAGTGGCAGCGGCGACGCGCATGCTCCGTAGTCACACCCAATTGGGAGCCGTGACGTCAGGAGGTCACGGGTCACACGAGCTAGGAGCAGCTTCGCGTGCCCTGCGTTATATCGTGCGGATTTAATTTTTAAATATTTCACAGCTACTTCTCAAATGTTACTGTAACTACGCAACCGAGGAACGTAGTTTATATAATATTGGTAGTAACTTGCTCAACAATGTCTACATTTACATCCAAGGTTTAATTGTATAAATAATGCACAATTGCTGAAAAGAGAAGCCTAAATGAAACCATAACTTTATTTGACCAAAGACTATTACAGATGACATCTAGTCAGAATCAAACAACAAATTGGACAGGAAGAAAAGGTATTAAGAGAGACTTTTTTTTTCTTTTAAAGAACAGTGTTGTATGAGGAATTAAAGGTACATGCTCCACAGAGACCTTAACAGCAGTCAAAGCTGGAGCACGAGCAGATCAAGTCATCCTGCGTGTAAGCCAGTAATTGTAGTTTATCCCTCCCCAATAAATAATAGTAACACATGCCAGGAAGTAAATATGCATCCTTAAATTACATAATTAAAGGTCCCTGGAATTTGAACACAAAACGGACGCATGTACTTTTCAACATCCATAAGCAACGAAGTTGTATTGCAATATAGTGAAAATCTTGGGGCGTGATTACCTCTCAACCTTCATTTGCACCTCAAGTTATGGTAAAGCTAAGAAAAGACTGCAGCAACTTTATCTTATTAAAACAAACTGCTGCACAAGGGCACTCACGCTTCACATAAGAGCTTCCATGCATTTTTCAGATCTATCATCTATCAAGAACAAGGCAGATCAGTTCCAGTATGATTTAATCTTATTATTATTTTTTAGCAATAATTAATCATTTTAGCATTGCACATCATAATCTTGCAACTTATTCATCTTATTTATCCTGCAGTAGACTCATTCAGAGAAGTAAACAGGGGAAAATTAAAATGATCTAAAGACTAACAATGGACACATCAAGTATTTAGATAAGTTAAGTGCAGGAAGCAGACGGCCTTGAAAGGGGGCATGGAGCTACTCCTGCTTGTGGGATTCTGCTCCTCCAGCTGGTCGTAGTGGCTTCTTCTTGTACGATGGCCATCGGCAGACCGGGCAACAGTGGCGCCCACTGGCCAACCAGACCACGATGCACTGCTGGTGGAAAACGTGGCCGCACGGCAGTCCCATGACGAGGCAGTCGATCTCAAAGTTCTCCAGACACACCACACACTCTGTGCAGTGGATCATGTCGTCAGGCCAGGCCTCTTGGTCCTCTCCACCGGACCAAGAATCCTCAGTCTTCCCGAGTGACGGGCCGCCTGCATCATCACCGGGCTCTTCCAGGTCAGCGTTACCTCTGCTCGGTTCTGCTCGGCTCGGCTTCTGAAAATTAGTGTCGTGGTCACCCCAGACATTTCCCTCCACGTGTGCACATTTGAACCTCCAGGTGGGCAGGTTTTTGATGTAGTCCATGGGGATGAGTGGATGCAGCCAAAGATCTGGAACGGCAAGCCTCTCCAGAAGGAAATTGGGGTCGTCGTCCCAGTCCGATTCGTTGGGATAGTTCTGAAAGGAGGCAATGGGGTGGACAAGGTAGCTTGTGTACCAGTCCCACAGACTGGAAAGCCACTCCAGGTTGTTGGCATTCTGATCTTCGTCACCGCACCTCCTCTTCTTTTCGAAGTAGTCGATGAGGAGGCCGTGGGCCAGGTAGGTACTGAGGAAGAGCGCCGGGTGCGAGGTGTAAAAGGTCCAGTCCGCCCTCACCCACGAGGCTAAGGCGGTGGTGTCTGCATAGCGGAGCAGCTTCAGGCTGTACTCGTAAAAGCTCTCCAGGTAGGGCAGCTGCAGGAACCCCAGGATGGGGAGCCACGAGATGATGAGCAGGGAGTTATAGGTCCCCAGTGTGCTGATGAGCACCACAAATCGCTTGATGGTGGCACCTTGTGTTATGAAAAGGTCCATCCAAGCCATGAGGTTTACCATGACCAAGCTCAAGACAAACAGGTCGTTGACCTCGGGCTGGACAGAACGCAGGAACGTGTCCATGGCATAGAGAGAGATGAACTCTCCCGTGCTGTTCCCATACCTGTAGATGCCCTCAGGAGTCTTTAAGACGTACGAGGGGACCTGCTGCACCCCGACCTTGTCGAGGCAGCTGACGTTGTCCCAGTTCCTCACATCCACAAAGATGAACTCAATGCGCCCGGTGAACTTGATGCTCAGGGCTGAGAAGAAGGCCGGCGGCTGGACGAGCTTGGCAAAGAGGAACATCTTCACTGGCTGCTTGTCTTGCTGGTACCAGTCGTCCACCAGTTGCTGGGAGAAGCGGATGGTCTTGATGCGTGACGCCACGTGTGACGTCATCCACTTGAAGATGTGCTCGGCCTCGATGCGCCTGCCGTTGTACTCCTTCAACATGACTTTGCCTTTGGAGGCGTACGTTTGTGGCACGGACATGATAAGTGTGGATTTCGTCCAGCCACGCCTACGGCAGTAACTACATTTGGGAGAAAAAAAAAAAAAAAAAAGGATAAACAGACAAATTAGAACAGTAAGAACTGTGAGCACCATAACAGGCTATGCATACAGTATTCCACACACAGAATGCATTTCTGTCCTGGAAAATAAAATGGATCAGGTTCATTTCACCTTCAAGGGGGGCAAAACAATGCACATGCAGTCAGTAGAATCTACTTCCACTTGGAAGCAAGTAACTGCAAATGATGTAATTTCCATAAAGTGGGTGCTACCAAAATATACAGTACAGTCCAAAAGTTTGGACACACCTTCTCATTCAATGCGTTTTCATGACCATTTACGTTGGTAGATTCTCACTGAAGGCATCAAAACTATGAATGAACACATGTGGAGTTATTTACTTAACAAAAAGTGGAGACCTGGACTCCACAGTCACCGGACCTGAACCCAATCCAGATGGTTTGGGGTGAGCTGGAGCAACAAGTGCTAAACACCTCTGGGAGACTGTTGAAAAACCATTTCAGGTGACGACCTCTTGAAGCTCATCGAGAGAATTCCAAGAGTGTGCAAAGCAGTAACCAGAGCAAAGGGCGGCTATTTTGAAGAAACTAGAATATAAAACAAGTTTTCAGTAATTTTTGTTAAGTACATAACTCCATGTGTTCATTCATAGTTTTGATGCCTTCAGTGAGAATCTACCAACGTAAATGGTCCTGAAAATAAAGAAAAAAACATTGCATGATAAAGTGAAGTGATTGTCACTTGTGATACACAGCAGCACTGCACACACCGTGAAATGTGTCCTCTGCATTTAACACTTAGTGAGCAGTGGGCAACCATGACAGGCACCCGGGGAGCAGTGTGTGGGTAGCAGTGCTCAGTGGCACCTTTGCGAATCAGGATTTGAACCGGCAACCCTCTGATTACGGGGCCACTTCCTTAACCGCTAGGCCACCACTGAGAAGGTGTGTCCAAACCTTTGGCCCATACTGTATAACGCGGTAGAACACCAATTCTAGGAAACGTTTTCCACACAACAGGTGATGTCTTGTCTCTTAACCTTGAGTCACTGGAGCAGTTAAAGGTGCCGGTCCGAATGCCAAACTGGGAGACCTTCTGGACCATCTTCCCCCAGTTGGCCTTGCTTAACAGCGGATCTCTATCTTGTGCAATGACCTTGGGGGGAGAACAGAGGCATAGTTACACACTGAAACACACAAAACGTATACTGCTTTTGCATCATTCCAATGGTCACAAATCTATATTCGTAACACTTGTGGGAAAATCACTTAAGTTGGTATTATTATTACACACACACACAGCACACAGCAAGCCACGCGTCATGCACGTCAGAACTGGAACGAGACCGGAACGTCACCTGGACCAACCAAATGCCGTCCTTGGTGTCCTCCACCAGCTCATAAAAGTGCATCTCCCCGCTGAACGTGGTGCTGGGACCCGCCTGCTCCCGCTCGTTCTTCAGCGCCGAGTACAGCTCGCCCTGCATGAGGTCTCCTGGAGGACAGACAGACAGACAGACAGACAGAGACAGACGAGGTGAAGCGACCGAGGCGTCCGGGCCCGTGCAGAGGCGGCAGGACGCGGCACCGACCGGAGTTCTCCACCAGCTCCCGGACGTCCCTCTTCTCCGCCAGCCCGGAGTATCCCAGGCCCCGGCACTCCAGGATGGTCTTCAGCTTCTTGAAGCTCAGCGTCACCGGGTCGACGAGCTGCGTGGCGAACACGCCCGACTCGTACCACACCACCGCCTCGAAGAACCGGGCCAGCGCGAACAGCACCAGGAAGTAGAGCAGCAGGAAGAACAGCTTCAGCCACATGTTGGGAGCGTCGGGCCGCACAGCTCCGCGCCGCAGCCTCGGGCCTCAGGGCCCCGCGCCGTCCACCATTCCCACCCGCGCCTTCCGCGGAGAGCAGGCGGCCAGCTCGGGGACCGCGGCCTCCAAATTCTTCATAAAACAGAGGACACCGCAGCCGAAAAAACAAAACGATCGAATAACCGGGGCGCGACGACGGGCGGCCCCGCACGGAGCTCCCTGGACGGCGTCGGGTCGCCGTATTTACCAGATCAGCTGGTGCAGCACAACAAAGCCACGTCACGCCAGGACTTCCGCCTCCGCCGCGCCGCGCCGCGCCGACTCGTGTCGTTCTGGCCGGAAGGTGGCGTCGCTCCTCGCATTTTATCCTCTTGCAATAACAGTTTTGTGAGCAGGAAGCACCGTGAGCGCCTTAAATGATCACTGCCACGACAGCGTCCTCTAATTTGCACTAAAACATTTATTTTTACCATTTGCTGTTTTTGATTATTTTATATTTTTTTGCACAATAAAAAACACAAAAGGGCCACACCATTTAAAGTGTCAAAATGGTTGAAATGACCAAATCCTGCCATGCTTGGCTGGATTGGGTGAATGTGGCTCGGTTGAAGGAGAAGAAGAAAAACGAAACACTAGTCAAAACACTTTTTATTCTGATGGCCGATGGATTATTTCCGTTTATTATAAAAAAAAGTCCCAGCGGCAGTGACAACATTACGACCCGGATAAAGACAGGGACCAAAACAAAAAAAAACAAGCTGGTTATGTTTGGCAGTGGTGATTAAAATTCCATGAACATAAAGAGTGATGTGTGTGTTGTGAAGTGAACGCGAGGCACCAGTTTATCCATAATCCACCGGACGCTCTCTCAGTTGGTCGGATCGTTCGCGGTCAGCCGGTGAGCTTCTGGTCAGGCGAGGTCTTGCTTCTCAGTCTCCACTTTGGTTTTAAATGACGGCGTGAACGGAGTAAGGTTTCTTCGGCCTTGAGACCTTGAAGTAGTGGAAGGCAGCATGGGCAGGCGTGTCGTGCACGCGTATAAACTCTCTACACTCTTTGTTTGAATTAAATTGTCCGTAGCACCAGAATAGTAGTTCGTCCTGCGAGAGAACTTCTTGTCGTTCAGCAGGATGGCTGTCAGCTTGTTGTCCAGGCATATCATGTCAGCGAATAGTTCCAATTTCGCTCCACTGCTATACGCTTGGATACTTTTGAAGAAACCGGTCATAAGCGTCGTAAATAGCTCGCCTGCAAAATCAAGTTAATACCAAGTCAACACAATTACATGATAATATTGATGCCAAGCCTTGAGCTGAGAGGCCCCACCTAAAAAGTCCCTGTTTGAAGAGGTAGGCGCTGACGTGGCCGCCGTTGATGTAGCGGACTTCGCAGCCAGGCCAGATCTCCTGCAGACTGCGCACGCCGGCGCGGGGAACGTAGGCGTCTTCCTTTGCCTGCACTACGATGATGAGACTAGGGTCCACGGGCACTACAAAGAGATTTCATTGTGACAAGAATGACCAAAGTAAATACAAAGTGTATAAAGTGAAGTGACTGTCACATGTAGCAGCACGGTGCACACAGTGAACTGTGTCCTCTGCATTTAAACCATCTCCCTGAGTGAGCAGTGGGCAGCCATGACGGGCGCCCGGTGCTTTGCTCAGTGGCACCTTGGCAGATCGGGATTCGAACCGGCAACCTTCTGATTACGGGTCCGCTTCCTTAACCGCTAGGCCACCACTGTAAGGTGCAGTGTAAGGTGTGAAGGAATACGAGAAAACAGTCCAGGACAAGATCAGGACAAGACCTGAGCTGACCTGAGAAGTTGGCGATGTGGGTACATTCGTCCATGACGCCCTTCATGAAGCACAGGGACTCGCGCTGCAGGCTGTGGCGCTGGGCGCCTCCGCCCCCTCTGCGCATGAGGTTCTCGGCGTGGAGCATGTCCATGTGTGGCCTGCTGCTGCTCACGGCAGACAGCATGTGGTCCAGCGCGTCCCTGTCCCTCCCCACCAGGAGCTCGCCAGCGTTGGGCCTGCCACTGGGCTGCGGGCGCAGGGCCACCCGCTCCTTCTTCGGCCTGCTCAGGTTCAAGATGCCTGCGGGCAGGTCCAGGTCGGAGAGGCTGTCGAGGCTGCTGGGCGAGTTCTTCACGAAGTCTTGTCCCATTCTGAACGAATCCGTCTGGCATGAACGGAAAAGGGACAAACGAAGAACAGATTTTTGATCATCCGTAACATGCATGTCATTTGGGTTATGGGGGAGGAAAAAAAAAGGTGCACACACCCCACAATACTCCAACATCCTGATTATTTCTTCCTCATATACTGTATGCGTGGCATACTGCTTCTCCAGCTCACTCCAGTTCACAGCTTTGCTCAAAACCCCCTTCGAATGAGACAAATTGGAAAAAGTAAAAAAAAAAAAAAAAAAAAATTCCCCACACAGCAATGGATTTGCACATTTCCCAAAATGTCTTTGGCTGTTCAGGAAACCTCTTACTGTGGTAAAAACACTGGAAGCCGTGCTCCACGACAGGCATGGAATGAGTGGAATAGGTTTTGGCCAGTTGGTCACAGCTAAAGACGCCATCTGTAACAAAGACCACGGTCGACAGGGGTGACCTTTAACCTCTGCTCGACCCTTTATTGCCCGGCTGCCCATAGACACACGTGGAAAGTAGTGACTGAGCAAACTTACGTGCCCGCCCATCGAGATGCCAGTCATGCCCAAAGGCCAGTAGCCCTCCCTCTCCAGCCAGTTGAGTAGCGCTGCAGACTCAAGAATCAGAGCTCCGCCCATAACGAACAGGTCAGACACGTTCTTCAGGCTGGATCTCCTAGAAGTGAAGACACAAGGATGTCACCACTGCAAGTACAACACTGTGCGAAGGCAAATACAAAGCCCTAGTGGTCCCCTAATACTGATCCTGAAGTCTCTTTCCGAAATTCAGCTATGTCCCACAGTGAGACTTCCCAGGACACGCCGTTTCAGTGTCTGTAGCTTTAAATGCTAATGAGGAGGAGAGAGGCGGGACGAGGAGGAGAGCGGCCTGTAGAAGTTGAAAGTGAAGTGATTGTCGTTGTGAAACACTGCAGCACAGCACACGGTGACACAACGAAGTGTGTCCCCTGCTTTTAACCATCAACCTTGGTGAGCAGTGGGCAGCCATGACAGGCGCCCGGGGAGTAGTGTGTGGGGACGTTGCTTTGCTCAGTGGAACTGGGATTCCAACCAGCAACCTTCCGTTTCCCTCTAGGCCGCCACATCGTTGCCACTTTCACCTTTTATTCATCATTATTTGTGTTTTACAGTCAGTTCCTGAACAATTACGGAGTTGCTGTCGGGAAGATGAAAAGCCTTTCACCACTGACAGCACAATGCTGTAACCAAAGAAACACAATGAACTGGAGTCACTCTCCATACTGAACTAACATCTAGAAACGTCTATGTTACGAGCTGTTGAAACGATGGAAAAAGGTCAGTGTGCACTACCAACCAAAAGTCTGGACACACCTGCTACATGGGGTTAATGGTGTTTATCTTCGAACCTTCATGAATCCTTGTGCTCTATTGCAATTGTCTTAAGATGCTTAAGCAGCCAGAAAAAAAATCCTATAAAAGATCCCATTAATGAGTACGGGTGTCAATACTTTTGACTGGCGGAGCATGTTAAACATGGACCGCTGCAGTCCAATTCACTTACGTTTGGTCTTTTGGTTTTCGGTATCCGTGTGCACGTTCAGTGTCAAGGAATGGAAGAAATCACGAATTACAAAACACATTGCCTACATAACAATAAAGCTTTTAGTATAGAAATAGCATTCTACAATTTACACACGTCACATCAATTTGCCGTTCAGGAAACTCAAAAGCAAGTACAAGGACAACAAAAGAAACAGTCTGTCTTGCGTTACACACGATTAAAGGATATAGTACGGGTTCTCCAGGAGCAGCGACGCCATTCCGGTCTCCTTTATCATGGGTCGGGCCATAAGGGTGCGTCGTCTCCAGAAAAACTGAACACAAGCACAAAGCATTTACTTTACGTACAATGTAAAAGGAACGAACCCCCCCCCCCCCCCCTGTGTTGTAAGCAGTATGTTTGGTGCACCGTCCCAGACTCACATGGTCCCCTGTCCCGGCCAGGTGTATGCACACCGGCCTGTGCTTTCTCCATGTCTTGGGCACAATAAACTGGAACCTGCGGCAGAGAAATAAAACTTGAATAAAAGTTTCGAAAATAAATATTGTAGATGTTTATTCATTTTTTTTCCTTTACCTGGCCTGTACACACTCTGTTGGCATGATCCCCGGAACCTGGTGTTCCAGAGGGGAAATAAAATGGCCTTCATGGATTTTACAGTCCGTTTCATCCTCAACCTTAAGTGGAAGGAAAAACAGTCACCCTTCAAGTTGCAGGAATATAACATCACTGATTTACACTTCTCAGCTATATTTAACTTTTTAATTTAAGAATGTCAGGACAAAGTGCCATAAAGTGCCAGAAGGCCTTTACCTTGTCAATAAAAACAGGGTAGTCCTTGGGCACCAAGCTTTTACACCTCTCACGATCACCAATGATCTTCCGAAACTCAAATATTCTGCATGGAGGGAAAGCAAAAGACAACCATAATGAGCATGTGCAATTTCAATCACAATCACGCATCGGAGGTTGAAAAAAAAAAATCGCTCTACCGCTTCAGGTCATCTGGTTTCCCCCATCCTTGGATGAACAGCTTGGTCAGGAGAAGCTTTCTGTAGAAAACATCGAGCCGACTCACCCCCATCAGCATAGACCTCTCATCTGCAAAAATAAAGAACAGCCTTAAAAAATAAAAAGAATACTCGGCACCAAAACGATCCCAATAAACAAAGTGTGCAGTTAACACAGCTACTGATCAGTGAAGTCTCCAGGAAGGTCACGCACGAGGTCAGCTGTTCCTGGAACAGAGACGATTCTGGCAGGAACGTGCTAATGTTGGCCTGGGTTGAGGGGGCCTGTATTCAGAACAAGGTTAGAACAAGCGGAGGCCGACCAGTGGCCCCAGTAACATTGTTCACCCACGCCGGCCATGACCTTGACACTTTTCCTGTCCTATAAATCACGCAGCTTGTCACCTACAGCCATGTTATACCACAAACCTCTATTCCAGGCTTCAAGCATACATACATTCATACATATACATATTTATCGGAATCAGTTTTGTAGGTGTCTTACAACTGGACGTTACAGAGAATGATGGGTCCCTTCTGAACAGAATGTAGGAGCTTCAACTCTAAAGGAAGTAGTTAGGAAGTGGAAAACCATCACCGATGGCAGGAGACGGCTTAACAACGACGAACTGCACTAACTACACCTCAAACCACACCGGTAATGTTTAATATTTTTAGACTGGAATAAAAAAAGACGTTTAATACTCGTCAAACTCCACATTTCGTCGAGCCTGATCGTTACGCTGCCCCGGCGCGTAATAATGCGACACGGGACGATGCGTACCTCTCAGTCAGCGAAGGACGGGCTGGCCTCGGACGGAGACGGCGCTACACCGCGGGGGCAGCGAACTCGCAGCAGCAGCAGCTTCCCGGCGTGCCGCGGAGGCGGTCACGTGACGGAAGTAGCTGTTGGCGGAAAGCGCGTCTCACGCTGGTCTGGAATCAGTTCGGCTCCGGCGTATGTCCGAAGGTCGGATATGGTTATCGTTAGATAAAAACTGATTCCAGGTCAGCTAAAGAGGACAAGCAAGTTCTCTTCTGTCACGTCGTCCCTTTCCCTCCTTTTCTTCTTCATTTTATCAGATAAAATTAAGTAATTAAATAAGTACATATATACACACATGAATATATCCTTGGTGGTTCGCGTATGTCAATAATCAGAAAACCACTATATTTACTTTTTTCTCAGTGCGGCGAAGGCAAAATGTATCAAAATAAAAGTTGCGTGTCAAACATGCAAATCTTTAATATTCACGGACGAATGGATTCTTCTGATTTTGTTCGTACCAGGCGCCACAGTACCCACAGAGTGGGTAACACACTCGCCTATGAACCAGAAGACCCAGGTTCAAAATCCACTTACAACCATTGTGTCCCTGAGCAAGACATTTAACCATAAGTTGGTCCTGGGGGACTGTCCCTGTAACTACTGACAGTAAGTCGCTCTGGATAAGGGCGTCTGATAAATGCTGTAAATGTAAATGTACAATAAAGCTGCATGTACGTTTTTGCAGAGGGATGTAAATAAAATGTCTCTGTTTTACGACCTAAAGTTACTTGGAAGCTACTTGGGTTCGTGGTGTCTGTCCGTAGAGGCGCTAAGTACTTAATTGGTAAATAATTTGCCAACCACCGCCCATAGCAGCAACCGTCTAAAAAAGCGTCCCCTCCAAACCGGTAGGTGGCGCAGGAGACAGCGCAGGTTTTGTCCCCGCCACCAAACAGCGACGACAGAAGAGGCAGCAGAAGAAGAGTCATATGCTTTGACAAGAGGTGTCCCCCTCTCCCCCCCCCCCCTTGGAAGCGGCTTTATTTTTTAAGTTGTTAAAGAAAATAGAGACACCAAACAACCCTCCCCGCCCCTGACAGCTGTCCACAAAGGAGCCATGCGCGTTTAAAACCAGCTCGGAACCGCAACCCGGGCGCTGCAGTCCGACTGGATCCCCTGCCGGCTTGGTAAACGGATCAAACCGGCTAGCTTTGGCTAGCATCGCTAGAAATGCAGCCGGATCGGTACCGACACGGCTGCCTTGTGTTATTGGCGGGGATGTGTATTTTTTATTCCCTTTTTCTGATGCTCCGACGTGCCCTCTTTATGGGTGTTTCAGGTCGTTCGATTGTTGGATGATTTGTCGATCCGTTTCTGTTGTCATCATGTCGTTCTCGCAGCCAGCGTCGGCTATCGCAGATCTCTTCAGTTCATTCTATTCAGTGCAATAAACATTTTAAAACGTAAAACTTGTTAAGGAATTGACAATAAATGGCACACAAGGATCCATCAAATATGCCCACATAAAAAAAATCTTGATTGTTTTAATCTTGTTGGAAACTAACGACACAATCATGTGTTCTGTGGCCTCATTCCAGAGCTGTCGGCCCATTTCTGTCACGATGAGCCCAACGCAGTGGGACCTGCCCCCGGAACTCTGCTGCAGACCCTTGGCCTTTGTGGCCCTAACCGGGCTGGACGTGGTCTACAACGCTGTCCACCGGGCCATCTGGGACGCCTTCTGTGCCAACCGGAGGGCAGATCGGGTTCCCATTTCTTTTAAAGTCCTGCCGGGGGACCATGAGTATCCAAAGTGTCGAACAAAAGTACGCTTTGAATAAGTAATTGTGCACCAAAAGCCCAATTTTCTTACCCTCATGTAAGATGCTTGGGGGGCATTCGCTAAAAGGATGCGCATAAACAAGCACCTTAAAACAAAAAGAGAGGAGAGGACGAATAAACTATCCACCTTTTTGTTGGTGCATAATCATTTCTCAAGCCTGGAAGATCGACTGTAGGCTTGATTGACATTCAAGCACAGTACTGTTATAGTCATCTTTGGACCACACCCACTAACAAAGCAAACAGGCATATAGATTTCGAGCGCTATGATTCAAGCATTCTGATTGGCGAGCTGGGGAATCTTACATTCTTGAATGTTCTGATGTTCCCACACCTCCTAAATGGTGTCTTTAAGTAATTTGTATAGTTTTCTTTTTCTTTTTTTTAGCGAACATCCTATGAGTGGTACATTCCCAAAGGGATTCTGAAGACGGGCTGGATGAATAAGCACCTCAACCTGGTGCCCGCACTCGTGGTGCTTTTCTATGAACTGGACTGGGACGATCCTCAGTGGAAAGAAAAGCAGTCAGAGTGTGCTACCAAAGTGGAGATTGTGAGGTGCGTTTTCTGGTATTGCTTTTGCTCATCTAGCTGTCTTTGTTAATTACTGAGTACACATATATAGGACTGACTGCATAACATGGGAATACATAGTAGGAATAAAACGTTTTTTGGTCTCTTTTAACAGAACAAGTCTGCAAGGAAGAAACACAAAGGTTGCAGTTGTTTTAATTCAAAAGAAGACTCCCCTCCCTCCAGGTATGTTGTTGGATCGGCTCTTACTTCATTTCAATTAGCAAGAAAATCTCGTTTTCCAGATTTTTAAACCTGTGCTTTCAGGGGAGGATGTGGTGGCTTCTGAACGAGCTTCTGCTCTTTGCAACGCTTGTGATCTGTCAGGAAAGTCCCTGTTTGTCCTGCCTCACACTGACCACCTTGTAGGATATATCATTAGGTTGGTCATTTTCGCACTTTTCCTTAACTTGTTGGGGCGAAAAATGTGTTTTGTTTGTGTGACGTTATTTTTAAATGTTCCCTGCAGGCTGGAAAATGCTTTCTACGAGCACGCTCAGACATACTACTACACAGAAATAAGACGTGTCAAATCCCACAAGGAGTTCCTCAACAAAACCACTCATCAGGTACCACAGTTTGCCACGCTGTTTTTTAGAGGCCGTTCAGAATGAATTGGCCATGATTCATTGTTCCTTGTTTCTTGTAGTTGCTGTTTGTGAGGCACCAGTTCAAGACTGGGTTTTTCAGTGAGCTTAAGCAAGACACACAGAACGCACTGAAGTAGGTTTTTTTTTTTTTTTTTTTTTTTTCTGGCCACCCTGACCATCAGATATGTCCAGTTGTAACCTATTCATTCCCTTGTGTAACAGATATTACAGAACTGCGTATGGCCTGGTGCACGAGCTTAGAGCTCACGAAACCAACATGCTTGAAATTAAGACCATGGCCGGGTTCATCAACTACAAGGTAACTGCCAGTGGTTAAACCTTGTTAGAATGAGCTGTGCGGTTTTCAGCACAGCCACTGTAGAATTTCCTGTTTTTATTTTTGTGCTTTTAATAATTTGCTGAGTGTACGTCAAAGAGGAACAGTGTTTGGTGTGGTAACGGCTCATCTTCATGTACGTTGCCAGATCTGCAGGTTGTGCTTCCAGCACAACACTCCTCTGGACGCCATCGCCCAGTTCAGGAAGCACATTGACCTGTGCAAGAAGAAGATTGGCAGCGCCGAGTTGGCCTTTGAGCACACAGCCTGGATGTCTAAACAGTAAGAGTCATCCGATTTAAAAAAAAAAAATTTCCACAACAGAAAAAAATACCATTGGTGTTATGTGTTTTGTTTTTATTTATGTGCGAGATGATAAAAAAAATCTCTTTTGTATATGAAGAAATAAGACAAACAAGAACCTCAAGGTTTCTGATTTGATGTTGTGCTATGAAAAAAAATTTAACAAGTTTGAAATAAAAAAAAAAAAAAAGTGTGACTCAGTGTTTGTGCAAAGGAGATATTTACTTGCACAAAATTTAACTCATTCTCTCTGATGTTTGTAATATTTCTGTAAACCTCCAGGTTTCAGTCCTTCGGGGATCTGTTCGATGAGGCCATAAAAGTTGGCCTCACTGCCATTCAGACCCAGAACCCTGGCTTCTACTACCAGCAGGCGGCGTACTATGCCCAGGAGAGGAAGCAGCAGGCTGGCCAGCTCTGTAGCCATGAGGTACAGTGGTCCGACTGTGGGATGTTTATTATGTGACAGCATTGTGTGGGCTTTAAAGTTTATGATTATATAAGGGTGGCATAAATGTGAATATAAGGTCTGACTATGGTCCTTTTAGCCGAATGTGGGTTACCCTACCCCGGATCCACTGGACACGCCCGGTGCGGCTCTGGATTTCTACGGGCAGCGTGCCTGGAGACAGGGACATCAGAGTGAGTGGCAAGAGCTTCTTAAAACTGTCAGCTTATTGAGTTGGGAACCTGAATTGACTGGCCAGTTAGAAAGGTTCTTCATTTTTGCTTGAGAGGACACCTCAAAAACTGCATGAGCCTCCATGGATCATGTTTTAGGGGACATGTCTCTCTTCACTTTAATACAATTGGTAGGTTTGTTCCATTTTCACAGTGGTCTTCATTGTGAATCCAACCCTTTCTAGGCATTGACCCCCCGGACCCAGAGAAAGAAAAGAAAGGCATCCTGGCCCTCCAGTTGAAGGAGAAGGACATTCCTCACTCGGTCAGAGTTCAGACAGATTTTGTTATACTGATTCTCTTTTCCTCAAAAGATCCCGTGAAAAAAATGTTATGTCCTTCACACAGACACACACACAGTAGAGTGGAGCTACAGCACCATAAAAACACACACAAAAGATGTGAAGGACATATGTTAGCATTAGCCCATGCACTGATGCCAAGTAGGTTTTTAATGTTAAATGTTGATTTAAAGTGAGGTCACAGATATTGTTATGGTTATTTAATCATTAACAATTTATTACACTGGCTCCAGTGTTAGCGGGTAGCCTCACTCATTGCATTTTCTTGCCTCGTTTCTGTCCATGTTGCCACAGGAATTAATCATTGCCCTGCTCAGTAATGCTGTTGCCCAGTTCAAGAAATACAAGTGTCCACGCATGAAGAGCCATTTAAGTAAGTGGTTTAGTAAAGATGGGAAGAGAACAAACATTTTGGCGCCACAGGCAACTGTCATGCTATGAAGTTACATTTATAATGGACAAGTTATTGCTTTTTTACATGTTAAAATGAACAAATGCCATTAACTCAGCTGTTTACTGTACACTCGCACGTAAGCATCACATCAGTGTTTCTTACTCATGACAACATGAGCCACTTAACATCTCCCCTATGTGGGGATGGTACCTTGCTCAAGGGGACCTCAGTGGCTCTTTGGCGGTTCGGGATTGGAACCCGCAACCTCTAACGGGTCTGCTTCCCTACCAGCTAGGCCACCACTGCCCCCCAGTGGTTTGGTATGTTACGTGTGAGCATGCAGTTACGACCTGAGGACACACTTTTCTGTAATAGTTTTAAATATACATTATAGCCATCTAGTCTAATGAATTAACTATGATTAATCACAAATATTTAACTGCAAATAATTAAAATGTTTCAATTGATTGACAGCACAGTATGTTTTAATATAGCATAAAGCTGAACCTACTAAAGTATTTAAAAGTTCTGCGTCACGCTCTCAATCATTCCTGTTGCAGTGGTGCAGATGGGTGAGGAGTACTATCACGCCAAGGACTACACCAAGGCCTTGAAGTGAGTTCACACAGAGTGTATTACCCGTGCGTCCAGTAAAAGGGAAAGAAAGAAACTCTTGTTCACGCCACTGTTTGATGTGGCAGATGTGTTGTTGACGTGTCTGGTCGCTGTTGCCAGGTTGCTGGATTACGTAATGTGCGACTACCGCATGGAGCGCTGGTGGAGCCTGCTGACCTCCATCCTCGGCACTGCCCTAAAGTGCTCCTATCTGATGGGTCACGTCAAAGACTACATCACTTACTCTATGGAGCTGGTGGGCAGAGGTATTGCCTTTAGTTACTCTGAACTGTCTGTAAATATCTGGGTCTATGTTTTGTATATATTTCCATGCATATTTCTCTATATTTCCATATAAAGTAAATACATTTCTGAATGCTCCACTGTCATGTACAGCGTCCACCCTGCACAGTGAGCAAAAGTCCAGGATTGAGAAGAATCTAATAAAGGTGCTGATGGTGAGTGGATCTTCTCTTCAACCCAGACCACATTAAGATGGTTTCATATTTCTGTATGTCTGTGGGTCCATAAATTAGAAACTGTGTGTGTGTGTGTGTGTGTGTGCACGCTTCCAGAACGAAGTGCCAGACCCAGAGCCAGAGTGTGACCCCTTGTCAGTTAAAGCAGCGCGGGCCTTGTGGAACGAACGTGTCTCTCTGGCTGGCAGTAACGAGTTCACTATTGAGGTGCAGGACTATGTGCCCTTTGGTGAGAACATGGTTGATGTACTGATCCGGATTATTTTATTTATTTATTTTTGCTTATGCATTTAAGTTTAATAGATTTTTTTTATCCTGCTTAAATAGTTCAGTGCAAGGCCAAGTTCCTGTCACCCAGCTTCCATGTGGACGATCCTGTACAGCTGAACGTCTACCTGAGGGCTGACTGTCCCCATCCACTGCGTTTCTCCAAACTGTGCATCAGTCTGAGCAACCAGGTAGAGTCTCAAGCTGTGACTCTCTTATTCATATTGTTTTTACTCCCAGAACTACACACACCAGTCATTTCATCCCTAAGGTCCCCAGAAATCTTTTTTTTTTATATCTGTCTTATTTGTCCCCTAATACTGTATCTTTCTGAAATTCAGCTGTGATGCAGAATTACAGCCACTTTTAGCAAGTCACACAATGAGATTTCATCAGGATGTGCCGTTTTGTTGTCTGTAGTGTGTTAATGAGGAGGAGAGAGGCGGGACAAGGAGGAGAGCGGGCATCAACATTATTAAAAAAACACAGTTTTTCCAAAAAAAAATCAAATAACCCACTGGTTCTTCAGAGTCTTGTGCTCATTGTTATACCCAGTCACCGAGAAACTGCAATGACAGTGGAGGGGTGGGAAATTCTCTGGGGAGAAAAAGCATGAGAAACGGGAGGTAACCTTTCCCCTTATGACATCATAAGGGGACAAATTCCAGACTGTCTGAGCTGCCACTCTTTGAACGGCGGAGCAGAATGAACAAAGCACTTTTTACACCTATCACCATTTCTAGCTACTGCAGGACCATAGACAGGCCAGGGGAACTCGTATTAATGTTAAATGATCTCACAAAGCCACATTTTTAAGTCCCCTTAAAAGACCTTTAAGAGGACCTCTCGCTTATATATTTATACCTTATTAAATATATTTGACTCTGCCGACAATGGATTACAGAGTTCTGTACTCTCTTCAGGAATACAACCAGTACTGTGTGGTGGAGGAACCCTGCAATTCTAAGGACATTCTAGAGCCCTCCATTCAGGAGAACATGTGTCTGGTTCCTGGGAAGATTCGCAAATACTCATTCAAGTTTGTGGCCAGGTTTGAAGATGTGGGAAAGAAGATAGAGGTACGATCCATGAATAATGGAGCAGCTATCCCATTACTACATGTTCTCCATTGTGTCTTATGTAATAGGAGGTGTGTGTGTGTGTGTGTGTGTGTGTGTTTCAGATCACAGGTGTGGACCTCATGCTGGGTAGCGATAGCGGCCGCTGTGTCTACCTCAACTGGCGTGGTGGTGGAGGTGATGCAGCCTCTTCCCATGAGGCTTTGCAGGCTTCCCGCTCCTTCAAAAGACGTGGCCCCGCGTCTGACTCGCTGGTGAACTGGGACACTGTTACCATTCAAGCCAGCACCATGTAAATTAAATCAACATACTTACTTACTTGTACAGATTTAGGCATGTATGAGTTATGGCCAGTGTAAGAATATTCTGGACCATTGAATATCATGCACTAATTTTTATATAACCCCTTTATTTCATTGGTGGTCACCTTGTGGTACTTCAGCTAGGCGTGTCCCTCTCTGTCCATCCTGTAGGGTCATTTCCAGGGTGCCAAAGGTCTCCCTGCAACTGAGGCATGAGCCTCCAGCCCTGAACAACGAGATGTACTGCATAACGGTCACCATAGAGTCCCAAGAAAACACAGCAGCTAAAGATGTCAAACTGACTGCTGGTCTTAAACCAGGTATGCCAGTCTTCACAACAAGGGACTTTGCGGAAAAGGGTTACGAATTGTGTGAGTTACACATGCTCTGTATTTATTTTTTGAATGTGTGCCTGTGTGAAGGTCAAGATGCGAACCTGACCCAGACAACCCACGTCACCATGAACGGAGGAGAGATGTGTGACGACTCCCACCCTGCACTGCTTCCTGACATTCCCATCGGAGACCTGCAGCCTGGGCAGAAGGTTTGACTTTTTGCAGGATCCCCCACTGTGTAAGAAGTTTCATCCGACCTGACCGCTGAACGCTCCGGATGTTCCCATGTGGCAGATGAAAAAGTCCCTGTTTGCTCGCTGTGTCACCACTGGATCCCGGATCTTCCTGTTCCATGTCTCCTACACCATGAACACCAGCGTGGAAGGAAAAGAGATCACCTGTAAATGCCACAAGGTACGAATTTTACGACCCACCACCACTGTCTCTATTTACACCACTGTGTCTCTATTTACATAGAGATACTTTAACCAACATTTGTATATTTATTACTAAGAATAAGTAGTGTTCCACTCAAATGTTGTCATTTCGAATTTTTTTTATGGATTGCTTTTCTGCGAATGTTTGTTTCAGGATGAAACCGTTACCTTAGAGACGGTTGTTCCGTTTGAGGTGGCTGTCAAGTTTGTATCAACAAAGGTGGGAGATTTTCTGTATAATGTGTGGGGCCTTCCGCAGGAATAATGCTGTACCTCGGTGAACGAATGCGCTATGTGTGAATTTTTAACAAGTCTGTTTGCATGATTTCGTAGTTTGAGAACCTGGACAGGGTTCATGTGGACGTTCCTTTCCTCCTGATGACGGACATCCTAAGTGCGTCACCGTGGCCACTGCACCTTGTGACGAGCCAGCTTCAGTTGGCCCCTACAATGGCTGCCATTGACCAACCAGAGTCACAAGTGGAAGAAAGTAAGGCAATAGCAGTGTTTACACATGTAAATATGAATAGCCGTGGGCATTTCAGCATCAAACGAGGAGTAGTTGAAGATGGATTGAATATTTAAAATAAATATATGATATTGCCTGGCTAGTTTCTATGTGTACCCTGTATGTCTTTTGACTGTTTTCTTCACATATAAATGCATATAAAATGATGATTCTGAACATTATGCTGTGCCAAAATTGATAGTGCTCTGTGTGGTGGGTGTGTCTCCTCACAGTCGTGCTGCAGACAGGAGAGAGCGCCAGCGAATGCTTCTCGCTCAAATGCCCTCCGGTACCGACTGGCACGAGCAGCGTGGCGTCAGGGCAGTACGTTGTGTCCTGGAAGAGGTGTGTTTCCATGCTGCATGCCGAATAAACTCGACAGTGCACGAATGAGTAATATTTCCAGATTGTCTGTTACATCCCACTACTTTGGTGAATTTCCTTTTTCTTTTCTTTTTTTTTTAAGAAATGAAAAGTGAAATGATTTTTATATATTGATATATATATTTTTTTTAGGAAATCCACTTGTGCTGAAACACCGGTGATCAGCACTGTTGTGACCCTCCCTCACGTTATGGTCGAGACCATTCCTCTGTATGTTCACGCAGGTGGGTTGAGCCAGGGTTCAGTTGCTGGCTGTGTTTTGGAAACTGCCTTTGTTTGTGTGCGAGTGGATACGATGCTTTTAGCCATTCCGAATGAAAAACTTCACACAAATGCTGCGTCTATCTCCGGTGTACCGACGTAGCTGCGGAAGGAATAAAAATCAGGTTCGCCCACTGATCTGACACTAGATCCGAGAGGCGCAGCTCAGAACGCAGCTTGCGAACGTGTTTCACAAGTTCAGTAAAGCATGCTGATGCCACACTTGCGTTGAGACGTCTCCATTTGCAATTTGCAGGTTTATCAATGTGTTACACTGCATGGTTCATTTTGTCAAACAGCCCCAACCGTGTGCTGGTGAAATTTTGTACCTGCTAAGACATTCATCCCCCAGCATTTCAGACAATGTGGCTGATAAAATCACTGAAGAACTCAGAGTAGAGTAACAGATACACTGAAAACTATGAAATGTCTCAACACAAAATTATTGGGAGGATGCATATTGCGGTAAGCAGAATTTTCACACCTGCCAAGATTTATCTTTGTACACCGTGCTGAAAGAAAAGCCTTACGACTTGACATGAAACATGTCTGACGGGACAGTGCAAATTCCAAAAATCTTTCCGCATCCGCAATTTTTTTCCGCATTTCTGACTTTTGTCCTGATTTTAATCCGACCTGTGGGCTTAACTGAGGCAACCAAACCATGCGGAAAGTTGTTTCTGTGCATTGCGATGGTGAACATAACGGGTGGTTTTTCAGCAGTTCTCCAGGGAAAATTTTGGAAGACTATCTAAAAGAAATTTTGGTTTTTGTCTGTTCTACCTGTTACTTGTACTGTATTGACTGGGTTAAAAAGTATTGCATTACCAAAAAAACAGACTACGTTGACTAAAAAAGTTTTCACTGACTAAAACAGTCATGAAATATTCTGACTAAATTAAGACTAAAAAAAAAAAAATGTTCAGTCTTTAGTTGACTGAAACTTGACTAAAATGAGTGTGGACATGACAAAGACTAATATAAACTAAAATGACAGCTGGAATGCAAAGACTAAAACTAATTAAGACAGAGCAATGCGCCTCACGTTTTGATGAGGCCACGAACAAAAGTATAAATACTTTTTTTTCACCGTTAGCACTGTAACTGTCATTTATAATAAACATGCTGTTTATAATTTATTTAACTGTGGATGGACTGATTGCAGGCTGATCTTGTTTGCTTCTCTGCAGACCTCCCATCGTTTGGGCGCGTTCGTGAGTCCTTGCCTGTGAGGTACTGCATGCAGAATCGCACCGGACTGGTTCAGGATGTGGAAATGACTGTGGAACCCAGCGATGCCTTTATGTTCTCTGGACTCAAGCAGGTTGTTTTTTTTTTGTTTTTTTTACTTAAAACTAAAATTCATTCGGAGTGCCTGTTCAGTGACCTTCAACAATCAAGGCATTGAGCCGATTCCCCCATACAGATCAATACAATCAATAGTGACAGTCCATTGCCCTCATAAACCAGCTCAGACATTCCTTTTACAGTGTTCGTATGTATGAAAACATTCATTCAGAATCCTCCCCCATTTTGTTAACGTTTGTGCTTGATGTAAATGGTTGGGATTTTAGTCTAAATTTGCATGCCGCTGGATGCCTGTTTATAGTCTGAACAAATTAAAGATCAAACTATAGATCCACACAAATGATATCAAATTAAACACTTTCAATTTAGGACCAAACCTTCAGCGTGCCATTGCACTGCATAACCGGATCACCGATTGTTCCAAAAAGTATCTTCTAATTTGGTGTTGCAGTGATGGCCTCTAAAAGGCCAGATTTACAATTCACTGTGTGACAGGCCAAGGACAAACTGCTTGTTCTCGTGCGTTGCCTGGGAACATCTCGAGATTAGATGTACCCTACAGAGCACCCAGGTTTTTTTTTTATTTTTAGCAGATTCCTAATACAGACAAAACCTCTTGAGAAATCTGCTGTGTCCGCAGTGATTCCGGAACACCCTACCGTCACCGCGATAGAAACGCTCACTGCGTTCTCCCTGTTTTTGTAGGTGCGGATCAGGATCTTGCCTGGCGCGGAGCAGGAAATGCTCTACAATTTCTACCCTCTGATGGCCGGGTACCAGAGTCTGCCTGTGCTCAACATCACCCTGATGCGCTTCCCCAGCGTGGCACCCGCGCTGCTGCGCCGCTTCCTACCCTCCCGCATCTTCGTCAAGGTGTGAGCCTTTTCATCTTCTCATTCAGAGAGGCGAAGAACATTGTGACTGTTCCTGAGCACCTTGTTCAGATTTAACGTTGTTCTCCATTTTCTTCCTCCCACAGCCCCAAGGAAGACCGGGTGATGCCTCCATAGCAGCGGCATGAGGAAGCGAGGGAAGGATCTCCTGTTTACAGCAGTTTTCACTCTCCGAATGACACCATGTCTTACCTATTACAAATATGATTCTTTTCTTTTTTTTCTTTCTTTCCTTTACGTGTAATTTATTATTAACGCATTTCATCTCAGAACTAAAGCTTTTTAGAAGGGTTAATATGTTGAAAATAGAATTAAATGTCTTGTTGATAAATCACAATATATAACTGATGAATAAACTTGGAAATGTCCCTTTGGAGATGTGTGGGTGTGTTTTCTGTGTCTTGCTGGGATGAAAAGACCACAAAGACTTTCAAAAGTTGAGTGCCAAATAAAGTTCCAAGTTTTTGCAATGTCTTCAATCAGTGATTTTATGGAAATTTATGGGCATGGTAGTAGCCAAGTGGGTAACACACTTGCCTATGAACCAGAAGACTACAGAGTCACAGGATCAAATCCCACTTACTACCATTGTGTCCCTGAGCAAGACACTTAACCCTAAGTTGCTCCAGGGGACTGTCCCTGTAACTACTGATTGTAAGTCGCTCTGGATAAGAGCGTCTGATAAATGACATAAATGACATAAATGAAATTTACTCAGTGGCGTTCCTCGAGTTTTGGCACGAAGTCACAGGTTCAAACCCCACTTGCAGTCATGGCCAAAAGTTTTCAGAACGACACATATACTGGTTTTCTGCTTCCATTTTTATTATGACAATTTGCATATACTCCAGAATGTTATAATCACATGAGATGATCAAAGTCCCTCTTTGCAATGAAAATGAACATCATCTCAAAAAGAACATTTCAGTCATTTACATTTACATTACATTTACATTTAAGGCATTTGGCAGATGACCTTATCCAGAGCGACTTATAACGTGCTTTCAAGTTACCATCAATGAAGGGATCAATTCTAGTTCATTAGGACCCTTAACTATGAATACAAGCTTTTTATTCACTCTTGTTGTAGATTCTGTACATAAGTCAGACAATAAGGTTACAAGTTAATTTAAATATTCTCTAAAGAGGAAGGTCTTGAGCTGCCGTTTGAAAGTGCTCAGCTGTTCTTACCTCCAGGGGAAGTTCATTCCACCACCGAGGGTCCAAGATGGAGAAGAGTCTAGATGAACGTCTTCCTTTTACCTTCAGAGATGGAGGGACCAGGCGAGCAGTACTGGAGGCTCGGAGTATACGAGGTGCAGTGCGAGGTGTAATAAGGGCTGTGAGGTAGGATGGTGCTACTCCATGTTTGGCTTTGTAGGCCAGCATCAGTATTTTGAATCTGATGCGTGCAGCTACTGGGAGACAGTGGAGGGAGCGTAGCAGAGGGGCGGTGTGGGAGAATTTGGGAAGGTTGAAGATCAGTCGTGCTGCTGCATTTTGTATGAGTTGTAGAGGTCGGATGGTACTTAGAGGTAGACCAGCTAGAAGGGAGTTGCAGTAGTCCAGTCGTGAGATTACTAAGGTGATCCTCTCATTACCACAGATGAGGATGTTAAGGAGCACGAGGCTGGAGATCATTCTGTCATGCTGAGAATAGCTTTAGACTGGATGCTTTATAAGGAGGGTGATGCTTGAAATCATTGTTCTTCCTCTGTTAACCATGGTTACCAGCAAGGAAACACGTTGCAGAAAAGGGCTTCACAGGCAACATATTGCTATGGCTGCAACTAAGTCAACCATTTATTCGATCAAAACATCAAGAAGTTGAGTGAGTGTGCACGCACAGTGAGGAGAAGAACTTTTGGAGGATGACCTGGTGACAAGAAGGGCAGCAAATAACCCACTTCTCTCCAAGAAAAACATCAAGGACATACTGATGTTCTGCAAAAAGTACAGGGATTGGACTGCTGAGGACTAGGGTACAGACATTTTCTCTGATGAAGCCTCGCTGATGAATGATTGTCCGGAGATGAAAAGGTAATGCTACCATCAGTCCTGTCTTGTGCCAACAGTAAACCATCCAAGAACAGTCTGGTGAAGAACAATGCCTTCTCCAGCATGATGGGGTCCATGGCCAGGAAACTCCCCGAACTTTAATCCAATTGAGAACATGTGGTCAATCCTCAAGAGTCAGACGGACAAACAAAACCCCACAAATTCTGACAAACTCTAAGCCCTGATTATGAAGGAACGGGTCGCCAGAAGCCAGGTTTTGGCCCAGAAGTTGATTGACAGCATGTCAGGGTGAGTTCCAGAGGTCTTACAAATATCGACTCTTTGCATAACCTTTGGTTGTAATTGTCAAAATAGCCTTTGAAACTTATAAAATGCTGGTAATTATACTTAAATACACCACAGAAACAACTGACAAAAGGTTCTAAAACACTGAAGCAGCAAACTTTGTAAAAAAAAAAAAGTATTTCTCAATACTTTTGGCCACAACTGTACTGCCATTGTGTCCCTGAGCAAGACGCTTAACCCTAAGTTGCTCCAGGGGGACTGTCCCTGTCACTACTGATCATAAGTCACTCTGAATAGGGGCATCTGGTAAATGCTGTAAATGTAAAGGCAAATTGCACACTACGTTCTGAATATTTTTTTTCCCTGAAATTTTGTTTCACTTTACTAAAACTGCTACCATGACCTGATACGGGGGCTCTGGGGACCAGTCATGTATTATTCATATCCAGGAAGGTCCACGCCTGTCCTGACCCCTGGTTCACTTCCACCTCACCGTTGGGCCCTTCCACACATGATCTGACCTCCAGGCGGAGGTGCATAAATACAGGTCCCAATAAGAAACAAGCAAGTCGTCCTGTTTATGTGGGACATGTATTTAGCCAACACATTTTTACCAACGTTTCATCTCGCACTTTTGTGATAATAATATTTTTTTAAAAATTGCGTGTTCATACTTCTGCGGCGTAACCCACAGGTGTTTCACAAAGCATCTTCACTGTGCACTTTAGATGCATCTGCATCTGGGCAGCTCCAGTTCAATATTTCGTATATGGCCATATATAAAAACATGCATAAAGTCTGCACATCGTTAAACAATATGCCTGGAGTCTCCTTTTGGCAAAATGCAATAAAAGCTCATAACTTATGAACAGGTCCGATTTGAATGGTCGTAAAAATGACTCGTGTTGTCCAACTCCGCCCCGCGCATAAAAGCGGGACCGGCGCCCGGTCCTCCCCGCAACCTCCCAACATCCCTCCCGGGGCGCGATGCGGGAGTACGAGGACGTGATCGGCTTCCTGGGGGTCTGCGGACCCTTCCAGAGGCTCGTCTACTGCCTGCTGAGCCTCAGCACCATCCCCAACGGCTACGTGGGACTGGCCATGGTCTTCCTGGCCGACACGCCGGCCCACCGCTGCCGGCTGCCGCACCTGAACGGCAGCCTGGTCCCGCCCGGCGCGCCCGGCGAGGCCGGCAGCTGCAGCCGCTCCGCGCCGGGCGGCGGGAACGAGACGGAGGCATGTCTGGACGGCTGGGAGTTCAGCACGGACATCTACTCGTCCACCATCGTGTCAGAGGTCAGAGTTCACCGCGGTCATAATAATAAGAATAATACTAATTTACATTTTACATTTACGGCATTTATCGGACGCTCTTATCCAGAGCGACTTATAATCAGTAGTGACAGGGACAGTCCCCCCCTGGAGACACTCAGGGCTACGTGTCTTGCTCAGGGACACAATGGTAGTAAGTGGGATTTGAACCCGTGTCTTCTGGTTCACATAATAATGCACAATATGCTTGAAAACGAAACATGTGCACATAACAGAGCATTTATTCATGTACAAGAAAACCTAATCGCATAATTAGATGATTACACCGCAGTTACATTGAACGTTTAAGGTGATTTAGAAATGTCCCTTTTTTTCCTGGGTGATGTATTAAATGTCTGTCAATGATTGAATGTCTGCAACAGCGAGTCCTGAATTCCAGTGGAATGACGTTGTGTTTTTCAAACCAAGTCACTTTAAAAGCTTCGCCCGTTATTAGGAAAGCTGGACGGATTCACAGTAGTGAATTTCAAACTTTGCCAGTGACTATTGTCTATGTTGGCAGTTTATGTATACGGTCAAAACCAAGATAAAAACAGTAAGTTTGTGGTAGAAAAGTACCATTACATTTCTAAGGAAACAAGATAAAAAAAACCATTTGCAGTTATAATTTAATTAAAATGCATAATTAAAATGCATCCAGGAACACGCATCATTGCTAAAATGTCAAAGGTTTTTTCAAAAGCAATCTGTCCAAATATGAAAAATGATTTATTCTTTCACCCGGAGACGTATTTTGTCCTGACCTTCAAACGTTTGTATCTCATTTTCCCTCCACTGTCGCACTGAACGACCGATGGAATTTCTGTAATTATTTTTTTTGTCGGGAACAGTGGAATCTGGTGTGCGATGACGCCTGGAAAGCTCCTTTCACCGGAACGGTCTTCTTTTCTGGAGTGCTGACGGGATCTTTTATATCTGGGATGATCTCTGACAGGTCATAGATATTTCATTTTTACTGACCATTATTTCCAATGCAAGTCCTCCAAGGGTGAATTGTGGGACACACTTTGAGAGAACGCCGTGACCCCACCCCTTTCAGGTATGGAAGGAAAGTCGTGTTCTTTGCCACCATGGTGGTGCAGACAGTCTTCACCCTGCTCCAGACCCTCTCCAGCAGCTGGGAGATGTTTTGTGTCCTCTACTTCATTGTCGGGATGGGACAGGTGTCCAACTACTGCGCTGCCTACATCCTCGGTGAGTTGACCTCTGACCTCATGTCTGCCCATTATATTTTGTAACATTAATGCTGATAAAATGTCTCCTTGGTCAGGTTCCGAGCTTCTCAGTAAGACCACTCGTCTGAGCTTTGGGATTCTGGGGACCTGTTCGTGCTATGCTATTGGCTATGTGTGCCTGCCGCTATTCGCCTATTTCATTCGCGATTGGAGGATGTTGCTGCTGGCCTTGGGTCTGATCGGTTTCCTGTACGTTCCCCTCTGGTGGTGAGTGCTGCGCTCCGCACCCCCCTGCTCTCTTTCCTGGTCCGATTTCTTCTGTAACGAGACTGTTAGGTCCATAACCGCACGTCTCAGGTACATCCCAGAGTCTCCCCGCTGGCTGCTCTCGCAGGGCAGGGTGGAGGAGGCCGAGGCCATCATTCGAGCTGCTGCCAAGATGAACAAGATCACCCCTCCCGAAGTCATATTCAGGCAGGACGACTGCACCGAGTTCATAGTAATTCTTGTTATTACTATGAATGACAAATACTGTTAATTAATTTCATGTTTTAATGTTGCAGCTGTATCCGAATGTTCATATATATTCTTATTGACAGGAGAACGAAAATAAGGAAAAACAGAAACTGTACTCATGGACTGACCTTTTTAAATCGGCAAATATGAGAAACATCACGGTTCTTAACATCATAATATGGTAAAAATCATCATTGTGTTCAGTTTGGCGATGCTGATGGCAAGTGCTGAGTGCATTAACAATTCTATTTCCTGCTAAATTGCATATTTGCATGCTTGCAAAATATTTATATGTCATCACAAAGTGTGTCTTTTCTTCTCCTAGGATGATCACAGCCATGACTTATTATGGGCTGTCTTTAAACACCCCAAATATGGGCGGCAACCCCTACATCAACTGCCTGCTGGCCGCCGCCACCGAGTTCGTCAGCTATGGCGCTATCTGGTTCTTTGTTTGCTACACACCTCGCCGGGTTATTCTGCCCTTCACGCTCCTGCTGGGCGGGGTACTGTTGCTGCTTATCAACTTTGTCCCAGAAGGTTGGTCGCATTTACATTAATACGCTGCGTTCAAGTGAAAATGTCAATATGGTTCCAGACAATGAGATAGGGAAGACAATTACGAGACCATAGATGATTTGGATCTGACCTGGTCACTTTTCAACACCTTGCAGTGTGGTCCTTTTTTTTTATTTATTTAATTTCAGATGTCCATGGCCTGACCATTGCATTAGTAATGATGGGGAAAACTGGAGTGACTGGAGCCTATACTTTTATTTACCTTTACGTGACGGAACTTTTCCCCACGGTGGTGCGCAACATGGGCCTGAGCGCCTCGACCATGGCCTCTCGTACCGGCAGCATCATTTCCCCGTACATCGCCTACATGGGTGAGCCCTCCTTCCATAAACCGTTCACACTGCATCTCCCACCTAACGGTTTTTGTTTCTTCTGCTTCAGGAAGGTACAATAAAATACTGCCATACATGCTGATGGGCAGCATCACCATCGTCATTGGTGTGCTGAGCGTGTTGTTACCAGAAACAAAAGATGAGGAGCTCCCGGAGTTCATCAGTCAGGTGAAACCGCTTCAGTGGTAAGGCCCGATGCGGGTAACTATGATCTGTTGGTGTTTTTGGTTAGTGGTACAGGCGTCACAAGGGCACAACATGCCCGCGTTCATAAAAATCAGTGCAATTTATTACCCATCTCCTCACAGGAGTTCTCGGAAGCCGAAGCACATAGCAAACTGTGGGCAGGATGGAGAAGCGCGGCTGGAGAACGGAGCGCTCAAGACCCGGGAGTAACAGAACTGCAACTTGCTTCATCTCGTTTGGAATCCGAGGCGCGTTGTCCACTGGTGGACCTGAAAAAAACTTCTATCTTGATAATATTTAATGTGTCCATCAACTATTAGTTCTCAACCACATTATAACAGGTCAATAACAGGTCAAAAAAAAGAAAAAAAAAGAAACGAGCATACAGCAAGTTACACATGACAGCTATGACTGGTATCTTGTAAGTTCATACAGATACTAGTTCCATGTCTGAGTTTTTACACCACATTAGAGGAGAATTAGTTTTGTGAAGTTGTGTCTTAAACATATTAAGTTAATTAGAAATAAACTTTGTTTTCAAATTCTTGTGTTTCATTGCCAATTTGTTCTACGTATTGCAAACTGTGTGGTGCTTCTGAGCATTTTAATATGTATCAATGTCTTACCGAATTGATTGTGCAAGAGTGCTGTGAAAAATGACAAGACATTAGATTAATTATAAATAATGGTGCATTTGATTATTAAGCACATTGATAGACAAATGCATCTGTACTTTTGCTGAAACGGGAGGTTAAAGGGTGGATTTCCGCTCTTACTGGAGTAATATTTTACCGCTGATATCTCCACTTTTAACTCAATTACAAGGCTTATGTACTTCGCACCCCTGAAGACAACACTTGCTGCATGCAGTGCTTCAGACCCCGTTGCGATATTGTGATTCGTGTTGCAATTTATCTCGCTACTAAGTTGTGTTAAAGAAACCTTGTGTTCGCCGATGCTCTCCCCGAATCCCTCCTGGTTCTCCGGTTTCCTCCCGCCGTCCAACGGGCATGCGCACTGTGTGAATTGACGACGCATGAATCGTCCGTAGGTGTGTTCGCGTGTGTGTGCGTGTGAGTTGGTACTTGCGCCCCGCCCTGGGGCGAGTCCCCGCCCTGCGCCCAGCGTGCAGGGATGGGCTCCGGCGGCCGCGACAGGACTAGCAGGACCGGCGAGGCTCATGGAAAGGTAGTGCGAGCGAGTGAGTACCGCCGTATTCCGTCAACAACTTAAAAGCAGCGCTGCGCACGGGGTTCCGCGCAAAGCATCGCCGCGCCGGCGGTGCCGTAGGCGCGAACTCTCGCGAGAGCCGCGGGTTTTGCGCGTTATTTTACAGGCGTCTGTCAGACGCCCTCAACGCAGAGTGACTTCCAGTCAGTAGTTACAGGGACAGTCCCCCTGGAGACGTCCGGGGTCGACTGTCTCGTTTGTGGCAGTAAGTGGGGCTTGAACCCTCTGACTTTGTGGTCTCCTGGGTCGCGGGCGAGTGTGTTGCCCGCTAGACCCACTCGAGACACACGCGTGTTTATACCTGTCGCAATTGCGCGTTATTTCCGCTCAATCGTAGCATTTCATCACCAGCGGATAAATAAGAACGTGTTTTTTTTTTCTTTTTTTTTAAGTTTCCGTTAACTTACAAGTGAACTACGCTACCCATGATCCCTTTCGCATCTCCTCGAATTCCATATCCTGCGGTAATTTTCATTTTCTCGTCAACAGACGCACGACAGCGTTGTGAAAGTCAGTTCTACTGGGTAACTGTAGGGGGAGCCCAAGATAAACAAAAATCCAAACCAAACCATGCTTTAATGTCGCTACATCAACATAATTCTCCACAACAGACAAACCGCCGATCAATTATGAGCAATAATACGTTTACAGGGATCAATTAAAGCCTTCAAGCCGTTATATATTGCCTCTGGATTCTCTCTGAAATGTCTGCTGTCCTGCCAAAATCCACCCTGTTGACTACCCGACAAAAAAAAAATTCTGTAAAGAAAACAGGAGAAGCATGGATAGTATACAATGGTGTTGTGGGTCTCTTTCCTTCCTAATCCATTTAGAGCTTTTTCAGAGATAAACACGAACGAGCGTGGCCTTCATTCCTCTCTTGGTTTTGTACTCTCTCTCCACCCCTCATTTGTTCTTCTCCATGGCCTTGGGGCATTTGCCTCCTCCCCTTTGCTCACATTTGAGCCACTCCCTCATGTCCACATTAATGTTCTCACTCTGTCCCTGCAGCTTGACATGAGCGAGGCGAGGCCCAACTCATCCCCACTGCCGAGCTAATGATCACCTCTTCTCCAGGCTGCAGACGCCGCCTTCCGCTCTGACCTCCTCCGTGCCGGCCATGGACTACGACGAGGCCATCTCCTTCCTGGGGGAGTGGGGACCTTTCCAGAAGAGCGTCTTCCTGCTGCTCAGCCTGAGCACGGTGCCCAACGGGTACTCCGGCATGGCCATGGTGTTCCTGTCCGACACGCCAGAGCACCGCTGCAGGGCGCCCTACCTCCTGGACAGCGGCGCCAACCTGAGCCAAGCGCTCCCCACGGAGACGGGTGCCGATGGGGCCAGCAGATACAGCAGGTGCTCGCGCTTCAAGTGGCTAAACGGCACTGGGGCAGAGTTCAGCAACGAGACGGAGGGCTGCCTGGACGGGTGGGATTACAGCTCAGACCGCTACGAGTCTACGATTGTGACCGAGGTATGGAACTTCGAATTCATTTTTAATAATGACACAGTCAGCAGGCTGAACCCGACCTGAATTACTGTCTGCCTGCCCTGCTTTGACCTCACTTATCTGCTTTCCCAGATAAGGCCGCTGGCCCAGGGGTATGGTGCAACTTTGGGCTCATTCCCAGTGTGTTAGAGCACACAGCACAAACTGTAAATATACCCAGGATGCAGGGGTCCCCCCCCCCCAAACAGGATATGTTAATATAGGATTCTATTGCTTCAATTACTGTCAGGAGAGGACAGGTGATACTAGATGCTTGTTCACAAAACTGCTTTGGGGCACGGCACATTCCCGCGAATTACAATCAGAGAGGCAGTTTGGGGTCTGACGTTTTGTAGCTTCTGGCTCGATATGTTTCAGCAGAAACTTGCCAGGACAGGAGACAGGTTATGACGAACTCCAGACTCATTTTGGCGACTTTATTGTTTTTATTTTTTTCCTTCCCTACCCCAGCGTCCACTGTAACGTTTTCACACGAACGGCATTTGTGACATTCCACAAGCCCCAAACCAGGGGACACATTGCATGCTCGGTGGAGAGTCAATGGAGCAAAACTAGAAAAAAGGGACAAAAGCACACGGTGCAATTAAGGTTTTTTTTTTTTTTTTTCTTCAGGTTATCCAGTAACCCAGAGAGAAATGCGCAAAGCCTGTACCACCAAGTGTGAGGCAATGAGACAAAACGTCAGACTCCAAATGGGAACCTGTGTGTGCCGACAGTGTTGCCCGTGCCTGTGCCGATGTGCTAATGACTGGTCTTGCTCCTCTGGATTACAGTGGGACCTTGTGTGCGGTGACGCCTGGAGGGTGCCGTTCAGCCTGTCAATCTTCTTCATGGGAGTGCTGAGCGGCTCGTTCGTGTCTGGCCAGATCTCGGACAGGTATCGCGCCGGATTTGCATTTTTTTGCATGGGAAATTTCTGCTGATTACACTTGGCCACTATTTATCAGACACAAGGTCCCTTATCCAGAGCGACTTACAATCAGTAGTTACAGGGACAGTCCCCCCCCTGGACCAACTTAATGTTAAGTGTCTTGCTCAGGGACACAATGGTAGTAAGTGGGATTTGAACCTGGGTCTTCTGGTTCATAGGCGAGTGTGTTACCCACTAGGCTACTACCACCCTACCACCGCGCCATTCCTGACAGGCTGGGGAATTGCTTCACAGCACTTAAACATCTATGTGAGAATAAAGTAGTAGAGACTTTGACTTTGCTCATTTTTTAAATATAACCATAAAACTTCGCACAAGTTCTCAAATGAGAACACCTGCAAAATTGCCATAAATGTAAAAAGAAAGAAGCCAAGAGTGAGACATGCTGTCATCATAGCAAAGGTCAAAAATCTGTATATGTATATTATTCTTCCTTTTTTTTTGTTGACAACATGGCCTGTAATATTTCATAGTTTCAAATCTCCATTTTTTTTCTACAATGCGAAAACAGATAGAAAATAATTATATATGATATCAAAATTTTGTATATATTTTTTCTTTGCAGATTCGGACGTAAGGTCACCCTCTTCACTACCATGGCGGTGCAAACCCTGTTCAGCCTCGTGCAGGTGGCCTCAGTCAACTGGGTGATGTTCTGCAGCCTCTTTTTCATCATTGGCATTGGCCAAATCTCCAACTACATCGCTGCCTTTGTTTTAGGTATAAAGATTTGCATTAGATTAATATCATGACACAAAGGGATATGATGGAAATTAGAAGTTCCAAATATTTTTAAGAAAAGTTACCAATAGGAAGCAACACAAATGATGCTGTAATTCCAGGAAAGTACCAATCAGCACGCCCACTCTCTTACTTTAAATATATGCAGTGTATATATATATATATTGCATATATTCATACAAATATATGCGCAATAGCACACAGAATTTAGAATCACCAGTAGCAACATGATGGAACTTTTAAACGCTGTGTCTCCAGGCTCCGAGCTGCTGGGGAGCTCGTCGCGGGTGTCCTTCTCCACCTTGGGCATGTGCGTATTTTATGCCCTGGGCTATGCCTCCCTGCCCTTCTGCGCCTACTTCACGAGGAGCTGGAGGATCCTGCTGACGGTGCTGTCGCTGCCTGGACTCCTCTACATTCCCCTCTGGTGGTGAGGCCTCGGCCCTTCACAGATGCGCTTTCGTGCAGGATGCCTGTGCTGTTTGCGCGTTTCTCTCAAAAAGGTTATTCCAAAGGCAACTGGACTTGTTTCGGTTCCTTGACAACGTCCCTTCCAGTGGCCGTCCTCAAGTCTGAAGTCAGTCTCAAGTCAGTCTGCAATGGAAGGATGCCAGTTGCCTTTGGAATAGTCCAGTTGCCTTTGGAATAACCTTTTTGAGCACCATGACCTGGATGACTGAGAACCTTCACAGATATTTGCATGTTTCGTTTTTAAAAGTATTTTTATTGGTTTTCTTATTTTACAAAGACAACAACAAGAACCACACGTAGGCAGAGGAAGTTGGAATAAAAACAATTGGCAGCAATGTACATACAGCTTTACAAAAACCTGATTAGTTATTTATTAGTTATTATGATTTATTGTTTACCTTTATGGCGTTTATCAGACGACCCTTATCCAGAGCGACTTACAATCAGTAAGGGGGACAGTCCCCCTGGATACACTCAGGGTTAAGTGTCATGGTCAGGGACACAATGGTAGTAAGTTGGGTTTGAACCTGGGTCTTCTGGTTCATAGGCGAGTGTCTTACCCACTACTACCACCCTAAATGCACTTTGATATTTAGATGTATAGGATGTTACTGGTGTGGGGTTAATAATGAACCTTCTTCTCGTTTGTTTGTTTGTTTTTTTGCTATTGCTATAAGAGGATCTACCTTAATTTCTTTATTTAAAGCTTTAGACATATGATTGTGACCGGTGAAGAAGAGATGAGATTTTTGAGGTTTCTCTTTGTGACAGGCTGATTCCGGAATCGCCGCGCTGGCTGCTGGCTCAGGGCCGCGTAGAGGAAGCGGAGGCCATAGTTCGAGCCGCTGCCCGGAAAAACGGTGTCACTCCACCTGCGGTCATATTTCCGGGCAAGGATCCTCTCCTCCTGAAGGTGCCACAGGCATTATAACCACTAAGTCACACCATACATAGATTGATATACTAATACATGTATTCTTGTCTCCAACCAGTCTAGTACTACCTCATATACATTCCTGGACCTAATTAGAACCACCAAGATGAGGAACGTAACCATTCTCAACAGCGCCATGTGGTAATGTGCTGCTAAATACTCGCATTCATATTGATTCATTTTGATATTGACTCCCTGTTTTATATTTAGTAGAGTGTTGCTAGGCAGAAAATGTGAAATGGTGTGATGGAATATGATCAAACTGAGGGTCTGAACTGCTGAGGATGGTATATGTCACACGAAAGATCAATGTTAGCCTTGTCAACTAAAGGACAGTTGGAACAGATATGAAAACTTCTAGGTGAATTGAATGGACATGAAAATGACTCAAGTGTGGCTAAAGGGACTAAGAAGCGAATATGAACACGACCTAGGAAGTGGTCGGAAGTCCACGATAACAAGACAGGCTGTGACAAAGCGTCTTAATGGTGGCTGACAGGATAACGTCTGATGTGTTGTGAAGGTTCGTCATCACCATCAGCTACTTCGGTTTGTCCCTGAGCACGCCAAACATGAACGGTGACCCCTACTTGAACTGCTTCCTGTCTGCGGTCATGGAGATCGCGGCGTACTTCGGGGCGTGGCTGCTGCTCAAAGTGGTGACCCGGAAGACTGTCATCACGTCCACACTGCTCGCTGGAGGAGGGGTGCTGCTCCTCGTTCACTTCGTGCCGCAGAGTATGAGGCCAGAGACGCCGCGTCCATGCGGCCCACATCATGAGCCAGTACTGTTATTTTTGCAACCTTCAACATCTGTGCTTTTGTCCCCCTCTGAAGACTGCAGCGTTCTCAGCGTAGTCCTCGCCATGGCGGCAAAGTTCGGGATCACGGCCGCCTTCTCGGTGCTCTACATATCGGCGGTGGAGCAGTTCCCCACGGTGGTGCGAGGAATGGGCCTAGGAATCTGCTCCATGTCCTCCAAAATCGGCAGCACCATCTCGCCCTTCTTCCCCTACATAGGTGGGCTCCTCTGCGCGCACCTGCCTGCGGTGGTTGTGTATTTGATCCCTCTGCCACCTAAAGCCGTCCCGGATGGGCTGGTTCTTTGTCGGGCCTCCTGCCGCGGCTCGTTCAGTAAGATCTCCTCCAGGTTTTAAGGCGGAGGTTCTCTCGAGTTACTTCGCTGATCAGCTCGCAGGCATCAAAGAGCTGGCTGGTGGGTGACGGAGGTCATTCGAGCTGGGGAGCGGAGACCAGGATACGCCTGGCTGTGCGGTCTGACGTCCTTGTTACCGATTCTTGGTTGAACATGCGTGGTCATGGCAACGCGCGTGTGTTTGCATGGGTTTTATTTTGTCTGGGAGGAGGGTGCGGTTTTTACATCAGCGTCTGGTCCTTCTCAGGTGTCTACGATAACACACTGCCGTACATCTTGATGGGTCTCCTGACCGTGGTGGCAGGACTTCTGAGTATTCTGATTCCGGAGACGAGGGACTCGCCCCTTCCAGACGACATCACCCAAGTACAGAAAATCAACTGGTTGGTATCTGCATGAAGTACACACACTCATTTATACAGAGCACAGAAAAGCGTGTCCAGTATCACACATTGTGTTTCTATGTTTTTGTGTGGATGTGGGGTAATAAACATAATGTAACGCGACGTGTGTAAGCCTATACGTAACGTGCCACTGAGCAAAAGCGCCCTCCCCACACACTGTTCCCCGGGTGCCTGTCATGGCTGCCCACTGCTCACCAAGGGTGATGGTTAAAAGCAGAGAAGCAATTTCCTTCGGGATTAATAAAGTTTAAAAAAATCAAAGAAATAAACAAGCCTATCCATTACATATGCTTTACGACTGGAAAAAAAAAAAAAAAGCTAAGCTGAAAGCAATTTTATTAACATAACCAAATACCCGTATGTCATACATTGATCAAAAAATAATTTACCTAAACTTTTTATTGCAGAATTTCTCCCGGTGTTCTCTGAGCAGAAACACAGTATTGTTCTCCATCTGTAGAGTTTTGCATGTTGGAGATCATTCATCGGTTTACAGAGTTGGGAGAGGCAAACCAGTTCTTGTAGTGCAGCTACAAATGAATGAGACTTAATCTTCATTGTTTGTTTGTTTGTTTGTTGTTTTTTTACACTCTGTCCTTTTCTAAAAGAAAATTCGAGAAAAACCTATTGAGCCTGACAAAAATTTTGATACCGTACATACTCGTCTTGGATAAAAAAAAGGCACCCCAAACTCTGTGGTTCCAAATGTATTTTGTGGAATTTATTTTGCATGTTTTCCCTCAGGGTTTGCTGCACCTCTAAAACGCGGACCGAAAAAGCATCCCTGAGTTGACCTCACATCGGTGACAAAGAAATGGTTAGGATGGTGGACATCCTGGATGTCCAATGGATGTCCACTTCTTCATTCCAAGGAAGAATGTCTTATAGCATTAGCCGTTTTAAAGCAAATGTTTGCCTTGTAAAATTGCCTTGTAAACATATTTTTTTTTTTATCCAAAACCAAATCTGAAACCAAATATGCATGTTTACATTTCTATAGTCTATAGAATATAGATTATAGACTCGATTACCTCATTACTACATAATGTCACTGTAAATCCTACCATTCTGTCTGTCTGTCTAAACATCTATTAAGACAAACCCTTAATCAAATGAAAATAAAACGTTTGGCTTGTTCCAAATAAGAATGGCCATGGTGAAACATTCATTTCTGCTTTAATAAAGGCAAGCTGACATGAAAATGAAGGTTGTGGCAAGCCATCCGGGCCAACAAACGGCACTTTCATGACACGATGTAAAAAAATAAAGCAGCGAAAAACAGCGGAATGCAAGTAACAGGGCCTAGGAATCTGCTCCATGTCCTCCAAAATCGGCAGCACCATCTTGCCCTTCTTCCCCTACATAGGTGGGCTCCTCTGCGCGCACCTGCCTGCGGTGGTTGTGTATTTGATCCCTCTGCCACCTAAAGCACGACGGCGTTTTACCGCCTTGTGGTAAAACGCCGTCGTGAACACCCCTGAACAGCGTAAAAATAAAATGCAACATTTGTCCGCCCCGTGCGCTTCACAACCAATAAAGCTGAACTGTCGAACCCAGCCAGTAACCAGCCCAGCGCACGGTTGCACATACGAAGTGCTGCCTCTTTCCACCAGACATGATCCACCTCATGGTTTTAGGTGCGGAAACGGTGAGGCCTGGTATTGCCTTACTGCGGACTAGTTGCGTCCCTTTGTTCAGGCTACCCATACGAGGGGCCGTTTAGGAAATATTTCAGACATTTGTTACTCAAAAACACGTAAAACACATACACATTCACCATATGAAACTGACAAGCCTGCATTTATACTACTGAAAACTCACACACACACATATGTGAAACACTCTCACAGACACAGGTGAAATGGACATGGACACACACACACACATATATATATATATGAAACACTCACACTTATGTAAGTGTGACTCTTATGTAACAAACAAAAATTAAACTTTAATGGTGTGTTTAACGTCCATATAGCATTAGTGAAGCTTTTCACATGTTCACACTATATCCGGAAGGCGGTTCTATGGATTCTTGTGTAGCGACCTGATTCAAAACGGGCAGCGACACTGCTCTCCCGTCTCTTTCTCTCTGTATCATCTCCATACATTGCAGTGTATATGTAAAGAACTGTATTATGTCTTCATTGGCCCAAACTCCCAGGAATGAGCTAAGTAAAAAACAAATAAAAAAAAAAGAGTTAATATTCATAGTAGGCACACTGTGGCTGGTAGCGCGGCAAAGCTTGGGACACAGAGAGTCTTCCGTCAGGTGTCGCTACACAAGAATCCATAGAACCGCCTTCCGGATATAGTGAAAAATTTTCACTCACACGAACATGTGAAAAGCTTCACTAATGCTATATGGACGTTTAACACACCGGTAAAGTTTAATGCTGAACCCTTTTATTTGTTTCATAAGAGTCTATTTCACCTGGATCTGTTGGAGTGTTTCATATATACATATATATACATCTGGGGCAGTGGTGGCCTAGCGGTTAAGGAAGCGGCCCCGTAATCAGAAGGTTGCCGGTTCGAATCCCGATCCGCAAAGGTGCCTCTGAGGTGCCACTGAGCAAAGCACCGTCCCCACACACTGCTCCCCGGGCGCCTGTCATGGCTGCCCACTGCTCACCAAGGGTGATGGGATAAATGCAGAGGACAAATTTCACTGTGTGCACCGTGTGCTGTGCTGCTGTGTATCACATGTGACAATCACTTCACTTTAATTTAATCTGTGTGTGTGTGTGTGTGTCCGTGTCCATTTCACCTGTGTCTGTGAGAGTGTTTCATATACGTGTGTGTGAGTGTTTCAGTAGTATAAATGCAGGCTTGTCAGTTTCATATGGTGAATGTGTATGTGTTTTACATGTGTTTGAGTAACAAAAGTCTGAAATATTTCCTAAACGGAACCTCATATACCCACACGTAAAAGCAGACGTCTGTGCGGGACTGGTTACTGGTTGGGAGTAATGGTTGGACGTTCGGAGTTACTGGTTGGGATGCAGGGCGAAGGTCATTATAATACACCCAAACGGCGTATTTTACTGTTTATTATTATTATTATTATTATTATTATTACTACGGCGTTTTACCACTAAGCGGCGTCGTGGACGTTTGGACGGCGCTCACGTTTAAATCGCGTCGCCGCGGGGACTCGGTGCGCGCGGGGCGACGCGGTGACGCGTCTGTGTGCGCGCGCGCGCGCTCTGGCGCACCGGCGGAGCGCGGCTCGTCGTTCGGGCGCCGGACGCCGCGGACGGGAACGGCGAGGAGGGCCGCGGCGGGGGGGGGGTCCCTGCGTGACGCGCTCGCCGGCGACGGGAATGGAGCCCTTCCTGCAGATCGCGCCGCACTCCCTGGCCATAGTCCTCTCCCGCGCCGGGGACGCGCCGGGGGACGCGGCGGCGGCGGCGGCGAGCGAGGCGCCGCCGCGCCACCACACGGGCTACGAGATCTTCGCCGACTTCAGGTCGGAGAACACGCGCCACTTCTGGAATAAGAGGGTATCCGACGCCATATCCGAGACGTTCTTCCTGGGCTGGATCGACGAGCACGTGCTGCTGATCCAGGGAAAAGAGGATCACCTGGAGGTGCTGAGGGAGAGCTGGATGAGGAGATCCCTCAGACCGCCCCAAGGCTTCCAGATAAAGTACCTAGGTGAGCGAGGCCAGAATGCGCACCCCTAGATGGGGCAAGATCTAGGGGTGATAGTAGCCTAGTGGGTGACACACTCGACCATGAACCAGGAGACCCAGGTTCAAATCCCACTTACTACCAGTGTGTCCCTGAGCAAGACACTTAACCCTGAGTGTCTCCAGGGGGGAGACTGTCCCTGTAACTACTGATTACAAGTCGCTCTGGATAAGGGCGTCTGGTAAATGCTGTAAATGTAAATCTAGAAGGTTGCTCATTGGTCAGCATGTCACCGTTCGGGAATTTTGTTCGAGAAGAATAAAAAAATTCCCGAGGGTCCTTGTAGGAGTAAAATAAATTCCTCCCATGTGCTGAATTGGAGAGATTTGCACGACGGGACCCACTTTGGCAGTCACTGGCTGGAATTGTCCTCGTGCTGCATCGATTCGGCCATCCTGATCAGTTCATAAGCCGGCACAGACAGCCGCAACGATCACACGCAACATATACTGCGTGTTTATGGCATTTAGTCCGCTGGATTGATTCGTTCGCCTGACCGTGGGGAGAACGGATTCGTCATCATGGTGACTTCGATCACGATTCCTGGAAGCCATGGGCACGTTATTGATGGCTCAGTGGAACGGGGGCTTTATATAAGCCTTTAAAACCGACCGGACAGCGAAACCTGAAGTATTAAAAGCTAGTTGAACGTCGCAGAGAACCCAGGGCCCCCGCGCCGAGGCTGTATCCAGGCCAGGTTTTATGCATTATCAGCAGGTAGACACGTCGGGACACGAAGGGCAGCCGAGTGTCTGTCACTCTCGTGTTTTCAAGGGGGATTGGCCGACCGCTATTTCTCCTCGCGTTGACGGACGTGCACACAAATGACCGGGGTCGTGTCCGCGTCGCGGCGGGGAAAGTTTAGTGTGAGATCTGGTGCAATGAAACGCAGTAAATTCATAATTTTTTTTTCTTCCCAGGTACTCTCCACTCTGCTGTTGTGTTATTAGAAAATTCCCGGTTTTGGTTTAAGTTGTACGTATTCCTGTACACAGGATGCACGTTTTCACTTTGCGGCAAAATGCAGCAGCCCTTTTGTCCATTTTTGTGGCCGGCCAGTGGATTTGTGTGCTGCTCCGTTGCCTTGAGAGAAGTGGCGGCCCTCCGTCTCATCCTTTGTGACTGCCATGTCTTGCGGAACGCTGCTGACCTAAATGTGGGGGGGGGTAGAAGAAGCAGCTCGGGACAGATAGGGTGTTACATTCCCTGCGTGTCTGAGCAGTGTACAAGCCCCCATTATTCTCTTAATTACAACTCAGCCGGGCTCGGAGAGGTCCTGTAATGAGTTTACTGGCACCCTTCAGTCTCCATGATCACCTGGTGGTTAAAACCGGCTACGAAAGAAAGTCTCTGATAACACAGCCACACCTGGGGTGACGGGGCCTGTACATTTTCCCTTTGGAATTTTCTTCTTTAACGAAATTACAAATTCCTTTCGTTCGGGCCTCGCCTTTGCAGATTCAGTTTCATCCCCTCATTAGGCACAATTCGGTGAGGCATCTTTAAAGGTGAATTTGTTCACCTGGGGAATTTTTACAGCATCCTATAGGGGGCAGTATATCACCAGAAAAGTTGTTAACTTCAGTACATAATGCTGTGAAACTGTTTGATAAAGAAGTTGAAATCTGTTGATAAAATTGATTAATTTACGTAACACAAATGAATATTTATTGATACATAATTCTATTTTATGAAGACAATAGTCGCTATATACTATCACTAGTATAGTGTTGAAGTATATTTGTAGATCTGTTGCACGTGGCTCTTTTGTGGCTCCTTTATAACAAAGGATAATATGATCAGGTGTGTAATTGAGGTATGTATGAGTATGTTCATATTTTTAAATATATTCTCAGTGTTGTTTCTGGTAAAAAAAAAAAAATACCACGTGAAGACCCAGCCAGTTCCCCTTCTGTCTTCTCGCCCTTTCCAGTGTGTGGTAAGGCTGACTGCAAACATGTTTAATCTCTGATGGGGAGAAAAAAAATTCCTGCGGTTTAAGTAGCTGTTGCCTCTGCAGGTGAGGCGAACGCCCCGGGTTGTGCCGGAGCCTATAAATTTAAAGGCATTCGGCAAAACCATTGGGTCTTTTGTGTTTCCCTTCCCTTCCAGGCTTGAAATGATAAGCCCATAGTTGTGGGTCTACTGGATCTGTGATTGATCTTTGATTGAACTCAACGAAGTGGAAACGGCATGTGTGAGCAAACGTGGCAAAAATACTATCTGCGGCGGACTCCGAGGGGCGCCACGACTGTTCTATTGTGCATTCGACTCGTAGCTGCCTTCTCTGAGTCAATATTTGCCCCCTCGACAGATTGCAGTAAGCAGCGAAAGAATGAAAAAATGACGGGTTTCGATAACCCTTCATATCCCAGACCGAAATAAGGACTTCTGTTCCTGTGTCGGAGTTCTTCTGATGCATCAGGATTAGCAGAGAGGCGTTCTAGATTTGCCCCTGTTTCTTGCACTACATATCGGACATATCATTGCTCAAATTGACTAAAATAGTAAATAAAGTCACTTAGAATGCCTTAAGTGATTCTTTAGGAAAATATAGATTCAATTAAGTAAGTTAGAGATGTGTCTGTCAGTAATTTTACAAGATAAAGTGATTATCTTCTATTCATCTTCATGGTGCTTTTGAACCACTTGTTTAACTGGAATGAGACCTTCATAGTGTGGATATTAAACAAATTCTTAATAAATGTTGCATGAATTGCATTTATTCCTCATATGTTGGCTTGGCCTGAATAACTGGGTTAATAGGTGTGGGTAATCTGATTTGCATCGATCCGGGCTTTCGCGGAGGGATTCCCGCGCTCAGTTGCGATCTCATTGCTGTTTCCGGCAGAGAGGTTCTCCAATCCACTTAAGAAGGATCATCCCTGCATGAACACAGGGCTGCCCTGCTCCCCCACACTCATCCAGATATGAAATTGGCTCTTAGATCACCCTTAAATCCATAAACGTTTTTTGCGAATTACGTATGTTTAAGCCAACAAGCCAGTATCGAAGGGTATGGCACTGCAAGTCCACTAGGGGCCATAATAGGGTTAGATTCGAACTCTGCTTGGTCTTTGTGAATTTACATCTGTGGTTTTATTCACATTTAAATACAAATCACTACTGATACAATCCTGCTAAACAAGTAACTAAACATGACCATATTAACTACATAATGATACAATAAAAATGTCACTTTAAATGAATATAAAGTAAAAGGAATAAACAGGATGCAACTATAAAATGTATTATGGATCAAATTGTGGTTATCCGTAAAGCGTACATGGTTAGAAATTAGGAAAGAATATAGCAAAATTTGAAATGTGCATGTCTCTTGTGTGTTGTTTTTTTATCTCAATGTTTTCTGAATTGTCAGTGTTTCTCTGCCAACTTTTTATCATCATAAATAACTTGCCGCAAGCCTTATGTCATCTTCCTCGAAAGATTTATTGTGTCATCTCCTCTGTGCCATATGATCTCTGATACTTTCTGACAGCACTGGATAATCTAGACCAGAAGGTGTGGTCCATTGCTTCAACCAGTTCTCTAGGTTTCGACTTCCAAGCAAATCCAGCTACCATGCAAGAATGATTCCTTTCGGGGAATTAGCAAGAAAATGTCAAGCCATGTCACCCAGTGTGTCAGAAGACCATGCAGGACACACACACAACCAGGCCTTATGGACTGAAGGAGACCAAGTCCAACACAATAAGGCACTGCTGTGTTTCCGGAGTCGTTCTTTCCTTTCCCATTAGAAAAAGACGTCTCGGTCAGACCGTGCCATGTGACTGAAGTTATGAATGGCTTTACCCAGCGGTATCTGGCAAAGCGTGTATGAAATGACACTCAGTACGTGGAGAATGGCCCTCGTCCAGAGTGGCGCTTTCTCTCACTCTCTCTGCCGTTCTTTCGCTCGTTCCTCTCGCTCTGCTGAGCCTGAGAGCCGGGTGGTCCCGACTTGGTTCGCATTAGAAGAGCTAACGTCATACGCACAAGCTCGACAATTTCACAGGCATTCCAGCCTAAGACCACACTATTAAGACGACAAAATGTCTATTGGTGGCATGTCACACTATGAATTGTGGATGACTGTACAGCAGTATATTAAATATTGGTGAGTCTGTTGTCATGGCAGTATATTACACACTATGAGATGCAATGCAGGACTGTGTCCTTTTTGTAAACAAACTAAGACTACAACAAGTGTTGCCAACTTTCTGTTACATGAAGTAGCTGAACTTTGCTAGATGATGCTTGATGATGTCATTTGCCAAGTTGCATATCGTGATGCCATCGCGCAGCGTTTGCGTTCTGCCAAAGGTTCACATTGCGGTCTTCGCTTTCTACTACTTTGGTACCCAATACGGACATAACAGATAAGATAAGATGCTCAGTGCAGTAGGAGGGGAAGTGGTGGCCTAGCGGTTAAGGAAGTGGCCCTGTAATCAGAAGGTTGCCGGTTCGAATCCCGATCCGCCAAGGTGCCACTGAGGTGCCACTGAGCAAAGCACCGTCCCCACACACTGCTCCCCGGGCGCCTGTCATGGCTGCCCACTGCTCACTCGGGGTGATGGGATAAATGCTGAGGACAAATTTCACTGTGTGCACCGTGTGCTGTGCTGCTGTGTATCACATGTGACAATCGCTTCACTTTAAAAGGAGGAACAAGAGGAATAAATTATATTTACAAAAAAATAGTACAATAGAGCAAATATCAAAAATAGCTTAAGGCTCAACAGCAAAAATGATATTAATATATCCAGTGAAATGCCCAAGATAGTGCTAAGTGACATTATGATTATGCCATGGGTACAAGTAAGAGGGGGTAGCAGCAGCAGCGTGTGCGGGGGGGGGGGGGGGGGGGGGGGGGGGCAAAACAAACATTAAAAGACATCCAGGTGAGTAGTGTTGCAACTAACTAGATGTAATCACAGCACAAGGTACAAAGAAATTCCTTCGTGAATACTGACTAACTATCATGGTCACTGGGTTCAGATTGGGGCGGGGAAGCATTTGCTGGGTTTCTGCCCACTGTCCTTCTCCTGGCCTTGGGTAATGTGCTGTTGGAGGCCCTGTGCCACAGACAACTTCTAGTGCCTTGTGAGTCATGTTGTTTTAGTTGATTAGAGCGGTATTACTTCCACACGTTCGCACTGTGCATGTGCGGCCAGGGATGTGTTCTTTGTGTGCGGATGGGCTCGTTCGAGATCTTGTCCTCCACTTTGGTTGTAGGGAGTGATGAAATGCCCCTTGGATGTTTGATCATGTCAGATTGCTAATTGGAACGTTTTATCGTGTCAGACTGTTAAGTGGCGATCATTAGCTCTGAGCGGTCCAAAGTCAAGACGAGGCAAATATAGTTCACAGTCATTTTAAATGTTTGCACATGTGCGAACCGCATCTCCATAACTCTGCATGGTTATTTTAATTCCTGGCTGTCTGCAGGTCTGCTGAAATGAGTTTGTTATTCCAAGGACCCGGTCCACTCACCCACAATGGTGTGTTTGCGGGCTCCGTGCCACAACTTTAAAAAAAAAAAAAAAATGCCCATGTCTCTCGCCTGCCTGGAAGTGAGTTACTACAAATAAGGGAGCTCTAAATCAGATAGGGAAATAAGACGGGCCTCTCTGCAGAAAAATATATTGCAGCCTCAAATCACCGTGATGTTTCCTCTCTGGGCCGGAGGCCATTGCCCACGTAATAGAGAGGTTCAAGTATCAAAAAGAAAACCACCAATTTGAATTCCAGTAATGGGTTTACCACGTTACCTGTGTGGAGACCCATTTGGACCCAGTGCAATGTTTGCAGAATGTGAGTTGAGGTATGATGCATAAATTCTTATAAAATTCCACTGCTCGAATGGTAATGCCAGGATTTAGCCACCAATGGGGCTTGGGAGCATTGGGAACACCAGAAAGACCCAGTAGCGTGATGTAATTGTGACATGGCTTAATCAAGTAACAGTGATGTGCCCGAGAAACAGTGATGTGCCATCTGTCATGCAAGAAAAAAAAGAGACCTATGCAAAATTCAAGTAATTTTTTTGAATTTTTCCTCTTGCAATATTTTCTTGACCCTCCTGCCCAAAAGGTCTGCTTTCCAAGACTCTGCACAAATATGATGCACAGTAATTGCTGAATCTGTCACGGTGACCCACTGTGAAAGAATGCACTGTCTATTATATACACTGTAGTATTCTGAGAATCAGTGAATGTTCATATTCTACATTACGTTACGCTGATGGTCCTATTATCTACAGTGATTTTTCGATCATTAGTGGCTCAGGAACTTAATGGCAATAAATAGGCTTTGAACCTGCTACTCTTTTGATGGTCTTGTCAACTGGGAATGAACAGTTGAACTTTTCAGTTTTGTTATGGACTATAAAGTCTGTTTGTGCTGTCTGAAACGTCCAAATGAGGGTCTTTAATGAAGCCATTAAGAAGAAGGGTTTCCAGAAGCAGCAGCAGGCGCTCTTGAACTCATCATGCACCAATGTCCTACTTGCATATACATACACAAGGGTGTCAAGGATGAGCAGTAGAGTTCACACAGAGGTCGCGAGAGAATGAACTCAATGTCGTGTTTTCACGACATGAAAATGTGGACAGTAGACACCGACCTTTTCACGAGGGACCTGACACCCTCATTTGTTCTCTGAACGGTGCAGTCTCACAGCCAGCCGTTTCCTTCTTGTATATTATGGTTGATGTGAACCTTGTGCGGGGGCTGGTATGTTGACGATGTGCAGGTGAAAACTGGCCCAACTGGCCACAATTTCTCCCGCCGGGATAGAAATGGCAGTGGTCCCAGGTCCCATTATCCTCTCTGCAGGATACTGATCAGCCATAACATTATGACAGTGGTAGTGAATGACATTGGCTAAATGAAGAAGCAAGAATTTTTTCCTGGAGGTCTACAGTCTACAGGGTTTGAGGTGTTTACTTGGCCTCCAAAATCGTATTGACATACGACAGCATAGTTTGGTAGTAGCCTAGTGGGTATCACACACCAGATGACCACAAAGTCTCGGGTTTAAACCCCTGAGCAAGACACTTAACCCTGAGTGCCTCCAGGGGGACTCAAGTTCAATGGCAGGCACAATGACATTCTTGAGTACCATCTTTACAGACTTCTGACAGGACACATAAAACAGTTACATGGACTGTCCCTGTAACTAATGATTGTAAGTCGCGCTGGATTAGGGCGTCTGATACATGCCATAAATGTAAATGTAGGTATATTTTCAGAGGTCTAGGAATCCCCTCAGCACTGGAGGCAAAACAGAGACCTACTCAACATTATCACAATGCTCTGGCTAATTGTGCATGGATAGACTTGACCAGGATTCTATATCAGTATTTTATTTTCCTGGAGTAATTTTTTTCCCTACATCCTTGCACCATATTGCAACGTTTGAAAACTGAACGAGGACAACTAGGTTGTTTTGCCCTTTCGTTCATGACCGTTCCTCCCTTTCTATTCCCCAACGGAGGCAACTGAGGGCAGAAAGAGGAAGTGCAGCCTGCAGACCCTGAGAATATGAGATCATGTGACTGGCTAATAAGAGCTAAAGTGGGATTTTTCTTTTTGTGTGTGTGGGCTGAAGTGGTAGGGGACGCTGGATAATTCGAGAGGTCTTAGAAAAAGGCACTGGTAATTCTTCTCTCGAAAATGGAGCCGTGGTCTTTGCTCTTTGGTACAGTCTGCGGTTGGCCGAGTGGAAAGGGCTTGTGGTGATCATAGTGGGGTATGGCATGGGGGAGGTTCTGATAATTCAGAACATGTTTTGCTGAGCCCTCGAGGAAGTCTGGCGTCTACGGGGTTGATGTTACGAGATTCCCAGATCTTTAAAAAAATCGGTCTGGGAGTCTGGCTGGAAGAGTCTTTTGGGAGGAAAGGGGTGGCAAAAGTTAGCCTTGGTGGTCGTGTTAATCAGCTGCCTGAATGTAGTGGGTGAGACTCTCCATTAGCTGCCTGCCGGGGTCACATGGTCAGCCTTGTCTATGTGGAGATGAGTTTTGCGGCGGAGGTTCAATCTGCATTCCTGTCATCGCTGGCAGCACTGACATAACATAACCAGAAATATGAGCCACAGCCGGCTCTGGAAGTATGAGCTGAAGCCAGGCGTGGGGGCCCAGCGCTACGACTGTGTGATTACTGCACCCCGGCCATTGCAAGTCTGAAGGGGAACTGGAGGAATACGAGCCATTCGCAGATTGCAAGGCATGAAATTACTTCAGGGATGTATGGCGCGCATTCCAGTCAACGTTCCTGGCTGAGAACTCCACCCGTTCTCTCTGCTGGGAGTGAGGTAACTTCGCCTCAACTCCTGAATCGAAAAGCTGATGCATTTCTCAAGGAGGGTACGTCCAAACCCCCCAGAATATGCCCTATAACTAGCCAGTAGATTTTCATAAATGGGTCAATGCTGTGACACCTTCAATTTGTGTCCAGAGTTTGATTTCGTTTATAAGGGTTAGAATTTCAGTTTAAAGTAATCTGACAGCTATCATTTATAAAATTACAGCAAATTATTTTCTACAAACAAATAGTTTCTACACATGTATTTCATATTTCATTATAAAACCAATGTATGGAAGGCATTTGTATATTCGTTAGACATGTGGACTATTTATGACATAATTGTATAGGATAATTGCTAGTATTTAGCCTGCTGCTGTTTAAAGTTTGAAATGTATATTTTATACTTTATAAAACACACATACCAAACTGTTCCCAGTCACACACTATCCTTTTATAACCAATTTGGGGATTGCTTATACGGTTATGTTTATTTATTATGTTGTTATAATAATTTATTATCAATATGTTTTCAAATTCAGTACTTTAACTAATAGCTGCATTCAGGTACAATGTACTACATTTAGTCCTTAAATGGTTTAGAATGCTAAATGTTGTTTAGCTGAGAAGTCTACACTCTCGAAGCTCAAACTGTGTGGTTTGGTGGAGCTGTGCGGTGCCATTTAGGTTTGGCAACGTGACTTTCGAACCGATACAGGTCGTGATCCCCTCTGTGGCTCAGCAGTGTCCAGTTGAGCTGAAATTTAAAACTGTGCGCCTGCTCAGCATCAGTTCGGACCCAAGGCTTTGAAAATGAGCACGACAGCTGACATATGTATCTCGCACCAAAGAAAAAAAAAAAAACGTTCTTGTTCAGGCCTGGCATTTGTCACGTCCTTGTTTTTGTTGCACCTTGTGTCGAGTCATAAAAACAACAATCGTCATAAACTAAATATCACATTTTGACCTTTTTATGATGACTTAAAGCTCTGAGCATCACGGCCACGGATGGTGAGAGAAGGAATGGTGACCGCTGACCTTTCACGTATTGAAAAAACATTACTGCCTCACACAGAAAACAACTGCCCCCCAATTCCCAATCTTTGATTAATGATCATCTCAGGGATGAGGGATTTTTCACATTAGTTCAGTGGTGCTCAATAAAAACCAAACTAAAAAAACCCACAAACCCGTAATTACACGCTAGACATTTTAGAAAAACACACGCATACACATGACCTGGACATGCATGATATATCACTTGAAATAGGTCATGCATGAAATAATTACATTTTTTCCATAGGCTATTCGAATGACTGCAAATAGCATAAAGGAATACGAATGTGAACGTCTATCCCATCATTTTCCATAGTGGAGTTGACAGAAACACACATTTCATGGGAATTTATGCCTGCATGAGCTTGAAATGCCATTCCTGTGGCACTCTTTCCAAGTATATCCTATGTGTACCGCTGAGTAAATAATTCAGTGGCGGAGCAGCCGGGATGAAAGCGGCAATCCACCCCCCCCCCCAAAACTCCCCCCGCTCTAAGCCGATAGACTCTTGCCGTGCAGCGATTGGCTGGTTGAGGAGCGAGAAGCAGCTGCTCGGGGTTCCTGCAGCTGTGGCTCCAGCCTGCAGTCGCCCAGGTTAGCGGACGTGCCCAGCGAAGGGAGAGCGAAGTTGGGTCTTTCAAAACCGCATTCCAGAAGAACTACTTCTGCAGCTGCTTGGACACCATCAGGGAACTGCAAAGACCACGAGACCATGCCCTGAAGGAATTTTATGTGAGAGAGTTCTTCAAAAAAAAAAACAGAATTTTACAGTAGTGAGGTGCTGCAACCCTGGACCTCTTGATAGCTGGACAACTGGATTTCTTGCCATCTTTGTTTCCTGGCTCGTTTCTGAGTCTGTGAGTAACTTTTTAAGGTGTTGTTTTGTATGCAAATAGCTGGTTCGGTTCTATTGGTTGGGCATGCAGCCAGTGTGTGAGCCCTCGAGCAGTTTTGTGCTGGGTTGCATAAAGCAGGATGGCAGCAAGAGAGCACCTACGTCTATGTCCCCTCCAAATGCGAAATGAGCGGGTCTGGAAGAACATGGAGAGATTGATGATGGACCATAGACCTTGACCCCCAGTGTGGAACCATTGCTCTGGAAATCTCCAAAATCCCATGAGTCGAGCGCCGTCACGTCGATCACCCGTCACACGCTTTCCAGTTGTGCCACCAACTTGTGGGGAGATGTTTTCGAAAGCCGTGGCCGCGGAGCCGTTTATCAGAGAATGACGTGTCTGCACCTGAAGTGCTTTCGCCTCGGCAGTTTGGATCAGGATCTGTCGTCGTAATTTGCCTCGCCTTCCATGTGTTCGGCTGATTTTTGGCAGACGATAGACGGAATCCACGGACTCTATTCTGGGACAGCGAATTGATCCAGCAACGGCTTGTTGTTTTTTTTTTTTTTTGGGGGGGGGGTCATCTTTTGTGTTGCCGGCTTGTGGCTAGTGGAGCGCTGCCGTGTTGAATTGAACTATTGTCTGAATCCCGGGGTCTCTCACGCTGCTAAGTCTCAGCCTCCCCCTCAACCACTTCTGTGTTTCTACCCTCCACCCCCAACCAAGACCCCCCCCCCCCCCATTTCCCAAGCAAATGGCCACCCCCTCCATCTCCCCCGTGACTCCCCGTTTCCCGCTCCCCTCAACTGCCCCTTGTCACTAACACCCATCTTGGGAACACGGATTATTTTGCACTGCTCACATGTGGATTAACGGCACTCGCTAATGCAACAGCAGATACATCTGTCTGGTGAGAGAGAGCAGGACCTTGGGTCGTAGCTCCCTGGACCTTGGTAGTTGCTTGGTCTTCTTGAGCTTTTCTTCCTTCTCAAGAGAGGAAGAAAAGGAGGAACAATTTAGGCATGGCAATGTTGGGGGTCTAAGTCAGTTGCTTGGAGGACAGAAACAAGACCAGAAGCACCCCTCAGTTGCGGACGACCACCATGAAGAAAACGCGCAGCACCACTCTGCGCAGGGCATGGCCCAGCTCGGAATTCTCGGACCGGGCTTCCGATCGCACCAGATCCCGCAGTGAGAAGGACTACCGACTGCGCAAACACCACCCTCCAGTTTTCATCACACACGCTCCCCGTGGATATGTGGCATCAGGTGGGTCTTGGGTCTTGGGTGGTACCTCCTGAGGGGCAAGTGGGTTTTAGGTGCTACTAGGTTCATTAGGTTGGTTCATTTTACAGTACAGATTCTGACATTTACTGAATCTTTTTTTTTTTTTTTTGACTGCTTTTGATACTTTAGTGCAAATTATGTACTTGTGTGTGTCACACATTAAAACCGGCTCCCTACGAGCCATGTGAAATTAATTGGACTGGGCGCGTGGACTAATCTGTTGCTGTTTGATTAGTGTGCCTGAACGTGCTTTGTTGATGCTTGCAGTCAGCCTTTCTCCTTCTCATTTACCTTTTAGCGCAAGATTTATAGCCACAGCAGTGTGGTCTGAAGATCCCATTTGGCCGCTAGGTCTGGAGGGTCTGTTTGTAGACATGGCAAAGCGTGCTGAGAATCAGCAATGATTCGAATTTGGGCTCAATAACGAGCGAGACCTGTAACATTGCGCTGAGGCCGAAAGGGTTGCCTGAGAATTGCTTTGGTCCGTTTACTTAAGCAGAGAAAAGGAAGCTCAGAGTTTTATTCCCCTTCACAGAGCCCATAGAGAACAGCTGAATGGCAGAGCGGGATGGGCTGCCAAGCCTACATTGGTTCAAGGCCTCTTCATGTTTCCTAGCAACCTCCGGGGTCGGGGGTTAAATGATGTGGCCTTCAAACAAATATGACCATGCAATGGTTTTTGATGACTGGTAGAGGAGAGATGTACCTGGGTGGTAGTAGCCTAGTAGGTAACACACTCGCCTATGAACCAGAAGACCCAGGTTCAAATCCCACTTATTCCCACCATTGTGCCTTAACCCTAAATTGCTCCAAGGGGACTTTCCAGTTTTTACCTGGTCTTAACTCTCAAACAGTGAAGGGAAACTAATTGTTCTGCCTCAATGTGCCAGAATGAGCAGTTAAAAAGTAAATCCAATTCAATTTTTTTTTCACATACACAGTCATACGTGGTATGATATGCAGTGAAATGCTTTATTGACTGCTACAGACCACAGTATTGCAAATATTGCAAGTATACAATGAACCAATATGCAAATATTCCAAACATAATATTCCAAACATGTTTTAACATAAAACATAAAATATGTTTAACAGGTAGGGTGAAGGTGTGCAAATGAATGAAGTAATTATACAGTAACACATACATACACCATACATTTCGGATGCCCTCATATTCCTCCCACCATCCGAAGGCATGTACACGAGGTGAATTTGCGACTCTTAATTTGTTCATAGGTATAAGTGTGTGAATGAATGGTGTGGATGTGACCTCCCGGGAACACCGTCCTCGTTCCCAACGGGAACACAGTCCTCGGCTAACATAGCTAGTGCTTTTATTCGAATCTTTATTTATTTATTCGAATAACATTGCAGTGATGCTCGTGAAGACATTTTAAAGCAGTGCCATGATGCGGCCTGAGTTACGGAATAAAGAGCTCAGGTTCGGCATGAGCCCCCGTTTCAGCAACATTTTCCGGGTGTGTTTAAAAAGTCACCCGGACCGCTGTTTGCAGCGAGTGTGCATATGTTGACGACAGCTGAAAACTCAGAAATGAATGCATGTATTTGTGTAGGATTATAGCGTTGCGCAAGCAATCAGTGGCCCGTCACGTAGCACTTTTATTTTTGGCGAGTTTGCACCGTATTAGAGTTCGAGTAAGCTCAGGGGGATTGCGGCAAGCGCCTGACTTCTGCCCTGCCTCGTTGTGGGGGGTCTCCTCGCCACATTAAGACGCGCGTGCACAATCGGCCACATTGTGTGGAGATAAACATGCCGGAATTCGGGAACGGGCGCTGGGGCCGAGGCTAAGCCTGGCACTGTGCTCGGCCTTATCGGAGTGATTTATTTCCTCCGATTTCTCTCAGGCTTTAGGCCTGACAGGCCACGTGTGACGGTGTAAACACACACCGGCATGGTGTCGCCTGGCTCTTACTTTTGTACCGGGGTTTTATGAGTGCTTGACAACTCTTGGTGTAGGATTCGGCGTAAGCTCTGCCACCCCCCCCCCCCAATATGAAGACTAGATCAGGCAAGGTTTCGGGTTCCTCGCTATCTCACCTGGCTGTCGTTCAATTATAAAGCCTGGCAGACATCACTGCGTTTTTTTTTTTTTTTTTACGGAGCAGATCCCATTCTGGGGTGCACCCTACTTCGAGCAAAAGCAGTTCGGGTCTCAATAGAAGGCCTGAGTCCTGTTTTTGGATGTGCAACATATAAAAACCGAATACTACGTGATAGCTGCACAAGAAAAGAGTGGTTGTAGATGCTTTGGAAATGTGCAGGAATAACCTCTGTGGCTTACAGAATTAATCTTCGCAGATCGCTCTGAACGCGCCGAGTGCATTTCGCTCTGTAAGCACAAATGGGGTCAGCAGAGCATAACTGCAACGTGGTCATGCCAGATGCGGACATCATCACCAACCCAGTTTTGCTGGCTTTACGGTGGCTTATTTAAAAAAAAAAAAATGAAAGTGCAGGCAGCGTGACCATGCTCCGTAGTAGAAAAAAACCTCACACCACTTGTTCCTGAAACAAATCATCAAATCCCACAACTCGAGAACAGCAACAAAGAAACCCTGTGTAGACATAATAATAATAATAATCACAATTCTGTGCTTAAAAAGGCATTTCAAGACCTGGTGAATAATTTTAATGTCACATTTAATGTTTAAAACTAGATGTTATGTCGTCCAAATGCCAAATTGTGTTCGGCCTTTAATGAGGTTGAAGGCAAATCCAAAATCCGAGGAAACTGCATTAATAATGCAGCATGATAACTGACGTTGAAAACGAGTCGTGCCAGATGCGCGAATCCTGACAGATGTAAGATGTAATGCTAATGCTAACAGCGGTCGGTGGCTTCCCCTCAAAAAATGTCCTTGGTGACCTCGGCTGCTTCACGTTTCATTCCCCCTCCCCGCTGACGCGAGGTTTTTCGTAAACCGTTCCATGTTGGCCCTCCCCCCCCCCCCCCCCCCCCCCAGAAGCCCCATCATGTCCTCCGGTCGGCCATAAGTCAGTTTGAGAGTCTCCCGCGTTAGCGTCTGAGTTTTTATAACCTTTCCCCCCTTCCCCGCCTCTTTTTTTTTTTTTTTTTAATTCCCTCAGAGCTTAAAGATGTCTAGCACCGTGAGCCTCGCCATTCTCAGAAGCCTTTTCACGGTCCCAGCCATATCCTCTCTTTTATTCGTTTGCTTTTTCATGGCATACTTAGACATGCCTCTCGTCATCTGTCTGCTTTTAAGTACGTTGCGAATCACATCTTGTCATATCCCCAGGGCAGGGCAGGGTTTGAAATTTTCAATGCCGCATGGTGTTACTTTAAGACCTGAGCTGGTACCAATTAAGAGCGATGTTGAATCATATTTTTAGTTTGGCATTGATTTATTAGACGTTTTTTTTTAATAGTCACTTTTGAACCCTCTGGAGGGTGCTGGCTGGCCCCCCATTGAAAACCGAGAGGCCGGTTCCAGACTAATCAGCCCCGTGCGTAATGGAAGATCTCTCCCATATGCCTCGGAGCTGCGCTCTTTCCAGGGCTGTTGATTTACTGCGCGGGGAGAGAACGTCCTCCCTCTCCGAGGGGGTCACCGATGTAACCGCACCCCGCATCTCTCACCGGGCGTTTACGTCCGTGACATTGACAGCGTGCCACGTCGTGACTCCTGCTGGACGTTGAAGAACGACCTGGTGGTTAATGGTCAGATGGGGCAGGCCGGGACACAAGGACGCGACTCGTTTGTGGCGTGCCACGGCGGGCGGCCCTGTTACGTTTGGGGCAAAATTGATTTCTTTCCCGCCCCGCTGTCAGGCGCTCGTCGCAGTCGCTCGTAATGGAAGCTAAATTGTGCATGCGGAATGTCAATAGATGGATTTTCGTCCTTGGGCTCCCGACGGCTCTGTGTCTCGGCGCCGGTTTATTTTCTAATTTCCTTTTTGGTTTAAGGGCAAATACCACACACTTACACACACTCTGGTATTAGTGCACGTTCAATACTTGCTGTCGGATTAAATTTCTCTCATTGTATGTGTAATAACCCCATTCAGCGTGTGCTCCCGTCAGGGAAAACCCTCCACATTTACCCGGGCTTGGGACTGTCACCAAAGACACGCAGGGTCACATGCACCCCCCATAACCTCGGCTAAACCTGTTCAGTTTTAGAGCAATGGCCAACGGAAAGGTGCAATTTTGTGAACAAATCGAATGCAGAAGACAACAGAGGGGGTTTAAGGAATCAGACCGTTCCCTTAATCACTGGTGTGCTTCATCTTGAGCAGCTTCAGGAGACCCTCATTAACATGGAACTGCTGAAAATGATGACAATGGTGTCCAAGAGCCTAAAATTTGAAATAGTTTGCTATGTTTGTTTGCCACGTGTCTCCAATTTAGTTTTATGTTGCAGTAAACAGTCGTAATTGACAAGGTGTGTCCCGACTTTTGACTTGTGCAAGAGAATTAGTAGGTGCTGATGCGTGAAGGGACAAGAAACTTCCAACGGTGAGCCTCCTCTGGTCCTGAGGATGCGCCATGTAGCATCAGAGCAGCGGTGCACGATGGCAAGACGCAAACCCGTTAACCCCGATCGGCCTGACGCAGCGGCGGGCCCCGGCTCCCCCCGGCTCCCCCCGGCTCCCCCCGGCATGGCCTCCCGCTGAGCATCACGCTTCCTCCTCGCCCGCTGCCTGTCCAGCAGACAGACAGAAGGGGGTTTTTTCCCCGTGCCCTCGCTCTCAGCTTTTGTGTCTGTTTTTCTTTTATGTCCCCCTCTGGAGGGTGAGGATGAGAGACAGTAATGGACGCAGAGCCGTCTAATTGTCTCCTGTTGACAATGACCTGCTCTTCTGATCGTAAACCCCGGATGTGACACTATGCACAAAACAATTTTTTTTTTTTAATTCACATTTACATTTACAGCATTTATCAGACGCCCTTATCCAGAGCGACTTACAATCAGTAGTTACAGGGACAGTCCCCCCCCCGGGGCAACTCAGGGTTAAGTGTCTTGCTCAGGGACACAATGGTAGTAAGTGGGGTTGAACCCGAGACTTTGTGGTCTTCTGGTCCACCGGCGAGGCTACGATCCTGCAACACTTTACAGTCGTGTGTGTTTAAGCATTTGCATGTACACTTAACTCATGTTTTAAATAGTTTTTCCACCCTCATTTTTTAAATTCTGATTCTAACTGCTGGAAAAGAAAAGTGTTGTCATAAAAGTCAAAAGTTGATGCAATCCAGGAGAGGTTGGTCAGAAGGATTTGTATATTTCCTAATCCCCCCCAAAAAAGAGCAATATACAGTCAAGGCTGAACCAGCGGTGACCCTGGTCTGCTGGAGACCTACACACGCTTGGCTCCATATCCACAAACGGAACGAATATGGAAATGATCAACCTTCTCGTCCATCGGCACCTCTTTTGTCCAAAAATGTTTTTGAAGCTGGAGGGGGGTGAGAATGAAACGGAGAGCCGGAGTGGGAGGGGGGAGATGGGACGCGGCTGTGGTGTCAGCAGTGGGCTTTGATGAACGAGGGCGCTGGAGGGGTGGCGGGGGTCCGCGGGATGGACGTGTTTGAGGAAAGGGAAAACAACATTCCCTGGAGTTCTGCATGTTCCTCGCGTCTCACTTTATCACCCCCTTGGTCCTCCTCTCTTCTCCTCCTCGGTTCCAGAAACTGCACGTGTCAACTTTAATCGCCCATAAGTCCAGACCTTTGTAATCTTGCCTCGCTCTCCTGTGAAATATCGGCGTATATGAACGTCCCGAGACGGCGTCTTTAAACAACACTTCATTATTCTCTGACGTGCATTTGGGCCGCACGGCATTAGGCCGCTTTGTCCGGCGTCCCACATTCTGTCACATCGTTTAGAATTGTCACCGGCCATTTGCTTGTTTTTATCTGAATTTTGGCGCGGAAAAAAAACCCCAATTCTCCTCTGGTCACTGGATTACAATGAAACACAGCGTGAAAATGATCACATACGAAGGTTATTGCGGTCCACTAGCGGCAGGTGACTCTCAGATGGGGTCAGCAGAGGGCCATGGAGAGGTCGGCAATGTCACATGATCACTCCGAACCAGGACACTCCCCGGGCAGGATATACCGTCCACAGTGGAGTGGATTATGACGGATATAGAAAAGGGAAGGGTGAGTTAGTCAGTGATGAACAGAGGACCGGACACTAGCTACTCCAGCGTTACTAATGGTGAGGGGAGTGTTGTTAAAGGCTGGACTGTATAAGTAGGTTTTTAGCCTGGATTTAAATACTGATACTGCGTCTGAATCCTGTACATTCCTCGGAAGATTTGCTCCAAAGATTTGGGGCTCTGTGAGCAAGCGCTCTATTTCCAGCAGGGACTTTTGCTTACACGGAGGGGACGGCCAGTAAGCCTTCTCCCAGAGAACGAAGGGAGCGGACTCGTAGGTTACTACGAGTAAACTGGAGCAAGGCCATGCAAAGCTTTATAGGTGATAAGTTGGAGCTTGAAGTCAACACGGAACTCACCTGGAAGCCAGTGCAGAGAAGACAAAACAGGCGTAATGTGATCATACCTTCTAGTGCGTGCAAGAACCCTGGTCTGCAGAGTTTTACATGAGCTGAGGTTTATTCAACGAAGCAGCAGAGCAACCAGCAAACAGAGAATTGCAGTAATCCAGTCGAGATGTTATTAATGGATTAACTCATTTCTCTGCATCAAATTGGAGAGAAACTTCCTAACTCGAGCAATCTTTATTAGGTGGACTACGCCGTCTTGGAAATATTTTGAATGTGACAATCAAATGACAAATCAGCATTAAAAGTCGAATTCTTGACAGATGTACTAAGTGTACACTCCAATCTACAAAAAATATATATAAAAAAAGAAAACAGGGAACACAAAAATAAGACATCCAAGATCTGAATGAATGAAATATTCTTATTAAATACTTTGTTCTTCACATAGTTGAATGTGCTGATGACAAAAATCCATGAAATTCAATGAAAATCTATGGAAAAAAAAATAAATCAACCCATGGAGGTCTGTATTTGTAGTCACACTTAAAATTAAAGTGTAAAAACACACTACAGGCTGATCTGACTTTGTAATGTAATGTAAATCATCTAACTTGTCAACATGAAAACCATCCTACTTGGTGATTTTAATGTTCACTTAATGGTCGCTCTGGCCCCAGGAATGCAGTTGCAGATGGAGACACTATCTTCACGCTTCTCAACATCACCAGTTGCTAGAGCGCGTTCCTCATGAACGGGGGTTTGGTTTAATGGGGAGAAGCGGTTAGAAGCGCGAATCTGCGAGTGGTGCCGGTTATGAACATGACTAGGTCAACCAGCCGAGGCAGCCTGATGGAGTCCGTTGCAAGCGGCTCTCTCACCTGTTTTGTTCTTGTATTAAGTCAAGGTTCTACTCCTTTATGTTTCCTTAATTTAAAACAAGATGAAGCTAAAAAATATTTCAGCAGCTTCACAGCAACCCTACCCAGAAGTAAACTTTTCACTGAAGTTGCCACAACTTCAGCCATTTTCTTCTTGGTTGCTTTTTCTACCAAAAATCCTTGTATGATAAGTGACAATTTTGTGATATCATGACCACAAAGAAAAGAAAATGTTTTATTACGCTGTGGGTTGGTAGATGGCCAGCACTAGTGCTTTGATAATGAATAATGTAGAATACAGCTGTGCAGGCGATGGATCAAAATTATATTCTCATTAACATTGCGATCACAAAACATTTAATTTCTTCTGGAATTAATTACCCAGGATCTTTACTACTTTTCTACAATGACTGCCGTTCAGCAGAAATATTTAAATGCACATTTCTAGATGACATATAATCTGCTTTTAATGCTTGTATATTAAAATTGGTTTGTTTGTTTATTTCAAGTGTCAGAATGGGTGGGATTGAATATTGTTTCCATCCTCTGATTTCGTTACGCCAGGCAGGTTCAGTCAGGTGTGTGAGGGCGGGGCACACCTGAAAAGTGCAGGCCACGCCCCCTGATCCCCTGCACCTGCACCTGTAGCTGGCACTTCTGTTATCGAACCAAGAACTGAGTTAGAGCGTAGGGCCCATGCAGGCCACCCCATTAATCACAGACAGGACGCGGGGTAACGGGGCGTCCCGCTGAAGTTTGTACAGTCTCCCCGTTTTTTTTTTTTTTTGGTTCAGTTGCTTCGGGCGAAACGGAGCATGGGGATTTTTGCCGTCAGTGAGCATAGCAACGAGGGGCTGATGTTGGTGTTGTGGTCCTGTTTGACGTCTGGAATGCGCAGGACTTTCCTTGGTCCCGCACTGTGAAAGAGGCGCGCGGCTCTAGCACACGTCGTGACTTGACTTCAGAGCTAATTCATTATAAAAAAAAAACCTCTGTCTGGAGGTTATGTCTTGATCTCCTGTGCAGATGAACAGAAAAGCTGGAATGGGAGGCCATGAGCGCCGAATGTCACGCTGAACTAGTTTTGGTTTGTTTTATACCACCATCTAGTGTTAAGGCACGTTCACTCATTTCCTGGAACGTCAGCTTTAACAAACGCAAACCCCTGTCGTTTATTCTTAGAAAAATGTGCCTCCTGTTAATCTCGGCGTCTGAGACCTATGTGACCGTGGCACGGTGAGAAATGGATGTTTCGTTTCTGGTTATGCTCTGAAGCACTGAATCGTGGGGTCAAAGAGATTGACTTCCGCACACATACATACTGCAATAAGAGGTGGTAGTAGCCTAGTGGGTAACACACTCGCCTATGAACCAGAAGACCCGGGTTTGAATCCCACTTACGACCATTGTGTCCCTGAGCAAGACACTTAACCCTAAATTGCTCCAGGGACACTGTCCCCTGAAACTACTGATTGTAAGTCGCTCTGGATAAGGGCGTCTGATAAATAATGTAAATGTAAATGAGATGCTTGTTTTCGCGAAAATGCAATTTGTCCAAGTCTATTGCTTCAGGAAATCTCGAATGTTACCTGTCTGATTAATAAATCCGCTTTCATCAAAGTGGCACAAAATCCGAAACGAGAAAACTTTACGTTGGTTAGCAGGAAGGCCCCCCCGCCGATGTCACTTCGATTCCGCTGCAATGCGCCTTTCGCGATCTGACTTCAGAGACATCATTCTCTCATTATGAATTTTGCGCTGTGTTATGTTTGGCTCGGATGGATGTCTGCTCGAAATTCTGATTCATGCACTCCTCAGCAGAACAAGTCTGCGGGTCAAGTCACCGTCTGCGTGTCCCATAAAGAGCAAACCGGCCCTCTGGGCTTTGTGTGCATGTGCGTGCGTTCCTTTACGGTAGAAAGTGAGGAATGTGAAGTGAAGGCGTTTTTTTCGAACGGGACCAGTTAGACCTGAGGAGCTGCACCTGGTCAGCGGTGTCGCCTTGCAAGAAGCGACGCATGTTCTCGCGGAAAAGGCACAAATAATTACACCCATAATACCAACAACAATGAAGCCCTACGGAGACGGAGCGTCGCAAAGTTTAGACTTTTGTTTTTTCGAAATGGCCACCCTCATTTTCATTTTCACGCATGCAGAGTGAACACACGGCCGATGCGCTTTTTGTTCCACAGCCAACAGTTTGAGCCGTTGTGGCTAAACGATGTCTTGCTGCAGACAATCGAATATTTACTTTACCTTTACTTTGCTTTATTTAGCAGACGCTAAGTAAAGCAGACGCTAAATAAAGGCCTGTAGTGAAGTTTTGGAGGGAACTGGTTATTCTCGTTCTTGTCCCGGAGTTCCTCGAACGTTGGCGCCGGTTTAACACTCGCCGCGCACGTGTTGCGTCCTCTTAGCCCCGGGACAGCCAAGGATTTGCAAACTGGTCTAATCTGTCTCTTGATGAGAGGAGGGACCCTGGGATGGGTCCGCCCCTCCCCCCCTCTTCCCATGCACGTAACGGTCCCCACCCCCCCCCCTGCCACACACGCTTTACTCCACCGCTTTGTCACACCTATTTGTGACATTTGCAAATGTACATTTACAGCATTTACCAGACGCCCTTATCCAGAGCGACTTACAACCAGTAGTTACAGGGACAGTCCCCCCCTGTTAAGTGTCTTGCCCCGGGACACAATGGTAGTAAGTGGGGTTTGAACCTGGGCCTGCTGGTTCATGGGCGAGTGTGTTACCCGCTAGGCCACTACCGCCCTAACAACTGGCTAAACTGGCTAAGTTTAGCAGCAGTCTCTTGTGCAACACGCGTCGCGTCACGCCACCCATGTTCTTCAAATTCGACTATAAATACATAATCAAGCAGACGAGCGACTTTTAAATCCGTCGCCCTGCACACGCCCCTTTCATTTTTTAATTAGCCGGTGCGATTGCCGAGGGAAGGACAGGAGAAGGGGGACACACGGGGGGACATTAATCTGGCTGTGATGCGTTACCATAGCGACGCGCTCCCGGACCCGCCCACTGGCGAGCGTTGTCAGCGGGCATTAACTGGAGGGGGGGGCAGCGCATGCCGACCCACAACCTGATTGGTCACACCTCCCCAGCCCTTGTGCCGAGCGGAGCATTCTGGGTAAGACCCCTCTGAGCGAACGCTCGTTTGTTCTGAGGCAGCGGCTAAAAGAGCTGCCGCGTCGCCCCCCTCCGGTCCGCATGGATTTCAGCAGAGGAGTCGGGCGGGAAAGGCGAAGGTAAATTGTGTGTTTTTTTTGTTTTTTTTTATTATTACATTTAACGTTCCCGCGTTGTCCCGGCCGCGACGTGGACGTGGACGCGTCGCGCCGCGAGTTACAATGGAAAGGGGGTGGGGCCGAAGCGCAGCCACTCGGACAAAGGAAGCTGGATGTGGGGAGTTGTTTACTACCGAAGCGCGGCCGCGGACGGCTCTCCCCCCGCGCCTCCCGCGGCATTTCCACCCAGGACACCTTCACGGGAGATGCGGTCGGGAAATCTACCGTTTCATTTCAATTCCCGGGACTCCCCGCTCAGCGTCATGCTTTGGTCGGCGTGGGGGGGGGGGTTCCTTGTCTCAGGAGGGACTTGTGCAGTTGTTGTTTGTGGAGGTTTTCGAAGCCCCTCTCCTTTCCTCAGCCATGTCAGGGGGCAGCTGCTGTGGGGGGGGGGGGGGCTTTCTAAAAAAAAAAAAAAAAAAAAGAATTATTTTTGGAAGGCGCCTGAAAATGTCTGCCCGGGTCTCCCCTGGGTGAAGTCGGCATGTTTTTTTTTTTTTTATTCCAGTGTCTTTGCGCGGGTTGGTTTTGTTGCACAAACGAGGTCACTTCCTCCTCGCCAGACTCATCTTTACTAATTAACAAGGATGCAGATGCGAGCTGCTTTGCTCCGTTTGACTTACCTCGTCCTTCATTTTGCCACATCATTGTGCCAGAGACCTCATTTTGAAGCCACTGAAGTTCATTTACTATAAATGACAGTGATAAGCGCTTAAAACGCGTAGCTGTGCATCTGCTTGCAATAATCCACGATCTACACCAGATTTTTGGAAATACAGTGTTGGGAACACAGTAAGAGGTCGGATGGGCGTCGTAAATCAGGGCACAGCCGGTTATCTTCAGTGAAAGAGCCTCAAATTGGCCAAAACAGGTTTGTTTTGAACCGCTCTGGAAATGCCGGGAAGCCCCATCTCCCCTGACCGGTGCCGAGGCACGCCTCACATGGACCCATGTGCGGTGCGTCTGTTTACCGCACGCACGTCTCGGGGTAATCCCGCTCAGTCCCTGTGCTTTGGCCGGGGCCTCGGCGGCAATGCTGCCTTCCTGTCCTCGCTTTGCCCGCTTAACCGACCCCATTCTGTGCCAGGCTTGGGCCTTTAGCTGAGCTGCTTACGCCGCGAGCCCAGGTGCCGTGGCGTCCCCCTCTGCCTTTGCAGTGTCCACTAGATCCATATGCAGACCAAACACTGTCGCCAGATGAAATTCAAACTACCAACACAATTAGCATATTTGCAAATGGGAAAATGACATGAGTACGTCGCCTTCGCTTCCTCTGCCAAAATGTCATTTGGCTGTCAAACAACCAGCGGTTCTATAAAACCGTAACACCTGCTAAACAGCTGGAGTCCTGGCGAACTGACCGCGCCGTAACGTGCTCTTCCACTCACTTCTCATCGTCGCAGACGCCGGCGCATCCGGTGAACGCCTGTGCTGGGTGACCACGTTGGGCAACGTGGATGTAATAAATATATCAGAAATCATTTGCCCCAGGACATTTTGTGGTTCAATCGGCAGCCAAGAGGAATGGAGTGGAGCCCACGACTAGATGCCTTATAAAAATCACACCTGCCCTGCAGCTGTAAAACAGGCCTGACGTGTACACAGGTCTAGTTAGCATGAATGCATTACATCTAGGAATGTGTAAGCATGGGTTTCTTTGCTCTGTGTATCTGTTAAAAACTATTCTAAGATGCTATAAAGCTCAAATATATCCATTATATATCCAGTATGTGCGCTATATATATATGTTTGTTAATAATTGCTTGTTGGTTAACATGTCTCTTTAGCTAGTTTTAGTAGCTAGTAACTTGAGTAATAATGTGTGTCTCTCCTCCAGGTGATGTGTCACCCATCAGCATGTCACCCATCAGCCAGTCCCAGTTCATCCCGCTGGGAGATGTCCTGTGTCTGGCCATCTCAGCCATGAACTCGGCCCGTAAAACAGTCACTCAGGAGACCCTCATTGAACATCTGGCCTCATGCTTCCCAGGTACATATAAACAGCCTCACTGTAAACTATATGAAATGTGTTATAGAATAGTGTTATAATCAGAAGTAAGGTGAGAAGTACTGAATGGTCAGAGCTTAAAAAAAAAAAAAAACACCCATTCCAGACCAACCAATGCCCGAGAGGGTTTGGAGGACAGGAGGGGAAATTGCTCATGTGGCAGGGGTTTCTGCACCAGATGTTGAGTTAATGAATGTATCCTCCATTGGATTAATCCCATGCCGAGAGGAACAGGAAGAACAGTAAATGTGCCACGAGGAGCACTTGGGTCAAGTCAACCCATGGAGTTACTCCAGATGTGACCATTGCAGATCTGAGTGAAATATGGGCTTTAACTTCAGAGGCCTACATATTTGTGCTAGAGTGGTATTTAGTTTTTTTTCTGTGTTCTAGTCCCAAACCTTGTTCTTCACATGATTTATTTGTCCACTATACAGAATTTTTGTACATTTTTTTGTGTGCACTAGCATAGTGATTATATCTGGTGTCCTACTTCAGGTGGAACCATTACAATAGACTCTGGAACTAGTTTATTCTGTTTCAATCAGCATTATCAATTGATTTAGGTGTTAATTATGGGCCTGTCCACTGAACCTTTCTTGGATGACATGGATGTAACCAAATTGAACCGACCTGATCCAGTTAATTAACATCTTCTCGGGTTTTGCACAGATGTGAAATGATTGTCATTGTGATACACAGCAAGCACAGCACACGGCTCACACAACGAAATGTCTCCTCTGCATTTAACCCATCACCCTTGTTGAGCAGTGGGCGGCCATGAAAGGCACCCGGGGAGCAGTGTGAGAACTACCAAAAAATTTTTTTTTATTTCAATCCTCTCTATTCCTAATATGCTATACAGGCATTTTCAACATACCCAGTTAGGACAGGGTTGTATGTTATTGTTTTAGTGGTTTCTGTAAGATTTCAGTGAAATTATTTTTTGACATTTCCATAGCATTTTTCCATAACAGAGGAGACCAAACCAAATTTTATGTTTTCAGCACTCTGGCAGGGAAAGTTGTGTATGGACTGATGACAGGAGCCTGTGTTGTGCTCTGGAGCATGTGACTCACATGGAGCTAATTTAATTGGCCAGTTTTATCTACTGCATAATACTGTTAAGAAGGTTTTACAGACAGCACATTGTAATTTTGCTCGTCTGGATGTGTACTCTGACCTCAAAGTTGTTATTTGTGTCAAATATTTTCAGTTGATTACCAGTTAATATGTTAATGACCACTGTTAATAACTGAAGCCTCATTTAAAGGTGCAAGAGCCCTTTTCCTTTAAGACTGGAATAAATAAGTCAGAATGGTTGAAAGACCAGTATGATGTAATATCAGGAAAGTTCATGGTCTCTATTGCACAGAAAAATCTGTCTGTTAAGATGTGTTTTTTATTGGTGTGTGTAGGGGTAACTTGTAATTATCCCCCATTCTTTATCTCAACAGTCTTAATTCAGACTCAGTCAGACTCCTCAGTAGTTGCATTTAAAGAGGCTGATTAGGCGGAACATCACTGGTATATTCCACACATTCCATTTCAGAGCTTTATTTTAAGACCGATTGAAGAAACGCATGTGATGTGCTCGCCCCACTATTTTATTGACTGCTGCAAGATTGCGGTGAGTGTGAATGGGGTGGTGCCGGTTGTAAATTTCTGTTTTGCTGCAGTCTGCATGCGCAGTCAGAGAGTTGCATCACATGGGACTAGTAGAAAAGGGCACCATGATGAAACACGCTGTAATACCACCAGCAGAATACAGCAGTGCGATGGAGCGTTAGAATTCAGATGAGGGGCAGACAAGGTTTTGTGTCTTATGTCAAAGACATTCTAAAAGGACGTCTGGGTCTGAGGACATCTTTGGTCTAAGCCACGTCTTTTGTTTCTAATTAGCATGGGGGTGGTACTTACCAAAGGGAATACCAGTCAACAGGCTGATATGGAGTGAAGGCTTGCCTGTCTGTCCCTGGGCAAGACACTTAACCCTAAAATTGTTCCAGGGAGACTGTCCCTGTAACTACTGATTGTAAGTCGCTCTGGATAAGGACGTTTGATAAATGCTGTAAATGTAAAAATATACTACAAACATCTTACTGGAGTATACGGCAGGACACTTAAATTGCATACCATTGCAGGTTGGAACTGTTTTGGTAGACACAAATTAGGCTTGTACTTTTAATGTTGTTGTTGTTAAGTGTAAATGCTATTTAAGAACATAAGCAATAATTGCCTACTTATACACTCTTATTTTATCATGCAGGTGTGCCTACGCCAAGTCCGGAGATCCTCCGGCATACTCTCAATATTCTGGTGCGCGAGAGAAAGATATACCCGACCCCTGAGGGCTACTTCATCGTCACTCCTCAGACATACTTCATTACGCCCTCCCTTGTCCGGAGCAGCAGCAAGTGGTACCACCTGGATGAGAGGATACCGGACCGGATACAGCAACAGTGCACTTCCCCTGTCTCTGGGACCATGACCCCCTCCACTTCGGGCTGTGTGAGGGAGAGATCCCACCACAAAAACCACTATGATCCTTATGGCAACAGCTATGGGGAAGACTTGCCCAGTTACCATGCTTCTACCCTGCAGAGGAAGTCAACTAAGGAGCACAGAGAACCCTATATCCCACCATCGCAGCCTCAAGCTTCATCCACAGAGAAAAGCAAGAGCACCATTAGCTTTCCTTTCAAGACTGACACACTGGGCAGTAAAAACAAGGAGGGTGGTGGTTGTGGAAGTGAGAAGCAGTCCAAGAAGTTTGGTCTCAAGCTATTCCGACTGAGCTTTAAGAAGGACAAGACCAAACATCTTGCGACCTTCTCTGCCCAATTTCCACCTGAAGAGTGGCCTCTTCGTGATGAGGAGACGCCCTCCACGGTGCCCCGGGATGTTGAGATGGAAATCATCCGGAGGATCAACCCAGATCTGACGGTGGAAAACCTGGCACGGCACACTGCGGTGATGAAGAGGCTGGAGGAAGAGAAGGCCCAGCGCAGCAAAGCAAATTCTTCGGCACAGCAGAGCAGTCGGAGCAAAAAGAGCCGGAGCCACCGCAAGGCACAGCAGGGCAAAGCCTCTCGATCCCACAGCAAAACCCGAGCCTCCAGGGGGGACCCATCCGAGGGCTCCAATTTGGACCTTGCTGGCGAAAGAGACTACAAGTTTTACAGCTCGTCATTGGTGCGCTCACCACGAGAAGCCATGTACTCTATGGAGCGTAACCGTGGAAAGTACATGGTGCACAGTAACCCCAACATTGTGGAATCCAACTTCACGACAACACCTGAGTGGGATGTTTCTGCAGAGCTGGCCAAGCGCAGGACAGAAGCGCTCTTTCCAGAGCCATCCCGAGCAGCTTCGCACTCCAAGGTCCATCGCAGTCACAGCCATACGCAGGAGAGGAAGTCACGCAACGAGAGGTCTGAAAAGGCCAAAGAGAGATCACGGTCTATGGACAATTCGAAGGGCCCCTTGGGGTCTCCATTTCTGGACACCCCAGAAGGTTTTGAGTGCAGTCCCCAAGATGGGACGCGGTACTACACTGATGATGGGACCTTGAGAGCCTGTGCTCAGGCATCCCACTATTCCCGGGCTGTAGTATCTGCCACTGCTGCTAAGTTGAACACTGATGTCTGTGTGCCTGAAGTAGGGAGGGTACCACTGGAGGACGCCATGGTTTGTCAATTGGTAGAAAAGAGCAAAAGTAGGGATAGTTTGCCAGGTTTTAGTGACCTCAAGGCTTGCTCTCCCAAGCCACTTGCTGAAGACAACTACTTCCAATGTAGCACGCTGACCGATTTGGTTTTCTCAGCACCGCCTCCCCAAAACTTTTTGACAGATGCTGTCAGACAGACCCAACTTCCAGCATCTCCTCACTGTACTCCTTTGGAATACAAAGACGACGCTGCCAAGGGACAGAACGCCATTTTATCGGTACCCTCTCAGTTACCCGAGCCACTGCCCAATGGCCTGTTGGGACACCAGCACAGCTCCAACTTGGGTGCTGTGGACAAAATGGCAGAGACCTTTAGCCAAGATGTTTTGCTAAAACCCCCTGAATATGTTGAAAGTGGCTACCCAATTTTTGGTGCACTCTCTGTGACTTCACCGAATGCCAACGCAGCTGACGTCCTCGATGGCCAGGAGCACTTTGAGAAGCCGCTGCCCGTGCCTCCTCCAGCTTGCCAGGACCAGGCCACATGTGCGGAAGCAAACACGACCTTCGACTACTACAACGTTTCTGACGACGACTCCGAAGAAGCCACCCACAAAACTGCGAATGAGCAAAAGGACCTGGAGGAAGGTGGTACAATGCAGTGGCTGCTCGAGCGGGAGCGGGAGCGCGACCTCCAGCGGAAGTTTGAAAAGAACCTCACATTCCCCAGACCCAAGGAGAGCGAGAACAACAGCAGTCAAAAGTCCGCTCACTCCACTCGGCTGGACAGCATGGACAGCAGCAGTGTGACCGTGGACAGTGGCTTTAATTCACCACGGTAAGGCATGGCGCACACATCAGCCATCACCGATGCGGTACACACCGGGCCCATTCTGACAAAAGTCCTAAATCGTGGGGCACTCGTTCAGTGTCTCCTAGGAACTCTAGGCCCTTGTGTCTTTTTCCCCTAATACCTGTGTTCTTGAGTTCTGTGGTGTTTAATGTGACTGTGGTCCTTGTCTTCCTTATTCCACATCAACCGCTACATGTGAGCCTGAAACCTGTTTACAACATTATATATTTGTTTGTTTGATTTGATTTTATATATTTCTGTTTATCGTTATGTGACCTTTCGCCCTTAGTCATTATTGTCCACATGTGCTTCAGCTTTTTTAATTTTGCTGCGCAGTTACCTGACCCATTGCTGCATGGTGTGCGCGAAATGTACGTAGGACATTTTAACAACTTGATTTTGAGTTTACAGCTGGCAGCGAATAATAATTTAAATATGTACTACTGTACCTCACCAGTGTCTTGAAATTTTTGTAGTTCTCTGAAACGGTGGTGTTATTGGCGCACCACGCAACACAAGACTTATTCCTTATGACCCTTTGCTATACCTATTCTGCTAACTCATATTTTGTTTGTAACCTCATACTCCGTAGACCTCAGACTGAACCAGACTGTAAGGATAGTCACTATCTGTGTTTAAAATATGCATTTCGCTCAGCTGTTTACAAGCATTGCGTTCAAAAAGTGCAATTGGAAATTCAAGAAGATATAAGCACTATTTCCACCAGCCTCAGGTTAGCATATGGACTACGGCTGACTGCGAATGTCTCGAAACGTCAGTAGCCTGTGACACAAGTGCCAATACATGTTTTTTGACCGGTGCAGTGCATGGCATTTCATTATTTTGTGTCTGAAGTGTGATGTTTGTTTTGAGGTCAACCAGTCTCAAAATTAAAAAATATATTTTGTTTTCATTGTGTATTGCTTGTAGCCTTTTGTGTTTTGTGCCTTTCCTTCTTTCCTCCCCTTTCCTCTATGTCCAACCCTTTTTTTTTAAGACATAGACCTATTATTAGATTCCAAACACAGCAAAAATGGGTCAAATGTGACTATTGGAATTTAATTGATTTTTTTTTTTTTTCCCTGCCTCTACCCCTGGGCTCAGAACATGTGACTTAATGCTGACAAATCCGACAGTAGTGAAAAGTGAAATAAGTAGTTTAGGTTTAAAGTCATGTATCATCAGAGCTTCTCGAACCCCTCATGTCCAGTGTAGCAAAGATCGGCTGATCCATATGCTGCCCAGCGGCAGTGTACAGTTCAACTGCGCCACAGATGGAGAATCAGTGACCAGAAGCCAATCAGCTCTCATGGGTGACTTGTTCTATCAGCGATGGATGTCTGTGCAGAGTCAATCATGTCCTGTCCAGTTGTAGGAACCAGTGGTCCGGTTGTTTCACCCACAAACACTGATTTATAGGTGCAATCCTGGTGGCTTATTGGTGGGTTCACCAGACCAGGTCACCTTCAGATGCTGATGTGATGCTTTTTTTTTTCAATTTGGGGTGGTAATAGCCTAGTAATTGCCTATGAATTAGAAGAACATAAAAGGCATCTAATAAATGCTGTAAATATAAATATTTCACAGCAAGCAGTGAACTGTATGTGCTGCATCGTTGTGCCTATAGTAGCCAGAACCCTGTCTCCAGTTCACTTCTGTGACTCTCTTTTGACCACTATGTACCCGAAACCCTCCACCAGACCTGTTCTGACCCAGTCACCCAGCATTATAGTCAGGTCCATGTCAAAGTCACTTGAATCCACACTCTTCTAGCACATCAACTTAATACCCTTATATCATTTCACCTTCAGTTTCAGTAGCTTGGACTTTTGTGGTGTCTTCAATTCAGCATTCATACTTTATAATGTTTTCTTTTATTCTTTTTTGCATAATGTAGCATGCTATTATTGAATATTAAAATCAATATAGAAAATCTATATAGAACTCAATAGAACAAAGTTACTCTGAATTTTCCTACAATGTGCAGCATTCATGCACAAGTGTGCAGAATTTCAATGCTGTTCGGCATCTTTAATAAAATTTTATCCGAATTCCTTTGGTTTAATGAAATTTAAAAAGGAAAAAAAAACAACAACATTATACTTCACTGTTGACTCCTTTTCTTCATTCTTCTTTTTCTTACACATTTCCTGTCTTTCCTTCTATTCTCTCCCACTTTTCACTCAGCACACGGGAAAGCCTGGCATCCAACACATCCAGCAACGTTGAGAGCAACAGGCGGCAAAACCTTGCACTGAGTCCAGGACACATTGGCTCACACAACCCCCCGCCATACCCCTTCCGGAACCTTCCTGAGCCCCACAACACCCGACCTGAGAGGCTGCAGAAAAAGTGTTTAGCGTCGATCACAAGTGTTTAAAATGGGGTTGTACTTCTGTCAAACGTGTTTAGCAAAGTACTGTAAGTATTATACTAGTTTCCAGTCCCCTTCACGCACATGAAATAAAAAAAAAATTATAATTTTACGGGTAGCTAAGCAACAATTTCAACATTTTCATTTACGGCTTATCTGGCGAGGGTGATTGAAGAATGAACTGAAGTCTCTTTCTCTCAGGTCTCTCATGCAAATTCATAAATGTCCACAAAACCGTAACTGTTTTTGTTGGGGCGACAGGGATGACGTGGCTAAAGCATAATTCTAGATATGCTTAATAAATACGGGCAGAGGGGTTTGACCGTCGCTGCTCTGCACGTCTTCAGTTAAGTCCCTTCCTGCCACATTCCACTTTTCAAACACTGTACGAAATATAAATATATTTCTTTGACAAACTTTACATCGGAAAACCCAAAGCAATTGTCTTTTATTTCTGCAATTCTGTTGTTTGACGTAAAGTCCATCGTAGCCCTATTTTTGCCCATTCTATGCCCATACCTAATCCATGGCCTAGTGGGACAGATGAAAATTCGGGAGAGAAGATCAGGGCTGAGTTTCGCATGTTGTGCTCTCGAGCTGGACTGAAGGGGCACTTTCATTGACAGTCCATGCCACATGCAGTGATTCATGACTTGGAATTGGATTTGGGGACACGAGGACAGATAATACAAAAACATCCTGTGCTTTCTTGGAGCATATATATATAAATATTTTCGTTGTGGGTTTGCACTTCAAAATCAGATCTCAGAGCCAGACTGAATGGATTCACAGTAAATACTGCACACGTCTACCTCCTCATGTCAAATGGCAAAAAGAAAACGCCACAAGTGGTTTGGCCAAGTTGAACTAGTTCACTGTTATCAGCCTCCATACTTTGAACGTGACATAATCGCAATTTTGAACTATTGTTTCAAGTGCTGTTTGTTCCCCTGCCCTCACAATGATAGCGGTAATGTTAAGAGGCCAAAGGGTGTTCAAAATGTTGTCGTGTGTTTTATTTGAATTCTGCACACACTTGGGCTCTCGCCATATGCACCGAAATGTGTGTCCTGGCCCTCTTGGATGGATATCGCCGGAAAAGCTGCTCTATTATTTCATTATAAAAGGAACACCAATGGAGATGGGGACAGTTTTCCATGCATTCGTTGCCATTCCAAATGCAATGTGGTGCAAAATCAGCTAACATTCTGCAGCCAGGACTGCCTTCTAACACATTTGCACTAAACATACCTACCTGGTAACCACACAAATCCATCCAAGAAGGTTTTTTTTTGTTATTGTGAAATCTGTTTTGTAGGAAAAACAAACAACAACAAGAACAAAAAGAATGAAGCATCCATGAATCGTCTTCCCCATTGATGTGAATGACTTCTCATGCCATTGCACCTTTACGCTTTCATGGTGTTCCTCGGTCATACTTGGCATATTAACTTATAAGAGGGGATTTTTGTAATGTCAATACATTTGTAGGTTTGTTGGTGTTTACTGTAACTGTGTATATGATTTACCCTCACTGAATGGTGAAAACTTTTTAAGACAATAAAAAAAACAACACATTTGTTACCTCTGGAGATCATGTATTTATTATTTTTATTCTAATTTAGTATCTTACCATTTAATTCCGAAATCGCACTATTACGTTTGTATGTTGTAGGGGCAGTGGTGTCCTTGCGCTTAAGGAAGCGGCCCCGTAATCGGAAGGTTGCCGGTTCGAATCCCGAGCTCACCAAGGGTGATGGGTTAAACGCAGAGGACACGTTTCGTCGTGTGCACCGTGTGCCGTGCTGCGGTGTTGCACAATCGCTTCGCATTTTTTCACTTGCGTGTGTGCACATGTCACAGCGGTCGGGTTCGTGTAGCCTTAAGAGACCGCCAGGGGGCGCAAAAAAGCGGCATCACCCCACAGCGGCGCCACATCACGTCTTCTCACCTTTTAAATACACCCCGGATAAAGGAGCATCGGGACGCTCTCGGCGGTTCTTTAATCATTATTTCTTTTATTGTTTTCATCCCTTCCCTTTTGTCTTTTCAACGTACCCGTGAGCGCCGTGACTCCGCCAGAAACACGCGGGCCGGCGAGGCGTCGTCACGGGCAGCGACGCGGCGCCCTGATTGGCCGGACGCCCGGCGCGCGTCTCCAGAAAAGCACTTTGTCCCGTCAGGCCGAGCAGCGCATGGTCGGACTTTCCAGGGAGGCTCGCAGGTCGGTGCAGGTCTTTTTTTTAAATTTTTTTATTGCGCGTTTTTTTTCTTCATTTTTTTATTTTTTTAAAACTTGCGTCGTTTGCGTCGCGAAGGACCGGCACGAAGGACCGAGCACGTGGGCAACAAACAAACTGTTGTTGTTTAGTCCTCGTTGGCGAGTACAAAGTATATAGATATAGATATAGCTATATAGATAAGAAGGCGCGAATGCGTGCGTGCTGTTTTGTCGGCTGCCGGTTACCGGGGTGGGAGGCAGAGCCGCTCGTCCAGTTTCTCCAATTATCCGGGAAAAGTTGTCCGGAAGCAGGGACGCGTCGTGGAGTGGAGGGGGGAAAAAAACCCCACAATGATAAGCTAATGGACGTTGAAAGCACTTTTTGGCGGTTTTTCTTAAGCAATACAATTAATGCATTATTATCATAGGCGTTTTGCTGTGCTAAGAATTAATTGGTGCTTAGAAGTTACAAGTTCTAATGAATGCATTAAACATTGTCATATATATATATATATATATATATATATATATATATACACACACACACACACACACACAGTACAAGTCAAAAGTTTGGACACCTTCTCATTCAATGTGTTTTCTTTATTTTCATGACTATTTACGTTGGTAGATTCTCACTGAAGGCATCAAAACTATGAATGAACACATGTGGAGTTATGTGCTTAGCGAAAAGTGGAGACCCGACCTCCACAGTCACCGGACCTGAACCCAATCCAGATGGTTTGGGGTGAGCTGGACCAACAAGTGCTAAACACCTCTGGGAACTCCTTCAAGACTGTTGGAGAAGCATTTCAGGTGACGACCTCTTGAAGCTCATCGAGAGAATGCCAAGAGTGTGCAAAGCAGTAATCAGAGCAAAGAAACTAGAATATAAAACAAGTTTTCAGTTATTTCACCTTTTTTGTTAAGCACATAACTCCACACGTGTTCATTCATAGTTTTGATGCCTTCAGTGAGAATCTACCAACGTCATGAAAATAAAGAAAACACATAAAGTAAAGTGATTGTCATTATGATGCACAGCACAAGGTTGGATGGGAAGGTGTCCAAACTTGTGGCCTGTACTGTGTGTGCGTGTGTGAGAGAGAGAGAGAGTGTCATATTTGCCGGTTTCTCTGTTGTAGGGGGGCTAAACGTGGACACACATTTGGTCTCTACATATAATTCAGGTACTGCAGAGATTAGCTGCTGCTGCTGATGGGACCGTTTTGTTTCCTGACCTCTGAACAACTACAGAGTCTCACACGGCCAGACATCTTGTTTGCCTTCCGTGGTAACGTGATGCAATCGCATGTGCCGCGAAGGGTGTGGAATTTTCAGTGTCAACAGTAAGTCGGGCCCGAAAAAAACAGGCGAGCCGGCTTCCCTTGGCAGGCCCGAAGCGGCGGGGCGCTTCTGTGCCGCTCTGTCGGCGTGTGCTCTGCAAATTCTGTACATTCTTCTTCACGTCAGACGCAGCAGCTGGAGAGACTTTCCAGTCCACGTCACCACTCGCCCGGCCCAGTCGGGTGACTTGTGTCCCGGGGCCATCTTTGGACCCCACCCCCACCCCGGCAGACCAAGTTTAGACGACCGGTGGGGCGGTCGGATTACCTTTGGCCTAGAAGCCGCTTGGGATGAGTGTGGGTCAGAGTGAGAGTGGAGATTGGCCAGTTCACGCTTGCGAGAGCAAAGCTACCCCCCCCCCCCAACACACACACAGAGGTCACTATATTGATGTCCTATCAAAATTGAGCCAAGTTGCATCTTCCTGGACTTTCTGTAAATCTACCCCCCAGAGCTGTTGCATGCTCTTGCCGCAGCCGCGTTATTGGTCGCCTCAAGCCCTCCGTCCAATAGGGCTTTCCGGGGGGGAGCTGAGCAGGTTTTGACCTTTTGTTTAGTGTCCAATCCCATGGCTTGCACATAAACCTGTTGCAGCGGCCCATCAGCCATTACCTGACCCCTCCGCCCTGGTGCTGGTCCGCAGGTTGGAGAAGTGGCTCGGAAACTGGGCAGTATATATACATTTTTTATTTTTTTTTTTTTTTACTTTCCTTTATTCTTTGGGGACTTTTTCTTCTTTCTGGTGAGAGGTGTGTGTTTGTGCCTGTGTTGTGTTTTTGTGGTGTGACTATTTCTGGGTCACATGTGTGCTGGGTCACCTCGGCTCCTCGCGCTGCACTCTGGCCATGGCCTGTTGGTCAAGTCAGTGTCGTGGCTGAAGGACGCGGTCTTCTTTACTGTCGCAGTTCCATCAGGATCCTTAAAGCGGAGTTTAAAGCTCGACTATGTTGGCTATAGATAGACGGCGGCCGTGTGCTGGCGTTGTAAGTACGGTGCGGTGCAGGCGTTGCATGTGCATGGCTTGAGGTTCTCTTCTTCTCAGTTCTTAGATAGCTAATGCTGTCAATGCCATGAATTATACTGGCCGTCTGTTATGGCATAATCATAATAATAATGCGTTGTGAAAGGCAGCGCGGGAGGTTCGTGGCATCGCCTCGAATGAACTCGTCCCTCCTGGCGGCGTGGTTCTTGTTTATAGTTATGTTCTTCGCCCGACGTGAAGAGTCTGTGTTTTCACCGGCGATTAGATGGAGGGTCTTAAAATAAACTGTGAAGCAGCGGCTCCAAAGTGGGTGAAAAGTCATAGTGGCCAAAGTCAGAGAGGTCATGCTGGTCGACAATAGCTGCTCTTATGTTTTGTGTGGCAGACCTTTAGCCTAGTTTTCCTATCTCGCGTCTTGTGGAAAATTCCACATTTAAAAAAAAAAAAAAAAAAAAAAAAGAATAAAATATGTGAAGAATAGAAGCTTACTGTCATATGGGGTAAAAACACAACAGTTCAGACCATTATTCTCTCTGTTTATATGCAACAATAACCGTTATAATATAAAGTAATAAACGATGTAAAATAAAAAATAGAATCACTGCTATTTCAGGTTCAATAATAAAATTGTCAATGGTCATAGTTCAGATCAAAGTTTAGATTTCTTTTTTTTTTTTTTTTTTTTTTAAATGTAAGGTGTTTTTAAGTGTGTGTCAAGACAAGGGACTGAGACGAGATAACGCCGCCGGTCGATTGGACTTTCAGCCTTTAGATAACACAACTTTGGGTGTGACATCATTCCCACCGGGCTTTACGAGTGCCGTTCGGTGCTCTTGATTGATTCCAGTTCATTTACATTTCAGGCATTAATCAGCCGCCCTTATCCAGAGTGCCTTACAATCAGTAGTGGGTGGCGGTAGCCTAGTGGGTAAAACACTCGCCTGTGAACCAGAAGACCCAGGTTCAAACCCCACTTACTACCATTGTGTCCCTGAGCAAGACACTTAACCTTAAGTTGCTCCAGGGAGACTGTCCCCTGTAAATACTGATTGTATGTCGCTCTGGATAAGGGCGTCTGATAAATGCTGTAAATGTAATGTAAATGTAAATTGTGTCCCTGAGCAAGACACTTTAACCCTAAATTTCTCCAGGGGGGACTGTCCCTGTAACTACTGATTGTAAGTCGCTCTGGATAAGGCCGTCTGATAAATACTGTAAGTGTCTTGCTCAGGGACACAATGGTAGTAGGTCAGGTTTGAACCTGGGACTTTGTGGTCTTCTGGCTCACAGGCGATTGTTTTACCCGCCAGGCCACTGATCGTGTTTGTGTGTTGCCAGACAGAGACGGTAAATCGGCAACATGCAGATTCAGGAGCTCCTGAAACAGGCGCAGCCGCCCAGCGTGGACGACGTGAAGCAGTACCTGTCCAGCCTGTCCCCCAAGACCCTCATTAGCATGGGGGCCATTGCTGGCCTCGTGTCCTACTGGTACGCCACGCGACCAAAAGCCCAGAAGCTGCCTTGTGACCTCAGGCAGCAGTCTGTGCCGGTGAAGGTGAGTTCCTCTGTTGTGTCAGTTGCACGTGGGACTGTGTTGCCAGATTGGTATTTTTGGGGGGAATTTTTTATTTTTTTTTTTATTATGGAATTCTACCCCAAGTGAGAGAAAATTACCTATAAATGCAAGCCTGCATGTTAGCATTTTGTGAAATCGATCTGATTGGTGTTCTCTTTCTCAGGGTGAGGAGTTTGCTAGAAGGTCAGCGCTGATCGGAGACAAGTTGCTGACGTACTACTTTGAAGATGCAAAGACCCTTTACGAAGTTCTTCTTCGGGGACTGCGGGTGTCGAGTGAGTCGTTCTTTAGCACTATGTTACATGTGGTGAGGAGATTGTATTGCCAAGGACTTCATCCGCCCGGACTTCAACATCCAAGATGCCAGCTCCCTGAGAGTTAACCTGCGCTGAAGCCTGCAGGGCCTTGAGCATTTCTGTCTTATATATTCACAGAGTACGCTCCCCTTTCTAACTTCAGGCTGGTTGCTGTGGTGGAAATTTCAGCCTGTTTCTTTTCATTTGAACTGATAATGCTAACAATGGCCATTTTGATTGGTGTGACATCATTCCCAGATCCAGTTTCGTCTTAGCGAGTCAAATGGAACACAGCGTGGAACAGCCACTATGACTGCAGAGTGGATAAATAATCCGTGTTGTAATATGGGTCTAATAAGTCCCCTAATGATTTCTACACATAGATATGTTATGTTGTATTTAGTCTTTTGCATATTGGGTGTTTCCATTTTATTTATTTTTTTTGCATGTAGACCAACATTTGCATAGAAGCTGCTCTGTCTGGTCATTTCTATTTTTATATGTTATGTGGATGATCTTGGGTAGAAGGGTGGATTTTAGGAACATCTGTATGTTGCAGACAACGGCCCATGTCTTGGATCAAGAAAGCCCAAACAGCCATATGAGTGGATCTCGTATTCAGAGGTAACGATTATTTTTTTTTTAATTTAACCTCTGGGGGGGGGGGGTCACATGTCTGCCATTTTAATGTCCTCTGTGTGGGTACAGGTGGTGGAGAGGGCGGAAGCCCTGGGCTCAGCATTCATCCACAGAGGCCACTCCAAAACCCAGGACCCTCACATTGGCATCTTTGCGCAGAACAGACCAGAGGTGAGCACCAGGCTGTCCAACTTGGAATAAAGTTACACACAGTCACCTAAAGGAACATTCCAGGAGAATCATTTCCTTTGAGCTTGATGTACAATGAATATTTTTTTTTTTTTTGTCATTGTGAAACACTGCAGCAACTTTATCACCCTCGGTGAGCAGTGGGCGGCCATGAAAGGCGCCCAGGGAGCAGTGTGTGGTGACTACCTTGACCTAGGGTGTCACCTTGGCGGCTACGGGTCCGCTGCTAATGTGTTGCATATTGAGCAGCAGACTTTTTGTAACAGCTTTGTGTGTGTGTGTCTGCTTCAGTGGACCATTTGTGAGCTGGCCTGCTACATGTACTCGCTGGTGTCCGTCCCCCTCTACGACACCCTTGGAGCCGAAGCGATCGACTACATCATTGACAAAGGTGGAGAGCTTCTTTCACGATCCGTCTGTCCTTACTATGTTGGTAACACGTTGTAAAAGCGTGTGCATGCATCTCCTGAGCTGTCCCGTGTGTGCTTTTGCACAGCGACCCTCGCCACGGTGGTGTGTGACGTACCTGCGAAGGCACACTCGGTGCTGGACTGCGTTTCTGCGAGGCAGCATTCTGTTCGCACCATAGTCATGATGGAATCATTCGATTCGGACCTGGCGGCCAGAGCTCAGGCCTGCGGTATACAGATTCTCACCCTCAAAGATATGGAGGTGATTTTTTTTTTTTTATTGTACAATAATACATTATGATGTACTCTTCTCTTTATTTACTCGTCGTTAATGTTCGTAACTCTCTTTTCTTTTTCCAGGTCATTGGAAAGGCCAATCGGCAGCAGCCTGTCGTAAGTTGTACAGAGAAACCATCTTTCACTGGCCAGCGGTCTTTCATTCAGATCAAAGACACTCTTGTTTCTTTCTCGATTTCAGCCCCCGCGGCCCGATGACCTCGCCGTCATCTGCTTCACCAGTGGAACCACAGGTAAGCTAGTCCGTGTAAAACACCAGCGCAGTGTTGTCCAGCGTTCTAATCCTCCTGAGCTGTGTGTTTTTTATAAACCGTAATCTGCTCAGTGTCATGAGATTTCAAGGTTGCTGGTACGATGACCCTCCTTTTTTCCCCCCTCCCTCTTCTCTGTTTAGGAAACCCTAAAGGGGCCATGCTCACACACGAGAACGTGGTGTGCAACTCCTCCTCGTACATTAAAATGACCGAGGTAAAATAACCACCAACTGCGGAGGTGACCCTCCACACGAGTATCGAGGTGTGAGCTTCTGATGTAGAGCTGCGCCCTGTCGTAATAAAAACCATGAAACATCATGTTATGTAGCGTGCCTGCCAAGTTGAATAAAAGCCCTTTTTGCCAGTGTCTCCATAGATATATGTGTGGAGGCCACTAACCTTGAGCTTTTGTCAAAATGGTGATTCGTCTGTGGTGCGTCCTGTGATCCACCTTGTTTCCTTTCCCCAGTCTTGCTGCCCCCTAAACAGCAGCGACATCCATATATCTTACCTGCCTCTGGCCCACATGTTTGAGAGAATCGTGCAGGTATTGTCTTTAGATGTTTTAAAGTGACTAAATATATACTGTGTGTGTGTGTGTGTGTGTGTGTGTGTGTGTGTTTTATATATATATATATACATAGCCTCCATTATATATTTATTATGATCTGTGCTTGTCTCCCAAGGTTGTGATGCTGAGTCACGGGGGCCGCATAGGTTATTTCCAGGGAGATATCCGTTTCCTGAGCGATGACCTCATCACGCTAAAGCCAACCATCTTCCCTGTGGTCCCACGCCTGCTCAACCGCATGTATGACAAGGTGAGACGGCAGCCATATTGCATGGGGGTTGTGGCAGTTAGGGCAGAGCTGCCAGTGCAAGTCCGCTTATCCCCCTTCAGATACTTGGACAAGCGAACACCCCGCTGAAGAGGTGGCTGCTGGACTTCGCCGCGAGGAGGAAGCAGGCTGAGATGAACAGGGGAATTGTGAGAAGAAACAGCATCTGGGACCAACTGATCTTCAGGAAAGTGCAGGTAACCAAACCCAAACATTAGACTATTCTCTAGTAAAAAAAAAACACAACTCTGCTGCGGGTACGTTGGATCAGCACGTTTATCAAAAATGGCGAGTCTTCGCTACCTGACCTGCATGACCTCTGAGCAATAATTCACAAAATAGTATCAGCTTTGCCCATTTGAGGTGGTGTAAGTTTAGCAAAGTCCTCTAGCAAAGTAACGATGGCTGATTACTAAATAAATGACAAAAAATGCATTCACCATTTAATTCCTTTTTATTCTTTTTCTTTTTTTCATGATCAAAATTTAATAAAATAATTTTTTCATGCAGTCTTTTGATTGATTTAAATGTAATTAAAGAATGCACAGATGTGCCGTGCATGTCCATGGGGGTAAAAGCTGTATGAAGGTATTTTACTGTTCAACATTTGGCTCCCCCTCCAGGCCAGTGTGGGTGGCAGCGTGAAGGTGATGCTAACCGGCGCCGCTCCCGTCTCTGGCACCGTCCTCACGTTCCTGCGAGCTGCGCTCGGCTGCCAGGTGAGGGCGTTTTCACTCGAGTCGCAGAGCGTCTCTGTGTTGTCCCTTCTGTTGCTGACTGCCCTTTGCTTTCAGTTCCTGGAAGGATACGGGCAGACGGAGTGCACTGCTGGGTGCACGGTCACCCTCTCAGGAGACTGGTCAGCCGGTAACAAGCGCTCAACTCGCTGCCGTATCAGCAGGCTCCAGAGGGTCCAGCATCAGTGACACTTTTTTTTTTTCTTCTTTCTTATTTGTAGGCCATGTTGGAGCCCCCATGCCATGTAACGCTGTAAAACTGGTGGACGTTGCGGAGATGAATTACCTTGCTGCAAATGGAGAAGGCGAGGTGCGTCTGTCTTTATACTTTAAACATTTCATAACGAGACAGATTTTACATTTCTTCATTTGGTTCTAGGTTTGTGTGAAGGGACCAAATGTGTTTAAGGGATACTTGAAGGACCCCGAAAAAACTGCCGAGGCCATCGATGAAAATGGATGGCTCCACACTGGGGACATTGGGAAATGGCAGCCTGTGAGTGCGCCTTCTCCTGCTGGGCTAGACATCCATCTTCGCTGATCAGAATATTTATATATAATAAGTATAGCCACTTGTGGTATGTCCTTCTGTCTGATCTGCATGAACAGAACGGCACCTTGAAGATTGTGGACCGGAAGAAGCACATCTTCAAGCTGGCCCAGGGAGAGTATATTGCTCCAGAGAAGATTGAGAACATCTACATCAGGAGCGACCTCGTGGCACAGGCCTTTGTCCACGGAGACAGTCTTCAGGTGCCAGCAGCCAAATAAAAATTCGCATTTGGACACCCTATCGCAACTTGCAAACGATATATGATAATATGTGCGTTAAAACCTGATGAGAACAAACACCTTCTCAGTAGGTTTCAGGCAAATAATGTTTATTGTAGAGATGGAGCCAGTTTGCCTTTTTATAGGCGTTCATATCAGCTTTGAGCATAAGACTTATAGAAGTCTAATCATTATAATAATGTTATTTGTCATTTTCAAAGGCTTGCCTTGTGGCCATCATTGTACCAGACCCTGACACACTTCCTGCATGGGCCAAGAAAAGAGGGCTTCCGGGATCATTTCAGGAACTCTGCAGGAACCAGGTCTAGTCCTTTAGTGCGACTTGCAGACGGTTGCCCTCAAAGTCAAGTGTGGAGTATTATTAACGTGCGACTGATTTCTATAAGCAGGATGTGAAGAAGGTGATCCTGGAGGACATCGTGAGACTGGGCAAAGAGGGCGGCCTGAAGTCTTTTGAACAGGTGAAGTTCAGTAAATGACTACATGCACATCATTTTGAGTGATTTTATGGTTTTTGTACGTACGGTTTTTGTAGAAAACAAGGCTTTTTTTTTTTTTTTTTTTTTTTTTTTTTTTTTTTTTTTTTGCTCGCTCAAGTGCTTGTAAAAGTGCCTGATTATCTTCTAGTTAATGATTTGTTGAGATGAAGCTGATGGGTGCAAATATTCCACTTTGTTGTTTTTGCTGACCAGGTAAAGGATGTTGCATTGCACAGTGAAATGTTCTCCGTCCAGAACGGCCTTCTGACCCCCACCTTCAAAGCCAAGCGCGCCGACCTCAGGAACGCTTTCAGGCAGCAGATCGACGAGCTCTACTCCGACATAAAAATGTAGTCCAGCCCAGGTTCTACGGACTCTGCATGTTTGCCCCGTTTTTTTTTTTTTTTTAAAAGACCTACAGAAACACCATAATTTCTGGTTCCTATGGAAATACAACTCCAAGACTCCGCCCTCCTCATGACTGAGTGCATCCAAAATGCAACCAGTTGTGTGTCTACACTCCAAATTCATGCCATATGCCTAGATTTTTACCTCATGCCTTCTGTTGTCTGCTTTAGGGTCGAGATCACTTTTATTGTACTACATGGAAGCTGTTATTTTTAAAGGGAAAAATAGGTATCTTTTTAAATTCAGTACATACACATCCATTTAAATGGGTTTTTAATTGCAGTTGGACTGATATCTAAAGCAGTGCTTTAGTGTTTGTGGTGCAGTAACCCTTCAGTTTTTTTAAATATGCATGCTGTTGTGAAATTTCTCATCCTGTAGCCATTTCCCCACAAGATTGACACTGTAAGCATTTTTATTTGTATATGAGTATATAAATTATCGAGCCTCTGTACTTGCAAGATGCTTTCTGTAACATAAAGGTTTCTGTTCAAAAGAAAAGGCTTTTTCTTTCTTTTTAAAATGAATCCACAATCTGAATCCATTAAATTGCAATTGGGTTTGGGTTTAATTGACTTTTACATTTCCACACATTCATCCACAGTATATTGTCCTTTGCACAATAGAACAAAAATAGTGTCCATTACACTTGTGACTTAGTTATGTCAAAGTAAACTTTACATATGCCAGAGGTGCATGCCATCCTGAAAGTAAACTGAAAACTAGCTAATATTGAGAACAAGGACAGCCACATTTTTAAAGGATTCGTTTTCCAACGAGGAAAAAATAACAGCTTTAGGCACCCAAGCTAGTGAACCATAGACAGCTGCTTTTGTAGAAGCATGTTTTGGAGACAATGTCCACAAGAACGGGACATGAAGGCCCAGGGAGGCATAAATAATGCACAGAAACAAGATTAGTCAAGAGGTGCAGTTTATTTGTTGGTTTTAACGGGTGGGGCAGAAGGCCTGTTGGTCCTGTTGTAATGCAGTCAGTGCGGTCCATGCAGATCTAGTAGACGTAGCTGGCGGTGTAGAGAGACTGGCTGGCAGCCTTGTCAACCTGACCTGTGGGCTTGTACTCGCCCTTGGATGCCAGGCTGTTAATCTGAAAGATTTATGAAAAATTAAAAAAAAAAAAAACTTAAAAAGTAAAGCAAACGCTTGTAACATGAACGACTCGAGTGTGTGAAATGAGTCTCTGGTTTCTATAACCACCTTGGCACGGGTGAAGAAGGCCTCCTGGGCAGCCTGTTTGTTTGCCGGCTGGCCTTTCCAGGCGGCTAGAGCGGAAGCCTGGAGGGCGCGGCCGTAAGAGAAAGTCAGCTTCCACGGCCGATGCAGGGGTGTCTGGTTCATGGCGTTGAGGTTGAGAGACGCCTCTTCCTCGCTCTGGCCTCCTGACAGGAAGCATATGCCTGCGGGGAGCCCGGACTTGGCATTAGTTCCCCCGCTATGAAACGCGCCCCTCGATTCCCTCATGAGGCTCAACCTACCGGGCACTGCAGCGGGGACGGTGCGCCTGAGAGCGGTGACCGTTGCCATGGCAACCTCCTGGGGGGTGTACTTCCTTGGGCAGGAGTGTCCAGCAGTGACCATGTTAGGTTTCAGCAGTGTTCCCTCAAGGTAAACATGATGGTCTGACAAAGCCTTGTATACAGCAGCCAGGACCTAAAAAGAATTACATAAAGTACATATATTTATTTATGTATACAGTACAGGCCAAAAGTGTGAACACACCTTCTCATTCAATGTGTTTATTTTCATGACCATTTACGTTGGTAGATTCTCACTGAAGGCATCAAAACTATGAATGAGCACATGTGGAGTTATGTACTTAACAAAAAGTGGAGACCCGGCCTCCACAGTCACCGGACCTGAACCCAGTCCAGATGGTTTGGGGTGAGCTGGACCAACAAGTGCTAAAAACCTCTGGGAACTCCTTCAAGACTGTTGGAGAAGCATTTCAGGTGACGACCTCTTGAAGATCATCGAGAGAATGCCAAGAGTGTGCAAAGCAGTAATCAGAGCAAAGAAACTAGAATATAAAACATGTTTTCACTTATTTCACCTTTTTTTGTTAAGTACATAACTCCACATGTGTTCATTCATAGTTTTGATGCCTTCAGTGAGAATCTACCAACGTAAAATGTCATGAAAATATAGAAAACACGTTGAACGAGAAGGTGTGTCCCCCTGAAGACACATGACTTGAAAGACATGTTTTCTATTATATACACAAGTTTTGTTCCCGATCCAGAGAGATCTTTGACCACCACTAGTCAACTTTTGCTTAAAAATAAATAAATAAATAAATAAAATAGTATACAGTTTATAAAAATTATATTATTTTAGTAAAATAGAGTTCTCCAAAAATGTTGCGCTTCTGTAAACCTTCATGTATTGTATTCATTATGCATTAATTATTGATGTAACATTTTTGTGGGATGCTCTGAAACAAACAAATTTAAGAAAGGAAAAAAAAAAAAAAAAAAAAATTGTCATGACTTTTCTCCAACAGAGAACCGAATCTCGTGGTTCTGGACCACAACTTGCACAGAGAACATTAAGTAAACAAAACCCGAGCCAAGGAATGCAGGCGAACATTTAAAAAAAAAAAAAAAAAAAAAAAAAAAAAACCTCACTAACTACCAACCACAGCGGCGTAAATTACCTTCTCGGTGACATACTGACAGCGCTGCAGGTCGTGATCTCCGTCAGGAAGGATCTCCGGTTCCACGATGGGCACGAGTCCGTTCTGCGGAGCGCCAGACAGCGTTGCTGTGATTACAGCTGCCGGTTCGAGGGGCAAATGTGACCGCAGGCGGACAAGAAACGTTAAAACCACACACCTGTTGGCAAATGCTGGCGTATCTGGCGAGGACGTTGGCGTTCTCGGCGATGGCGAGGGGCGAGGGGCAGCCGTGGGCGATCTTCAGCACGCACCGCCACTTGGCGAAGTCGCAGCCGTCTTTCTTGTACTGGGCGCAGCGCTCGGACAGGCCGTCGAGCCCTGAGTTCGGAACACGCGGTGGTTTCGCTGATCAGTGCTGGTTTAAAGCCGAAGATAAGGTCGCTCTACAGAAGAGCGTTTGGGAACCTCTGGAACGTTCTAACCTTGTGTGGTCGTCTCGCCGTCTGTCCCGTTCAGTCCGGCTGTGCCCTTGTCAACCTGGAGTGATGACAGTTGGTAGTTACGAGCGGACCGAGATCTCCAGTCGCACTCGGAACAGTAAGGTTCTTGGTTAACTTGGAGCCCTCACCTTGATGCCCACCACGATCCCCTTGTCCTTGACGACTTTGGGGAACAGGACGCCTTTGTCGGATTTCTGGTACAGCGTCTCGTGGAAGAAGATGACTCCTCCAACGTGCTGCGAGATGGAAGGGTCTACCGAGAAGAGCAGGTCGCGGAAGTAGCGGCGGTTCTCCTCCGTGTTCTCAACGTTGATCTTCTGAAGACGCTTTGCCATGGTCCCTTGGAGAAGTGTGGAATTGGCAAAAACAATGAGGGGTGACGGTACATTTAAGTAATGCTGGTTGCAGATGAGGACGAACTGTTGAGAGACAAGATGCTCCTCCATCGTGTGCTGTGCTGCTGTGTATCACATGTGACAATCACTTCACTTTATAGGTTACAGGTTTAGGACAACAACATTTATTTCTTATATAGCCCAAAATCACATACAGTATGTCTCAATGGGCTTTGACAGGCCCTACAGTTTGACCACACTTGACCACCTGAAGTGGATCGCCTGCAGGAACGGCCCTTACCTGTGGACTCGTCGGCGGCCAGGATGCCCTTCCCTGGGGCCACGATCCGCTGGGCGATGGTGGCCAGCTCCTGCTTCTGCTCAGGGGACAGGGACGGGTACTGGTGGGTCATCCTGCAGAAGGGACGGGGACACAGGGGACGGCGTCAGAGCCCACTCCCTCCTGCTGAACTTTACTCCACAGCCCAAAAGAATTCACACTTCAAAGCTTATCAATTAACACGTAACAACCGAAGAAGGGGGAAAGAGCCAGAATGGAGATCAATGAATAACCGCGGCTCGGGAGACCAAGGCCACTCGGGACGAGTTGCACAACTCGCCTTCACGTCAAACGTGGGGATTCACTTTCGGACGCTAAAAGCGACATTTTGACACTAAAGTTAATTAAAAAAAAATGCAAGGAGGATGCAAGTGCACTTTTACACTTCCGCAATCTGTCAACATCGCGCCTACGTCACAAAACCGAACGTGGCCAAATGCACGCTGTACAAAAAAAACGCACCTCGTAAAGAGTCGGAATAAATATATATTAGATATTTGATTAAAAAAAAAAAAAAAGTTGCAGATTCACCTGAAAGTTGGGTTGGGTCGGGCGGCGCGTTTTTCGGGTGTCCTCAGCTGGCGGGACCGAGTGGGGACGAGCGGCTGGACGGGGGATCTATTTAACCCGTCGGAGGGCTACGGACGCCGCCCGGCGGTGATGTGGCGCGGGCGTGCGCGTTGCCCGCGCCTCGGGATTGGTCCGCGCAGCGCAAGGGGGCGTCACCGTAGATCAATATCGACTTTATTTCTTCTTTTTTTTTTTTTTTTTATTTATTGTATTTCGCTTTTATTGTTTTGCAAAAAAAATGAGCCGAATTTCCTTATTCTTTTTCAAATGTCCATATCTCGAATTTTTTAATATGGAGGGATCGTGCAGCGAGGAGAAGCTGTTCGTCAGGTTCCTTGTCTCATGGTGTCGCATTACAGAAGTGAAGTGTTTTTCTCACAATGCATGTTTAATTTCCCAAGTTATTTTTAGAATCTGCATGGTGAGTTTGGATAAAAGAATCTATTGTTGACTGTGTGTGTAAAACGGGCAGAACCGAATTTTTAATACACACACACACACACACACACACACACACACACACACACACACACACACACATATATATTTAATTTACCGCAATGTCTTTTCAAGAAAAGGTGCTGCTCGTGATTGATCTCTGGGGGCAACCCCGAGATCAAACAGCCATTGTCTTTTCTTGATGACACCCAGGTTTGAAGCTCGACTTTTGATCACATCACATCTTGTGGGGGTCAGAATGGGATGAGACGAGTGACGCAAATTGCTCTGGAGCAGTGGCTCTTTCACAACTAAACCCGGACCTTTGGAAGAAAGAGCAATGGTGAGCCTTACAAACAGGGTCAGAGTCCAGGCGCCGCGATGCCTGGTTCACGCAGCGAGCACAAGGCCTCGCCCTGACCATCATGCAACACTCACTCGATTCCACCTCCCCCGAGCTGCGTTTCTGCCACAGTTTTACAGTTTTCACATTCATTTTACAAATTAATGTCCTCACTTCATGCTCATTCCATTTTCAAAAACAGTTTCGCTACTCTAGTTACAAGTAATTCTACTTCTGTTTTAGTCATGTTGTTCAAATTTAGACACATAGTTTGTACACAACACACAACAGTGTGTGCTTAGGCCCCGAGGCATCGCCCTGTAATATGTGGACAATGGAAAACTGAGCCTCTTTTGTTCATCTTTTCTTCAAGATTCAATTCCCGAGCCGCCAAGGTGCCACCTAGCAAAGTATCTATTCTAACTAAAACTAAAACTTTTATACTGTACAGATCTCTATATGCACAATGAACAGGACATAACTGGACAACATCATGTAGGAGTGCTTGTAAGTGGATATGTTGGATATTTCAAACAGGACACACACAAGACAAGACAAACGTGCAAAATGAGCAGAAATGTGCAAAATGAATTGAGACGTGCAAAATTATCGTTCATTATTGATACCACTGCCTTTTATTGACATGTCTAAGTATCACCACGTCTTGCTTACAGTTCCCTGGTAGCTGCTTTTGCCCTGTCATGTTAAAAGTGGCCACTAGAGGGGAGGCGAGAGTTAAATACAATAAATAAAATCCTCCGCACCGCTAGGTGGCAGTACAGACCCTTTCCCCATCCCGGCCCTCTGTACATCTGGCCGCCGCTCACGAAGAAGGAGCAGGTCGACTGGTGGAGGAGTGTCGTAACAGCAGGCGAGTACATGATGTTTTTATCCGATGTCGGGCCCGCGTTATGTCGCGTCACGTCGCGATCGCTGGCGGAGTGATCGTCCGCGTTTCTTTCACTCCCCCCCCCGCAGCCTTTTAGCCGTAGCCTCTAGCCTCTCCCCGCTGGTCCTGCCGTGGAGCTAGTTAGCTCCCAGGCTAGCCCCTAATCCTTGTTGTTGTTTTTTTCCCTTCCCCTCCATCCAACACCGAGACGCCGCGTACTGAGCGAGAGGAAGACGATTAAAAGTCCGTCTCATTCGCCTGTCACGGTCCCGACTTTGACCGTGTCGTCATGACACCAGAAACACGGACACCTCGGTTGGTTTTTTTTGTTCTTCTTTAATTCCAGCATGTTTAGTGCGGGACTGAAGCGGGACCATTTAAACGGCTTATTAACGTCAATTAATTCTCATTATAAAAACTCGTTTAAGGAATCAGACAGTCTTCTGTATTCTTTTTATTGTTTAGCGTGGTTACAATAACAGAATGGTACAAGGAAATTCCTTCGTTTTTCCAACCTTTTATTCTCCTCGCTTTAAGCGGTAGTTCGTTTGCTTTGCTGAATTGCGTGGATTTGATTCCGCTTTGTTACTGTTATTGTACCCGCGCCACCGCAACAAAACCCAACCGGAAGTTGAATAAATAGTACAGAGGAGCTGATGTGTACAATATTACAGTATTATGCCACGATTCACAGATTTACATGGTTAATAATCAGCTGATTAAAATTCTGTACGTGCTGACAGGAAAAAAAAACTCCACATTGAACAATCGAATCATGAATCGAATCATGCATCATCCCGGTCCGCCAAGGTGCCACCGAGGCGCCATAAGTGGCTCCCCGGGCGCCTGTCATGGCTGCCCAAGGGTGATGGTTATAAATACAGAGGACACATTTTGTTGTGCTGTGCTGCAGTGTACACTGTGTGTTGCACTACGAACAATGATAAGTAACTACGTAACAGGAGCGGTGAGGTGCGTGAAACGTGAGGAATTAGAGGCTACAATCAGAGAAGGTCCGGGTGAGGTGAGGGTGGTGGAGGGTGGAGGGATGTCAGGAGTTGAAAAGGAGGACCCGTTTGGCGACAAAGGTGACCTTCCTCCTCTGTGTCCTGCAGCCGGGGCATATGATCCGGCATTTGGAGGGTGTGAGGGGTCTGTTAGGTATTATATCTTGCATCCTCAGACCCTCCAGTACTGCTCGCCTGGTCCCTCCACCGCTGAAGGTACGAGGAAGACACTCATCTAGACTCTTCTCTTTCTTGGCCCCTCGGTGGTGGAATGAACTTTCCCTCGAGGTCAGAACAGCACAGTCACAGCTTAACACTGGGAATGGTGGTAGCCTGGTGGGTAACACACTTGCCTATGAACCAGAAGACTACAGAGTCACAGGTTCAAATCAGTGGCACCTCAGTGGCACCTTGGCGGATTGGGATTCCTCCTGACAAAACTGGTGTAACTGAGTCAGGTTTGAAGGCCGCCTTGCTCTCAAACGTCTTTCCAGAGCTGACCACAGATTTTCTATGGGATTGAGATCAGGGCTTTATGATGGAGACTCCAAAACATTGACTTTGTTGTCCTTCAGCCACTTTGTAACCAATTTTGCAGTATGCTTAGGGTCGCTGTCCATTTGGAAGACCCATTTGCACCCAAGCTTTAACTTCCTGGCTGATTTCCTGCGATTCTGCTTCAATATTTCAACACACTGTTCTTTCTTCATGATGCCATCTATTTTGTGAAGTGCACCATGTCCCTCCTACAGCACAACATGATGCTACCACCTCCGTACTTTACAGAACTTCTCAGGCTTGAAGGTGTCTCCCTTTTTCCTCCAAATATGACAATGGTCATTATGGCCAAACAGTTACATTTTTGTTTCGTCAGACCACAGGACATGTCTTCAGAAATTACGGTCTATGTCCCTGTGTGTATTTGCAAAGTGTAATCTGGCTTTTTTTACGTCGCTTTTGATATGATCACTGGACATTCCCATGTTGTTCATACTTGCGCATAATTGTTCGAACAGATGAACGTGGCACCTTCAGGCACCTGGAAATTGCTCCCAAGGATGAACCAGCCTTGTGGCGGTCCACAAATCTCTTCCTGATTTCTTTAGACTTTCCCATGGTGTCACAAAAGGAAGCAGTGTGCTGAGGTGTTCCTCCAATCAACTCAAGTGGTGTCAGTTAACCTATCAGACGCTTCCAAAGCCATGACATCATCATCTGGGCTTTCCCAAATAGTTTAAAGGCATAGTAACCTTAGTGTATTTGAAGAAAGTAATAAAAAAAAGTCTCTCTCACAATATTTTGACATTTAGCAAGCAGAAATTATTTTGGGAATCCGAACGGGCCTAAAACTGAAAGGGTTTTGTATGATTTAAGAAAAGAAAAGTTATATGTCTATTTATACAGTGTATGTAAACTTGTGGTTTAAACTGTAAATGATGTTGAGTGCCGGCCTACAATGTCTGCTGGTCACAGATGTGTGATGAGGATCTCACTATCAGTCCTATGATCTTAGAGCACACGCTGATGGTGCTCTGTAGCCGGTGTCTGTGCTGCATGCTGGTGGATTGTGAACGATATGACGCTCTGGGAAGGAGTAGGAAAAAGCCAGCAAAATATCTTTGTGGACTCCAAAGGAATTGAACTTCCTGAGGAGGTTTTGACGTTGATGACGCTTCTTGAGGTCCTCCTCTGTGCTGAAGGAGAACGTCAGCAGGGGATTGAAGATGGTGTCCAGGTATTTATAGTCCTCAACTAGCTCCACTTGATGAAATGTGTCAGTTTGCTTGTTGGTGAAGGTCACCACCATCTCCTTGGTTTTGCTGATGTTTAGTTCCGGACATGAGGGGTCTGTGTGTGTGTTGTTTAAGGTACAGAAGGGCTGAGAACCATTAGGCCATAAGTGACATTTTGACAACTTTACAGAATAGCAAAAACAAAGATAATGATTTTCTTGAATTTATATGGATAATTGTGCACATAGTGAATGTGATTAGATTTTTTGTGTAATGAGTCTGTTTTTTGAAATGACATCTTAAGATCTTCCTCTTTAGCCAATATTTGAAATCTCTGAACTTCTTGTAATATGACTTATGTAAGAAAAACTACAACAGAGTTCATAGAAAGATTGTATTGATAGTAGAGGAACCCAAACAGATGGTTATTCTGGACAAGGGCGACACCGTAAAGGTAAAAAAATAAAATGGAAAGCAAAAAAGGGGGGATGCTAATATAGAATGATCCAATGAAAAACTTTCCTGTCACACGTGCATCTCAGTTTTGCCCAAAATCTCCCCTATGCCCTTATAGTTCTCATACCTCACAGTTAAATTTTTCAGCTTCAAGTCCCAGGTTCAAACCCCACTTACTACCATGAACAAGACACTTAACCCTGAGTGTGTCCATGGGGACTCTCCCTGCATAGGGCCCTATGAAATCAGTTTTATTTTTTCCATTTAAAGTCTTCTAAATTCAGTGTTTTCCATTATAAATGTATTTATTCACCTAAAGCGGTGTGATTGTTGGATGGGTGGGGGAAAAAAAATCACATTTAATTGCTTTTCAAAAAGTTATTGGGCATTTGCTGTTTGCTTTTGTAATCATTTTGATGTAAATAATATGTGCATTTCATGCAAATAACTATTTCACAACATTACACATTCTCCGTTTTGAAAAATAAAACCAACATGCATGGAATATAACAAGTGCCTACTTGCATCATGAACTGGAACTGTGATAAATAAAAGTTTTGAATCAGGGGAGGGAGTTTGGGCAAGTTGTGCGGATTCGACACTCTTCATCATCATCGCTGACCGCACGTTTACGTTGCGTTGCTGTGTGAACGTCCCGCCTCAACCGGGAAAAACTGGGGCTGCGGCAGCCACATATGCAAATTATGCACGAATTGCATTCGCTTGATTCCGCATCGCGGGGCTCCTACGGCCCTGGCCGTAACCACCTGGGCGTGTTGCAGGTGGATTGTGGAGATGGAGCAGTGTGCGTGTGTGGAGAGAGAGCTGGAGAAGGTCCTTCACCGCTTCGTGACGTACGGTCACCAGTCGGAGGAGCGTCTGGACGAGCTGCTGAGGAACGTCTGCGAGCTGCGCAGCCAGCTGGTCTCCTACGGTGAGCGTGTCCCGCGTACCACGTCACAGGCAGGAAAATACGCTCACACCTCAGTCGTCAACTTTTTCCGTTTGTGTATCAGGATGGAACGTGTCGGACTTGATTAGCGTCAGTGAAGGCTCACCGATGGCGATATGTTCTTCTGCAGGTGGACAATGTGCGGACGCGTCCGCTCTGTCCCAAACCATGACCCAGTGCTGCAAGGAAATCAAAGAGACGGTGCAGGGTCTGGCTTCCAGACACAAAGACATACACGGCAGCGTGTCCAAAGTGGGCAAAGCGATTGACCGGGTACGTGAAGCGGATTCTCCATCTTAATCATTGTTAAAAGTTCTTATTTCATTAACAATAAACATTTATTCCGTAGAATTTCGATGCAGAAGTGAGTGCAGTTGTCGCCGAGACGGTCTGGGACACCCCAGAGAGGCAAAAGTACCTCAGCGAGACCGTCGTAGAGCATCTGTACCGACAAGGAATGCTGAGCGTCGCTGAAGACCTTTGTCAGGTAAGTGTTTTTACATCAGACTTATGAATAGTTCACGAACATTTTAAATATGTTTTGTTTGGACTTGCAGGAGTCCGGGGTGGTGATCGATATGAGCATGAAGCAACCGTTTCTTGAGCTTAATCGCATCTTAGAAGCCTTGCGGATGCAGGACCTCAGACCGGCACTTGAGTACTCATCCTTTTTATATTTTAAATTTTTTAACCTGGTTCGAATTTATTTATTTATTTATTGTACATTTCCGCGGGGGCTAACCGAGTTCGCGTGCGTGTTCCCGGTGACAGGTGGGCCGTCACGAACCGCCAGCGGCTGCTGGATTTAAACAGCACGCTGGAGTTCAAGCTGCACAGACTCTACTTCATCAGCCTGCTGAACGGCGGCATCACCAACCAGCTGGAGGCGCTGAAGTACGCCCGGCACTTCCAGCCGTTCGCGGCCCAGCATCAGCGCGGTGAGTTCCGTTGCACGTCTAAACCGCCCTTCGTTTTGTGGAAAAGAAAAAAAAAAAATCTTCACGCTACACTCACTCGGCTTCAGATATCCAGATTCTGATGGGGAGCCTTGTGTACCTGCGGCACGGCATTGAGAACTCGCCGTACCGCAGCCTCCTGGAGCCAAATCAGTGGGCAGAGATCTGCAACATCTTTACCCGGGACGCCTGCGCCCTCCTGGGCTTGTCTGTGGAGTCTCCCCTCAGCGTCAGGTCATTAACACTCATCTGCCTGCTTCATTATTATATTTACGCCGGTCCTGTATCATTTTAGGGTGAAATGTGTACACCTCTGCTGTGGTTCTGCCAATCTATGACGTCATAAGGGGAAAGGTTACCTCCTGTTACTCATGCTTTTTCCATCCAGAGAATTTCCCACCCATTTACATTTACAGCATTTATCAGATGGCGTTATCCAGAGCGACTTACAATCAGTAGTTACAGGGACAGTCTCCCCCCCCCTCGAGCAACTCAGGGTTAAGTGTCTTTCTCAAGGACACAATGGTAGTAAGTGGGGTTTGAACCTGGGACTTCTGGTTCATAGGCGAGTGTGTTACCCACTAGGCCATTACCACCCCTCCCCTAAAACATTTATCTCCACCGACCGTCATGGCTTCCAAATGAGTGAAGCATTGCAGTTGCTCGGTGATTGAAGAAACTCTGTCAGACTCTGAAGATCCAGTGTGTTCACTGGAAAAACGTTGACACAACTTCCTGTCTGCTCCTAACATTTGGTGAACGGTGTCGATGACGGAATTTCCGCGAATGCCCCCTCAACTATAGGCCGTTCTCCAATAAGACCAATAAGACCGAGATAAAAACAAACCAAAAAAATAATAAGATAAGATAAACCTTTATTAGTCCCACAAGTGGGAAATTGCACTTGTCACGGCAGAAAGTGGATAGAAGCAGAAGGTAATAGCAGCATGTGGGGGGACCTTTAAACATTCCATTAGTAGTAGAGAAAATTGGCTGATTTAAAATGTTTTTTTTTTTTTTCCTATGTAGTTTTGCGTCAGGCTGCATGGCTTTGCCGGTCCTGATGAACATTAAACAGGTCATCGAACAGAGGCAGTGCAGTGGGGTTTGGACACATAAGGACGAACTCCCGGTAATTCACCTGCTTTTAAGGTCTAATAGTGCTTCGTTTAAGAGAAGAAGGGAAGGAAGGTCCGTATTCATTTTTTGCCACGTACATTTTGACAGATTGAAATAGACCTGGGTAAGAAGTGCTGGTACCACTCAGTATTCGCCTGCCCCATCCTGAGGCAACAGACGTCCGAAAGCAACCCTCCCATGAAGCTCATCTGCGGGCACGTCATCTCCAGAGACGCCCTGAACAAACTCACCAACGCTGGAAAGTAAGGCGCCCTGTCCGAGTCCCGGCTTTCCCGGCCCTGGTGCAAGTGCCTGCCGGCTGCAGTAAACGTTTGCGTCCGTTTCATTTCTCTCCCGCAGGCTGAAATGCCCGTACTGTCCCATGGAGCAGAACCCCTCAGACGCCAAGCAGATCTACTTTTGATGGCCTGCGGTGACAACGCAGTTCTTGAAGCTAAAGCTCCAAAGGAGCGGTCGGAAGACCCAAGCGCAGAGGTACCATCAGGGCCACCGGACGCAGGCTCAGTGACCAGCCCACCCCCATTCAGCAGAGGACACCGATGACCACATCGCACCCGTACACCAGACTTTTCGCGAGGAGGGGGGGGAAAAATGGGGCTCGTTTATTAATCTGCCGACAGCCGTTTTCAAATGCCTGATTTAGCCGTAGAGTTTTATAGGTATGTGTGTGTGATATTATTTTTTTTTTTCCTCAGTTTTACACAACTACAAGGTTTGCATTTATTTCTGATCACTTTTGTTAATCAAATGTCTTATATAGAAATATAATATCTTCTATAAAGGGGTAACCCACTGTTTCTGAGTTGATTTATTTACAGATAATACTTCAAAATCTAAAATATAAAAAATATAAAAAGAGCCACGCAGCACATTGCCGATCCTCTGTTCTCTTGACACATGTAGTATGGATATAAAATTTGCAGTAAAGTGCTGAGGATGAAGGTTTAAGACATGTGGTGACTGATGGTGCTGATTGTAGACCGGTGACATGGTGGTGTAAAATGTAATAATTACTGAGGGTGTGTGTGTGTGTGTGTGTGTGGTTTTTTTTTTTGGTCTATGGTCATTTGGTGTGACTTCTCGTTGTAACTCATGTCCGGTTATGTGCTTATTTGTGTGGGTTTTCTCTTTCTTGCTCACTGAATCCATTCTGCTTTAAACACAATTGTGAATTGTGCTGATTTTTCTGCCCCTTTCTTTGTGTGTAGGGTTCCAAATTTAGGTAAATAGCTGAAGATATGGAATACATATTCTCATGTTTAATATTCATAAGGATAGCCGTTGGTCGTGTCACTGACGTTTGCAGACATGTCCTCTGTCCACTTTTTTTTTTTTTTTTTTTTTTAAATAAATCACCACATGTGCCCAACACCAGGTAATAGGTAACCTTTGACCTTGCCCCCATGGCCTTTAGGCTCAGTGGCACAGATTTGCTCAGCTTTTGCGTAAACGAGGCAGAAGCGCTGCGCTGTAGTATAGTCTACTTGCTAATTGCTTTCAGAATCTTTAAAGCTTTGCACCGAGGTAGATGACTTGTGCATGTTGAAGCTGAAAATTCATTTTCTAAAAGAAATAAAAGTTGTGTGGAGAATGACTAAAAGATGAACGTAGACCAGAGTTTAGTTGTGAGTAATTTTTGCAGTTTTGGGGGAAAAATGGGTCAGAAGAGGTTCCTACCTAAACATATAACTTCACTAATTCATTACCTCAGTTCATTTACACCATCTGCATTTCCCTGCGGTTTTCCACAGACCCGCGGCAGAGGCCGAATCTGTGTGTGGTGGTGGTTAATGGTGGGATGCGTGTGGGGACACATGATTATAGTTTTACTTTCTTACATGTTCCTTTTTTGGGTAGACAATCACCTCAGATCTCACCGGACTGAAGACGCGCATTTAGAAGCCCAAATGCTCACCTACGTCTAACGAACTGTATATAAATCAGCACCCCCCCTGCTAACAAAAATGTTATATGCAACTATTATTGTAAATATTTATTCTCTAATAGAACATAGTATGTTTGTATTAAAGTTGCAGCTTCAATTTATTCACGTTTTCTGTTTGTGTTAACACCCTGCAAGTAGCGGCCTAACATCGGGCCCTGCACGCTCATCCCCGCCCCACTAGAGGGCAGCGTCCATGTACGTAGCACTCATCAGTAGAGGGGACTTCTGAACAGTCTCGCCTGGAAGCAAGAATCATTGCCATCCACCGGGTTTCCTTTATTCTTTGCCTTGAGAAGCCAGGATGTTAAACTAAAGCCCTGGGAAGAAATCCGTTTTTACCGTGAAGATAAAAGAGCTCTGGCCCGACCTTGGATTGAAACGAAGAAACCGAATGTTTCAAAAAATTTTATTACAGGATGAGAGATCATTGCCGTTGACGTGTAATGAAACGTGAAAGTTTGTCCTTTTCAGCAGTTCTTTTAAACATTTTCCCCCACCACCAGTTCACAGGTTGACCTTTGACACTTGTAGGCCTTCCGCTTGCCGTAGTTGGCACAACGTCGGTGTTTTGCGCTGCCTGCCCCCTCCCTCCACACGCGTTCCCTCAAGTAAGGCCTTGCGCAGGGCGCCTTTACGTAACCGTTTGATTCTGTGGATGAGTCAGTCTTGGCCCGCCACTGTTAGTGATATAACTCCTCCATTGGCTTTTTAATTACATAAACTCCACCCCCCCCACCCCGAGCGTACAAATCATATGCGTGCAATTCGTAAGGCTGAACGTTTATTTCTGCACTTTAAAATAATAATAAAAAAAAAAAAATCCCTTCCAATGTTTCCATGGAAACACCTGTTCCCATAAACTCTCTCCTCTCGTGTATCTTCACTTGCTCGACCCGTGACCCCTAAATTAGTGACGGAACTGTGTGAGAACCTGTTGCAACCAGGGGTCCAGATGACAATCCAAGGACGGTTCCGTTCTCAAAAAAACAAAACAAAAAAACCTGCCTTCAGGCCGTGAGCAGCAGAGCAATAAATCCTGATCAATAAAAGTGGGCCCACTGGAACAGGAACAGAACTCTCTTCCCATAAAAGGAGGCTTAAAAATAACCTTAAAAAAAAAAGCTCCTTCGGTCTGTCTCTTACTCTTCAGTGTCGGGCACCGCGGTTCCAGACGAAGAACAGAACCTTTGTTCGTAACGAGAGCTGATTTGTCCTTTTAAAACAAGCACAGCGAGTCCCTGTTCTGGTTTAGACCAGTTGTAATTTAATATTGTGTTGATCGGTTCAGTTTTTCAAACCACGTACAGGTTTGTAATAAAAGAATTTAGAATATGGTGACAAAAAAAAATTGCCATTGTTTTTTCGTGATGTCATAAAATGTTATTTTAGTTTTTGCTGTTAAATTATGCTACATACTTTACATATTTATTTTAAAATATATTATGGAAGATACGATATAATAAATTATTAGCTGCCCATGATAAATCTGAAAAGTTTCACACTGTTGGAAACAAATTATGAAAATGACTGACCTTGTTCATGTTTTTTTTATTTTTTTTTATGCGATAGTATATTCAGAAAATGCATTCCGGCAATAATTATTACGACAAGACGCAACGTTTTCGAGCTTCTTTAATGGACAATATGATTAAATCTCTGCATCATATCTGAATGTAACATGTCGTCGTGGCAGGAATATGCTCTTCTGATACCTGTGGAATATAAATGTATGTAAAATATGGCCGCTTCAGTTCCAGTAGTCATTCACAGGTCACAATATCACTATCAGCCGCATTAATCAAGGATGAGAAGAACCGGCGAACGAGCCATCCTGGTCCTGAAGAAGGTTCTCATGTTCCGACCCGACGGACTGGCACAATGGCATTCCTGTGTCTCCGACGGCGGGGAGTTACGGGGGCCGAAAGACGAGACGCGTGCGAGTCGAGCCCGAAAGCCCCCTCACGTGCCCCTGGACGCGTCTCGTCACTGAGACCCTCCGGGTAAAGTGCAGCATGCTCCACGAGCCTGGAGCTGGAATGGCGGGGGCGTGTCCCGGAGAAATGATCGCCGCCGCTGTTCTCTCTCCGCCACGCCCGTCTCTTTTTTTTTTTGTGCCTTCATAACGTTTGGAGTACAATGAAAAAAAACCAGAAGGAGAACGTTGGCTTTAAACAGATTCCCCGGAGCAAGTTGAGAAAAACAGCAAGACGAGGATGAGCGGGTCTGGTGCAGGAGATAAGATAAGGAGCCGCCTCTCCGGCTGGTTGTCAGCGCGGTTAAAGGTCGCCAAGATGAACATCTTTTATTTAGGAGAGGAACGTAAAAAAAAAAAAAATCCAAAATTTTTTTATACATAAAATACAGTATATAGAGTCTGGAGATGGGTGCTCTGTGCGGAGGTTGGAAGGTCAAATCTCGGACGATTCGATCCTCTCGATCCAGGGAAGGCTGGCAGGGGACTCGTCCTCACCGGCAGGACCCGGCCGAGCCCTCCTGGCCCTCAGCTCCTGCAGCTCCCGCTCCAGGGCCTCGTTCTTGTGGTACATCTCCAGGTAGCTGGCCTGGAGCTCCTTCTGGTACCGGATGACCTTCTCCTTCTCCGCCTGCCAGGTGCTCCTCTCCGCCTGGAAGGCCGAGGCCTGCGCCTCGTTCTGCTTCCTCTCCAGCAGGAGCTCGGCCCGCAGGCGCTCCTCCTCCGGCCCCCCCCCCGCCGCGCTCCGTGCAGGGCTTGCTGCAGCAGCTCCATTTGCCCGTCCTTGGTCTGCAGCTCGTGGCGCGCCTCGCGCAGCTGCGTCTTGAGCTGGAAGACCTCGCTCAGCTTCTGGGCGACCTCGGCCTGAGAGTCGCGGAGCTGCTGCTTCAGCAGGGAGATCTCGCCGGACTTCTGGCACACCTGCGAGGGGAGACAAGCTTCAGTCCAGCTTCCCTGAAGAAAACATCCCACTTCCTCCCCAGCGTCCGTACCTCCCACTGCGTCTCCTCCAGCTGGGGGCTGGTGTCCCGCGCGCGGCCCTGCGGGCCCTCGGACTCCTGCTGCGCCTTGTAGAGCTGCAGCTGCAGGCTGCGCTGCGAGCGCTGGGCCTGCTGGGACACCCGCTGCAGCTTGGCCGCGTACAGGCGCTTCAGCTCCTCCACCTCCTTCTCCCAGAGCCGCTGCTTCCCCTCGAACACCTGCACACCATTTACATTTACAGCGACGTACAGTCAGTAGTGACAGGGACAGTCCCCCCCCGGAGACACTCAGGGTTAAGTGTCTTGCTCAGGGACGCGATGGTAGAAAGTGGGATTCGAACCCGGGTCTTCTGGTTCATAGGCCAGTGTTTTACCCGCTAGGCCACTACCACCCTGGAGCCCTGAAGCCACAACAGATTGGGACTTTTTAACTATCCAACACTAAACCTGCGGTGATGCCTGCTGCATGCTATAAACCACGCCCACCGCCAGCATGCAGATTATCGGCACTTAAATTCGAACCGAGCACCAGGACCACGTCCGTCCGGCTCTAGGCGGTAGATAAAGTGAAGGTGTGAGGAACCTGCGCGATGGCGTCTTCGCTCTCGTCCAGGTTCCTCCTCATCTGCTTCAGCTCGTGCTCCTTCTCCAGCAGCCTGTCCTCCAGGTCGCGCACCACGTCCTCCAGCGACAGCGACAGCTCGTACGGCGGCGGCGCCTCGCTGCCGTAGCACTGCAGCCGATTCAGGGTCGCCATGCTGCGGCACGACATGTCCGTCGCCATGGAGATGCCGCCCTTGGAGCCCACCGAGGAGCGGTCCAGGGATCCGATGTGGTTGATGTGGCCCATGGACGCGCTGATCTGGCCCAGGTGGGGGCGGTAAGGGGGCTTGTAGGGGGGCAGGCTGTTCATCGAGTTGTGGCCCGAGTCGGAGAGGTTCTCGTCCTCGTGGCCGAGGCCACGGGCGGCCACGACCCCTTTATTCGCCGCGGTACCGCGCCGGCAGGGCGACGAGGAGGCTGAGGAGTTGGTCGCCGACTTGGACGTCCCCTTCCCGTACGATCGGTGGCCGTTGCTGAGGCCGCCGTCCGGCTCGTCGGACTTGGACGGGTGGAGGTTCTGCATGGAGCTGAAGTTTTTGGGTGTCACCGGCTTGAATGCGGAGGGTCTGAGGCGTGACTGTGGGGCGAGAAACACGGGTCCATCAGCATCCACGGCTACCGAGACAGAACCAATAACTCAGAAGCCCCCAACTTTTTTTACACTGCCGCCATGACATACTTCCTGCCGCCAAATTTGATCACGATCGTAAATTTTATGCTGTTGAGGGGAGACGGGGGGCCTGAATGGGGCCGGTGATTAAAATAATAATAAAAATAAAAATTCTATCATTTCGTGAGGCAAACACCACCTATTCAAAAGCACTTTCATCATAATGAGGTCTGAGCTCAGTACATTGCCGCTTGGCTTTATTATTAGTATAAATATATCCTTGCCGTGTCCCCATCCTCCATCTGTCATTCGTCCTTCCACCTTGTTTTGTGTGTTTATTTCACGTATATGTGTGAGGTCCCACGTGAATATGATTTATTAAGCCCTCATGGGCGAAGCCAGGCTCTAGGTGGCAGCAGTTTATGGCGCCAAAATTAAACACTTGAGGGGTCATAATGCTCTGGCTGACCGGTGCATACGGGGTTCCTATACATTTACATTTACGGCATTTATCAGACGCCCTTATCCAGAGCGACTTACAATCAGTAGTTACAGGGACAGTCCCCCCCTGGAGCAACTTAGGGTTAAGTGTCTTGCTCAGAGACACAATGGTAGTAAGTGGGATTTGAACCTGGGTCTTCTGGTTCACAGGCGAGTGTGTTACCCACTAGGCTACTACCACCCTATACTGATGATGTTTTAAGGTCGTACTTCGGACGTACCTTGTCAAATTTTCCACCCATCGGCAGCGAGTTTTTGCCCACGTCCACCTCCTTCCCATCCCTGTGGTACACCTTGGAGTAGATGTTCTCCTCCTCGTGCCCGTGCTCCCTCTTAATGGAGGCGACCCCGGAGAAGATGCCCTTGTCCGACCTGGGCTCCTTCTTGGCGATGTTCAGGTAGTTCAGTATCTCCCTCTGGTTCAGGCCCTTCTTCAGCAGCCCGTTGTTTGGCCGGCTGGGCACCTGCGGCACGGCTCGGCTGCTCTTGGTCGGGGAGACCTCCGCCTTCTCGATCAGGCTGCCCACGCTTCCCATGATGCAGCGGGCCGATGCCAGAGGTAGAGCTGCGAAAGGATCGCCGAGGGTCTTGCTGGGGTCACGGGTCAAGGACAGGGCCTGCACTGTTGCCATGGATTACTAGATGGGGCGGGGCCAAAGAGATACCTGAAATAGAACAAGTGAAATAAATATCATATTTTACCCACTCTATGACGTTCTTTCATTCGTTCTTATCACACGTCCTCGGAACGTTTGATATGTTTAAAGAAGGAACAAGCAGACCTGTGTACAGTTAAACACAGGTTCCGGGTTCAGCGGCAGGGCTCAATATGTTTAAAATAGAAATTGGCTTTAATAAGCCGGCGTTTCTTGAGTCTGTGTGCCGGTGAAATGAAGCTCAATACACAGCAGCATTTTCCTCGTTCATTTCCTACAAAGCCGATGTGCATGGAGTCTGTAAAATATGGAGGCTAGAACAAACCTTTCATACCCACGATCACAGCTTTAACAGGTTCCTGTGCACATATAATTATTAATCGTTGTATGACACAAGTGTAACACACACACACACACACACATATGTATGTATATGTGCTCAGATGGCAAGCTTCACAGGGTTGGGATCTAAAATCAATACATATTGCAGACGTATCTGCATTTAGTCAGTACATTTACATTTACGGTATTTATCAAGAGCGACTTACAATCAGTAGTTACAGGGACAGTCCCCCCCTGGAGAACCTCAGGGTTAAGTGTCTTGCTCAGGGACACAACGGTCGTAAGTGGGGTTCGAACCTGTGACACTGTGTCTAACCCAATAGGCTACAACCAACTCACAGTAGTCAGCACTTAAGATACACGCAGCTGTAAAAAAAAAAAGACTTTTTGAAATACATCAGCTGCGATATTAAAAATGAATGTTACACCCCAGCTGATTTATACAAGCAGACTTTAAAATGTTTGTTCCCAAGGTACCCTGGATAAACTATTTTAACAATCTGTATACTGTAAATATATATTGTATTCCCGTGTGTTTTGGGGAATGAGATTTGCACTGGTTCCTCGCCAAGCGCTCCGGTGGAGGGTCATTCTCAGACGAAATGTTCCACCGCTGCCACGACACATCCCTGCACTGCCCATGCTGTTCATGTGTGTTTAGCTTCGTTACAGTAGACATGCTTAGGCACGAACCAGATGTCATCGCGCGTAACCAAAAGCAACAGCTCCACCCAACCAGTAATACTGTAAGCGCCATGTTTCCTGTTCAGCGCTGGTCCCCATCAGCTCCGAGGAATCGGGGGGGCTGTATCCATTTCACCCCGTCAGGTCCCTCTCGTGCCTTCCGGCAGCATAAAAAAGGAAAAATGCAGGCCTACTTATTAAACTGTGTCAGCCGCTTTAGCCTGGCACAACCTGAGAAGAACCGACTCAATAATTGATCAGAGGGTCGTGGTATAGCATAAATAGCAGAGTACAGACTTCAGAAGTTCCGGGGATCTCCCGAACGTACATATTGCTCCACATAATATAAGTAAGTGCACGCTTCCAACTTCCAGCTCCAGCAGCAGAAAAACAGAGCATTCCCAACCACAGAAAGGTAGGATTATGACGGGCGGAGAGATCAAACACGGCAACTCGCTCATTCCTCCGTTCATGAGGCTGCAATGGCATCCAGAAGCTGCGGAGCGCGACCGGCTGCTGCGAATTTACGTTGATGTACAAATACAAATACAATAACGTCATTGATCGGTGACCTGTGCAGGCCACAATTCCTGGCAAGACATCGCAATGCTGATTTTAATGGAAATCTCTTAAACAAAGCAAAAAAAAAAAAAAAAAAGATAGAATTTCATGAGAATTTTGAGTTGTGGTTTTGTCATGGCTGCTTGTAGGAAGCACCAAGAGCACACTGTAAAAAACACGCCTGTAAGTAAAAAACCCGAGGAGCATCTGTGGAGCAACATATATGAGAACATGTCATATAAAATGCAGTAATACGAGGGTCACGGGTATTATTATCTTTGCTGGAAATGAGGCCGAAGTGCATTAACAACAACATTTTTGCCGGATATTTTGTGCATCAATAGACCAAAATAATTCGATCTAAGTTGCGAGTCTGTAAAACCACGACTGTAAGAGATACCGCTTCTGCTAACACGTAACCACAATAACATTTTGCAAAGCCAAGTGCTAGTAATTGAACGCAACACAGGGAGATTAAAGTGAAGTGATTGTCACATGTGATACACAGCAGCACAGCACACGGTGCACACAGTGAAACTTGTCCTCTGCATTTAACCCATCACCCTGAGTGAGTAGTGGGTGGCCATGACAGGCGCACGGGGAGCAGTGCGTGGGGACGGCGCTTTGCTCAGTGCCACCTCAGTGGCACCTTGACAGAGCGGGATTCGAACCGGCAACCTTCTGATTACGGGGCCGCTTCCTTTACCGCTAGGCCACCGCTGCCCCAGATTATGCGCCAAGGCTGCAGCCCCGAGCTGTCGATCTCAAACCCCTTTGAACCCCAGGATGGCTGAGTCAGTCTGCATCGGACCTGTCCGTCTGCACAATAGCCATTGACTTGGTGAGGCCAGAGTGCGTTTTAGAGCCAGGGTTTAATTTACGGCCCTCGGCCCCCCTTCAAGCCCAGCAGCGCATTCCTCAACCAATAGGAAGGCTTTAATTAAAGGTCCTCAGAGAGCAGGAGAGCGTGCACACTCCAGAGAAGGAGAAGGGGGGGGGATTTAGTGAGCCGTATCGCTTTCTGTCCGAGCAGCGAACATTTCTCTCAGGTTAATGGCCTGCTGGGTGAGTGACGGCCACACGAGCGAGCGGGCACAGCATTTTCGCTGAAATTACCGAGCTCACCGCGACTGTCCCATTTAAATTCCTTTAGGGAAAAGCAATTTTTAAGATAATAATGCTGATAGTAAAATGAGAATAATGACGATGGTATTTTTTTTATACTTCTAACAACATTACTACAAAAAATGCAAAAGGGTGACGAACTATACTCTATTCCTTCAATGTGTTGCGAAATCGCCAAAAAAGGGTTAACAAGGACAGCATTCACACAAATAACAGAAGAAATGTGACCCGGTGCTTGGTCAATATCTCCAAGATGCCGGACGTGCGGTGAAGACGCGTTGTGAACGAACGCAAAATGTCCTGCTCAGTAAGCGGGGTTTTAACCTGTGACTTTGTGACCTTCTGCTGTCTTACCTGCTGGACCTCCGATACAAACATCATCGCTGTGTGATGAGCCTGGTGGTTTAACCACCACGCCGCTAGAAGACGGGACGACCCGCAGGAATTAATTAGCGATTAGGCCCAACGGGGCACTGAATAAACACCCCCTTTTTGCTTCGGACGCTGCGCGGCCCGCGACTGTTGAGCCTGGTGGTTGCCGGAGCGGGTCCCCCAGACCGTTAACACGGGGACACCAGCTGAGGGCCACTTGTTCCCAGGACGGAGCCGCTCACAATGCCCCATTCAGCCAGAACGTGGCGCCTGGACGAGGGCTGGAACCGCCCCCTCTGCGGAACATGAGGTCGCCCTTAACTTTCCACCTATCCCCCCGACACAAGGCCCCATAGGAGGGATTGCATCATTTTTTACATTTTTTTTTTAGCAGGAGTCACACCCTCGCACAGAGGCCGCATTCAGATGACGGCTTTCTGGAGCCGTGCTTTCGGATCTGATGCAAAAACAGGCCGCTGAGCGGGTTTGGGTGGGTGGGGAGGGCTAAGCCTGTCCTGACGGCGTCGGAACTGGAATGTGCCAACTGGCAGTGATTACGGCCCGTCTGGCATCTGTTTCTGCTGATCGGACGGAAAGCGAAAAGGCGAGAGACGGTGGCTGGACGCATCAATACGTCTGAAAGACAGTTAAACCGCCCCCTCGTATAGGCGCGTGCTCAGGTTCGGTGTTCTCCTCGCTGCGCTGCTCTCTGCTCACAACTAATAACATTCGTCCTGCCGGACGTTACGTAACGACAGCCCGTTCCAGACCTGGGGTGGCGGTGACGTCCCAAATCAGGAGACAGACTTCCGTCCCTCTGGCAAGGACGTCCCGGCTCCAGCAGCCATAAACACCCACTGATAAACATCTACCTTCTGCTGCCTTTTAAACCCGCAATACCTGTCGTCTTATCTGCCACGTGACGCGTCCTTGCTTACATCCAGCACTGATGCGTCTCTTCTGCATGTCAGGGATCTCTCGAGACCGCCAATAAAGCCTTTGTGTGGTCAATAAAGCTGTAAAGTTGCCTGAACAGTATACGAGCGTATCTGGTTGGCCGCATAGGCACGGTGGAGAAATAGGGCAGCAGAAGAAGGACGCAGGGGTGCAGCAGGACAGCCCAGGCACCGATTAGCCCCAACAGAGTGTTTGTGGCCTAAACCTTATTACCACTAATGCTCTACAGGAGACCCGGCGTGACCTTGAGGTGTTAGTGTTGTTTTAACAAGCTGAATCCCTGTCCAGCACTAAACCCCCCACCCACCATCACTCAGATCAGGCTTAACTCCAACCCCCTGACCAAAAATGGAACCCAGCATTTTTTACATTTACATTTACAGCATTTACCAGACGCCCTTATCCAGAGCGTCTTACAATCAGTAGTTACAGGGACAGTCCCCCCCCTGGAGACACTCGGGGTTAAGTGTCTTGCTCAGGGACACAATGGTAGTAAGTGGGATTTGAACCTGGGTCTTCTGGTTCATAGGCGAGTGTGTGACCCACTAGGCTACTACCACCCAGGTACAAAGAGCCCAGTCAAGCAACGTGCATGTATAATGCCCACGGGAGAAAAGGACACAGAGAAAGGACACGTCACCTCAGCTGCCACCGACCATTTCCCCTCATACTGACTCTATTAACAGGTGGAGGGACGACATTCGACACCATCCAGCCTCCAACATGTCACCAAACCGTGCACCACCCGACCCTCATCCCCACCCCTCCCCAGTCACTCCACAGTAATCCAGTGACATTTAATTGCTGGCAGTTATTTGGAGTTAAATAGGTAACCCGTTTTTTTTTTTTTTTTAATCCCCGCATATCCCTGCGACTGGCCGGGCACCAGCAGGACAGAGTCTGAAAATCTCAGATTAGACTCATGGCACGGGAAACTGTTTTAAAGTGAATTTTCTTTTTTTTTTTAGAACAGATTGGGCCAGCTTCAACAGGAAAAAAAAGAATTCCACCTAATTCTCCATAACTATGCCATCCGAAAACAGCTGACCGTGTGCCATCGGAATTTATGATATTGCAGCAACTGTTAGTTCCTCTCATCAACTGTAGGGGGCGCCCGGAGCACAACTCCAAATCCTGTTATCTTACGTGTCCCTTTTAGTCCGTTTTAAACGCAGAAGTATAACAGTTAAATGACTGTGTAATTACCCACAATCTGTGCCACCGACGGGAAGCGAGCAGAAGGGACCTGTGACGAGAGGACAGGCGCGATCTTCCCCGCCAGGCGGGATATCGCCACTCGACTCCGTGTTTACTTTTCTCGCGCCTTCAGATCGCCGAAACTCCCCTCTATCTCTTGCACGTCCCGTGAAAATGCGCAGCTACTGTTCCCATCTGATGCACGGCTGCGAGGAACCCGTTCCGGGCACGGGCTGTGATAACTGGAGGAGGAACAGAAAAAGCCCAAAAAACAAACATTCCGTACATTTTTTCAGAGCTAATCATTAATATGGCCCCCTTTCAACGGGGCCAATACGTATGTGCTGTTGAGATAAATTATGGGAATGACGGCACCGGATTTGGTAGAACAAGTACTCAGTGTTCTAGAATAACACGACTCAGAACTGATAATCACATACAACAGATACCTCATATCAATTCAATATTTACATATAAAACCTGTATTTGAAATATTGTTTTTAGTTTATCATTAACTACTTAAGTGTGGTATACACTACACTACAACATATTCAGATCAGAATATTCTGTTATTACAATTTGGGGTTTGTGAGCTCTGACATACTTTTTTTTTTATAGGGTCTGCATAGGTCCCCCTTTGGCCCCCATATAAGCCTGATCTTTTGAAGAATGGACTTAACAAGAGCTCTAAAGGTGTCATGCGGTATCTGGTACCAAGACGTTAGCAGCAGAGCCTTTAAATCTGGTACGTTGTGCGGTGGGGCTCCAAAGGATCAGACTTTTCCACCCAGAATATTCCGCAGATCAGATGGAGATTTGGGAATCAGCACTCCTGAACAGTTTGCAGGTTTCCAGTTTGGCAACTGCCATCGGGGTATCAGGGTACAGGTTTAGTTACGCGGTACGTCAAAGTACCATTACAGCATCAAGGTGACACAAGAAAACGTGTCCTTGCACTTAAACCATGAACCTTAATGAGCAGTAGGCAGCCATGAAAGGCGCCCGGGAAGCAGTGTGTGGGGACGGAGCTTTGATCAGTGGGACCTCAGCGGAACCTTGACGGCTTGGAATTTGAACCTACAACATTCTGGTTACGAGTCTGCTTCCTTACTGCCCAGGGTGGTAGTAGCCTAGTGGGTAAAACACTCGCCTGTGAACCAGAAGACCCAGGTTCGAATCCCACTTACTACCATTGTGTCCCTGAGCAAGACACTTAACCCTGAGTGTCTCCAAGGGGGGACTTAACCCTGTAACTACTGATTGTAAGTTGCTCTGGATAAGGGCGTCTGGTAAATTCTGTAAATGTAAAAGATTACACATTTATTCAGCACACAAATTATTATTAATTTATGGTGGCTTTGCGTGTCCACTGCGGAGCCCTGACCGACCGCCCGGCAGCACGCGATGACACGAGATCGCCGTATACACCTCTTGGGAAGTTCAACTTTGATCGCACCCCCTGAAGGGATCCTCTTCCTTTGAGCTCAGCGAGAGCCAGGACCAGCAGGGCGCGCGGCAAAACACTGGGCGGCAAAAAACGAATCAAAGGACGGATCCACCCGGAGGTGCCTGCAGAGTCAAAGGCCTCAAAAAGCGCCGCACACACCTCTCCAGCTGCGCCACCTGATCTTGTCTTCCAACTGGCTCCTAGAAACACCCCAGAAGAGCACCGAATCCCGACTTTCTGAGTAAGAACTTGTGAATGAACCATGTGAGCCTTCTCTTGACACTTTCTGTCTAAAAGAGTTAGCTTAGGATGGATATCAACTGGCCACTTTATTAGAAACACCCGCCCCTTTTTGGAAATTTCCTACCCGACCGTATATTGTTTCAGGGACGCCACCGACGGGAGACGAATTCCTTGTGTGTGCTCACTCACTTGGCCAATAAACGTGATTCTGACACTCCGGCTACATTTACAGGGCATGTTACATTACATTTACATTTACAGCATTTATCAGACGCCCTTATCCAGAGCGACTTACAATCAGTAGTTACAGGGACAGTCTCCCGGGAGCAATTTTAGGGTTAAGTGTCTTGCCCAGGGACACAATGGTAGTAAGTGGGATTCGAACCCGGGTCTTCTGGTTCATAGGCGAGTGTGTTACCCACAAGGCTACTACCACCCTTTATGGACTGTGGCCCCGTGGTCTCAAGACCTTCCTCAGGACAGGGCAGCTGGCGGTGGTGGACGTCCATCCCGCCTGAGTCAGATCCGTTCAGCGGTGGCCCTTGGTTGTCCAGTGAGTGCAGAAGCACGATAATAAAGGATCATCTTATCTTATCTTATCTTAACTGGCCACCAAGTCGAGGTTCACGGCAACAAGTCTAACAATTTACGGTTAATAATGACATTTTATAATACCATCTGAAGGGACGCTTCCCTCGCTCTTGTCCGCTGACCCTGAGGTAAGTGTAGCCCGTCCGGCCGCGTACCACAGGCTGTGTAGGAGAGCGTCCTCGTCTAGTTCGACGAGCTGAACAGAGCCCCGGCGCCGGGAACGCGAGCGGTCCATCCGGAGCCAGCCGAGCGGCGGACAGAGAGCGAAGCCAGCGGGAATTATACGTCCGGGTACTTTCCCTGCCGTCTTTGTGACGGTCTTTTGTCTGAAGAGCGGCGCCCGACTGTGGGCCACTGTTGCAGGACCTGTTCTCCTTGTTCACTGCCAGCAATAAACGATACTGGATCTCTTTCTTTTCTTTTTTTTTTAAACGGAAGTCCATCCCAGCCTGTTTAACCTTCGATGGAAAGAAGGGGACCGTTCGGGTTCTTTAGAGGCTAATCTCGCAATAAAAGAAGATTAGACGGCAGGACGTGAGGTGAACACAAAAGAAGAGGTTTCTTGTCTTGGTGGAGCTGGATCAGGCAGCTGAGCAGGAATTTTTACAGAAGCAGAAACCAAAGCGAAAGCACAAGGGCGGTCGAGGGTCTACGACCAGGGAGGAAAGTGGCGTCGCTCTGCCTCCGGGCCTGTTCGGCCTATCGCGAATTCCTCGAATTCTGCCCGCGATAGGGCTGGCAGCGAGCCCCGCCTCCGGGTGACAAAGAACCCAGAGGTGTTGAGTGATGGACGAAGAGAGAAGTGTGTGTTCTCCTGACCTGCCGGGGACCAGCCAAGTGGGGACCGCCGTCCAAAATTTTTTTTGTTAATGAAAACTAAAGATCTTCAAATGCAAAACCTTCCATTTTAGGAAATACTTAGATTAAAAGGGCCTCTTACCTACATTTATTTATGGGTCTCCTATCATGAAAATGTCACTTTGTGAGATTATTTAACATTAATACGAGTTCCCCGAGCCTGTCTATGGTCTTGCAATTTTTTTTTAGAAAAACGCAGACATGACTTCCTGTCTGCACCAAACATTGTGGTTGGTGAATAGTGTCGATGACGTAATTAATGCGAATGCCCGCTCAACCCCTATAGGCCACTCTCCTCCTCGTCCCGCCTCTCTCCTCCTCATTAGCATTTAAAGCTACAGACACCAAAACGGCGCGTCCTGGGAAATCTCATTGTGGGACTGGATAAGGGGACCAATAAGACCAAAATAAAAGTAAAAACAAAACGTCATAATAGGGAAGCTTTAAAAAACGGCTCGGTACTCCATTTACAGATTGGTCCCCAACCAAATGAGGGATTTCTATGAAGGACATTTTAAAGCACTCATGTAAGTCCCTCTGGATAAGACCATCTGCCAAATGCTGTAAATGTAAAAAAATGATGATGCATATTTTAGTGTGTGTGTGTGTGTGTGTGTGTGTGCAAAATGCTGTGGATAAAAATGTGTGTGTGTGAGCCGGAGAATCTGAGTCTAAAGACAAGTCTAAGCTTGCTTTTCTTTACCTGTTTGAAGAAAGAGAATAGAAAAATGAAAGAAAAGGGGGTGGTGGGGGTGGGGGCGCAATCCGATCCGGACTCATTTCCTCGCTGTTGCGCTCAAGTACCGTGCCCTGGAAAAATGACTTTTCACGAGGAAATAACAGCAACGAAAACAGAAGTCGACGGCAAAATACGACTTTTTAACTCCGGTTTCAGCCCACACGAGTCATAAACCCCACCGGGTTCATTAATCTTCACTCAGAGCTCTCTAGGGGTCACGCTGATAACAAGGGTCACCGCAGCAGGGATGAGGAGTTTACCCGATCCCTCCCAGTGACCCAGCCAATCGCATTCTTGTGGGCACCCCACCAGGGGCTGAGCAGACTCAAGGATGGTGATTCTACACCGTGATGATCGGTTTTAATGATCTCCATTAAATTAACTGTAGTAAACCTCGAATTACCTTATTAATACGTGCTGCCATTCAAAAGTTTCGTTTTATACTGAATCTGACCAGTTTTATGGCTTCATTTTACAGCATGATGTTTCTGAATGACCCTAAACGTTAGAATGATAGTCTGGATGATCCACAACGCACACACCACACTGATTATTGGAAGGTTCGATTTTGTAAATCAATGACTGGTTAGACGTTATCGTGGTGTTCTTGATATATTTAAATATACCCCAATAGCCATTTCATATAAATGCACATAATGCATTGACACCAAACATGCATCAGTAGAACAGCAACTTTTTTGGTGCGGCATCCAACTTGCTATATAAAGAAACAATGGGAGCTTGACTCACGCCCACTCCTGCCCTGGCGCGCCAGCGTTCAGATACTCAAGAGCGCCGCAAATAACCCGCCTTTCCACCCGCTCCGACTCTGCTGCAGTGCCGAGCCGGCCGTTCTCGCGCAAGGCCCACGTCCACAGCAGACGAATGGGCGGTCAAAACCGGCGACTTGCGAGAAGAAAAAAAAAAACGCCGCCCGCGGCCCGAAACAATGTGGCCCGCCTCGCCGCATAACGCGAAGTGGCTTTAATTACCGCCCTGAACAATGTCTGCAAAGGCCATTTCTGGACTTTAACCCCGCCGTGCATGGCCTTTGGAGAGGGACAAAGGGCCACGGCTGCGGCTCGGCCACACCCCCCCCCTTACCGGTACTGACCTTTTCCTAACAAAGCCCCCATGATGCTAATCCCCATTGTCTTCAGAGTGCAGTAACACATGAATGGGAGCGAATGGACTTCCCTCAAGCTATGAAAAGAGCTGCTTTTAGCGCGTCGCCGGGTTCGGGGTGGGGGGGGGGGGGCGCTGCGCGAGTCACGGTGACCCGAGGGACGCAGGCCGTGCTTCGCCGAACACTTTGGGCGAAACGTTCAGAGATGAAACGGAGCCAAGACCACTTTGGCCCTAATCCGGCGTGAGACTTTCCCCCCATGCGGTGCCCCCCGTGAGGTCCCCGAGCTCCGGGGACAGCGCGGAGAGGGAGCACGCGGCCTGGGGGACATCCCGGGTGATTAAAGCCTCGATTGGCCCCGCGCCCCACGGGAGGATCTCTGCTGGCGGTGCAAGCGCGGCTCGGGAGTTCGGGCAAGACTTCCAGGGCCATCTGCAGCGGGAAGATAGGGACGAGTTCCCCGTTTTATTGCGTCCCCGTGCCGGCTCTGGTTAACGTTGACGGGTCTTGGGCTTCAAAAGGGGGCAAGATAAGGCGCGGGAGTTGTGGAGATAAGGTGCATTTGGCCGGGTGATGAAGCCCAGAGGTAATGAGCTTTAGGGCCGGGGATTGGCGCGGTTGGCTAGGCCCGAGCTCATGTGACTCCGTGACTCTTGTGGCGTCAACGTTCCTCGCGGCAAGCGGAGGGGCTGTGAGTAAACAGTAGGTGTCGGGATTTGGGAGATTAGGCAGGCTGCCGCTCTCTAATCCCAAAAGTCATGGGGGGAAAAATGTACAGTCTCGTTACAGCCGAGAGTCCGGACAGGAAGCCGACTCCACAAAACAAACCATCTTCCAACACGTGACATCATTTCAAGAGGGGGGTTCCCAGGTCAGTAGAGCCCAGCAAATCGACAAAATATTGTTGGATACTGCAGTTCCTTCTCAGTTAATCAACATTACTGTAAACCCGGGACTGATACCTTGATTATTATGAGAAAAAAACTTTCAGAATAAGTAAATAAACAACAAACAAACAAACAAATACACATATACACAGTACAGGCCAAAAGTTTGGACACCTTCTCATTCAATGTGTTTTCTTTATTTTCATGACCATTTACGTTGGTAGATTCTCACTGAAGGCATCAAAACTATGAATGAACACATGTGGAGTTATGTACTTAACAAAAAAAGGTGAAATAAGTTAAAACATGTTTTATATTCTAGTTTCTTTGCTCTGATTACTGCTTTGTACACTCTTGGCATTCTCTCGATGAGCTTCAAGAGGTCGTCACCTGAAATGGTTTTCCAACAGTCTTGAAGGAGTTCCCAGAGGTGTTTAGCACTTGTTGGTCCAGCTCACCCCAAACCATCTGGATTGGGTTCAGGTCCGGTGACTGTGGAGGTCGGGTCTCCACTTTTTGTTAAGTACAGAACTCCACATGTGTTCATTCATAGTTTTGATGCCTTCAGTGAGAATCTACCAACGTAAATGGTCATGAAAATAAAGAAAACACATTGAATGAGAAGGCGTGTCCACACTTTTGGCCTGTACTGTGTGTGTGCGTTTGTGTAAAATTCTCATTACTTATTATTAACTTTACTGTAAGCTTGGTACTGATACCTTGATGATTATGTATATATACTATGATATGTTGTGGAGGTTTACCGTTATTCAGTGTTATACAAAGGAGTACAACTAGGTTATCAGGTGATTATAAGGTGTGTCTAATTTAACGGGCTGAGTCCTGCTAAGCTCTGGTCTTTTTTGAAGGCTACAGCCTCTGCATGATGGCCTGGAGGGAATCGCGAGCGGTAATGTTTGCACTGCCAAGCGCCACCCCTTAAAATTGTACTAGAGCACGTTTCAGACGATTTCAGCGGAGCATGAAGTACAATTGTCACTTTTCTTCGGCTGATGTTTCCATAGTCTGAGGCTACACAATTAATTGCGAGATTGGACCGCAAAGGTTTATGGGTAGCAAAGAAAGCCTTTATAGGCCAGTTGGGACAGCCTAGCTAGGCTGCCTATAGATTTATACTCCCCCTTGTGGTCTCCGTAGGATCCTATCACAGGTTGACAATTGAATTAATTGGAAAGTACCCGTTCAACCAGGGGTTCTCAAAAAGGGGTTTCAAGAACGCATCACCTTCACACTGTCAATACAGCAGCCGGTAACGGCAATGGCGGCATTACAGAGAAAAAAATATATAACCATTTTCCGTTCCTGACAATAACATGCAGTGCATTACTGCAATGTGAAACAGCCACAGCCAGCCACGAGAGTGCCAAAGATTCTTTCTTTTCTTTGGTGAGGAGCAGTGATGGTTGGCTGAGGTTAATGTTGAGTTTTTACAGTGGAAGCGCCGATTTGAAGGTAAGAAAGTCAATGTTAATTGTAACACACGTCCTTTTCTTCTAACGCTTGGTCAGAACTAGTTAGCGCCGCTAACGAAGGAGGAGGCGGAGCCACGCCACCCACATTATCTGATTTTACGTTACTTTTACCTGGTAACTAGTTACTCATATAAGCCTGTGACTCAGTTACTCGGTGTAAGAAGTAAGTGATCATGAAGTGATTGTGATACACAGCAGCACAGCACACGGTGCACACAGTGAAATTTGTCCTCTGCATTTAACCCATCGCCCTTGGTGAGCAGTGGGCAGCCATGACAGGCGCCCGGGGAGCAGTGTGTGGGGACGGCGCTTTGCTCAGTGGCACCTCAGTGGCACCTTGGCTGATCTGGATTCAAACCGGCAACCTTCTGATTACGGGCAGCTTCCTTTGCCGCTAGGCCACCACTGGCCCACTAGTAACTAACTAGTAACTAAAGTAACATGCACAACACCGACAAAAAGTGATCACTTGATTATGTTATTTCGTTAGGACTCCCACAGATCCAATTTGCTTTTACTGCCTCCCAGTAACTCACCGCTGTCCAATACAGTGACAAACTGGCGCAGGATCCGGCATTCTGCCGCGGGGGCGGTGCGGGCCATACGTTGCCACGACATTCCAGCCACACACAGCCTAAGGTCCGGGGACGAGAAGGACGCTCACACGCCCCCCCTGACCAGCTTCTCCCGACTGCCACCGCCACAATGCTCCACGGGTCAAGGGTCTCCCGGTGGCCTCTGGTATCCACGGTTACTGCCCGGTGGAGGGAAAAACTGCAGCGGTCCCCCGCTTTTGTCCCCGAACCCGCGGAGCAACAAAAAAAAAAAAAGAAGTGCCACTGAAGTCTGGAGAGGGTCACGCACACCCAAACGGCCTGAGAAAGACCACCGGCACCGATGGAGAGCCATCACGGGGGAGACTTGTAGCCTCACGACCATCTCTCAGGAAACCCCATCTTACAAATAATTATCCTAAAGGCGCTCCTGCCGTTGGATCGGTCCCAATCTGGAGTCAAAATGTTCAGCCCTAATAGATGGGTGGCCTGTGAACCAGAAGACCCAGGTTCAAATCCCGCTTACTACCATCGTGTCCCTGAGCAAGACACTTAACCCCGAGTGTCCCCAGGGGGGGACTGTCCCTTTAACTACTGATTCTACTAAGTTGCTCTGGATAAGGGTGTCTGGTAAATGCTGTAAATGTTCTAAGGAACCTTCATAGAAAGGTCAGTTTTAAAGCATCACTATGGGAGTGGGGGGGTCAACAGCTGAAGCCTCGCCGATTTACAAATAGTTCCGGCCCGGGGGGGCTGTTAAAAACACTCGAAAAAAAGTTCCCGGCGAACACCGACGACGGATTAGTTACTGGTTACGAACGCCAGCTACGCGGGGTTAACGCGGTGGTACCAGGCGCCGGGGGGGGACGTGTAGTCACCCCCCCCCGAGTAGCCTACTTCCACCTCGATCGCGGGATCGAGGTTGCGGGGCGATCCGTGGGCGGGTAAACGTTAACCGCACCGCCGGCCGCGGCAGCAACAGGGCGGCGGGAAGAGTGCTTCGCCTCGGGGCGACGCTCGCTCACCATGGTGTCCCGGTCCGGCGACGCGCCGTCCTGCGACTTTCCCTCTCCGCGGTTTGAAAGGAGCTGAGCGCGGGGGGCTGGGTATCCGAGCCGAGCCGATCCGATCCGGGGCAGGATGTGGGGGACGCGCGCCATGACCGCGTCTCAACAGCGCCACCCGGCGGCCACGTTCTCTCCCGCCGAGGGACATTTATGGCGCCTTCATCCGGCAGTGGTTACAGGGACAGCAGTCCCGGAGACTGACTTGTGCAGGGACACAATGGTAGGAAATGGGTTTAGCGGTTAAGGAAGCGGCCCCGTCACGGCTGCCCACTGCTCACCAAGGGTGATGGTTAAAAGCAGAGGACACGTTTCGTTGTGTCACCGTGTGCTGTGCTGCAGTGTTTCATAACGACGATCACTTCACTTTCAACTTCTGCCCACTGGGATACTAGTTAGTTCATGATCGCCTTCGCTGTTCCTTAAAGACATTAAACTGGATCGATGTGCTGTAACTGTATTACACTGGCGCACTGATTCATTCAATTAAGGTATTAATTAATTAAGACAGTAACTAAAGGGTTTCCAGATGTTTTTTCATGTTTTTCTCTTATTAAACTTGCAACAAAGTAACAAACAAGTTGTACACCAAACACGTGTTCTCAAAATCCTGATATTGTATAGTCACTTAATTCTACCTATAATGGAAAAGTGTGCTGCCAATGATGTATGTAACTGGCTTCACTGTCATAATAATTAATGCCATTCTATTAAAGGATAGAGCTGAGATCTTCCAGACGCACCATGACAGACTCACATCTCAGATCCATTAGATCCTTGAATGACACCTTCTCAGCTTTATGATGCACAGGGTTTTTCAAGGCTGTGTTTACATTTATATTTACGCCATTTATTAGACGCCCTTATCCATAGCAAGTTACAATCAGTAGTTACAGGGACAGTTTCCCTGGAGACACTCGGTTAAGTGTCTTGCTTAGGGACACAATGATAGTAAGTGGGATTTGAACCTGGGTCTTCTGGTTTATAGGGGGGGGGTGTAACCCACTAGGCTACTACCACCTATTGTCACACTTCCACCCGTTTCCTACTCCAGGCTCGCACCTGAGTACTGTGAGTCGCCTTATATTGGATTTTTCTTTTTGAATTTTTTAAAAAAAGTTTAGCATTTAGAACACAAGAATGACAACTGCTTTCTGTTATCACACAATTCCAAAACGTTCACCAGTCCTGCAACTTCCAGAATGTGCATGACTAATAAAATGTACACTCAACACGTTTTTTATATAAAATGTTTATTTAAACAATATTAAATATGGCAACATAAAAAAAATGATCATGGGACACTGTTCATGTCACACTAAACTTCTCTACAGGTCACTATACATCCGTATGTTTCTACCTTCTGCAACTACTCGCAACTGGAAGGCCGGGCTAGATGGCGCTCAATAGCTTGTTGGGCTTGGCCACGGGGCGGGCCGGCAGCACCTTGACGGTGGTGGAGGCGGAACGCGAGCCCTCCAGGTTCTGGGCGGTGCAGGTGTAAGTGCCCTGGTCAACGTCTCGGACCTCGTCCACCAGCAGCACCGCCTGGGACTGCTGCTGGGCCCCGTTGCCGGGAGCCGGGGCGACGCTGCGCTGAGTGTAAAGCGGCCGGCCGATCTGAGAGGAGGAACCGGGGTAAAGAGATGAGTGCGACGTGGTAACATCAGCCTGTGAATGTTCCGGGGGGATTTCGGCGCGTCACCTCCTGTCCTGGGTACTCCCAGGTGAAATCTACAAGCACGCCCTGCTCCCCCGCCACCGAGCAGGTGACCTGCAGATTTTCTCCTATATGCACCGAACTAGACGAGGCCTTTATCACCGGGGACGGCGGGGCTGCGGGGTCTAAAAAAAAAAATAAAAAAATCACCAAATCCCCTCCCTGATGCTTCATGTGATTGTATACGAGATCGATAATCTGCCCGTACAGTTGACGTAGATGAGCATGTACTTCACCGAGCTCTGTCTGAGCCTTCCCAGGCTGGCAATGCAGTACAGGGAGCCGGCGTGGTGCTCCTTCGGCCGGTGGATGGTGAAGCCGCGCTTGACATCAAACGAGATCTCCGTTCCGTCCACGCTCACCTGCCCCGGCGGGAACTCCCGGTGCAGGGTAACCTGAGCCAGAGGGGAGGTCACCTGGCAGGGCAGGACGGTGGGCCTGTTGGTGCGGAGGTGGATCACTTCATAGTACTCTGACGACGGGACAAACAGCTCCCGTGGATCTGCAAGGCGCGTGTAGGTCACGTGATCGTGTCTGGAACTGGTTGATTTCCGGCGCATCACAAGTTTACCGTGAATTAAAGGCTTTTTATTGACTTTCTTACCGGAGAAAAAGATGAAGACTTGTACAGCTTTGTCATATTCCTTCCTGCACTCGCTGTCCTCGCAGTACATGGGGTAGCAGGTGAACTCGCCGGTGTCGGCGCCTGTGGTGTTGGCCAGGATCAGAGTACCATAGCGAATACGCTGAATCGTCCTGTAAAACAGCGGCAATCCGGGTTGTAGACGAATGTGGACAGAGTATAGCGGGTAACATGCTCGCCTGTGAACCAGAAAACCACAAAGTCACAGGTACCAGTGTGTCCCTGAGCAAGACACTTAACCCTGAGTGTCTCCAGGGGGGGACTGTCCCTGTAACTACTGACTGTAAGTCGCTCTGGATAAGGGCGTCTGATAAATGCCGCAAATGTAAAAGAATTCCTTTCTGGTCTAGCACCCCCCTCTGGTTTTTCACAGAAGCCTTTTAACACTTTTCGCCTGTAGACTGAGCAGTGATCTGTTAATATGCAATTCTCCGGCTGTCATTAAAAGGTCCTGCTTTCATAAACATCATAAAAAGGCGTCATTATGATGAGGAATGAAGTGACTGATGGCCTTGACACAGAAGAATCCAGATGAAAATCTGACATGGCAACACATTTTGACCTCGTGTGGAAAGGATGTGCATAAAAGGTCCTCATCAGGCATCTGATTACTGTTCATTGTTGAACAGTGTGTGTGTGTGTGTGTGTGTGTGTGTGTGCGTGCATGATTTTCATGCAGAAATTAAACAGGACTGTCAGAATAACCGACATCGTTGAGATTACACATGCTCATTCATTTGCTTGACTTTTTTTGCGCATTCCAAGCATGGAGGTGTCAAGCACATTTTCCATGGCAACGATTCTCTTAGTGCAAAAGGATGTATTGGGACCTTTTGTAAGACTTGGAAGTGAAAGTGAAGTGATTGCCATTGTGATACACTGCAGCACAGCACGTGGTGACACAACGAAGTGTGTGGTGGTAGTAGCCTAGTGGTTAAGACGCTCGCCTGTGAACCAGAAGACCCAGGTTTAAATCCCTCTTACTACCATTGTGTCCCTGAGCAAGACACTTAACACTAAGTTGCTCCAGGGAGACTGACCCTGTAACTACTGATTGTAAGTCGCTCTGGATAAGGGCGTCTGATAAATGCTGTAAATGTAAATGTAATGTAAATGTCCTCTGCATTTAACCATCGCCCTTGGGGAGCAGTGGGCGCCTGGGGAGCAGTGTGCGGGGACGGTACCTTGCTCAGTGGCACCTCACCTCAGTGGTTCCTTGGGAGGTTGGGATTCAAACCCACAACCCACTAGGCCACAACTGGCCCTTACTTGACTTACTTGAGCCTGTCGTCGTTCTCCTCCTCCAGGTAGTAGGGGACTCCCCACTGAACGGGATTCCCTTTACACCGCAGCTCCAGCGGCTCCCCTGCCGGCACGGTCAGCGTGTCCCCCACCTTGAGGAACTTCACTTTGTCTATGACCTGAGTCAGGTGTGGCTGCGTTATCTGTGGAGCTGCTGTCGAGGTTTTCGCTTTTGGTTTTGTTGTGGGGGTCTTCGCCTTCTTTCCTGGCCCCTCCACAGGCTTGGTCTTTCCTTTGGCGGTACCTTCTGGATCTTTTGAGCCTTTGTCTGGTTTCTGGCAAGTTCCTTTAGAACAAAGGAGCATAAATAAACTTAAATTAAACTTAAGTCCATGCATATTAAAAAAACAGAAAAAGGAAAAAAAAAAAACTTACCAAACTCGGCAACGAGCAGAGCGAGAACCAGGGCAGCCGGCACCACCTTCCACTCCATGACGAGTGACCGTGCAGCCAACAAAGGAGATTAATTTTAATAAAGTGTTGAGTGTGGCGAGCGGAGCAGACCAGTGCTTGGCCTTCTGCGAGGGACTGGCATCAATACCCCAAATTCCTCTGGCCCAACCTGAAGCTCAATGGGCCCCTTCAAAGATCAGACAGCCAATCGTGGCCCGAGGCGGGAGGGCCTTCCTGTTGTAACAGCAAAGCCTGTTGATTTAGCTGGAAAAATGAGCTGACTGGCTGTTTCAAGGCATCACTCAAAAGTACAAGGGGTTAAAAACAGAGAAAGTAGACTCATTCACACATTTAGAGCCTTTTGAAGTCATCCAGTTAAATCAGACTGCCAATCCCCCAGCCAATCAGAGCCTAGAGGGGCGGGACCTTCCAACCTAATAGAAGTGCTTATTTATTTAGGTGGGAAAGTGGTATTGGAAGTGGCCGTAAAACAGTGGGTGTTCATCTTTTCAAAGCCGACTGGTGATTCTCTCTAGATGCAAATGCATCTTTCTAACGCAGAGAGTCAATGACAAAAGAGTCAAAACGCTGGTAAAAGTACTTAGCATTCAAATACAACATATTAACCTCAATGTGCAGTGGGGCAATTCTAGATCATACTGGTTGCAAAAATGAATACAAGCTAGTTAGTTAAAAATAAACTCTTTTGTGTGTTTTTCTTGATACGTAATTAAATACAGAAAAATCTGTGGAATTGGATTTAATCATTAGATGCAATGCTAAAGGGTTTGGTTTAGCTTTATTTTTAAGAGTAAAAAATGAACAACATTGCAACAATAAACAATAAACTAAACAACTACAATATAAATTAATATGATTTATTAATCTTATGCCTTGTTCAGTGGCAGTCGTACACTCCATCCAGCATTATGAGACAGTTTTTATTTAATTAAAAACTAAAAATTAATACATTTCTGCTATAACATTGTGCTCTTTGTTATATTGTAGCCATTTGCTAAAATTATTAGTAATTATTTTCCTCAATAATGTACTCATAGCACCCCATATTGACAAAAAAACATAGAAATGTTGACATTTTTGCAGATTTATTAACAAAGAAAAACTGAAATACCACATGGTATTTCAACATTACAATGTTTAATTGGACGTATTCATTCAGTTATGGCTAATTAAAATTAAATTAATTAAAAACTTGCAATCAACAACATTACTTGCTGGATCATTACACAGTATGAATTTGGGGCTATCTGCCTGATGCTCCTTCTTTCTCAGCGTTGGCTCCCCCATTTTCACCTTTGGGTTCTAAGTTTTCGGTTTTGCCCTGACTGGCCAGCAGCCTTTGCTTCTGGACGCTGTGACGGACCCCATAACCGAAGTATATGAGAAGACCTAGTTAAAGGGGGAAAAAACAGGTGACTCGACATTGGTAACTTGGTTACTTTCACTTTCCAGATTCCCGGTGTAGGAATGAACTCACCAACAGCCATCCAGACTGCATAGCGTATCCAGGTGTCTCGCCCCAGTTGAACCATAAGGTAGATGTTGATGAAAGTGCTCACCACTGGAAGCAAAGGCAGAAAAGGGACCTGTGCACACAGAGATCATTTCCTTAAACACCACAACCATTCAAAGGTGCACACACTTGCTCACACATTATAATGTTATTGAGAAATAATGAACCTACTTTGGAATCGCAGGGTTCAAAAACTTTATTATGCACAATTATCTTACTGCAACAAACACATGGAGTGGGTGTTAAGGGGTTAATCAACCTATAATGTGGCCTCCCTCACCATGAAGGGGGCCTTCCAGGGGTTCTGCGGCTGCCTCCAGACGATGAGGACTGTAAGCAGCAGCAGCAGGAGGATGACCGACACGCACAGGATACTCCAAATTCTCCTCTGCACCAGGAAATGAATGGCTTTCGACAAGAGCAGGCACAGGACCAGAACCAGGACGACTGGAGGAAAGCAGCTGTTATTGAATTTCGTTCTCAAATCAGTCACTAACGCACAATTTTCCGTTTTTTCCCCTGCTTACCGGCAAATGCAGTGCAGATTGCAACAGTTTTTTGTGTTTCCTTCGTTGGGTAGGACGGGGGTTTCAGGAATCCAAATTTGGAGCGGGTATGGAAGTGCAAATTTTGCTCATCTGACGTACTCCCTTGGTACCTGGGGGGGTGGATGGATTTGTAAAAAATTGAAAGTCAGTGTCGTTCCATTTATACAGAACTCTGTGCATGTGTGTGGGCTGCAGCATAATCAGATGGAATACCGACCGAAGTATCAGAATGCACAGGGCCACGAGCGTGTAGGCGAAGAGGGTTCCGATAGACATCATATCGACCAGTGCTTTCAGGTCGAATAAAAGGGCCATTATTGCTGCAGGAAAAAAAGGAGATACAGGCCACAGTGGAAATATGCAACACGTCAGCTGGTGGGTGCAGGAATAAAGGGACATGTGGAAATAAAAACCTGGACTGCTATAACCTCTACACGCCATATTTCCTGGATAAATCTCTTTGAACATCCTAGGGTAATCCAGTGCTGACCAGAGGAGGATGACCAGAGGAGACACCCACCGGCAACAGTGCCAGAAGCGAGAGTGGCCACAACAGGACTGTGACGAGAGCTGACTATAACCAGAGGCTTAAACATCAGGCCATCTCGGGCCATGGCAAACAGGACACGGGGCATAGGAAACATGGCGCCCAAAAGGCTATATGGACAAAACAAAAACAACTGTCAATTAATATCATATTTCCTTTCATTTTTTAGAAATGGTATTAATTCATTGAATGTTTTTTGCACAATTACAAATTCCCATTGTAGGCTGCATTCCTGTGCCCTCTACTGGAGAAAACAACTCATTGTTTTCTGTCCAGTCTTGTTTACAGACTTTAAACTTCCTTGATTGTTTTTTTTTTCTGCAAATAAAAGTTGTCACAATGCCATCATAATAATTATGCATTTTAATGCATTTTAATCTCCTTACCTAGCCGTCAGTGCACAGAGAGACCCCACGGCCACAGCATACTTGGCTGCAGACCAGCCGATGTAGCTGAAGGCCACCGGCAGTGGGCTGTGGATGTTGAGCAGGTAATACGGCATTAGAAGCGTCAGGGCCGCTGACACCCCAAAGTAAGCCAGGAAGCATATGAATAGGGCTGCCACAATGGCCATGGGGATGGATCTCTGGGGGTTTTTCACCTCCTCACCTGTAAGTGGAGAGAAAGTTTTCAGATCTTTGCAGTGCAATACAGATAACAGCAGTTTTTGGATTGTAAAATTTTGAAGCAATGTTACCTGTTGTTGCAATACAATCAAAACCCACAAAAGCATAGAAACATGTTGCAGCTCCCGCTAAAGTTCCTTCAAAACCGTATGGGAAAAACCCTCCTTTTCCAAATGCACTTGTAATATTGCCCGTGAAAGTCAGATTTCTGAGAAAGCAGAGACTAAATCAATATTTAAAGCAACATCTGTTTCGTTTCAATCATTAGGTAATTTTTTTTTTTATTTCGATTAATTATGCACATACTTAAGCTGAGCTGTGGCGTTCTCAAGTGTCTCTTCTGTGATGAACCAGTTGTCAAGGTTTCCTTTGATGAATCCAGTAATTATGACAAACAGGAGTACCAATATATTGATGGTGGTAAAAACCTTATTCACTGTTGTTGACTCTTTCACACCAAATGCAAGAAGACCTACAATAATTTTTTTTGAGTGTTTTGTACTTGATATTCAATTGGAAACTGATTTGTAAAACTTTAAGTAAACCAAAAATTACCAGTTAGAATCATGATGAGGCCGAATGCAAAAAAATCTGGGTAGGCCGCCAGCCCAGGTAGCCCCATGGCAGCATGCTTGCTGAGATATTTTGCCATAGCGTTTCCCACAAGGTCATCAAAAGTGCCACTCCAAGCCGTGGCTACACTTGATGCACCTGATGACATGAAAAAAAAAAATTGGACAAAAAAATGACAAAACATTTTTGTTCATGTCAATACATTTCACAATTTGCTAATTCATATGTCGGATGTGGGTAAAAAGCAAGAGTGTTTATAATTCTGGCCTATGACGTAGGAGAGCAGCACGTTCCATCCGGTGATGAAAGCCCACACCTCCCCAACTGTCACATAGCTGTAGAGATATGCTGAGCCTGTCTTTGGAACCCTTGACCCAAATTCCGCATAGCAAAGGCCAGCAAAGATGGACGCCGTGGCAGCGATGAAGAACGAAACGATGATGCTGGGTCCAGACAGAGTCCTGGCCACCTCGCCCGACAGCACGTAGACTCCAGCCCCCAGTGTACTGCCCACACCCAGTGCCACGAGGTCCAGGGTGGTGAGGCAGCGTCTGAATGAAGACACCTCTCCCTCTGGCTCCACTGGCTTTCTGCGCGACAGCCCATAGAGGAAGGAGCAAAACTCATGACATGACATCTTTAATGACCTAGAAGGAAAGGGACAGAGATTTAATCAACTGTCCACATCTGGATTAAATTTGGGTTGTTTCCTATTTGTGATGCACACATCTATTTCGTGTGGCATCCCCCAAGGCTCTGTTCTAGGTCTACCATGTAATGCAACAAAAGTATGAAACGTCTATTTTCATGGCTATGAGAACAGCATTCAGTTAAGTTTGACTTAGGCTGCCTTAGATCCAGATCTTTTACTGCACACGGATTTTAAAGGCAAAGGAAATACAGGGAAGGACATTTGTTAGCTATTCTTAGCTAACAAATTATGTTGTCCTATCATTATTACATGAATTAATGTCACTTATTGTTCATTGTAAAACACAAAACTAAATTAAGCTATGTGAAAAAGAATAAAATACATAACATAAAAAACAACAGTTTATTTAGAACACGCGTCTACCTTGTTCTCAGTGGTTTCAGAAGCAGAGCAGTTTCCTTTGAGGAGAAAATTAGATTTGTTCATTACTCACTTGCATGTTTCTTTTAAGCCCAGTGTGCAAATACGTTTATCAACTTACCTGATATAAATTTGCTCATGACTTTTGTCATGCGTGTTACACTCACACCAACCAGAAAACTGTGTGTACATTAACAGTCTATCAGTGTCCACAAGGACTTAATGTGATCAGAATACTTACAATATCCACTAGAGAGCATCATCCTCTATATCCTTAAACTCAATGGGCAGGGATTAGATCCTGCCATTATCTTTTTTACTCTTCCACTAAAACACACAAAATAAGACAAAAATGCAAATTCACATTCACATTTGATTCAAATATTTCATTCAAAAGATGCAAAGCTGCTCTCACAATTTGGTATAAATGTGAACTGAATCAGACCAAGTTAGGCCTAACTCAACTAATCTCTCAAGATAAAAGCTAAAATTAGATATAGCTGTGGGAAACCTTTCAAGCACACCTACTGTATGATGTATGACTTTGCAGATGTCCTGAAGTTTAGATAGGGCAACCCAAGGATACAGAAAATCCACAATAATGCTGAATATGTGATAAATCAGCTGGTTTTCCATCCAGATAGTGAATAATAAACCATGGTTTGTGTCAGATAAGATGAAGAGCAGGAGGTGTTGTAATATCCCCATCTCAGTTTTACAGGCTGGACAGAGGTCTCCATCAAGATCGAGAAGATAATGAGGAGGAGCAAAAGACAAAGCAGCTTTCAGGGTTTGGGCCCAAGAGGAACCACACTGGTTCTTTGTTAGAAATTCTCCGGTCTCTGATCAAGGGATATTCTTGCTGCTCATTTTATTTTATGAAAGATTCCCTATCACATCATCACAGACCTGCAGCAAGTCTTTCATAGAGTGGAAAGAAAATGATTAAAATATTTTAGTAAATGCATCCTCTTAAAATGTCCAAAATTACTTTAAGATTCATTTCTGTGTTAAAAAAAATATTCTTCAATGTACTTTTGTGCACAAAAACATGCATGTATTCCAAACATGTGGATTTGCTTGAAAAAAAATTCTTACCTCACCATGCACTTCACAGATGGAAATCATTTTGATTATTTCCTTGGTGCTGGACAATGTGAATGAATCTGAGCTCTGATGAGGCAAAGTGATTTTACTACAATATATAGTCATAAGATTGGCCTGTTTGACCCTCCCACTCAGTGGAATGACCGACAAAGTGTCCTTTCTCCCAGCATGTTTCTCTGAGCCAAAAATGTGGGCAGTGCAGCAAGGCAACGGGAGCATGGAGAAAAATCTGATTTGATTGCAAAAACTGCTGTGCCGTCACAAACTGTAAACAGTCACAATTCATAGTTGGTCAAAAGAAAATATGCATGGAATTTTATCATTTGTTTCAGTTGTATATTTGGCAAAGGGAAAAGGATTTTTTTTTTTTTGGTTCAACAAAGGGAGCTTTTGATAGAGACAGCGCAGTGCTCACTGTGGACGGTAGGGTGCGTCCGCAGCGAGATGGACGTGTGGCTGGACGTGTATATATACAAAATGTATATAATGTATGCAGTTATTTGCATAAAACATATGAATCAAGGGTGGTCGTAGCCTAGTGGGTAACACACTCGCCTGTGAACCAGAAGACCCGGGTTCGAATCCCACTTACTACCATTGTGTCCCTGAGCAAGACACTTAACCTGAAGCTGCTCCAGGGGGAGACTGTCCCTGTAACTACTGATTGTAAGTCGCTCTGGATAAGGGCGTCTGATAAATGCTGTAAATGTAAATGTCTGGCCAACATTTGTACGGGATGGTAGTAGCCTAGTGGGTAACACACTTGCCTATGAACCAGAAGACTACAGAGTCACAGGTTCAAACCCCACTTAATACCATTGTGTCCCTGAGCAAGACACTTAACCCTAAGTTGCTCCAGGGGGACTGTCCCTGTAACTACTGATTGTAAGTCGCTCTGGATAAGGGCGTCTGAAAAATGCCATAAATGTAAATGTAAATGTAAATGAATCCAGTTATTGCAATGGTATGACCGTGCCTTTTCGCACATTAAATAATTCTGTGATTTGGTGACAATTTAAATGTATGTTGTATGTTTTCCTAAATTGGACAGCAGGAATGATTTCCTGGGATTCCCGGTGGAGTGTGATCACAGTGCTAGGCTGAGTCACTTGGGAAGCACAGACTTCCATTTGTGGAGTTTGTGATCGCTGGCTGTAGAGCTCAGTCATGTTTGAACTTTCTCTGTGACACACACACACACACACACACCTCTCAGATTCTACATTCCTCACCCCCTCACCAGAATAACTCGGCGTGGACAGAAATAGCGGCATTACCGACAGCCATGCCACCCAGCAAGCAGGAGGTGTGCAGACCAGCAGGCACTTTCAGGAACTTCTGACTTGTGTGTTTAGATATGAATTACGTGCAGCATGCATCCGTATTTCTACAGTGCATTATTCAAACAAATGTTTTGTACGTAGCATTAGATTGATAGATAGATGCTCTTATTGTCACTGGTCAAGTACAGAGAGATAATACACATTTCCACTAGGGATCAGGAAAGATAAATGAAAAAAGTACAATTAAATAAAAATACAGTCTAGTGATATTTACAATTTTAAGTGAAGTGAATGTCATTGCAGCACAGCACACAGAGACACGGTGAAATTTGTCCTCTGCTTTTAACCATCACCCTGAGTGAGCACCCACAGTTATTGCACTTAAACCGTTATTACAAGTAGTTATTGCACATGCGTCTAAAGACAAATAGAATGAGGTAGGACAGTTGAATAAAGTACACGACAAGCTTTATAACAGCATTAATTGATCCTTTTTAATGAAACTATACGCACAGTCTGTTGGAGCAGTCAGGGTTACAGTCACTGCGAATAAACTCTTTGAATCCGGAGTCTCTGAATCCATTCCAGGTGGTTTTATCATGGCAGGTCTGGGGCCTGGACGGCTCCATGCTTAAAACGACGTCACGGACACCGCAGGAGGCGCAGCAGGAGAAAAGAGCGCCACCTCCAGGCGACGTGTCGCGCTTGCGGCGTCAGTGCGGCACCGGGACACGGGGGGTGGGGCTCACGGCGTGACGTCATCGCGCGGAACAGCTGATCCGCGGGATTTTCTCGGCGCCAGCAGCACGTCCAGCCGCAGCCGACTGGGGAGATCTTATCGAAAAGGTGAGCGGACGTCATAATGGGATTCATACCTTTTTTACAGAACAATTTTTTTGTTTTACCTTTTTTGGACAGCTGGGTCACGTGGCAGCTGAGAATCTAACGGTCCCAGAGGGTTCTCTAAAAGGAAAAAGTTGTCATGTCTCTGGTCATTTAAATTGCATGCAAATAAGCAAGTACAGCATATTTTATTCAGAGTGGTCTAAACACAAAGCGGTTATTATTGTCAATTGTGCAAACCTAAAATGTGAGTGAGTGATAAGTGGTCAGGCCAACTATAAGAAGGACTGTGGTGGGGTCAGTACAGGGTGTGGCAGTGAGGTATGGGCAAGGCATACATTTTTACCTTAAACAATTCTCTTTCGTGCATAGTCTGTTACACCCCCCCCCCTCTTATTCATGCCCTTCATTTAATTAGACAGATGGGTACATTTAGGTATGAATGGTATGTAACACAATGACCGATTTGATTTAGTATCAGAGTGTAGGAGTTTGGTCCTGGATTTATTTTGTGGCGATGGTGATACAGGGTGCGATAGAAATAAACGTGGCATGTTGGAATGAAAGGATGTATTGTGCACCCTAGGTGGGGAGGACTGTGTCTGGGTCTTTTTCACGCCTTTTTGAACGGGTTGGCGCCGGTTTATAGAGTTTTCTAATCACATTTTCTATCTGTGGCCTTATTTTGGTGTGGGAATTATTTAGTCATGCAGAAATGAAACAAAAAGACCGATTACTTTGTATCAGCCATTTTATTACCCATTGATAATGTTATAATATAATTTTTTTGTCATCAGCAGTGTCCCCTCAGTTTGTTACTCAAGATCGAGTGCACCCTTCCTACAATCAAGCAAGCAAAGATGGTCAAGGTGAGAATTTGCCCAGCAACACTTTACAAATGGCAGGATATGCGGGACGCTACAAATGTTATAAATTATTGAAAGCCAGTGCATACCGAACACTAGTGGGCGGAGAGTCGATGATTGGCCGTGGGGTCATTGTGGGTGCTATTGTCTGGCTATTGTCTCACGGCACAGTGTAGGGTATCAAGAAGCCCGTGGCCTATTCCTCTGTGAAAGGCTCTGAGTGTCTGTGTGTGTAAATATGTGTTTATTTGGAGGGTCCGTTGCCGTGGCCACCATTCAGCCACGCAGCTGTCCTCCTGAGTGATGGAGTCTTCGGCAAACTCGCTGAGCGTGCGCAGTGGGTCGACGTGGCCTTTTTGGCTGGGTGCCTTCATGCAGTAAGACAGTCAGTCCGAGGGTCTGGCGAGAAGAGGGGAAGGAGATTTTGTCCAGACGGAGGTACGGTACGGGCGGAGAACACTGCGGTGATGGAGGCGCACAGAGATACCTCTGCAGTGTAAACCGACACTGCTTCAGTCATTCTTTCACTCTCTCTCTCGTGTACACACACACACACACACACACAGACCAGGGCAGCTGCCGACTGGGACAGGTGTCAGCTGTCAGCCTGTCATTTCTCGGCATGGCCGCACTCAAGGTCTCCCCCAGCCCCTCCACGCTTCCAGCTCTAAAGAACGGGCCACTTAACAAGACCCACCCAGTGGATATTTAATACTTGCACAGATCCACCTGCTTCTGTTTCAACCTGCTCATTTCTTCATCCAGACCGGTTTTACACTGGAGAACAAACAGTTGTGAGGTACTATGTGAGGTTATTTCTGAAAAATACAGTGAAAAGGATTTTCTAACCTTCCTGGAAATGTGTGACTGGTACTGTGGTTTTGAATTGTAATTGGAGGTCAATCAATGATCTTAGGTTAATAAAATTATTGCAACACGATAAGGATAAAGCCATATCAAAAATACCAATGTTTTTCAGGGTTTCCGAGGCACGATCAGCCATTTCCCTGACTTTGATGCCAACAGCGATGCTGAGACGCTGTACAATGCCATGAAAGGCTTTGGTGAGTAACAGTAACAAAGGAGTTGCACAGAGGAATAGTTTCAAACTAACTATGCCGACATACTTGTGATATTGGACAACACTATGCTTAAATTAATTTTTCTGTCCTTTGCTGAATGGCATGCAAGTGGGGAAAATAATATTTGACTAGACGTTCTGTAGAAAACCTGGGGACTGTCTGCACAGGCTGGAAAAAATGACAATAATCATCCACAGACTTTATGCATGAGTCAAAGCTAAAGGTCCAGTAAAACACAGGTTCTCTTTTTAATAAAAAAGTAAGTGAAAAATGAAAGAAAGTGAAGTGATTGTCATAGTGAAACACAGCAAGCACAGCACACGGTGACATGGCGAAATGTGTCCTCTGCTTTTAACCATCACCCTTGGTGAGCAGTGGGCAGCCATGACAGGTGCCCGGGGAGCAGCGTGTGGGGATGGTGCTTTTGGTCTTTGCATCAGTAAAAATGTGAATCCACTCTGTTATTAATTAATAAGGTCTCCGTGCTCCACAGGCAGCAACAAGGAGGCGATTCTGGATCTCATCACCTCAAGAAGCAATGCACAAAGGCAAGAGATCCGCTCTGCATACAAATCTCTCTACGGAAAGGTATTTCATCAGTCATGCATGCTACTGTACCATAAAGACATAAAAAAAAAAGAAAACGGCCCCTCCGTGAAATATCTCCCTCAGGACCTTATTGACGACCTGAAATATGAACTGACCGGGAAGTTCGAGCGTCTGATTGTCAGTTTGATGAGGCCTCCAGCTTACCATGATGCTAAAGAAATCAAGGATGCCATTAAGGTAAAAAAAAAAAAAACTTTATGAAATAATTGTAACACCTGATGCTGAGAACAACATTGCTGAGCAGAAGGTGAGTGCTGTGGGTGTCATTCTCACGTGTCCTCTGGTGTTCCTTCTGCCTTTATACAACAGTTTTGCACAATCCAAATCCACCATCTTCTATTCCTTCCGCAGTTAATAAAAAGAGAGAGGTATGCAGCTATGCAACATCATGCAATGTCAATATGACAGTGTTGTGAGATCCAACGTCTGTTGATGCACATAAATGTTGTATAAATGCAGTGAATTTTGATACTCATTTTCAAGGCAAAAATGCATTAGCTTGTGCATGGATATTATGAGGGTAATGAGCATGCAAACTATTGCAACTTTACTATCATGCTCTTCAGATCATGGAGAGCAAGGAACTTGAAGAGATTTAGACAAATATCTTCAATGGGTCAAGTGTGATATATTTTCCCCACTTATGTGTTTGTGTGGATAATCAGAAGTCTATAGAAATGACCAGTGCACGAGTCTGATCTGGCTCTTTTCTTTGTGTGCCTGTGCTCTCAATGCTGCCTACAGGCTGCGGTAAGTTTGGCCACGGAGACGAGAGGGTGGGGCAGGTGTGGCACTTTACAATCAGTACTGCTTTTAGCATCAGCACTTTACAAATGAGCAAAACCAAATTATACCGGTTGCTGTTTCGGCATCTAATCTGATCTGTGTCTTATTAAAGGGCACTGGGACTAATGAGAAGTGCTTGATTGAGGTCCTGGCCTCCAGAACCAACCAACAGATCCATGGCCTGGTTGAGGCATACAAAGATGGTGAGCATTATATTTGTTTTCTAAACAGACTTTCTGAAAACTTTTGCATAATTAATATATACCTGTATCACACAAACGGTGTGTGTTATGTTTACAGCCTACGGCAGAGACATCGAAGGGGACGTTATTGGTGACACCTCTGGTCACTTTAAGAAGATGCTGATTGTTTTACTCCAGGTTAGTGAGCTGTGCTATGAGATTTTAATATGAACCCTGTTCACCATACCCCATGTTTTTGGCTCGCTACGTAGACGGAGTTTGTAGGGTCACTGATCAAAAGTTGTTTGGTTTACCAGGGGACCAGAGAGGAAGATGATGTTGTCAGTGAGGACCTGGTTGTGGAGGATGCACAGGTAAGCATGTTTACAGTATGAGGGAAATATCATAAATATCTCCATTAACATCAGTGACATGAGCAATTCAAACAGGAAACAGCGCTAGAATACCACCAGTGGCCAGAAAAGGCATTACATGAAAACTGTTGAGTTTAAGATTAAAGACTTTATTTTCATTGCACAATCATACTTAGTACAACAGTAGAACAAAATTGAGGCCAGGCCCACCACCCCACCAGTGCAACGTGAAAGAATGTAGACAAACTACAGAAAGAAACACAAACATTGGAGAAACGGATGGATACTGAACCGGTGACGGAACTCTCCCCGTAGGAGCTGTACGCAGCCGGAGAAGAGAGGTGGGGCACCGACGAAGCCAAATTCATCATGATCCTGGGAAACCGCAGCGTCACCCACCTGCAGCTGGGTATGTGTGCCGAAGGGTTAAGCATTAACATGCCGGCGCCGCATTTCTCAGGGGAACCCTTGACCCCAGTGTCGCCTAACTCTAGCCCCCAATCCATATGTGTGACTGCAATCTATATGGTGTACTGTACTGAAAGTATTTGTTGTTCTTATTAGTTTTTGACGAGTACGAGAAGATTGCAGAGAAATCCATTGAGGAGAGCATTAAGAGCGAGCTCTCGGGTGACTTTGAGAGACTAATGCTGGCTGTTGGTAGGTTAAAAGGCTCAAGAGGATTTTGCATATAAAACTGAATACAAGTGCTGAATACACACCCCACATTGTTTCTCTTGACCCTGCATAGTTCAGTGCATCAGGAGTGTCCCCATGTTCTTCGCCAAGTGTCTCTACAAATCCATGAAGGTAAAGACAGTGTAGTCGCTCTTATAATTTGGTCCCCTGCATGGTTTTTGTTCATAACATGGCTGCAGTAAATATCCTGGGATCCTCCTAGGGCTTAGGCACAGATGACAACAGACTCATACGGATCATGATCTCCCGCTCGGAGATTGACATGCTGGACATCAGGGAATGTTTTCGTCTCCGCTATGAGAAGTCTCTGCACAGCATGATTCAGGTTGGAGTCAGGTTGATTCACAAACGATGTACAGTGCATCTTTAAAGTATTCACAGCCCATCACTTTTTTGTCACTTTTTTGTTACAACCTTTATCCAGAATGGATTAAATGCCTTTTACCCTCTGAATTCTATACACCCCATTAAAAAGAAAGGAAGAAACCTTGGGAAGGAGTGATACAGAGAGGTACCCCCTTCCAGGGTAGAGTGAGCTTGCAATTGGTTCCAATGCAGGGTTGGTGATGATTTGTCCAAGAAATCATCATCACCATGAACCGTCGCCTCAGTCTGAGTTCAAGAGCGCTCTGGAGCAGGTTTTCATTCAGGATGTCTCTGTATATTGACGCAGTCATCTTTAACGTTGAAGAAGTAGACATGCCAAACATTTAAGATATCTCCAATGTACTTCTGGCTCATTTTAGATATACGTTCAGTCAAATTAAAGATATCTACACCTTGACGTGAAGCTATTTTAATCTACAGTTCTACAATTAAGCTTTGACTATCTGAAATGTGAATTCCAGATAGCTTTCTGTCAGAGCTTCATGGCAAAGGCTGCGAATACTTATGTACATATGATTTCTTAGTTTTTTTATTTTTTAAAAATTAATTGTCGAAACCTCAAGTAAACTTATTTCACGTTATCATTATGCGGTGTTGTGTGGGAATTCTGGAAAAAAAAGTAATTTAATCCATTTTGGATAAGGCTGTAACATAACAAAATGCAGGAAAATGATGTGCTGTGAATACTTTCCGGATGCACTGTATTCATGCAATCGTTTGTGACTGTGTGTCAACAGGATGACACATCTGGGGAGTACAAGCGCACTCTGCTGAATCTGTGTGGAGGAGATGATGAGTAAGTCCTGTGGCTTTGAGCTGCAATAATCACATTTGACCACTAGGCAGAGACATCGGTATGTTCTACGGTTCAACAAACGTTGCTAGCTCTGGTCCTGGAGCGCTTACACCCTGCACCGTTCCACGATCCTCATGCTCGGCACACCCTCTTCAGTGCATAATAGGCCTGATAAAGCTATTTTGGGTGTGGATGCAAGGGTGTTGGTGCACTGGATGACATATGCTATTAACAGGGCTTTCGGATTAAATTCTTTTCAGTTTATAGTACTACAATCAAAGTATGCCAAAACTATATATATATATATATATATATATATATATATATATACGTATCTTTCTCCCTTGCTTTCAGCTTGGCTGGAGAGTTCTTCCCAGAAGCGGCGCAGATTGCATACAAAATGTGGGAGATCAGCGCTATGACCAAAATTACGGTTGGTCCATTATTTTCCCCTTCCTGTCACGTGCTGGGGTGTTGCGTGAATCCAGCTGACAATGACAGCCCTGTTCTGGCCCACACCTCTCCCAGCGCTGTTTTCGTGTGGACGCAGATAGGATCTGAATCCCAGTCGTGACGACAATTAGTGGCTTGACTGGCAGCCAGTTCTAGCTGCCGTCTGTTCTGTTCCGTCCCAGAGGTGCCCTATGGACAATACGACATTTGTTGATTAATGCAACATTTTGATGACACCATCATAAAACCAGCCCATGCCCGATGTCACCATGATAAACCTACACACCCAATTACTCACCCAGACACGGACACACCCATTAATTACTGCACGCACAAAAGTGCATTTTAAAATGCTCCGCCTACACAACCCAACAACCCAAAAATAGACAGTAACATTTTACGTTTATTTACGTACTCCACGCCAGACGTGAAGATTTTTAATCGGCATGCCGTTTTCTTCCATCCACAGTTAAGGGGAACCATTTTCCCCGCTGCTAATTTTGATCCTGCCAGTGACTCCCAGGCGCTGAGGAAAGCTATGAAAGGGTTCGGTGAGTGAGCGGTGTGAAAACTGTGCATTTTTCTGCCTGTTGCCGAGCTATAAATTCATAAAAGCTATCTTGCACCGTCAACAGGCACCGATGAGGACGCCATCATCAACATTGTGGCGCAGAGGAGCAACGCGCAGAGGCAGGAGATTAGGCAGGCTTTTAAGTCGCTTTTGGGCAGGGTGAGAGAACAACGGCATGCCTACCAGGCCAGAATTGTAGCGTAGGCGTTGAATACAGACAAGCGAGTCTTGCTGTGACACTCCGCAGAACCTCATGGCCGACCTCAAGTCCGAGCTGTCGAAGAACCTGTGTCGGCTGATTCTCGGGCTGATGATGACTCCAGCTGAGTTTGATGCAAAGATGATGAAGAAGGCCATGGAGGTACGGCGCCGTGTTGCCGCTCATCAAGTGCAAATGAACAAATGTTCTTTCCATCATGTAGAAATAATATCACGACGGGAAAATAAGCAATGATAACCCGTACTCTGGTGGTCTTGCTGGATAAAGTCTTTTAGAACTTGCATACTTAACACCCCCCCTCCCCCAAAAACAACTTGATAAAAGTGAAGAAACAGAGACTTCTAATCAATGGTGTAATCTGCACATTAAACCACAGCAGTACTTCACGAGATTATTTTACTGTGCAGCGTGGAAAACATGCTGTGAAGAACTTGCATTATGTCTCCCTGAATGTTGCTGAAGGGGGCTGGCACAGATGAACATGCTCTGATCGAGATCCTCGTCACAAGGAGCAACCAGCAGATTCACGAAATGAACGCAGCATATGAAGAAGGTGGGGTATGAGCACAGCACCCATTAGTACTGATCAAGCTGAAACCATAAGAGCACACACCAATTTTTACGTAAAGGAAAATTATAGGGGCCGTATTTAAATGAACTGCTAATTGTACTTCAAAAAAAGGGTTTAAAGCAAGCAAGAAAAAAAAATGCTGGTGGTTTTGTGATCAGAAACTAAAAATCCTGACATGGACCAGTTTCTTATCTGAAAATGCCCATCAGTGCATATGTTATATGAATATAGTAAAAAAGAAACAGTTCAAATGTGATATAGGAGTTTTTATTAGGGTATTGGAGTTATTTAATCAGTGTAATTCTACTTTAAGTAATAATAAACCAGTCTGATGAAAATATGTTTGCTCTTGAAGAGATTTAGAACACCAAGTCACACATTGAGTGCACACGGAAGTTCTGAATATGTCACTTAGGGAGTTAAAGACCAAGCATCATGAAACTATTTGCAGAACATTTAAAGTGTTTGTAACATGTGTTACCATGGATTCTTATGGTATAATTCTTATGACGCTTTAGGCATAAAGTCTGAATTAATGTGAGTCCAATGTATTAGTATGCAACAGCATACTAATATCCAACAATCTCACTTTTCACTTATTCAGTGTATAAAAAGAGCCTAGAAGATGACATCAAATCGGACACATCTGGACACTTCTTAAGGATCCTTGTTTCTCTGGTGCAGGTACAAGCTATTCCAACATTTTACATTTGCAACATGTATTGCATTTATCAGATGCCCTTATCCAGAGCACCTTACAAACAGTAGTTACAGGGACAGTCCCCTTGGAGACGCTTGCTGGAGGATTAAGGAAGTGGACATTTAGATGATGTGGTGATCTGGTTTTGCCTTAACCTCACAGGGAGCACGAGAGGAAGGCCCTGCAGACATGGACAGAGCAAGAGAAGATGCTCAGGTGAGAATAAGAGAAGATATTGTTGGCGTGCTTCACCGTCGGGTTGCCAGGCCATAAGCTCGAGCTCTGCTCCATGCCCGTTCATCTAGGCTCTTGCAGACGCCTGCAATGACGACTCCAGCGAGATGGAGATGAAGTTCATGAGCATCCTCTGTACAAGAAGCTTCCCCCACTTGCGGCGAGGTAAGAAGAGGGACGAAAATAACTTCTCGGCTCTTGAATTGTTGCTGATCTGCCTCAAATCTGATTTGCCTTCTGACCGTCCCCAGTGTTCCAGGAGTTTGTCAGGTGCACCAACAAAGACGTTGAGCTGATCATCAAGAAGGAGATGTCAGGAGATGTGAAAAATGCCATGTTTGCCATTGGTAGACATCATACCAGGTTTAAAATAAGCTGATTTCTTTTTGATTTTTGTGGGATCGTAATGTCTGTGCATGAATTGCAATGTGATTCCAGTGAGGAGCGTGAAGAACCAGCCCTCTTACTTTGCCGACCGTTTGTACAAAGCCATGAAGGTAAGGCCCTCAGTCATCGTGCCACTGATATCAGGTATAAGGGTAATGGCGGGAATGTGCTGATGAACCGTGCCGTTCCTCAGGGCCTTGGCACCGATGACCGGGCGCTGATCCGGATCATGGTGTCCCGCAGCGAATGCGACCTCTTCAACATCCGAAAAGAATTCAAAGAGTCGCACGAGGCCTCGCTCCACGAATTCATCCAGGTAGAAGCGTTTGTTGTAAGTCTGGTCCTTCCCGTCTTTTGTCACTTACAGTAATGTCGCACATCCTTTTTTGGGAGGCTGAGAGGGATGAAAAGAGAACTATATAGGTTCCTGTGGTAGACGGATTTGGCACAGCTGTTTAGGAATTTCCCCCGCACGCACGACTTCCTCCCTGTGTGTGCGTTGTGCATGATGGCTCTCTGTCACAGGAAGTGTTCAATAACAGTGTGATACTATATTACCCCCTCTATACACAGTGAAGCTGTGTATTTCACGCAAAAGATCTAACATCTCATCTGTTTGCTGGCAAACTTTGAGGTGCTTCCGCATTGTGAGTGCATAAACAACGCTGGTTTTGCTCAGCAGGTTCACACCTTGTTATGGCATATTCTTTACAGGTTTATCGATAATTATATTGGCTTATCAGTCATTTCTACTAAGAAATGTAGGAATTCTTTGCTGTTTTCAGGGATTTTTTTGCATTGTGTGTCATTCAGAAATCAAGTCCAATTTCAACCGAAATATATAGGACTTAAAATCACAAATAAACACAGAGTAAAAACATTCTCATTGAATTCTAGATGTTTTAATATGTGTAATGGCGACTATGGCAACTAGAGCTTCTTTTATTCATTCTCTCTGCTACAGTACAGCCCAAAAGTTTGGACACACCTTCTCATTCAATGTGTTTTCTTTATTTTCATGACCATTTACGTTGGTAGATTCTCACTGAAGGCATCAAAATTATGAATGAACACATGTGGAGTTACGTACTTAACAAAAAGTGGAGACCTGGTCTCCACAGTCACCGGACCTGAACCCAGTCCAGATGGTTTGGGGTGAGCTGGACCAACAAGTGCTAAACACCTCTGGGAACTCCTTCAAGACTGTTGGAGAAGCATTTCAGGTGACGACCTCTTGAAGCTCATCGAGAGAATGCCAAGAGTGTGCAAAGCAGTAATCAGAGCAAAGAAACAAGAATATAAAACAGGTTTTCAGTTATTTCACCTTTTTGTTAAGTACAGAACTCCACATGTGTTCATTCATAGTTTTGATGCCTTCAGTGAGAATCTACCAACGTAAATGGTCCTGAAAATAAAGAAAACACATTGAATGAGATGGTGCATCCAAACTTTTGGCCCGTACTGTACATAACGTTTGTTCAGTATCTTCAGATACTAAATTAAGTTTCTATTCCTTTATAGCTGTATTAATGTGACCTGGTCCAGTTGGTTTTGGTACTTTGTACCTAATTTATGCTCATTGTTTTCTTTAAATATCCTTAATTCAAATTCTGCTCTGCTTATGTTGGGCTGTTGAGAGTAAACAGGTGAACCGCTTTTAGCCGGCTGTGTCATTCAGTTTCCACAAATAAAATGTTGTCATTGACATAAATATGTATGGCGAATCACATACATATAAATAACTCCTTCCTCTTTCAGGGTGACACATCTGGGGACTACCGCAAAACCCTGCTAATGCTGTGCGGTGGGGAGGACTGATGCTCCTCCCTGGCTGGAATTGCCCTGAGAATCACGGGGCTCAGACTGGCCAACCATGACACCGGTGAACGGTGCACCCACCAGTCCCCTGGAACAAAGGGGGGTGATGCCCACTGAAGCCTCGACCGCTGCCAAAGAAAATAAAATATAAAATGCTGCGCTGAGACTGTTCTTCCGTCTGTCAGTCAAGGACTTTTATTTTTAACCAAGCAAACAAAAAAACCCACTCTGAATGTATCTTATATTATACTAAATGCCATTTGGAAATTGTGGCATTATTGTGCAAAAAGCTTGGCTTTTTTTGTTCACAGTGTTAAACTCTGTTGGAAACAAAACCATGCAGTTTTAGGGAAATCCAGTAAATAAAAAAGAAAACCTCAACTTTGGTCTGTGGCATGAATACATTTTTGTGCATAAAAAAAACTAACTTGATATCATGTAGTTGATTAGTTCAATTTGAATGTGTGATAAATAATGATGTGGCGCCATTCTGTAGGGCCCTTTCCTCATTCCAGATGATGGTCTGAGATAATGCACCCCATTTTAATAATTAACTTATTACGATCTGACGGAGAGGAAATGAAGTAAGTTTCATTCGACCCAGGAAATTCCCCCTTGTGATGTAAACTTTAAATATCTTTCATTTGAAAACTAGCCTTGTATTAACTGGGTATGATCTGTAAATCCGCTTGAACGATAAAGCGCTGGCCTTTACAGTTTTTTAAAATTTGGTCATGGAAGAAGCACTGCTAATAGCAAGACACATGACCGCATGATTAACACAACCGGGGACCTCCATGTGTACATGTGACATTCATAGTCTGCCTTTTGTTTGGTGACTCATGTGCTAAACCCCCCCATTGAGAAACGGATTTGTGCTCTTCTCCAACCGCTTGATGGCCTCTGGAGGATGAAGAAACCAGAGGCACAGAGCAGAATCATCGCTTGCTGCCTGGGCTCTTAGTGCGCGTGAGAGCAGCTGTTCTTAGGGCATCTCTGAGGTAGAAGAGGAAAGAAATGAAAAAAAAAAAAGAGCGAGGCTAGGAAATCCCCCGCAGCAGGCCAAAATGCGCAGCAACATCAATAATGTGTGCAGCAGGCATGCCGTTCAACTGCAGACAAATACAATGCAACTCTCCACCAAAATAACAGTTGAAGGTTGCCGTCTTCAAGAGTTCAGCAAAAACGTTTTTAGCAGTTTGCAAACTATAGGCTCAGCATTTCAGATGCATGTTCATTTCAGATTAGTAGATACATGTATGTGTAGATGAAATGAAGAATACTATGAATATCATGCAAACACTACAATACACATTTTGATTGCATATGTAATGTGATGTGTGTGTATGTTGTATACTTATTCTCAGTCAAACAGTTTGAAGAGGAGCATCAATGTGCTAATCAAAGGGCTTAATGCATTAATACATTATGGGCTGTGCACATTTCATTACACCGCCACCAGGTCTGCTGATGATTTTTTAAAAAACTATATTTTGAATTGAATCGCCCTGTGAGTGTTTCTGTTGTCTTTGAACACTTAAAAAGGCAGGCTGAAGTTCTTGGACGGATACCAGGTCCCCCTTTTAGAGCTCAAAATATCTGGGCCTTTCACTATGTGGGAATTCCCCAGTCTGAAACACAGCGCAATTGCTTCCCCCCAGAACCACCAGTTTCTTTAAAAAGTCTGTTGGACTCAAGCATGATGTGAAGGTGAGTTTTATGTTCGCTTCATTTAGACAAAAGATTGAATAGATTGTTTAAAACTAAAGCACGTTAACTTGTATGAGCATCTTTTTGTGTGAGGAACTGCATTTTTTACTTAACCAAAGTATTATATGATTTTTTGCATCTTTTCACAACATGTATGCATGATAAGATTTGCATTGAGATCTAAAAAATAAACAGGAAAGTAGTTTCTTTCATCACCAAGTTTATTTTAGTATTTAAAAGAAATTCATAATTGGAGATCTGAATGGCAAGATTCCATTATATGTTATATGAGACCTTTATGAATTATGTCCTTTACATTTGCTTTTTGAACTTTTTAGCAAACATATCTGCAGGCTTTTAAATCCCATAGTCTAATAGTCATTGCATGTTGTGTGTTGCAGAGGGCTCTGCATGCTGAGTTCCACTGTTTACCTTGACAATATTAATTCAGTGTCTGTAAATGTAATATTTAAAAGGTATTTAAAAAGTCATAATCATCACTTCAAAAATAATGGGTATAAATTGGTTTATTTAATAAAAAAATTTAATCAATAGTAAACATAATAAAAAGGCAACGGCCAAAATGTTCTGTCCAATTAATTTTATTGGGTTTGTATGCGACTGAAGCGACTGTGTTCAGGTTTTTATATCTATATATTCTTTATTAATTTACACAAATAAAACATATCTGAATGTACATGCAATTTTTTTGCTGTGCATATGAAATATATTTTTATGCTTTTAAGACCAAGTTAACCTCAAACTCAACTCTCTTAAGTTCAAATGATGTTGCTATTATGTTATAATTACAATCTAAATGCTGTAAATGGTGCAAACTTTGTGTGAATTATTTTAACTACTTTTGACTATACTGCAGAAAAATAAAATCCTATTTTATTGTGTAACTTAAAGGACAGTTAAAATGTGACATCATTCGACGGAGATCAAGTACTTTATACTGGATAATAATCTTGTTTTTAGGTCAGCGCTATAAAAATTACATATGAATCTGCTTTTCATTACAGAGTCAATGTTTTTATTGTAGGTATTTAAAGGAATAATTTGAATGGCACTGTCTTTTTAAATATGTAAATGAGAAGCAATCCCTCGCCCGCCATTGGTCCATTCGGCTGTCATTCAGGGCTGTGAGTGTACCGAGCGTCAGGTGGAATTTCCCGGGTTACGGTAACGACCACTTCCGCAATAATTTTTTTTGGTTGGGTCGAACGAAGACGCTTCTTCGCCGAAAGGTACTTCTTTATTTGCCCTTCGAATTCCATATTTTCTCGTTTGCGTAAAAAGTCCTGCGGGAGCGCATCGTTTACTCGTCGTAACGGGGCCGTCGGCGGCGCGTCGCGAACTCCGAACGCGGCGCGGCTGAGCTGTTGTTAGCCGATTGCTAACTGGATCCAGGAGAAAAGACTTCTGTTCTCTTTGTGTAGCGAACCCCTCGGCCGCCGCGGCGCATTTATCCGCTGCGGTCGCCCGCCGTGTCAAAACGAAGCCGCTCGTCGCCCTTTTACGAACGAAATCCCGCACGCTTCATTTCCACGGCCGGCAATGTCTTGCCTCAATTAATATCAATACTGTTATCAGCATTATTATAATGTCATAATTACACGAACCTGTCCTATGTGTATAATATTCTATAAAACTCCCGGTAATATTGTCAGCAAACTATAGCTTCCGAGAGTGACTATATGATGTATAAACAATAGAAGGTGTAAATATCACTATTTTGTTGCCATAGAGACACTAGGCATCTCGTTTGGACGTTTTGTCCAGTCGATTGGAAATCCCGAACCCGGTCCGCTTGGATGCCAGTCTGTGACCTGTGGATATTGTGAAATGTAGTCTGCGTAAAAGGCATGTGAATGATGAGCCGGTCCGGCCTGATTGCTGACTGGCGCCAGCATTCAAATCGGTGACGCAGAAATCCCCGGGACGGGATGATAGAAATCTCTCTGTTTGAATTGTAAATGTTTGATGGACACTGGCGCTGGTGAAGTAAACCGGTAGACCCGGTGACGAATGCCCCACCAGTCGTTCTTATCTCTCTTTTCTTGAAACCTGCAGGCCGGGGGAACCATGTTTGCCGAGGCGTAAGTAATGGAAGGTAAAGGCCCCTACCGAATCTACGATCCTGGTGGGAGCGAGTGCCAGCCGAGGGATGAGGCGGGCAGCAGCAGCTACCGGCAGCTTCTGGAAGAGAACGGCGTGCTGCGGGAGAGGATGAAGGGCCTGAAGAGTTTAGGTATTTTAGGTTTCATTAATAAAATGCCACTTGGGAATCGCTGGCATGCTTTGTTTTGAACCGGCGCGGATGTCAGTCTAAATTTAGACTCGGCCCGAGAGTCCCGTGTCGTTCAGAAAAAATGTGTCCAGTCTGGTTTGCTTGTGGTTCATTGCGGCAAAAACTCCGCTGCTCCGCCTTGTAGGAGACCTGCTGGAGGAATCTCAGACGGAGGCGTCGAAGCTGCGCAAGCGGGTGGAGGAGCTGGTCAGGGACAATGAGGCGCTGAAGTCCTCCACCTTTGCCTCTAGTCTTTGTATGGGAGCTCCGGTCCAAACGGAAACGCAGGGTAACAATCTGACTTTTTAATTCAATTCTCTAATAGGAATGTTGGCACACTGGGGAACTGATTCACGTCGGCCAAATAGATCAATTTTAGCGGTTTTCCAACCCATGAGAGCATATCATCTAATCTTCATTTCTTTTACATGTTTCAGGTCACGGGAAACATCATGGTCATGCTAGCGCAGAAAGGTCTGAAAGTCGGGAGACCACAACAGGAAAGGTTCAACCGGAACTCAGCGTATGTAATTTTATTGGATTTAAAATGTTCCCTGCATAGGCCGCGGCCGGAAAAAACGGAATCCCCCCGCGGTGGAAATTGCTTAATTCCTCTTGATTATGGCCAGCGTTGCGGTAGTCACATTCCAGAAAGTTTAACGCCGGGGTGCGTCCCTGCGGCGATGGGGCAACTGTGTACATTTTTTTTTTTTTTTTTTTTTTTACATGGCGTGTGCTTCTAGGGGGGATCATCAGAGTTTGAAGTTGTGAATATGGAAGAGCGTGGTGGCACGGAATCTCGAGCGGTAAGAAACCTGCTTGAGCGTTCCGGCAGTTTGTATGAAGGGAATATCGCAGAATTAAAGGGGTTGTTCTAATGCGCCGATCCACGTGGCTTCTGTTTGTTTACGTGGGAAAATTTATGACGGAGAACAAAGGCTGACGCGACTCTCTCCCATATCGCTGTGCTTATCAGGGACCGCCTCGCCCGTGACTCGGCGTAACTCGCACGGGCCGGCGCTAAGTGACTCAGCAGGGAAATCACAGGGTTTACGCGAATAGAACTATCCCACCGACTCGCCCACATAAGTAGAACTGTCCCACCGTCTCCCGCAGGTCGCGGCCATGCACTTGCCCCAGGAGAACCTGGAGCTGGCCAGCCAGCTGCAGAAGCTGGAGAGCTCCTTCAGCGTGTTCGCGGACGAGTCGAACCCCAACCAGCTCCTGGCGCACCTGGGCCGCATGGCCGTCGAGTTTCACAACCTGTCGTCCAAGGTGCAGAAGAACGAGCAGAGGACGTCTCTCCTCCAGGTGAGCGAACCTTTTTTATTTATTTATTTATTTCCTCCTCTTTAAAATTCCCTCCGGTCCCGTTTCTTTTAGTCACACCGGGTGAAATGTTTTTTTTTTTTTTTTTTTTTTATTTTTTAGACACTTTGCGAGCAACTTCGGCAAGAAAACAGTGAGCTGAGGAAGAAAATGGAAGAGGACTTGCAGTACCGAAACCGCGACCTGGAGCAGCTCAGGTACTTGCTCCCATTTAACTTAGCTGAGGGGTTTCCTGTCGGAACTGAAGGGTCTTTCCGCTATTCTTGGGATTATGGGCTCGCACTTTCACTTCGCACGCGTCTGTGCAGGCAGGAGAACCTGAAGCTGAAGGAGCAGGTCAGCGGAGGCCGAGAGGCGACGCAGAGCGAGCACCCCGCGCCCAAGGGGGAACTGGTCAAAGAGCAGCCGACCAAGGCCAAGGTGGAAGCCGCCATGACCCAGCAGGTACCCGTGGGTTAGTCATTGGTCCTGCTTGAGCAGTAGTTACGCGGTTCTATATCAGTACGACTGTTGAAGTGCCGAGGCGTATGTCTGCCTGATCGTTTCCTCCTTCCCTCACAGATTAGCAAATTTTGCTCCGTTGTACTTTTTTGAGATTTTCCAACAGGCTCAATCAGAAGGAAACCCAGTTCTGCTTTTGATGCACATTTTGTTGTAATCTCTTCACTGTCCGTCGTTTTTGGGAACGGCAATAGTTTTGGAAATAAACAAAGTTTTTCATATTTCACTTCTCCATTTTGTGTAAATCCCATTATTTCTCATGTGGTTATTATTGGTTAATAATGAAGAGAGTTTACATATAGGAAGCATTTAATAAATGACAATAAATGCGTTTTTTGTGACGTTGCGGCCCGTGTTATTCTGAATGGAAGTGTCATTTCCCTCCCCTAGAGTGGCAAAGCGGCGGAGAAAACCCCTGTCAAATCCAGCGACCCAGACGTCCACGAGAAAAAGATCAAGCTTCTGGAGAAACAGCTCAAAGACGTGAGCCCCCGCCTGCGAATCACTTAACCCCTCGTTTTCCCTGCGACGCATCTTTAAAACGTCTTTTGTTTCTCTGAATGATCACAGGTACTGGAGGTGAACAAGCAGTGGGACCTGCAGTGGACGTCTATGAAGACACAGTTTGAACAGAAGGTTGCTTAATTCACTCTCAGAATACAGAAAGCGATGCAATCTTTTGAAACTCTAGGGTCATTTAGAAATGTCCTTGTTTTGACAGAAAAAAATATTTTTCAAATAACCTATAAAAAAAATAAAATCAGTGTCCAGACAAAGCTGCAAAGCTGTAAATGGCTAAATATTCCAATGGAATAAATGCAAGTCTGTTCACTCGTGGTTTAAAAAAAAAAAAAAAAAAAAGTAAAAAAAAAAAAAAAAGTGGAACATCAGGTGCATCAGGTCAGTGACCTTTTCTCATTAAAACCTCACGAAATATTAAAAGTTTCTAGATGACCCAAGACTTTTGAACTGTAATGTACATTAGAATTTCATAAGTCACCGAAGGGGGGTGGGGGGTGAAATGAATCATGTTCCTTCAGTCAAGGCTTTGGGGCCGAGTGCAGTGGAAACCCTGCTGCGGGCTAAAGAAATGGAAACCATGCTGCCTTGTCGGTGACAGAGTGCAGAGACCACATCCCCTCTGTGACACCTCAGGCAGAATTTCCCTCACCTCCCTTGTAGCCACTGGCTTCCTGTCACCGCCCTGTCCAGGGGCTCGCCATGCTTGTGCAGCCTCGCCGATCGCGACAGCTCTGCTCTTAAAACCGAATGTGGAATGAAGACGCTTATGCTTGCGTTGTTTCGGTGTCTCGTGTAGTCAAATGTCCCCTAAAACGACACTAATCCACACTGCAGATCACAGACTTGCGGCAGCGGCTAGCGGACTCCCAGAAGGCCGTGCTGGAGTTGGAGGCCGAGCGGGAACAGCGGCAGCGGGACTACGACAAGAAGCTGCTGCTGGCCAAGTCCAAGATTGACACGGTGCAGGTAACAGGGTTTTTTTTTTTTTTAAAAAAACACTCCTTGACATGGATCGGGTGTTTGGTGGGCGGCTCCGATCGCTTTCACATTGTAGCTTGGGAAGTTTCTCAGAGACCAGAAAGTAAACTGATCCTGTAGTCTGAACCACAGGAATTACCCTGAAACCCTGCTTTCCATAAAACCCCAGAGCTAAAATGCTCCGTGCCCAGAAGGTGTTTTAATGGGCTGTGTTGCATGAAGTAAAACTGTATCTTCATCACGGCAGCACAGGTTCTCCGCAGTCTCCAATGATTTCTGAAAACATCTTCTGCCACCTGATTTGGTCCCATACAGTTCCAGAGCCAGTTTGGGACATCACTGCAGATGCTGTAGAGCATTTGAGAAAGATGTCTGTGTGAATGTGTGGGAGTGGGAGAGTGGGGACTTTCTGAACTTCCGTCTCATGCCAGGATTACATCCCTCCTCTGTGGAATTTGTTCCCCTTAGGTAAAGTGAAGTGATTGTCACATGTGATACACAGCAGCACAACACACGACGATGCACACAGTGAAATTTGTCCTCTGCATTTAACCCATCACCCATGACAGGCGCCCGGGGAGCAGTGTGTGGGGACGGTGCTTTGCTCAGTCCCCAGACTCTGCTCCCCGGGCGCCTTCCGTTGCTGCCCGCTGCTCACTAAGGATGATGCGGAGGACACATTTCCTCGTGTCACAATGACAAATCACTTTCACAACAGATTCTTTTCTGTCGGCTGAGCCTTGCTCACCATTTTAAATTACGGGAACAGTGAACAGAATGCAGGATTGCAGAAACGCGGACCTCGGAATTGCTTTGCAAGGTCTTGTTGTAATAACGGTCACAATATTTGATATAATGTTATAGAAACCAGGTATGGAATTTGAGCAATAAAAACATTACTGACTGCAGAAGGTTACTTGCATGTAGGATTAATGAAGTTTATTACATATCTTGATTGGATGGAGCCAGAATTTTCCATCTCTCACGTTTTAATGCTCCCCGCAGGGCGAGAAGGAGTGCATGTCCACCGAGAGTTGTGAGCTGAAACAGAAGGTGCGCTACCTGCAAGACCAGCTGCTGCCGCTCAGCAAGCAGAGAGAGTACCAGGAGAAGGAGATCCAGCGTCTCAACCGGGTCGGTGCTGCAGTGCTGGCGTGGTTTCGGCCAAACGTAGCAGCTGCTCGGTAGCTCGGTGTCTTCTGATTGTGTCTTCTCACCAGGCTCTCGAGGAGGCCTTGAACCTGCATTCCCCATCTTCACCTCAGCAGCAGGGTATGAACCACGGCGATGGGGCCATGAATCTAAGATACCAGGACGCCCTCACACAGATAGCTGTGCTCAAAGAGCAGGTAGGAGCATCTCCGGGATCCAGAGCTCATTCAGTAATTCTGACTTTTCCATGCACTGTAGTCCAAAAGAGAAATCTGTTATCTGGTTAATATTGGCTGATGAGGGATTTTCACATTAACAATAAAGCATTTTAGTACTTGTAGCTGATTGGCCGAGGGGCATTCTGGGAGGAGTCTGGTCACATTTACTTATTACTGCTTAGAAAAAACCTTTACGACTGTTTCTTGCTGTCTCTTACTGAATCCTGCTTGTTATCTGAAGAGGAGCGTGACCATGCATTCTGTACTTGAAGGTTAAGATTTTTGAGGAGGACTTCCGGAAGGAGAGGAGTGATAGAGAGCGAATGAACGAGGAGAAGGAGGACCTGAGGCGGCAGGTGGAAAGGCTTCAGGGCCAGATGACTAATCTGACTAATCAGGTTGGCACTTATTCTGAGACGTTGAAGTGTTGAAGTGTGACTTACAGTGGATTCTTTAGTTTCTGTTTCGTGTTGTGTGTTACGGAGGAATGAAAATGAACCCCCCTCCCTTCCCCCCATTCTTGATGGGTCTGTATTTACAGGAAAAAAAATAGTAATTGCGATTCACTCTGGCTAAATTTGTTTCTGAAATGTGTGTGTGTGAATTCTTTAGCTGCATCAGGCTCAAAATGAATGTCAGAGAGAACGCTCGGAACGGTGTAAACTAGAGAGACTGCAGATGCATCACAAGCAGGTGAGTTGCACTTTGTGAGCTGGTGCCACCTAGTGGCTTACTGGCTTAAAATAAAATTATTTAAAATGATTAGTGATCATTAGTGGTCATTGTGTTTGTTTACTTATTTATTAATCTCATTATTAATCTTCAGTGTACTTATCAGCCTATGTTTTGTGCATTTTTTTTGGAGGGGCAACAGGAGCGACGTACCTCTGACCCAACCACGGGCTCAGCCAACGGCCCGATGAGCCCTCCATACTGCGGGCCGTTTGTGCAGGTGGGTCACCAAGGCCTGGAGGGTTGGCCTATCCACTTCCCCCCCAGGATGCCCAACCTCAGCACGGCACCAGGCCGAGACTTCCAGCCCGTCAACCCAGTAAGACCCAGCAAGGCCCTGTATGCCCTGCCTCCCTTTACGGCCTTAACAGCCCCACCCGTGCAATCTGGTTAATGCTTGGTCTGTCGGTGTAAGTTTAGACTTGTGTGTATTTGTGTGTGAGTGTGCGTAGAGCTTTTATCTTTCCCCAATCATGTCATTTATCTGTTGAATAAATGACGTCTGGGAGTGTGTGGTGTTGGCCTGTTGGGTCTCTGTAGTCTTGCAGCCGTATTTGGAGCGTGAGGGTGTGTGTGCGCTATGTTGGGGTTACTAATATATGCTGTCTTTTTCTAGGGCTTTCCATGGCAAAATTCCTTTCCTCACCCCCGCGGCAACAGAGGACAAGGGGACACGGTCCGCCCTGCCCCAGAGAACACAGGTGAGTTGCCAGTCCACTCCACTGTACAGATTCAGCTGCTTCTTCACTTTTAGCTTTTTCTTTTTTCTTTTTTTAAATTGTAGATCCCTCGGCAGCGGGCTTTGGAAAAAGGGATCGTCAAAATATTGACCCTGGAAAGCACTAATTGTGTTGCCTTTCTCTACAAGTGGCCCTTGGGAAGTAGCATGATGCAGTTATGTTTCAGTTGGCATGATGTGTTTTTTTTTTTTTTTTTCTCTTTGTTTGAGTTTCCCTACTGTATAGATATATATTGTAATGTTTATAATTAAGTTTTATAAGCCTATTTGTGAAACACTGTTTTGGCTATTGAAATATATATTATATTATATACTTAGTATTTTGATTTTACTTTTATTGATTTAAAATTTCTGCTTTACATGATTCTATGCAGGAACTGAAGTCATTTATTTAAAAAGTCACAACAGAAGAGCTATATAATTACAGGTGGAACCAACACGAAAATGGCAATGACATGTAGTGACTAATGGACACCATCTAAAAGAATAAAAAAAGTGGCTCTGTAAATATTCCAGTTCCGGCTGTATTGGATTGTTGCCTTGGGGAAAAAAACCTGAATCCGATGCTAATTGTATTTTTGTTCATTCATGCATTGATTTTGTTATTATATAATGTTCATAGAACTGTTTAATTTTGTGACATGGGTGTTATAATATCAAACTTTTTATTTATAACCGTCCATTAATCATTGACTATATGTCGTTACATTGTCTTCAGTAATGATGTTCTTTGTATATCGTTGGTGTCTCCCTTTCTATATTGTAGCTATTGAAAGATTGTAGTGGTGTGTATGCATAGCTGTGTACACTGTTCATGAGAAGCTCCCTGATTTCATGTGAATGCAGTTCATTTACATCTCGCACATTTTCTTTGTGTTGGGCTCAGCAATCCTAGATTAATAAACGAGCAAGTCTAATACAGTAAGTGCAGTGCAAGGGATTTTTTTTTATTTTTTTTTATTGAGTGTAAGGTGGTGAGTTTTTTTTTTTTTTTTTTTTTTTTTTTCCCCCCCCACTTGCTCCTGTTTGCCACAAATTATGAATTGTGTTTGTTTAATACAACAGTTATCAGAATATTTCCCCCCTTTCACTTGTCTTGAACCGGTCTTCTAAGACCAGGACCTCCCTGACCTCAGATCTGGAACCACATTTTACTTCTGCAACAGTGCCTGGCCTGTGGGTTATACTGCAAACAGAACGTGGGAAGAACAGAAATAATTCCTGCTGAAAGTAATTCCTCCTGCATGCATATGAAATCAGATTTAAAAAATACTTTTTCTCTCCCAGAACTGTTTTTTCCTGTTGAATACTATATTATAGAATAATAGAATAATAAAAAAAAAAAGCATACATACATGCATCTGAGTCAAAGCAAGTTCCTGCTTGTACGCAAGTTGAAAGGTCGTCAGCTGAAATGCACTTTGACATGTCTACTTTATTTGCTGTTTAGCTGTGATCGACTGGAGTCTAGTTCTGTGCTTTCCCCCCACCCCGAGTAGGTTCAAAGCACATGTTGTGAAATATCATTTTGTATTTGACTAGACTAATAAATACACTGCTCAGAAAAATAAAAGACATGAATGAAATGTTCTTATTAAATACTTTGTTCTTTGCATAGTCGAATGTGCTGACAATATAATCACAATAATTTGCGATGGAAATCAAATTTAGGTCTGGATTTGTAGTCAAAATTGAAGTGAAAAAACACTAATGTAATGCTCTTAAAACAAGTCAAAATGAGGCTCAGTAGTTTTTGTGGCCTCTACGTGCAAAGCCTGGGCATTCTCCTGATGAGGTGGCGGATGGTCTCCTGAGGGATCTCCTTGAGCGGGCCAGTCCATAGTATCAACGCCTTGGTCTTAAAAAGGAACTGCTGACGCACTCCAGCCACATGAGGTCTAGCATCGTCTGGCAGTAGGAGGAACCCAGGGCCAACCGCACCAGCATATGGTCTCACAAGGGGTCTGAGGATCTCATCTTGGTACCTATTGACAGTCAGGCTGCCTCTGGCGAGCACTTGGAGGTCTGTGCAGCCCCCCAAAGAAATACCACCCCACACCATTACTGACCCACTGCAAAAACTGTCATGCTGGAGGATGTTGCAGGCAGCAGAACCTTCTTGCCACAGCTCACATTGACGTGCCATCCTGGATGAGCTGCACTATCTGAGCCACTTGTGTGGGTTCTAGACTCCGTCTCATGCTACCACCAGAGTGAAAGCACCTCCAGCATTCAAAAGTGACCAAAACATCAGCCAGGAAGCATAGGAACAGAGAAGTGGTCTGTGGCCACCACCTGAAGAACCACGCCCTGATTGGGGATGTCTTGTGTCCGTTTATTCCAAAATCAGTTTTGCTTCCTAAGTGGACAGTTTGATTTCACAGAAGTGTGATCAACTTGAAAGGAAGTGATTGTCATTGTGATACACAGCAGCACAGCACACGGTGCACACCATCACCCTTTTACCCCATCACCCTTGGTGAGCAGTGGGCAGCCATGACAGGCACCAGGGGAGCAGTGTGTGGGGATGGTGCTTTGCTCAGTGGCACCTTGGCAGATCGGGATTCGAACCGGCAACCTTCTGATTACAGGGCCACTTCCTTAACCGCTAGGCCACCACTGCCCCAACTTGCAATTGCATTGTGTTGTTTTGGTGTGCGAGTTATTTCGGGTGATCAAGAGAAATTAAGGCAGACATTTTGCAGTGAGGGATTTTATTGGTTGGGCTTTGGAGAGCGGAGGTGGCCGGTTGTGGAGGAAGACATGGTCCTGCTGGAGCGGCAGGGCGGCCCGAATGCACTAAAGAGCCGCCCTGGCCAGCATCCTCAGGTCAGGCCCCGCAGGGACGCTGCTTTCAGGCCTCACCTTCACTAGCATGCCGACTTCCACCTTCGGCCACCTCGCCCCCCTTCCTCCGGCCGCTGAAGTGTGGCCTACAAACACAACATCTACTCATTCCTACACACGCTTTACAACAACCATCATTTCCCAGGACTACTCTACTACACAGGACACAGGAATTTAGGAGTAACCCGTTGTGGCAATCAGCTTCCTTAAGAACCTCAAGATGTCCGCTCGGACTTCGGAGACGTTCACCCTCGGGTACCACCGCATGACAGGCTTGCCATCTGGCCCGACCAGGAACTTCTCGAAATTCCACTTGATGTCGTTGACTTTCAGAGGTTCCCAGAACAGCCTGTTGGTGGGGTTCCCAAAGCTGTCTCCTACCGGCGGGCACGAGTTCTGCAAGTGGCCACACAGATCAATAGGTCCAGGCGTCCATGTATCCAGGCGTAAGAAGGCTTCATGGATGCAAATCAGTTTCGACACTCACCTTCAGAAATGTGAAAAGCCCCTGTTCGTAGAGACCATTGACGTCGCCGATTTCAAAGAGCTCGAAGTTGGGGACAAACCCGTTGCCGGGACGGACGTACCTGAAAAATACAAACGCACAAATCTGACAGTGCTGACATACGATCCGATGCCGAGCACAAAGGCCGACATTTGGGGTCTACTGCTATGAACAGGCGCTGATGATGGATGCCAGCGTGGAGAAGGGAAGGGCTGTTGAGAAGCTGGTTTGTCCTTCTCCTTGAGATTAACTCTCGATGACTGATGGAGGCCTATTTGTTTTTAGGGTCTTAATTCAGGCACAGGCACGACGTGAACCATACTCACTGTAAGGTGGGCAGAATTTCGTGGTTCTCTCCGGGCTCTTGTTTTCCGAATTGGTTACAGGGAAAGCCCAGGACGACGAAGCCATAACCCTTCAACTCTTCGTGTAGTGCATTCAGTTCTATGCCAAGGCAAAGCACACGTTAATCGTCCAATGCCGAGGCGGGGAGGCCTGACGTTCGGCTGCTGGCACACTTCTTACCCAAGTACTGGTAGGTGAGTCCTCAGAAGGTGGCCACGTTCACGATGAGGACCGTCTTCCCCCGGTACTCGCTTAAGTTGACATGACTGCCGTTGAGGCTCTTGGCACCATAGTCGTATATGGTGCCATCAGGCTCGGCAGAACACACCTGCAATTCAATTATATACACACACACACACACACACACACACACACACACACACACACATATATATATATATATATATAGAGAGAGAGAGAGAGAGAGAGAGAGAGTATGCGTGACACACTCGCCAATGAACCAGAAGACCCGGGTTCAAACCCCACTTACTACCATCGTGTCCCTGAGCAAGACACTTAACCCTGAGTGTCTCCAGTGGGGGACTGTCCCTGTAACTACTGATTGTAAGTCGCTCTGTAAGTGTTAATGTAAATATATTCATGTTATATTACGCGTGAACGAACGTGTTGAAAGCACCTTAATTAGTGCAAGTGAATTTTGCAGGACAGATTCCCAGCAGTTTTGCATGTATTTACGGGTCTTCGTCCCTTCTTCTACGCGTAGCTTTGAAATAAACCTGGTTAGAGTGCCTGGCACGCCGTGGGTAAATATTTACCGTCTCGCCGCGACGGACGAGTACCGTTTTATTTTACGCCTCGTCTACGTGCTGGTGATGTTCAGACTTCCCACATCCCCGCCAAGACGCTCACCTTCGTGTTAAACGTCGCCCCGCACGAACGAAGCAGCCCGACGAGCAGCAGCGAGGCCGCCCACCGTCTCTGCCGGCTCCCCATGGCGAGCCCGGCGTGGACGCGTGGACTCGTGGACGCGTGGACGCGGCTGGTGGAGACTGACGGCGCAATCGGCGCGGCGGCCGGGAAAACGTGACGCACTTTCCCCGGCGGGCCAATAACAGTCCAGCCTCCACCCCACCGGGCCGAGAAAACACGTAACACGTGATTACCGCTCCGAACTTGTATGCTTTACGTTAGTTTAAAAAAGCAGATTTGCCTTCTAAAGAATAAATTTACTGGTAATTATTAAAGGAGACACTTGTTGGATCCGTGCTTTTGCAGAGGCCTGATCAATTAGAACTAACATTGCTGTTACCCACGGTAATTAAATATTTGCTCCGTCGCTTTTCGTGTTTAAACTCGCCGAACGCGTGTGGCTTTTTGGCCATCGTGGAAAAGTCCACGTTGCCTGGCTGGTTGTTTAATTTCAGGTGCTGCAGTGTACCAAACAACTGCGATTAAACAAACGGGGCGCCATTAACAGTTAAAAGTGGTCCTGGGACTCCCGAGTCCAAATTCTAGGAACTCAATTGAACCGTTTCTCGTTTCGTGTGGCCACAGTGGCCTCACAAGTCGATGATGGTGGGATGGTATGTTTATTTAGCGAATGAAATATGTTGCCAAATTGGGATAAAATGAATAAAAAACAGGTCAAAGACATAAGGCAGGCGTTAGTCGCTTATAGGAGCCGGTCTTGGCAACATTGGTTCTGGTCCTCTGCGCCGTTCCCTTTGGCCGCCGGGGGCAGTGTTGAGCAGCGCCGACGGGCTGCCGCTGGAAATGGCGTCGCTCCTGCAGCCAGACAGTGTCGTCTACCTCGTTCGCGGGGAAAAACCGATCCGCGCCCCGCTGTCGCAGCTGTATTTCTGTCGCTACTGCAGCGAGCTGCGGTCGCTGGAATGTGTTTCACACGAAGTGAGTCGCTCCTTTTTTCCCTCGCATGTTATCAAAAACTGTTGCCGTCTTTCCGATAAGCGGACAGCCAGCTTGGTTGACAATAGCATCCCGGTCAGTGGGCGGGGCTAGCTACCTGTCTGTTCATTTCATTGGCTTAGGGAGGCACGTGGGCGCGCTCTGCACAAAGTTCTGAGCCAGTCATTGGTTGTCACATTAGTCAATCATATCCAACGTTAGTTAATTCGCCCTGCTAGCGTGTGCTAGCTTTCTGGCTAGTAGGAACGTTTACATAGCACATATGAATAAGCCTAAAACCGCCACATAAAACACGACGTCATTTATTTGGCTTCATAAATAATTTTCCTCCTCAATATAACTTGTGTTCAATTAGAATATTTCCGGATTATATTGTTTAGCATTAGCATGCTAACAACATAATACCACACCCAGAAAAAACAAGGCATCGTTACACCTTCAGTTCACACAATAGTTCCCTGAACGTCGTTTGATGTCACAATTATTCATTTGCTCAGGTGGATTCACACTACTGCCCGAGCTGCCTGGAAAACATGCCTTCAGCAGAGGCAAAGCTGAAAAAGAACAGGTGACTCTTATAAACCATATACTTGTGGTTTCAACTTTAACGTGGTTACGGCTTCCACAACAACGACCCCAAATGTCTGTGCCCCAGGTGTGCCAATTGCTTCGATTGCCCATGCTGCATGCACACGTTGTCTACCCGAGCCACCAACATCCCTGCTCCTGTCCCTGATGACCCCACTAAAACCACTATGAAAAAGGCCTATTACCTGGCCTGTGGCTTTTGCCGCTGGACGTCAAGAGATGTTGGGATGGCAGACAAGTCTGTGGGTGAGCGTCGACGCCCGTATCTTAAATATTCACCTTTTTCTTGTGTACAGTCTCTGATTGTATTTTGTTCTGCATGACAGCGAGTGGAGGATGGCAGGAGCCTGAAAACCCTCACGCCCAGAGGGTAAGTGGGAGTAAACATACTGTAACGCTCTTCCTGGTGGACTGTTCCTGGATTTATATACCGTTCAGCCTGATTATTCAACCTAAATATTTTAATCACACAACTTTATATACAGCATACAGCTCTGTTCAGTTTTAAGTACTAGTAATTGCCTAAAAATTACACAATGACAACAATGCAATAATTTAATTTGATTCGCTACAAGATGTGGTGCAAGAACTGGAGGTTGGTCTCCCAGCTCTGTAATGAATTTTCACCTATGGTGTAAAAGTCAACTGATGGAAAACAATATTGTATTGCTGCTCAGAGAACAATAGGAGTCTCTTTCTCTGTTTCATGATAATAAGGAAATTCAGATTCACCTAATATGGTTGGCCCATTTGCAGAGAAAATGTTTATTTTCTGTCTATTTATCTCCTAATATTGTTCAGATCAACAAGCTGATAGAGTATTACCAGCCACTGGCCCAGAGAGAGAAGCTGGAGAGGGACAGAAAGAAACTTGCCAGAAGACGGCCGTTCATGCCGCCGGCCTATTCGGTATGCAGACTTATCAAATACGCATCATTAACCGACCCAACTTGTAGAACTGATGTACAACAGCAGGTCATTAAATGCTGTGACCGATCACTGCCTCTTTCATATTTCATATTCACTCCCCTCTCCCATCCATCTTTGGACATTAATTCATTTCATTCTAACAAATGTGTTGTTCACTCATGTGATTACACTTTAACACATCCATTAACTCTTTTGCATTGTCTCTTCTTTATTTCTGTGCATCGACCATCATGATATAGACATCTATTCATTCATTACGCCCACCTGCCTGATGGGTGTTGCCTTAAAACAGCTTTACTGCCCTGCTATCACATGTTAGTAGCTGTTAAAAAAATCTATTTTTTCTTCAGCTACATGGTAAACCACATTTCGTGGCTATGGCCTTCTAACTTTGACTTCCTCAAAATCATGAGCATTGTAGCTGTAGAAATGATTGATATAATCTGTACCTTTTTTGTTGCCTAACTGTTCTTGGTATTAAATTGTGAAGCGATCAAGCACATGTGTTCTCTTCACTATGTCTGCTAATGCATGCTCTTTAATACCGAATCATTTCTTTTGTTGCTCCATGGCACATATTATTGCAGCCAAAATATCCGCTTGACTACTCTTTGGTTTCTCCCCCCCTCCCTCTCATTCTCCTTTTTTTTTTTTTTTTGCTCACTGATTATTTGGCTTTTGCCACCCAGCAACAAACCGTTCATGTGATGGTAAGTTGACACATTTCACAAGTATGACTTGCTCTGTACACCCTGTAGCCTGAGTAATTACAGCAGTCTCTCTCCCGCCGTTTCAGTCGTGTCAGTGAATAAGAAGGTTACTAGGATACGCGAGTCCTGAGTATCAGTGGCAGAGATTACGTGGCGTTACCTGCTGCAGGAAGTGGCTTATAGGTGCACATATTTTACGTGGGCTGTGAATAATGCTTTGTCATGTTGGATGGAGACAAAAAAAGTTGAAGTTCTTTTATTGCATACCTTGAAACCCTGAAAGTTGTAAAATGTGACACACATAGTCAGCTGTGTGTTCATCTGCAATAGGAGAAGTACGGTCTGGGCATGAGGATCCAGCGACAGAGAACAGGCGCCCCCATTACCAGTCTTTATGGGCTTTCGTGAGTACTACTGAAAAATGTTATTTGCATATTAATAAAGTTTGAATTGCGTTTATATTTTTTAATACAGATGGTTCAAAGTGTTAGGAAATGTATTAAAAAATGGTGTTATCTTGGAAAACTGATTAGAAATATATATTTTTTTGGTAGCATTAAGGATGGGGAGGATCAGAAAGAGATCAGCATTGAACCTGCTCAGGCCCTGGATGAAGTGGAGCCGCTGCCTGAAGACTTTTACACACAACCGGTCAACCTCCCGGAGGGTGAGGAACACCTTGGCACTTTATCATCCACATGCACTTCTGCAAAGCGGAGCCCATCTGTTCCACAATCATTTCTGCACCAGTTAACTTACAAACTTAAACTTTGGACACCACAAGAAACGTTTTTGTCTGTACTGTTGGCCTTAAAAAAAATCATTCTTTAAATCCCAGCCTAAGGTCTTATGGTGATGACATAATTTAAACAGTGCATGGTGTCGGAATGCATAGCTGTTATTTTCTGTTTGCTTGGTGTCTTCTGAAGAGTTACACACATGATTAAAGCACTTCTGCCCTTTTGTTGCCTTCAGCATGGGTCTCCTTTATGAGGAGGCCGCTATTTTCAGTCATGGGACATGAGAGAGCTGTAGATGGGGAGGTTGCTCTCATAAAGGCCCTTTGTTTTTGTATTTTTTTTGTGCAGTGACCACACTTCGCCAGCGACTGCTGCAGCCTGACTTCCAGCCGGCGGGTGCCTCACAGCTGCACCCCAAGCACAAGCACCTCCTGATCAAACGCTCACTGCGATGCAGGGTGCGCGCCTTCATCCAGCACTCATGACACCGCAAAAAATCACCATAAAACACAACACGCCAAATCACCCTGATTCACAACCCACGTCATCACCATGCCGCACAACACCTCAAATAAGCATGATGCACAACCCACGTCATCACCATGCTGCACAACACCTCAAATAAGCATGATGCACAACCCACGTCATCACCATGCTGCACAACACCTCAAATAAGCATGATGCAAAACCCACGTCATCACCATGCTGCACAACACCTCAAATAAAGCATGCTGCACAACACCCACGTCATCACCATGCTGCACAACACCTCAAATAAGCATGATGCACAACCCACGTCATCACCATGCTGCACAACACCTCAAATAAGCATGAAGCACAACCCACGTCATCACCATGCTGCACAACACCTCAAATAAGCATGCTGCACAACACCTCAAATAAGCATGATGCAAAACCCACGTCATCACCATGCTGCACAACACCTCAAATAAGCATGCTGCACAACACCTCAAATAAGCATGATGCACAACACCTCAAATAAGCATGAAGCACAACCCACGTCATCACCATGCCGCACAACACCTCAAATAAGCACGATGCAAAACCCACGTCATCACCATTCTGCACAACACCTCAAATAAGCATGATGCACAAACATCAAAGATGCACGACTCACGTCATCCCCATGCCGCACAACAACTCAAATAAGCATGGTGCACAACTCTCAAAATCACCATGATGTACATTTCTTATTTTGTAAAACTGAAACAGTAAAGTCCTGCAGTCCTCAAGTTGATGTTTGTGAAAGCAGGAAAAATGTCTGAACTTTGAACTCACGTTCAGTTTCAGTTTTTCCCAAATGTCTGGACCAAGTACCCTGTAGTCAAACATTCAAAATCTATGTAACCACTTCTTGACTAAATAGTTGAAAATGATACACACACACACACACACACACACAAATTGCACATTTCCAGTGGATTCACTGTTCAAACTTTTTTCTTTTTTTACTTTTCAGAAATGCGAGCACAACTTGAGCAAGCCGGAGTTTAACCCGACCTCAATCAAATTCAAAATTCAGCTTGTCGCCGTGTAAGTGTCCGTCGAGTGCCGTTTTCTCACACGCTAAAATGATCAGCTGATGCGATGGTTCCGTTTCTCCATATTCTTTCAGGAGCTACATCCCTGAAGTGAGAATAATGTCCATTCCAAACCTGAGACACATGAAGGCAAGTCTTGTGGGCGTGTGTGTGTGTTTGTGTGTTTTGTGTGGATGCTTGTTTAAAATGTTGACCTGGTTCGAGCAGGAGAGTCAGGTGCTACTGACCCTGACCAACCCAGTGGAGAACCTCACCCATGTTAGCCTGTTTTGTTGTGAGGAAGGAGACCCTGATGACATCAACAGCACTGCTAAGGTACAGAGGTCCCCACTTCAAGAACAAAGTGTGACGTAACATTCACTACTAGGAATTAAAAAAAAAAAAAAAAAAGATGGCTGGCTCCGAAGGCTGTGATGCAATAAATCTTATATAAGTTACAGGTCAAAGCCAGCCATGTAGAGTCAAAAAATGTCATCTAGTTCCTAAATTACTTTTACCTACATTATTCAGTGTTTCTAAATGATAGGTTGTAGGTTGAATATTTTGATTGGATGAATCCGCTGAATAAACTTAATGGCCGCAGTGATGCACTTGAAATGCTTCTCTACCCCTGAGAGCTGAAGTTTCCTGTGCTAAGCTTGCCCATGGACCATCTCGCTGTGCAGCGCTCACTCTCGTGTATAATTGCTGAATTACAATGCCCTGTGGAGACATGCTGTAATTTGATTGGGACGCTTAATTTGCACCATCCCAATATATTCGGTCGATCGGTGCCCGGAGAATAATGAGAATAAAGGCCTATTGCTTCAAGAAGGGGTGGGAAAAATGAAACGCACTGGCAGTTTTACTGCTGATGCAGGTAGACAGCTTCTACAGGGGCAGGCTGCTGTCTAATTATATGCATTTTAATGAATGTGCTATATTCCCCCCCCCCCCCCCCCCCATAGTGCATCTATGTAATTATTTTTAATGAAAACCTTTGAGTTCTCATCTTTTTCGGCATGAACATCCTTGCTCAGCGCGCGTAAGCACAACATCCTGTGTTGTGTTCAGGTTGTGGTTCCGTCTAAAGAGCTGGTGCTGGCGGGGAAGGACGCCGCGGCGGAGTACGATGAGCTCGCCGAGCCCCAGGATTTCCTGGACGACCCAGAGTAAGGCACTCACACCATCGCCTGCAAGCTCCTGTATTCTTCTCATGATTTTTAGCCTTAAGACATTTCCTTGTTCCTTTAATTTATTTTTCTCTCAGTGGCCAATTCTTAAATACTGTCAAGATTAAAGGTGTATGAAAGTTTTAAAGGTTTAGAGAGACCGAGTCTGTGTACTTAAGAAATATCTTGAGAATGACTGAATATCTGCACGGCTGCTATTATTGTGTAATTGTTGTATGGCTTTTTACAGTGAGTAGAACTGGTTGTGTGATCTTAATTTCTTTTCTTTTTTGTTCCAGTGTTGTGGCCTTCCGGAAGTCTAACAAGATAGGCTTCTTCATCAGAGTGATTCCCCAAAGCGAAGATGGCGAGGTCACCGTCTCCTTCAAGTTGCGGCACGACTTCCGTAACCTGGCAGCTCCCATCAGGCCAAGCGAGGAGGGCGAAGTGCCCACTGAGGCCATCTGGCTGACGCATCACGTGGAGCTCAGTCTTGGCCCCCTGGCCCCCTGAGAGCATATCTCTTACAAACAGAAACACACACACACACACACACACAGATTTTCTCTTAGTCTCTGGCACTCACTTGCACACTCTTAGTAACATACTGATCATTTAAATGAGGTTTACTGGAGCCACAGGCACTTATCTCTAACATGAACACACACGCACTGTACACATCAAACGTGGCGGGGTCACTCACACCGCTCAGGCAAACTGTTCTTGGGGGCTCTTTACCGTACACTACTCACAGAGATACAGCAGCAGACGCATCACAGCAAGTAGCCAGCCCTCCGCATCGACGTAGAATATTTAACTGCATGCTGCTTCTGCGCACTGCGGATGAAATCAAGGGGTCAAGTGTGTTCGAAAGTTTCGTTGCTCTTGTCTTTATCATCTCGGTAACAACAGTTTTGTGACGTACTTATGAAGATGGGTGTGGGGTGGGGCTATTATGTGAATCAGGCTCCGTTTAGGTCTTACGCTATAAACTATAACTACAAGGAATTCACTGTTAGTAATATTTCCCCTCTGTTTTCTGGTCGGACTTAAAACATAAAAAGTTTACATCTTCTTTTGTTCATTTCCCCCCTCATTTTTCTAGTTATGTCCAGCATTCTGGCCTTAATTTTGCTTCAGTATTTTCCAGTTTTCTTTCTTTCTGATCAATACCCTCATTTTTCCCTTTGGCTTGCTGCTTGTCTAGAGTTAACATTTCTGCTGTCATGTCGATCCTTACTCTCCATGTACCTTTCACTCTGTAATTTTGCCTCATGCTTTATGTCAATAAAGCTCTCTGTGCAATACTGCGCTCTGCTTATGATTTAAACCTCCTATTGGGTTGTTTCAGCTCAAAATATGTACCATGCAACAAAAACTCCACCTTCAATAAAAACATTTACAGGCTCTGGAACTGCAGCATTCTGAATTAAAAAAATACACACTTGACTTTTTTTTTTTAATTAATGCATATTTTTCAGAAGGTTCCTCAGAAAGATTGATATTATTCTATAATATTTTACCGTAAAAACAACTAAAGAGCTTTATCTACAAAACCTATTGGTATAAAAATTGGGCAGAGTAAGTATAAACTAAAATAATAAATACATAAATCTTAACTGAATAAAATGTACAGAAAATCAGCAGTAAAAAAAAAATGGTTTCATATGAACTAGAACACCAGGAAGTCACAGGTTCAAACTTGCTAGGCGCTCTGGATAAGGGCATCTGATAAATGCCACGAGTGTGAATTGTGTTGGCATGCATCCACTCATCGGCGTGTTCCCATTTTTGTAGGCAGGTTCGGGTCCATAGGTTAGGGAAAGTGTAGGGTTTTTACTGGCCGTAATGTGAGGGACCAACACGGCACTGGGTGGCACTGTTGCGCCGTCTCTCGCTCCCTCCCGTGGGCAGCAGCCGAGGGTGATGGCAGCGCTTCCTGTGGTCTAATGAAGCCCTCTGTGTTCACTGGGCGGCGGGGAGAATGGCGGTTCTCGGCGTCGGCCGAGAAGCCAGTGTAATGTTGACTGTCACCCAGCAAATTATGGACATATGGTAATGCGATCCTCTCGTGGCGTTCGTTCAGGAGGGCCTGATGTGATCTGACTGCTCGTCTCTGAATAAGAATGACTTCATTATGGGTGTAGAAGCGGAGGGAAAGAATACTTGTCATGTAAAATGCACACTTAATCCTTCCTGTACCTTAATAGGACGTCGCTTTGTATCTGGCCATTTCCCGAGTAACTAAATCCAATTGGGGAAGTAAAGTTGATGGATGGGCATTAAAGCCATTTGTTTGCCTGGCCCAGACCCAGGCTGACTTTGAAGTTCACGTACGTCCTTTGGGCTCTGGCTGACGTGAATATCAACACAAAACCACTGACAAGCGACGTGAATGACACTGATTTTCTGGCCCCAGGGGGCATGGGGGGCGCGTATATTAGACCACAAGTGAACAGTCAGTTCCTGGAGTGGATGCGTTAGAGGTTGTGATGCACGGGAAGTAGGTCTTCTGGGGGTCTCCTGGTATGGAAATACTACCAAAGGGTAAACAGTGAACCGGTTACAGGGTCGCAGTAATCACATCTCATGAGATTCTACAGAAGACCTACATTCACATAAAAGTATTATTAGCTCCTTACGCCAACCAAAGTGCCTACAATGGGCGTCAGAACTGGCCTACAGAGCACAATGGAAGATGAACCATGTTTTCTTTCACATCTAAGGCATTGAAAATTCAGGAGTCTTATTTAAACATGGAAAAAGCGTGTAAAATGTAGCAGTCCGGGACTCCATATCCCAGACACTCCCAATTAGTGTGGCCTATGCAAATTTACCACTAAGACCAGGAAACACTATGCAAGAGGTCATCTGACTTGTCTAATTTCCCCTGAGGATTGTTGGCCCAGGCCCGGGGAGAAAGATCAGGCGTGTGAGGACCCAGAATCAATCATTCCAACGTCCCCCCCTCTGAACTTTCCCCTTGCTGTTCCGCTGGTCTGTCCCTCCAGCTCATCTGCGGACATCTTTATGTCTGACTCTCCTGCATCGGCCCTCAGCAAAATCCGGTCCACCTTGCTCATCCCCTGGCCTTCTGTTTCGTGAACAATTATCACAATGAGTGTTAGTAAGTCCTGCTGTCCTCTCCAGAGGACATTCAGTACAAGTTGTGCTCTTGAAGGTTTTAGGTTCTGTTAGAGTTGTACGCCGTTCCAACACTTATAAACCAGAGAAGAATGACACGAAGAAGTTGAGCTCTTTTACTTGCAAGGAGAGCGATCAGAGACGACCAATACAGCAGCCTCCAAAAGCTCTGCCGTCTCTTCCGCTTCCTCTCTTTTTATTCAATAATAGGGCGGTACATTCATCACAGGATCACACCAAATAATCTTATAATTTGCATGTAGGGTTGTCTCTTTGGTAGACGCTCCATCGCCAAGGTCTTCTTGTTTTTCTTGCTTCTCCGCGGCTGCAGGCCTCCTCTTATCAAGTCGCGGTCATTCTGTTCTGCAAACAGCCTTTAGCCCACCAGTTTCTGAAGAGACTAATGATTCAATGTAGTGCGCATATTAAAAAGATTAATATAGTTTAATGCATGCGAGATATATATATATGTCAAAAAGGTAGTAAAGGTTAATAGCATGATAACTTATATACATTTTCCAACATTTCCCCCCTGTTTATCATGTATCAAACCTTTTTCTAATTCTTTTTTTTTTGTTTTTTTTTTTTGTTTGTTTTCTTAATAATAACAACAATAATAATAATAATAGAAAAAATTGTGAGTATAGTGATATATATACATATATCTTTTTTTTTTTTTTTTCTTAATAATAACAACAATAATAATAATAATAGAAAAAATCGTGAGTATAGAATAACAAAAATAATAGGAAAACATCGTGAGTATCACACAGAGTGATAATGCCGTCCTGGACCACATAGGGACTGCAGTACGGTGCTGAGAACAGGCCACATGACGCACCGAATCGAAACCACAATGCAACCAACCAAGCATTCAAGAGAACAAAAACGTTGTGTCGCTGTTCAGGAGAGGACAGAATAAACGCTACCCTGCCGATTCAAAACGCTGTTCCTTTTTTTTTTTTTTTTTTTTTTTCTTTGAATCAGCAGATTCAAGTCTGCTGAGAGATCCATATTCTACCATCCTATCACCATAAGTCACCATATTTCCGAACGTTGTTTCCAGCCTTATCCAAACAGCACCTTGCCTGATAAATATAGGAAGTTCAGAATTAAAACAACAAAAAGCCTGATAAATTCAGGAAATACAGAATTAAAACAACAAAAAATACATTTAAAACATAATGAGTCAAGCATATGTCCCCCAATATTTCCCCCCTGTTTATCATGTATTGAACTTTTTTTTTTTTTTTTCTATAGTACTTCCCTAATAACTTCTTCCGGTAGGATTTTCGACTATTAGTTCATAAACCGAGCAATACATTTACACTCAAAGGGATGTTGCTTCAATTCTCGAAGATAGATTCTCGGAACAGTTGACTCAACTGTAAGTCACTGGGCTCCATGGACATCTCAAAGCCCTCATCGTGGATTTTATTTTCCAAGAGCGGGTATAACTGTGTGGGATCAACCTCCCTGGGTGATAAGGCCGTAGTGATGAGACGGTTCACAAGACTGCGCAGACAAGGAATACAACAACATCCACACAAGGTCAGAATTGCAGCAAATACAGCCATAGATGCTAAAACAGATTGAACTAGGGCTTTGTATTTCCCGAATACATTCATGCAGGAATCCCACATCGTAGTTTCCACCCCTGAATGCTCCTTCATCTTCCGGTTGAGGGTGCGCAGGCCGTCAATGGCCAATGTCAGACTGCCTCCTGCAGCTGTGTTGTTTGGTATGAACGAGCAGCATTGCTCTCCAAACATGGCGCAAAACCCCATTTTTCTCAGCCAAGAGCAGATCAAGCGCTATTCTGTTCTGAAAAGCCATTAGGGAAGTGGCGGATAATTGCCCATGCACGGCCTCAAAACCGTCTTGTGTCCAATTTCCTAATTTCTGAACATTGTAATGGATGTAGTTGATCCTGTCTACGTTCTTATTAATCGTACACCACCAATACAAGGTTGATTCGAATCCCGCTGCTATTTGATTTGCTATTTTATATTCGTCAGGCACCCCCCTGGGAACCCCAATTGCATCTATGTAAGTTGGATCTGTTAGCTTCTCCCAGGGCGGGATTGACCGCTTCGTCTGGTGCCAGTCTGCAGGCACCAGGCTGTCTATTTTGAATAATAGGTTACTTATTGTTGTTGGATATATGGACACTGGTAATAAAAGGGTTACTAAGACACACAACCCGGTGGTGTTTGTGGGCAATCGATCAAACAACCTGATCCCAAACTTGATCCCAACTTCTGCAACGACAATCTGGTTGAGTTATAACCGCTGGTTTTACCTGTAATAATGGTCATGGCCCCATACAAAGCACGCAATCTTGTTGAGTGACATTAGCTGCTTGCTCCACTTAAAGAAGCCAATTGTTGTTTTTACCACATCAAGCATGTATCAATTATGTTTGTTTTTTTTTTTTTTTTTTCTTAAAAAATTTGTAAATAATAAAAAATTAAATTAACAGTTGTCGATAAGGTAACATCCAAATTGCATCAAAAACCCGCGTAGAAACACATCCTCAGTCATGCTGAAAATCCAAGACTACTATAGCAGTAACATCCAACATCCGTTACGCACCCGATTCGTCTTTACACAAAAATTTGCCCCTCCCAAAAATAAATAAACAAAAGAATGCATGAAAAATCAGCTACAGGACATAGTGAAGGAGAACAGAGGTCATACGGCCACAATTTTGGAGGCCTAATGTGGGTGGGGAGTCTGTTCAAAGCTAAGAGGGCCTGCTCTGCATCAGGGTTCCACAGCACCTGAGAAGACATCGATTTATAATGAGTGAGGGCAGTTAAAGGCTCGCTGAACCTCGGAAGAAATACTCTATGGTAGGAACAAAAGGCAATAAATAACAACAACTGTTTCACAGTAATGGATGTGAGGAGTTTGGATGACAGGTCCATGTCATTTTCCACTAATAATGTGACCCAGAAATATAACGGAAATGTAACAGCAAAAATGCAACTGAAATCCAAACCAAAACTGAGACAATAACCCTATTGCTGTAAATAACAATAATAATAATTATTCTCTAAATGCTCTCGGTCTGGGTTCAAGGAAGCAAAAAGTGCACAGCGCAAGTTATAACCAGAATAATGTAGTCATCCCAATGCTACCATTTAAATAAAAAACAATACAGCATCATATCAGTCATTGGCTGGGGCAACACAATGAAATGAAATAAAATCCACAGTACAATATAAATGTGAAGCCTTTTTTTTTTTTTTTTTTTTTCCAGTCTTCCACTGTGCTTCTTTTACATGGCTGCACTAGAATCAACAATGAGAAAATGCGTATCAGTGTGTTATGTCTTCGTATTCAGCGTGAGTGTCAGTGTAGGTCAGTGTAGGTGTGATGGACCTTATTCAAAGACACAGTAACAGAGGCAAACAGTGCAGCCGTTGGGAAATCTCCCTTCTTAAATAAAATAAAACAACACAAAACCCAGAAAAAATAACCCAAAGTGTACATACAACAGTACAATATTCATTTAAAATTGCACAGTTTAGATGTAATGTATATATTTTCCCCAGCTTTTCACAAACTTAATTTTAAAACTCTCAGAAAGAAAAGAAAACAAACAAACAAAATACACAAAATGTAAATTCAAAAAATTTCCCATATTCCCTTTAAATCTGAATAAGGTGGAGACCTGTTGTAAATCGCTGTTCTGATGCCCAGACGGTAAAATCTATTGCTAAGAGTTCCAAAACAAAACGAGAGAGAGAGATAGATAGGCCCCACACACACACACACACACATACCAGAGAGATAAGGTCTGCCAATGCGTGTAGACGCACATACCCACACACACACACACACACCCACACACAGAGGCTGGAGTGTCTCATCAGAACTCCTGTCCTGCACTTGTATTTTCCTGTAGATGTAACCATTCCCCTATTCCGCCAGTACTGAGCAAATGTATATTGGCTATCAGTATATATAGTAACATCTTTCCCTTTCATTAATTTACAAGCCTCAGTTAGAGCAATTATTTTGGTTGCTTGCGCTGAAAAAGTCGATGGTAAGTTGTCAGCTTTAATCACTGCTGTCACCATGGCGTAGCCCGTTTATGTTTTTTCCAAATAATTTTTCTTTGAAGAGCCATCGATGAATATTACCTCACCCTGAGGCAAGGTTGGTCACTTAAATCTAATCTAGATTTAGCTGTGTGTTCGTGTTATTCTCCGTCATCGGGTAAAGGTAACAATGTGGCTGGGTTAAATGTGGTGTATCGTTCGATAGTGAGATGTGGCAGTGACAGCAACGTGGCCATGCAGGAGAGGTGCCTTGCAGGTGATAAAAAGATCATATTGGTTTGCAGTAGTAAAGCAGCCACTGCATGTGGGACCTTAAGGGTCAATGGGTGGAATAAAACTATTCCGGCACTTGCTTCTACTGCCATCGACGCCGCTATCACCGCCCTCACACAGTGTGGTAATGCGCGGGCTACATTATCTAATTTGGATGAAAAATAAGCTATCGGTCTCAGTTTGTCTCCATGTTGTCGGCCTAGGACAGAAGTCATATATTTGTCTTTGCAGTCCACCATTTGTATAAACTGTTTACTATAATTTGGCAAGGCTAGAGCTAAATTGGAGGTCAGCGCCTGTTTAATATCACAAAAGCTTTTTCTGCTTCTGACGTCCAATTTAGCGGTGATGTCATTTTCAGGTCTTCAGTGTAAATTAAAGCCGTGAGTGGGGAAGTAATCTCAGCGTAATTTGGTACCCAACTTCTACAATAATTAGTTAATCCTAAGAATGACATCATTTGTTTTTTATTAATTGGTTTTGGCGCCTGTAGGACCGCTGTTTTCCGTTCTTCTAGAATAGTTCTGCCGCCTGCACTGAGGTGGTGACCCAGGTATTTGACTTGTGGATTCCACAATTGCAATTTGTTTTTACTAACTTTGTGCCCCTCTATAGCTAGGTGATTTAAGAGGGCCACAGTGTCAATTTTACATGCTTCCAGACTCGGAGAAGCCACTAATATATCATCAACGTAAAGTAGAATCTGACTTCCCCCCGGTGGTTGAAATTTGGACATGCTGGCATGCATGGCTTGGGAATATATAGTAGGGCTTTCGCAATAGCCCTGGGGAAGCCTAGTATAGGTGTATCGTTTCCCCTTAAATGTAAAGGCGAACCAAAATTGGCTGTCTGGGTCTATGGGAATGGAGAAAAAGGCATTGCTAATGTCGACCACAGTAAATATTCGCGCATCTGGTCTTAAGGAATTTAGTAATGTGTGTGGGTCAGGCACACACGGAGCTCGCTGTACTACTGCAGCATTTACTGCCTGCAGATCCTGCACCATTCTCCATCCCACCGAGGGAGCTTGCTTTTTCACCGGGAATATAGGTGTATTGCAGGGGGAATAATCTCTCTCTATAATAACCCCTGCTTGCTGTAAGTCACGTATCACTGGTGTTTTGCCTTTTAGGGTGTCAGGTTTAAGCGGATATTGCCTTATGCAAGGCCGATATTCTGTTTTGGGTCTGACTTGTACCGGCAAAATTCCTTTTATCAGTCCTACATCAGACGGTCCTTGTGACCACAATGATTGAGGGATTTGTGCTAGTTCTGATTCATCTTCTTCAGTGAGCAGAAAATGTCACTGGTTTCTGGAGTACTCCAGTCTTGGTCTGTATTGTCCAATACAGCCATTTCCAAATTATGCTCTAATTTGTCCCACATGTCTGCCCAAATCCGTTGCGCTGTCACCTTCTTGAACTATGGTGCCCAACGACTTCCAACTCCTCTCTCTGTTTTTATACAGTGAGATGTGCGGTGGATACCAACCCGGAGCATTGCTAGGTAAAGCGTTACCTTGTTACCTTGCCCGTCCGAGTAAACATAAAGAATGACTATGGTTGTTGTGAGTCGTGACAATTTCTTTTCGTATATTGGATCAGGCCAAGGAGAGTTTTTATACCACATGGTGACATGTAGTTCGTCAGAGGGCATGAGCTCCACACCTGTTACGGAGTGGAGACGAGTGCCAAACCTAATTTAAGTAAGCCGTCTCTTCCCAGCAAATTAACAGGGCATTCTGGGATAAAAAGGATGGACACGTTTTACATGATGTTCCTTTGGGGTCTCTCACCCAAACTGGTTTAGAAGCAGTGACTATTGTTGTACCCCCATTTGCTGATCTCCCTACTACTCCCTACTAATTCTTCTCCTCCAGTCATGCCATGTTATCTCCCGGCCCTGCTAGACAGTCTCTGGCTATGTGCCCAGCCTTCCCACAGGACCAGCAGCCTGCTCTCCATTGGCCCTGTGTGTTCCACCCTCGTCCTTGGACACCCCCTCTTCTTCTTCCCCTGCGTCCTCCCTGTCTCTCTCTATCTCCGCCTACATGGTAAAATGTGTCTGTATCCCGCATAGTGTTTTCCCAAAAGGTGTCAATTTTTTTATAGGTTTGTCTTTTCCTTTTAGTTCTTTTCAGTTTGTCTATGTGCATGGCGTGGATATGCCATATCCCATATCCAGATACAGGGGAGGAGCTGCAGGCACAGAGGGAAGCGCTGGTGGCTGCACTAGCGGCCCCCATTGCCCCCTCCTCCTCTACTCCTTCCTCGTCAGCCCTACGCACCCCTTCCCTCTGACTTCCCCTACTTCCAGTTTCTTCATGGTCTTCTTTGCGGAGAAACAGAATAGTTTTCTCCACTTCCATCACTTTAACTGCCTGATCCTCTCTCTCCCTTTCCTCCTCACGTGCTGCATTCTCTCTAGCCTGTCTTATCTTCCTCTCCCCGTCTTCTCTCTTTCCTGCTATCTTTATCCACTGTATTAAAGCCTCAACCCCTTCTCGCTTCATTTGCTTCTCCTTATTTTTACATGTATGTTTTATGGCTCCCTGTAACTCAATTAGACGTTTTAATCTCAGTTGTCCATCAAACCCGTATTTTGTTATCCATTTATTTAACGGCTCGACGTAGGCTTTGTTAATCTGCTCTACATACCTCCAGTCTTTACATTTTAGTTCTTCTTTCGGTTCTGGTTTACTGGATCCCTTACCCATTTTGACCTAAATTTTGACCAGTGTGTTGTACCTGGGGTATCCTAAAACACTGGTATTTGTTCACAGGACAGCGTATCAAAATTCCTCTCGTGGTGTATTTCACTTCTACCTCAAATCATTTGGGGTGGAAATACCTTGCCTCTGCGTCCACGAGGGGTCGCTGTTTCCTTCCCTGTGAGGTTTTGTATGGAGTGTCCGTCTAGTGACTTTCACCCCCACTCATCCACACACTCACACCCGCGCGCACTCTCATACACCTGTATGAGTTTTAAATCACTTATTTTACTATTGAACGTTCCTTTTCACTGACAGAGGAGTCCGCCCTCCCCGCGGAATTTAACCCTTTACGGGAGGGGTCCGCCCCCCCACGGAATTTAACTGTCTTTGTTACCTGCCAGAGTCTAGAATACCCAGGGTTTGTTTCCTTTAAGTAACCTCTTGTTACTCTTGTTACCTCTTGTAACCTCTTGTTACCTCTTGTAACATCTTGTAACCTCTTGTTACCTCTTGTAACCTCTTGTTACCATTCATTCCATTTCTTTTAAACAGAAGTCAACTTACCTCCGTGCCTTCTCTCACTCGTAAGATTCCGTCAACCTCCAGATCCCAACCGACGGGTCGGCCTCCCAGTCCCCAAAGGGGTCTGTCTCTGACCCCTCCTAAGGAGTCAGCCTTGGCCAAGGATTTCCTGGTATCCGTCCCGTCCGCTGGAATCCTTTGGTGTCTTGGAATCCGGCTCGAAGGACCAATAAAATGTTAGAGTTGTACGCCGTTCCAACACTTATAAACCAGAGAAGAATGACACGAAGAAGTTGAGCTCTTTTACTTGCAAGGAGAGCGATCAGAGACGACCAATACAGCAGCCTCCAAAAAGCTCTGCCGTCTCTTCCGCTTCCTCTCTTTTTATTCAATAATAGGGCGGTACATTCATCACAGGATCACACCAAATAAGCTTATAATTTGCATGTAGGGTTGTCTCTTTGGTAGACGCTCCATCGCCAAGGTCTTCTTGTTTTTCTTGCTTCTCCGCGGCTGCAGGCCTCCTCTTATCAAGTCGCGGTCATTCTGTTCTGCAAACAGCCTTTAGCCCACCAGTTTCTGAAGAGACTAATGATTCAATGTAGTGCGCATATTAAAAAGATTAATATAGTTTAATGCATGCGAGATATGTATATATGTCAAAAAGGTAGTAAAGGTTAATAGCATGATAACTTATATACATTTTCCAACAGGTTCACTGCACATTTTTGAAATCCTATTAAAAATCAAGTTAAGATGTGTGCGTAAGCCCCGCCCCCTTCTAATGACATCAGTAGAAAGCCCAGGATCTCTCATAGGCAGTACAGTAGGACTGAATTAGGTTAGTCAAATGGCATTTAAAACAAAACGACCAAAGTATTCTGGGATATTCTTTTCGACTAATGCTCTATGAGCACCTGTTACAGCATAGCTGTATTTAAGTGTGCAGCGTGGTGAGTCCATATTGTCTTTACCTGCACCTTACACAAAGTACCTTCCCATTTCCTGTAAATATAAAGCGGCCTTTACCCTAAATATAAAATCTCTGACGGCCAGATGCCACATAACACCACTCATATGCGCTTCACATGCACGAAAGCCGAGCCTGAGCCGCCGGGCCGGGCTCCTGTTTCCCCCGCCGGCGACCATGTGTTATTTATTCCCCGGTCCTGTCCCGTGATTTAGCACATGGCCGTCATGGCTGCCCACTGCTCACTCAGGGTGATGGGTTAAATGCAGAGGACACATTTCACCGTGTGCACCGTGTGCTGTGCTGTTGTGTATCACATGTGACACTTTCAACTTCAGCCATTTCGGTCCAGCGACCGGCGGCGACCCCTGACGAGCGGTTCTCTCCGATGGATGCCTCATTAGCAGAGAAACAATGATGGCGGGGGGGCCGGGGCGCTGCGAGATGCGGGTTATGTAAGAGTGACGCCACCGAAAACACGCGTATTTATGGTTCTAATTCCTCCGCCTTCTCACCCACGAAGCTCACCTCGGCAGCCTCGGGACCTCTATTACGGCGGCCAGATATTCACACTGTGTTGCACCTTTTCACGTTTCTCGTCTGTGCTACTTACCTTCACTGCACATTACTCACCTCTGGTCGGATTCCTGCGTGGACTATGACTGTTAATGTAGAGACACAAAAGGTCAAAATAATACTCGAGTAAAAGCAGAAGGCCTGGGTCGACACTGTTCAGACATCTACGGGAAGTAGAATTTTGCATATTTTAAAACCTATATTGCATTTGTATGACTTAAACTGGATTTATCAGAGCTACTATAATAATGTTAAATTGAGAATATATCTTCATATTTTACTCACGTATTTTCCCAATAAGTCAGGAAGCTACATAAGTATGGAAATAAATGATATTTACTTCATTACTGTCTATTGGAAGTAAGTGCTCACATTAAGTAGGAGTAATGTAGGCAATTTTCTGAATGTACAGGGTGGGCCTTGAGCTCATTTTATAAGTGGTCAGAAACTTGTAAATAACTCATGAAAGAATAAAGTTATGTTAAAACCAAGCACACCATTGTTTTTCTTGTGAAATTACAAATGAATTTGATGTGTCACATGACCCTATTCCTATTGAAAAAAACTAAAGTTGGATCCAATAGCCGACTTCAAAATGGCCACTATGGTCACCACCCATCTTGAAAAGTTTGCCCCCTCATATATACTAATGTGCCACAAACAGGACGTTAATATCACCATATATTCCCATTTTATTAAGGTGTATCCATATAAATGGCCCACCCTGTAGTTTTGGACAATATATTATTATCAGATGTGTTTACGCAACTGTGGCTGGTTCCGAACATGCGTTTCTCCTCTAAATACAACACGGGCCTGTTGAAAGCAGAGAAAGTTCAGGAAAGGACAGCTGTAGGTGAGTCGAGAAAGTCGAACATGGAGGACGACCTCATTCATCTCAGCCGGTAGTTCCTGTTCAGCGGACCATCACCTGGCTAATTGAAGGTAATTGATGAGGCCGGCGCAGACGGATGGATTTGCTCCTCGCGCCTCCAGACAAGGCCAGGGCTGTGAGACCCGCAGCCGGCCAGACCCCCGCTGTCTCGGGGCGGCCGGGCCCGGAGAGGGAATGTTGACTTTGGAAGCCGGCGTGAAAAGGGACACTCTGAGAATGCGTCCGAGCAGCGCCGGCAACCGACTCGGACGCAGACGGAGGGGGGTTCGTTCGTTATTTGTCCAGCCTCGCCGCGGGAGCGCTGCGTTTCCCTCGCGGTGCAACTGTATCAGCAAACGGCTCCCCGGCTGGCGCTGGGGGGCGCTGCCCTGTTGGGTCTGTGGGGTCAAAGGGCTTTGTTTTCAGACCGTAGCCCGAGTCTCGGTTTTCCATTAAAATGGAAAAGGGAGGGGGGGGGGGGCGCGAAGTTCCTTCTCTTCTCCTCAAGGATGAACTCACGTCTTAATCTGCTTTGGTAATGTCTGGAAACGAGCAGGATGACGATGGCCGTAGTTCATTAGAGCCTCAGAGACACTTTTTGCGTGGCCGCTGGGTGTCTAGTCACCCTGGTATAAAAACATGGCACCCTGGTATAAAAGGGTGCCATGTTTTATTCATAAGTCCGAAGTAAATGGAACGCCGGGTGATGATGAGCTGGACCACGGGGACTCTGATTGGTGCCTGCGAGCCCCCCACACAAGCTCCACGGGCGAGGTGGGAGGGCATCTGGCTGGCAGGGCCCCTGTCCGGTGGCCCGGATCCAAGCCGAGTCGGTTTATTTATTGCGGGTCTAAGAGCGTGGCCAGATGAATCGTGGGACGCGTCCCGTGCGACCCTCCCAGCTGTGCTTCTATTAATAAAACTCCCGAAATGAGTGGGACCCACAGCGCGTGTTTAGGTTTGGATTGACGACTTCTCCGTAAATGGAATGGGCCGGTTCCTTTTAATAACATCACCGAGACAGAATTTATTTGGCAGGGGTTTGGAAAAACGGGACAGGGATGTCGTAAAAAGTGTTACATGATTGGCTGATAAGCGTGGTTGGGGGGGATGATGGCGGAGCTGTTTCTTCCCGATACTGTTTTTGCCTGAACTTGCTTGACTTTACATAAAATGTGGACGGATTCTGGGAAGAAAGACAACGTTGTGGGTCTGCCGTTGTTGTGCACACTTTTCTCAGTCCTGCGAAAAACATCTCCAGCAGCAGATGCAGGTCCGTCCGCCTCAGCAAGGCAGCAAAACTACTGCGCGTCGTGTAAAGGCCAGCGAACGCATCTGACCTTGTGCACATCGTATGAAGAAAAGAGATGCTGAAAGTTCCAAACTAAACTTATTTTGTTGAACCCATACAGGCCGGTTAACCTGACAACAGCACCCTAACAAATATGGTGTTTGTCTTAAAAATAAGCTAAAATAAAGTCGATTCTTGTCCGTGGGTCAATTTCAGCCGCAATATAACAGACGTAACAGGGCGGATAAGATGGCTGGTTTCGCAGCTCCAGCTTCGCTCGTTTAATTTCCGGTGGAGGTGGCAGACGGAGTTCATGGCTCCTATCTCCCTCCACCCAAGCGCCTATGAGCTCCGCACACGTCTTCCGTAACATGCCACATTCGTTCGAGGGCCCCGTTTTAATAAGCAGGGGAGCAGGTCTGACTACTCCGGGCGTGGGGGGTGAATTATTTTTTTCTTCTTCTTCTTCCCCTGAGGTTGAGCAATCCTTTGAACAGGGTCAGCGTAGGAGAGGAGGGTCACGAGGAAAGGAAAAAAGTGGGAGGAATCTGGCTGTCTGCTACCAATTAAAGCGTCTGGCCCCGTCCCCACCAAAATATATCTGTTGGACGTCTGCAACGAAGGATGTTGCGCCGCTGTTCATCAAAATCCACACGCTCGCAATCCTCCGGCTGCACCTAATGTTGACCTTGGTGTCCTTCCACCGAGAAGAATGCTTCCTAGCTGAGCGAGGAGGGCAGGAGAATCCTCCCGATATTGCGTTTTCTCCAACGACTTTCAGATGCGCGCAGCCCTTGCACAACGGCGCTAATGGGGGGGACGGAAGCCAGAGCGCGTCCAGCCTGGCTTCTTCGCCTCAGAGCGCACAAATATTTCCATGCAGTGGGGTTATCACAACATGACCTCGGGGGAACGGCAAAACAAAGCATTCCTTCTCCCGCCCTGTTTATAGCAAGAGTCCGTCCTCTTCCTCGGTGCCTCCGCCGCCTCGCACAGTCGCTCCTTCCCTAGCCGCGGTTTTTTATTTTTTTTAACCACCTCTGGCCTGTTCCGTAGACCCCTCCACCAATTAGAGAGAAGCTGAAATGAGACAGACGTGGCTAAGCTCATGAGCCTGGCGGCCCAGAAAACGGAGCAGACGGGGTGGTTTTTTTTTTTTCTCCGGTGCCAGCGTGGGTCTGTAAGTAGGTCAGGGAGCTGGAACCTGGGGAATTTTCACCGTCACCCCCACCTCCAACGGCCCTCTGGCAACTCGTCGTGCCCCGGGTGGATTCGTCGCACCATGCAGTGCACCCAGCGAGCTGCCACGTCGCAACTCGGCCGCAGGGTGTTCACCTGCCGCCTCGCAAAAGTGCCTGCGCACCAACGCCGGCTATTACTAGTGCAGCCCGATAGGCCCAAGACTGGAGGTTTGATCCGGTGGATGGGTTGACTCATGGGTTGGTGGCTCTGTATTGTCCCCCTGTTCCACGAGATGCTCACAAGCCCGCCACCTTATTCATAATACGGCCGGAAATGACGTAATCCGTGGAGACGTTTGCGGTTTTTAGGGGGCTCTGTAATTCTCCTGCACCTGGGGTCTTCTGGGACATCTGCACGCCGCCCCTGTTCAAGCTCAGATCCTGCCGTGGGCCGGTCCTGCTGAGGCTGTAATAATATACCCGAGCGAGGCAACATGACCCAATTCTATATTGGGATTCTATTGATTTTGCAGATTCGGCATTTTTCAGCGGTGAGCACTGTTATGGGCCAACCACAATGATGGAAAAAGGTCCATGGCTCTAAATGCTTTTTGTTTCATTTTTATTATAATTTTTTTCCTTCCCCCCATAGCTAAAGTTTTATGCTTTTTTTTTTTTTTATGAGCGGAAATGTCTTTAGACCAAAACCGTTACTTAACGTCTCCCTAGCTTGTAATTACCTTTGTAACTCCGGGGCACCCGTGATGTTTTGTTACAACTTTAGGAGACAAACGGAGGCTTGGACGTGCTCCCAGATGCCATGTTACCATCCGCCGCTTTGATTTCTCTTCTCTCTCAGGAACAATCAAGGCCTTCCCGGTCAGGTTGTAGCTCGATGTTCTGTTAGAGGTCTCTTCTGGAGACCTACAGAATTGACATTCTGTCCCTTTTATCCATTCATTTTGATGAAGGAAAAAAAAAAAAAAAAAAAAAAAAAATATATATATATATATATATATACACACACACACACACACACACACACATATATATATATTCCATTATAGCTGTAATAAATGTTATTATGGAGCCACTTAGATTTCTAAACTGCAGCAGGACTTTGTCAGGTGTGTATTACTTTGTGTGTGTGTGTGTGTGTGTGTGTGTGTGTGTGTGTGTGTATGTGTGGTGTTTAAACAGAGCCTGGATACACATGGCTGGTCATGGTGAGTCAGAGCTCCACGGACTTCCTCCCTCACGCTGTGCCTTTCAGTCCCGTACTCAAGACAGAAAAGCCTCACATAGCAGGTATGGATTTTATATGGAATGATTCAGCTGTGCATTCAAAAGAAAACATGAAATAATGCGTCAACGTTCTGCAAAAACCAAAAGTCTAAAAATCCTAATAATACTGGGTTCACTGAAATATGGAACGCATAAAGTTAACTGTGTTTTGGGATTTATTTTTGGGGGGGGGGTTAAATCATCTGAATCATTTCTTGCCATCTGCTGAGAGAAACAAAGATGATCTGGACTGATACTGATCTTCTCATTAGACGCTCTTAACCGAAATAGTTTGTTGCATGGCCCCCTTCACTCAGTGCCCCGATGTGTAGATACACGGACAAAATATGAAAAATCAAAGCAATTCTGGGCCCTTTTGAAATGAGACGGGAGTTTTTGTGCCAAGTCCAAACAACCGCGGGCCAAGGCCTAGGATGCGATGATGTGATTGCTGCTTGTTTTGAGCCTCAGAAGGAACCGCGGCGGAATTCCCATGGCAACGCATCTTGCTCGCATCTGCTTCTGCGTTGGGCTGAATGCTCCTGGTTGTGTCAAAGCCAGTGGCGCTGCGCTTCATTCTTGCCTTCATCAAAGTCACTCGCTCTCTCTGGGGACTTTGATGTCGCAGTCTGCTTCCCCATAATGGGTGCCACCAACTCATCCTATCAGGAACTTCATCATGGCTACTCCTGCTTCCCCGTCTGTTCTTGAAGTCTGTCTGAAATGAAAGATAATCCCTTCATGAGGCACATTTGCATCTTTTTACCGCACAGTCATGAGGACCCTGAAACAACGCAGATAAAATTCATTACGACAACCACACAAACAAACAATGGCAGCGAATATCCGACCAGCTGATCAAATACAGTCCCTGCTGAGAGAGCTGCCATTAATTACTGAGAGTCCACACTGGCACGAGCTTCTGCTGTGGAAATCCAGGCTCATCATGCTTCGTAGGAGAACGTGGGAGAGTTTCACAGCCGGAGCAGGTCGCTGAGGAGGCCTGAAAGTGGACAAGCTGTTGCAGACTCTCAACGATTTTGTCTTTATTGCAACCCTGTAAGAACTGGCATCAGTAAGTTCGTGGTGCCACCCTAGTCCCAATTCATCATAAAAATGCATCATAAAACTTCTCCTTGCCACCTTTTGCTATCAAGGTAAATCAAGACGTATTGCCTTCTGAACAGATATTAAAACAGAACAGATGGACTTTAACTAACTAACAGGATAGAAATATTTATAACTAAAAATATTTTACCAAGGAAAAAAAATCTATATAATATTGGTTTGGCAACATTTTCATTTTAATATTTAGGCCAGTATTTTCACCTAAAGGAACCGCTTGGTATCTTGAAGAAGAGAAACTACTAAGTACCCTTTTTGTCAGGGTGTAATTATTTCTGTCACCCAGAAGGTGATCTTTAATGACACTTGTATGAGCAGAGTTTAAACTGGGAGGAGCCAGATGATTGATAGCTCTCACATACACTACTTCTTCATTCTGGATTATTTAATCCCATGTAACATGCACCAAATACCATTAAAGATCCTGTTTACTTGTTTTATCTATATAAACCCTCAAGCTTGTCCCTCTGCAGACCCCATCCAGTAGTCACCTGCTGGGACTCTAACACACTACCCTGATGCTACTCCGTAATACACATAATACATGTGGCCTGCAATAAGATTCATACGCCATCATTTTCAAGATGTATTTCATTTAACATGTTATTCAGTGCTGACCAGAGGAGGATGGGTTCCCCTCGCTGAGCCTTGGTTCCTCTCAGGGTTTCTTCCCGTTACCCATACTGAACAAAAATGTATTTCTCAATATATTATGTGACAACATATTTTGTGTGTATTCATATTTTGTGAATCATACATAGCAATATATGTTAATATATTATAGTCATATATTTTAAATGTAAGCCATATAGAAATATTTGAAATAGGATATATGACAATATATGAAAATATTGCAATTATTTCCATTTTCATGTATTGAATAAATACATTGTTATACTATTTAATATATTATTATATATACTGAAAAATGTCCTACATTAAATAAGATTATATATTGAAAAAGGCATTGCAAATATACGGGGAAGTTTTGCATATATTGAAATATATTTACCAATGTATGGCAATATAAATTCTAGTATATAGTAATATACGTTTGTTTTGTAGGGGTAGAAGGAATTTTTCCTTGGCACTGTTGCCTCTGGCTTGCTCACCTGGGGCTTTGCGCACTGTTCTATTTGTTAGGCGCTTTGTGACAATGTACACTGTAAAAAGCACCATATTAATAAAGATTGAGTGATTGAATCTATTTGGCCTCACGCTAGTGAAGAAGCCCGACGCTTAGTACATAGCACTGCAGTTACACCAGTTCCAAACACTTACATTCGGAATGTGGGTGGAAAGAATTCTCTTTTCTCAGTGGATATATTTCATGAACGTGATAAGAGAGGTCAAACGAGTGGCATTCCAGAGGAAAGGACAGAAGCAGGTTAGGGTTACAGCGCTCATCACTCAGGACACACGTGGCCTTTGAAGTCGTCCTCCGTGGTACGTGCACCTTGTCCGCCCGCCGTTAACTAATCCCAGATTGTGGTTCAGCCACCACCCCCCCGTGCCACTTCGGGCAAATGTTTTCTCTGCCGGCGCTGCGCCGCCGGGCCTGTTTTGGTTTGCCGTTCGGGGAAATGGTGCATTGTCTGAACAGGATCTGAGCAGAGATCGGGCCCGAGATTGGACGGTGAGCGAGGCCGGGGCCTCCAGCTGCTGACGTAACCCTGTTTGATTTGGACGCGGCCGATGTTCAGCTAATGCGAGGAAACAGTTGGACACTCCACTGGACGACTTCACTGTGGAACCAGCATCCTGTTTAAAAATCATCTCTGCTTTCCCTGTTCATTTCTGGCACCATTACTCTCGTACAAAAACGCTGCGGATTAATACATCATCCTCCTGCTGTGCTCTCTTTTTTAAACCCAAGAGTTTGCCACTTACTAATTAACTAAGCGCAATTTATTAATTTTATTAAAGTGCTTCTATACCTTAAGATTTATATTCTGATTAACATGCTTTTTAACAATTTTACGGATAATCTCAAGGAAATCTACAGAAGACAATATTAGAATATACAAGATAAGACTCAGGTGCTCAGATATTACATACAACATAATAAACACTTATAATGATAGTGGCAACCATTATGACATAAAATAATAGTCAGCAATATCTTAAAATTAGCCAATACATTGCCCATAAAAATGACATTTACTATAATCTGTAATATAAATTGAATTTGGAGACCACAAGGTGGAGATAAATTATATTTGAACATTTCACATTATATAATTTATTTTTAGAATGACAGGTAAGGTTCTTCCATTTATTTAAAGCCTGATTATTTTTATCTTTAAAAATGCTATTTATTATTGCCAGGATAATCCCGTTATTATCGATGCTGCAACTCCCGATCATTAAAAAGTCTCGGCTCCAGAAAATAATAATAAATAAATGTAGTCTGGGAGAAAACGTGCTCGGCGTGACCACATATGGCTTGTGTTTGAGAGCGTGGACGTGTATGTTACATCGAGCCTCAGCTCCACCGGCAGATCAGTTACAGCGAGATGTGTCATGTGACCAAACACGGGAAGCAGATGGCCTCACAAGAGGCCAAGTCAGAAAATGTCATGAGTTGCTAATTGAGCCTGGTATTTGGCCAGCGCCTGGACCCTTCTGCCGGGTGCAGGCGTCCTTTTGATACATTTACAGCTCTGAACTGGCATGCAGCGATTCAGAAAGACCGCTTTTATATGGCGAGTCTCAGAAAATCCCCTATTTTTCGGCAGAAAGTCACGTTGCTTTTGGACATGACCGTCTCCAAAGGTCTGTTGCCAGGGTGCCTTTTGCCCGCCGCAGTCCCTTTACTAGGACCGGCCACAGCCTGTTTTCTCACCAAGCGACGTGAGGCGTCTCTATTTGGGCAGCGGACGGGTACACAAAGCAACACGAGCAACAAATGTATGTTTACTGCGCAGCCGGACAAATTAAGGCGCGGCCGAATGTGAATGGCGCAGCACGCATGGCTTGTCGTTGGGCCGGGCCACGGGCCATAAAGCAGGGGCTCCGTCACAGTTTTCCCAGACAGGCCTGATATATGAAGGCTGAGGTCCCTCCAGAAACTGGGCGTGAGCTGTAATGCGATCCACATGCAGCCGGCCGCTTTCATCAGCGCGTAGGGAAATGTCGGAAACGGGGTCGGGTTGTGAATGCCTCATCGCCGCAGGAAAAGGTGTGTTGTGGCTCATCGTATCCTATCTGCGCCACCTCGGCATGGGCCTGGGTCCCAGAAGCGAGGCCCTGATAGAATCTGCCGCCCGGCCCTTTGTGTTCGGTGGGAGACAGTCGCTCCGCTGCTTTCCACACCGTGTCATTTCCTGTCAGGGCTCAGATTAATCATGTCATTTCCTCCGCCACTGCCAACCGGGCCCGGCACTTCCAGGCCTCCGAGGTTTATTTGTGAGCCATCGTGCCTCGGTCAGATTGGCTCGGGGTTAATATTCAGGGTTTTTCTCCGTCCATGTTATTGGTATTACATAACCGAAGCAAGACAGTGACTAAATTGAATTAAACTAAAAGACATTCAATTCCACAGTCCATCATTGTTTTATGAGCATGACAGAGTGCAGTCAACGTAAATGGCAGCAACTAGTTTATGTCCTGTGGCCTCCCGGGTCGAACCAGTGGTGGCCTAGCGGTTAAGGAAGTGGCCCCGTAATCAGAAGGTTGCCAGTTCGAATCCCGATCTGCCAAGGTGCCACTGAGGTGCCACTGAGCAAAGCACCGTCCCCACACACTGCTCCCCGGGCGCCTGTCATGGCTGCCCATTGCTTACCAAGGGTGATGGTTAAATGCAGAGGACACTGTGTGCACTGTGTATCACATGTGACAATCACATCACTTTGAACTTCAGCTCTGTGAACGTGCTGATGAGAAAATGAGCCTCATCTTCCCCGCCGCCTCCGAAAAGCTCCAGTCAGAGATGGCTACTGCCGGCTCTGGATATGTTTAAAAAAAAAAAAAAGTTGGCTGAAAGCGAAAGTTTTTCCGTGCGGTGCGAGGCGGGGCCTGTAATAAGGCGGGGAGGCATAATGAGGATCAGCTGTGGAGCTAATCAGAGCGTCGTGGAGGGAGATGCAAACCGGGTTCTGCCAGCCGTCTGCCGATGCTTGAAATCTATTTCAGGCCATACAGTGCGTTTTACATCAAGGGTGTGCAGATCACTGACGTTCAGGTAAAATGTAGCTGGTTCGGAGTGCACAAAGATCCCCAGCAAGTCCACTGATCAGGCCACACCCACTAAAGCTGGAGTGCCTCTTTAATATTTTTGTGCCAACCTCTGATCGTTTGGTAGGATCAAAATCTGTTGAGTTCTTTATCAGGATTCCAAAATTAGGAGTGAGATTTTGAGAGACATTCAACATGTGCACACATGAGCGTTTGGGGGGTTTGTGGAAGGTAAAAGCTGTTTTTTTTTACAAAAAAAAAACAACAGCTGAACTGATCTCAAACAAGCCACAAAGTAGAGTTAAAATCCATCCAATTGGGTGGGAAACTACACAATCTGGCAACACTGCTCTGGCAACACAGAAATTACTTGAGTCAGTGCAGTCGGCCGAAAAATCAATAGCATCTGTGAGTTAATTCTGAATATAATGCTGTAAATATACATGGTGTGAGACTTTTAGGATTGTCATATGACCTGTAAATTTCAACTTTATGACATTTGCCTAAATAGCCACCTCATGAGGTGATTTTTTTTTTTACTTCAGTAGAAGTACAGCCAATGTCTTTCTAAATTACATTTCTATAAAAAACCTGACCCTTGACCTTACACTGGGAAAAGTATAAAGTGAAGTGATTGTCACATGTGATATACAGGAGCACAACACACGATGCACACAGTGAAATTTGTCCTCTGCATTTAACCCATCACCCTGAGTGAGCAGTGGGCAGCCATGACAGGCGCCCGGGGAGCAGTGTGTGGGGACGGTGCTTTGCTCAGTGGCACCTCAGTGGCACCTTGGCGGATCGGGATTCGAACCGGCAACCTTCTGATAACGGGGCCGCTTCCTTAACCGCTAGGCCACCACTTAACAAACATCTGTCACACCTCATTTTTAGAATTGTCGTAATGTAAATAACAGGTTATAGCAGGTTTGATTGGTTTATTTACATCATGGCAATGCTAAAATATTAGGTGTTAGAGAATACTTTTATATGCACTGAAAAAAAGTGAAGTGTAGCTGTTGTTTCTCATTACAGTAGTTAAAAACTAGATTAGTTTGCTCTTTTAAACTAAGCTGTCTAATTTATACTTATGAATATATATATTTTTTGCTTTATTATAATGCTACTGACAGCAGGTTTAATTTTTTTTATTTACATTATGGCAATGCCTAAATATTAGGTGTGACACATTACTTAATTTTTTTTTTCAGTTTAGCCAATATTTACTTGCCTAATCACAAATCCTTCCTAACAGATAAAATATATTTGGCAGGTCACATTCAGTAGCTTTCCATCCCTGCTTCAGACTTCACTGATTCAGAAGGCAGAAGCATGCCAAAGCCGGCACCTGAGCAGTGCATTCGATTATACGCAGTCATCTGCCGGGTAATAAAAGCGGCGATGTAGTATGAACGATGTGCGGCGGGCGAGGAGGTACAGCGGGCAGGGATGCAGCCTTTTATCTCTGTCGAAAAACCCCCGGCCTTCCGCTTGCTCGCAGACCAAACACGTTCAGGCAGCGCAACAAACTGCGCAGGGATCAGCTGCCGGGCAGAAAGTGGGAATGAAACTGTGGAGAGTGGCTCATATTGAGTTTTCCTCACAGTGCATGCTTGGAGAATGTGTGGCGTTCTGGTTCCACCGCAGAAATTGGCGTGGCTTTAATAGGTGACTTCAGACATGGACGATGGGACTGACTAATAAACCGGCCCAGTGAGAATATGGAGCTTTTCTGCAGCCTGTTAGGAATTTCACGTTGGGAACCTGAACTCTGCCTGGCCCGGGAATGGGGGTGGGGGGGGTTTGGGGGTCGTCCGCTGATTTCTCAGACGAGGATTTATTTAGAATTCATATTCCCCCGTTCTGCATGGAATCCGGCGCGTGTGTGCGAGTCTGAGGCCTCAGGATGGCTGGCGGATTAAAACCTGGTCAAGGGGCTTTCTTTGTCTTCTCCACATGCCTGTAATGTCAGGTAGATGACTTAGGCAGAAGAAAAGGGGAGAGACGGGGCATGATGGGAAAAGCAGTGGTCGGGTTATTATGGGAAGAGCTGATGTCACCGCTCTTTCAAGGGGCACGGCAGAGCCAGACATCTGGGGGTGTGGAGGTGTCTGTCGGTCGGCCGGCGAACACCTGAGTCCTGATCTGTCTGCGCGAGCTCGCAGGGGGAAAGCGAGGGAGACTTTTATGGTAGCATGACGAGATTCTCAGAGGGGAATTTTCCCCTCCCGAATTCTTCTCGGCCTTTGATGAGGGAGGCTTGCAAAGATTTTCCGTGAACTTTTTTTTTTTTCTTGTTATTTTGTTTTATAGATAGAAGGATCCAGCCAGTGTTGGTGGAGAGGAGTTCTTTAATGTTTCTGGTGATGTGCTTCTGTGAAAGAAAGAGAGAAAGCTACTACCCTTCTCTTATCCGACTCCAACTTTATTCATAAAGCACTTGAAACAAAATTTAGGACCAAAGCGCTGGACAGAAGATTAAAATTAGGCAATTAAAACAATCAAAAGTAGGTAAGGAACAATACAAAGTTATAGTTGTAATACACAACAAGCACAGCATGGTGTGCTCTGAAGGGAGCAGTGGGCAGCCATGAAAGGTGCCTGGGGAGCACCTTGATCAAGGTGGCATCTTGGAGGTTAGGGATTTGAACCTACAACCCTCCAATTAAGGGTCTGCTTCCTTACTCGCTATGCCACCACTTCCCACCCTGCCTACAGCTAATCTAGGAGGATCAAGGCCAGCTAGAGCCTCAAAAGTGAATAAGAGAATATTATTTTTTGCCCCCTTTGAATGTGAGTAATACTGGAAACACCAGCCCCAGTATTATATAAAGTGAGTTACAGTAATCAAGCCGAGAGGTAATAAAAGCAAGGATTGGTGCCTCAAAATGCTGCTTGGAAAGAATTGGCCTCAACTGGACAAAGAGAGATTTAACCACAGATTCAGATTTTGGGTCTCTGAGGAACTACCAAAACGCCTCACCTTTGTCTTTTTCTCATAAAAATTTAAAGAAATTCTGAAAACAGCATTGTTGTTGCTTTAATGATTTATTCTTGATTTTGCTTTCCTGAATATGGGTTTCGGTAAGACTAGCTAAATGTTGAAATCTGAAATCTACCACTGAAATCTTCCCAGGAGAAAATACGATGTAGCATGTGGGTCGTGATCCCTAATGTCACATTCACTAAGGTGAAAGTGATTGTTCTTTCGTCGTTGTGATAGACACAGCACAGCACACGGCGACACAATGAAATGTGTCCTTTGCATTTATTTGCACCCGTCACCCTTAGAGAACCATGAAAGACGCCTGGGGAGCAATCTGTGGGGACGATACCTTTGACGATTCAGGATTCAAACCTGCAACCTTCCAGAATTCTATAAATAAAGATAATGTGATAATGTTGGTGTTGGTAGAGGGCCTGACCATGTTTGTGCTCAGGAGCGTAAAGAACAGAGGGAAATGCCGGAGAAAGGTAGGAGATGGATGCTGCGCTACACCTGGGCATGTCACATATTGACAGTAGGGGGAAGTGGCGTGTGTGTGAGCTGTCAATCATGCCGTCAGTCTCCTCCCCTTTTAAACATTTCTGAAATAGCAACATCATTAAAGTTCATCTTCTTGGAGGTGAACTTTACACACCACATAAAAGGGCTGGCTGGGTATTTAGTGCCTCCTCTCCAACATACAGAGAACTTATTGTTTTATTCTTTAGTCCTGTAAATGAAGAAGACATGCCATAAACGCACTATTTCTTTTCCAGCGCTGGTAAATTATGGCCCGTTATGTGATTCCTTTGATTTTTAAAAAAGAAAATAATGACCTGACCTAAAGTAACTGCATTCCACTCTGTGTTGCCATGTAACCCATAATCAGTGAAAGTCTGAAGCTGTCTTTATGCTCTGGCAGTGGCTCCGTTGTGAAAATAGTGCATAGGCCATATCCAATAAGAAAGGAATGCCACCCGTGCCACAAGAAAGGAGCAAATTCCTCACCAGGAACAAATAGATGTTAAAAAAAAAAACGTGTACGCTCTAATCTCTCGGCCGCACCGGTAATAAAACAATTACCAACGCCTTGGGAAATGTGTTTCTTCCCGGAGCCGCAGAAATGCACATTAATCTCATAGCGCTGTGCCGATATTGTGAAAAACGCCGGGGCGCGATATGAAATGTCAGCTCGCCTCCGCCGCCCTTGCCCTGCGCTCCGACTTCCGCCCACGGTCGCCGCTGAAACAAAGGAAATTCTTTGTCCCGGGGCAGAGCCCAGCGGCGCATGGCCCAGGCCAGTGTCGGAGCATGTGTTGACAGGGTCTCGCCCAGGCCAGGCCCCCACCTCTTCCACAACTCCGTCCCGGGTTCCTGTACTGAGACGCGAAAGCCAGGCCCACTGCAGAGTTCCGTGGAAGAAAATCAGATCCCTAAGTGCGGTTTTTCAGTGGCAGTGCAGAGTCATGAAGGAAAAGTCCTTTTTTAAAAAAGTAACTAAGTTAAAACATAAGAGTACAGACAGAAGTGCAAAATAAAAAAATCCGCCTCCTCTGTGTTCATGGCTTTTTGTGGCCGTACGTCAGGCCATTATCAAATTCCAGAGCTGACAATGCGCTTTGGAGCTGGAAAGTCCCAGTTCTTCCAGGCTGCTGGTTCAGTGTCCAATTGCTTGTGCAGAAGGGTGAGCTGGAGAACTTTGCAGGTGAAGAAATATCTGTGGAAGATATTCAGGACTTCCCAAGAATATCCCCAATACATTGTGGGGAGGTTGATGTAACGTTAACTAGATGCTGAGGATGTTGAAAAAGATTCAGGGCTCTACTGTGATATTGAAGAAACAAATTGTAATGTTCTGTAAGTGTTAAGGTGACCAGTAGTATGAAATATTATGTATGAATTGGAAACATCCCCTGGATTTCAGATATTTCATGAGCTACCTGCCATAATCACTAAATGCTTCCCTTTGCATGTTTAGAATATAGCATTTTTATATGCCATTTTTAGATGGACTAATAATTGGTAATAAAAGACAGTGAAGCGCTGTTTCAGCAAGGCAACCAGAACGATGAGGACATCACTCTTCCTGTAGCTGTAAAAAAGGAGCATGACAATCCCAATCTGACATACCCAGAGTAGCAACACAGGAAGGGGCCAGGATGTAATCCTTTATGAACAGCGCATGACCCTGCATTTGAGCACCATACCGACGAGAGCACCAGTGGACAGCGGCCCTATGAGTTATGGGTTCGAGGGCATCCCCCCAATGTGAGATTTTTTTAAAGAGTGCACCTGAGAAATTTAAGGATGTGTCTACATCTCTGGAAAACCAGATGAAGGGGGAACAAGGTCACCCCCGAAGCCCATGCCGGACCCATCTGCCCAGCAGCTGGTAGAGAGTTCAGATGGGATCTCCATGGCCCATGTCCTCTCTCTCTAGAGCCGAGTCGTTCAGCATAAATCACACGCAGCCTCTCGGTGAGTTCACAGCGATGCCAGAATCTCCTGTTACCTTTTTTTTACCCCCAGCACTCAATGGGAAAATCGTGGCCTGGGTTCCATCCTGACCTGCTGAACGGAACAGGCTGCGTCGCCAGAGACGCAGGAAAAAGGACCCATGAAAGGCAGAGCATCGAGGATCTCAAGCTCAACCAAAACCCATAAAAGCATGAATCAACGTCTCCAATTCACAGTATGCAGTCACAGCATCTGCAGTGTATTTCTAATTTATTTGGCATTTTCAAAGCTACTACAAAGCTACTAAATAACCTGCCCATCATATGTGTCACATCTAGGGATGAGAACCATGACACTTCACAGAGTAGAAAAAAAAACAAATTGTGAAGTGATTGTCATTGTGATACACAGCAGCACAGCACACGGTGCACACAGTGAAATTTGTCCTCTTCATTTAACCCATCACCCTGAATGAGCCGTGGGCAGCCATGACAGGCGCCCGGGGAGCAGTGCGTGGGGACGGTGCTTTGCTCAGTGGCACCTCAGTGGCACCTTGGCGGATCGGGATTCGAACCTTCTGATTACGGGGCCGCTTCCTTAACCGCTAGGCCACCACTGGCACCACTGCTATATTTTGATGTCTTTTGTTTATTGATTTTATTTTTTTTGATGACAGTAACAATAGTGAACAACATATTTACACTTACGTGCTTTTTGGCACTAACTGCTTCAACGTGTCATTTATTTGAATTTGTTCATATCCTTTTTACATTAGAAAGAGCTGATCCATCCATCTAATTAATGGCATGAATGCGTATTGCTGAAGTTGTGTCATCTGTGTGACCAGATGGGTGATACAGTAAACAGAAACCGCGATATAATAATGTGAATAAATGAGAGGAAATAACATCTCTTCTTGTTTATGTCAATGAAAACGAAGAGACATTTTTAGTCTAGTTTTTATTCGTCAACAATATTACATGATAGCATCACCGCTCTGCAGCTCTGCAGAAGACACCGCCAGATCCCTTTCCCCCCCTGCCAAGGTTTGGCCTCATGTTTATTCGTCGATGCCTGCAACGCTGTCCCCTGTTTGGCAGTGCGCAAGGTGAGGAGGAGCGACCCCTCCGTTCAGGGTTCCAGGACGAAGATGGGAGTTGGCAGACGGGTGGTGAAATGAGATTTTTGGTTGCTGATGGGGATTGACATGTAGCCGAGAGCTATCGATCGGCGAAGATCCGTCACTGCTTGTGCATGGACAGTCGCTGTGTTTGTTGCGGAGACGTGACCGGAGCCACACCTAGGACTAGGTGTACTGTCACGATCTGACTCTGGGAGGGGATACTCTGGTTCCGCAATTTGGTCTGGAGTTTTCATGTAGTCGATGTTGTGCTCCCGATTTTCCTGATCAGGATGATTAATGGGTGCTGTGTTGAGTCACGGTCATTTCCCTGTATTTGTACGTGCTCGTGTTTACTGAGATTGAATCACCTTTTGTTGTAAGGTGTGCGTATGCGTCCATGCATTCACCACGTCGCCTGTGACAGATTGTAATATTTCACATGCATTTATGATTTTTCCATACGCTGAAATGAATTATTTGCACTTGCCAAAAAACTACTCTGTACTAATAAGCTCTGTAAACTCACCTCAGTGCAGTAGGTTCAGGTTGACAGATGCAAAGTGTTGGCATGTTCACACACACACACACACACACACACACACACACACATATCCACATATATATGTGTGTGTGTGTGTGTGTGTGTATGTGTGTGTATAATTTACTGTCCAGCATACAGAGTATAAAAATACCTTTAGCTGGCGAGTGGAAAATATATGACGCTTGTTAAGTGAAGAAATACAAACCCAAGACGCAGGAGCCCATATGGCAAGAGCCCTGCAGCCTAATTGCTCCCAGACTGGGTGAAAAGGGCGGGAAAAAGGTAGCTGTACAAACACAGGCATGAGTGATGAAGCCCGTTCTGCTGGGGCGGGCAGATCCAATCCCTGCCATGCATGTTTTAAAGGCCACCGCACTGTACTTTATGACATTCAGTAAAGCCCTCTCTTTGGTTAATTAACAAGAACGTAATAACTAAACATAAAAATAAAAAGTTGGGACAAGACCTTGTGGTGAATGGACAGTGGACACTGTCCCAATGTTAAAGAGTTGCCTTGAGTTCCAATAGGGTCATTTTAAGGCAAAACCAAACCACTCCTGGCTTCTATGCCATCTGACTGATATGAACATGTTTTGTTTTTTTCTTCAGAGATTTTTGACCTCATTAGCAGTAAAAATGTGCATAAAACAATCTAAAATAATCAAAATATAATGGCCTAAAGTCAAGTGTATTTATGTGACAATAGCAGACAATTTAGCAAAAAATAATCAGCACTACTTAGATGCGGTTAATTTACGAGATGAGCTGCCAAAAAGGAAATTTGATGATGTCCCTTATTTCCGGAAAGTTTTGAACAGCTGGCAGTAGTTTGCACACGGTCCCTAATCCATTAGCGCTGGTGAATGCACAGACTCAGACGTTGGTGGCCCTCTGCATTAATCTTTTCCCCAGTGAAAATACACGAGGTGCGATGGTTCATTCGCCCTGCTAGAAAGCACCCCTTCATCGCAGGATGAAGCTGATCACCCACATGCAGCCAAACGCTTCCTTTGGCCACCTTTTTGAGGAATGTTCTTGTTTTTGACGAATTCTGGTGCTAATTGCTGCTCGTCCTCACTCGTCCGGTGGCTGTGAATGGGGCACGGGGGTCGTCATTCAATGGCCGCGAGCCTCGGCTAATTGCACAGCAAGATATTGCACAGCAGGTGGTGGTAGCCTAGTGGGTAACACACTCGCCTATGAACCAGAAGACCCGGGTTCGAATCCCGCTTACTACCATTGTGTCCCTGAGCAAGACACTTAACCCTAAGTTGCTCCAGGGAGACTGTCCCTGTAACTACTGATTGTAAGTCGCTCTTGATAAGGGCGTCTGATAAATGCCGTAAATGTAAATGTAAATGATATTTATGTAACACTCAGGGAAACACAGACGCATTTGGGCACCATTTCTTTCTGGAAACACCAAATCGCATCTCCACCAGGCGAGCACTGACATTTCGAACGCGTTGGCTAATGTCGTTTGCAGAGGGGGCAGAGAAAATATTTTTCGGACATCTGCTGTGCGTGACACAGATTAATTCCGTACTCCACATGGCGAGCTGGCTGCTCGTGGTTTGGTACTTCTGCTTATTTTCTTTGGCTCTGATTAGGATTATATTGAGTCGACAAAGAGAGAGGGCACTTTGTCCTGCCAGGCACATGGGCCCTGGCCTGGTTCTCATCTGTTGTTCAATAGCATTAGGAGTCAGATGCGGGTATGCTCGCCCTCAGAAATGTCACTGTGTGGACATACAGGGTGGGCCATTTATATGGATACACCTTAATAAAATGGGAATGGTTGGTGACATTGAACACATTTTATAAGTGGTCAGAAACTTGTAAATAACTCATGAAAGAATAAAGTTACATTAAAACCAAGCACACCATTGTTTTTCATGTGAAATTACCAATAAATTTGATGTGTCACATGACCCTCTTCCTAATGAAGAAACAAAAGTTGGATCCAAGATGGCCGACTTCAAAATGGCCACTATGGTCACCACCCATCTTGAAAAGTTTGCCCCCTCACATATACTAATGTGCCACAAACAGAATGTTAATATCACCAACCATTCCCATTTTATTAAGGTGTATCCATATAAATGGCCCACCCTGTACTTTGCAGACCACTGGAGTAAAAAAATGTAGATCTGAGGAACCCCAATATTGCATCGTAATCATGTCAGATCCACACCCCCCACCTTATAATCTTATAATGTCAGATGACAGCAGAACCAACCTTCATGGATCAGTTCACGTCAGTTTAGCTTTATTTTTATATATTTTTTTACGATTGGCACAATGATGGCATGCAATGCTCAAAACCAAGTTTCAAGAATGGGAACGCATGATGAATATGTCTGCCATTGCCACCATTATACATGATGACATTATACATGGTGATACGGAAATTGAATTTTCCTCGCTATGGACAAAACAATAACGTTTGCAGCGTACAGTAGTAAAGTAATGGAAACTTTATTTAATAGCTTCATCGTTTCTGAGCCCCATTTAGGTTGATATCTGGATGGAGTGCCAACTGATTCCACTCGGTAATGTGTGCTGGAGCCGACCTGTCACATCACAGCCCCAGTCCGAATGGGAGTGGGCTGAAAAGAATCATTGCGCGGCTCATTCCCTCATGATTAATTCTGCTTGAGTTAAGCTGATTTCACCGCGTTGTATCTGGTTGAGCGTTGCCAGATAGTCACATTCAGCCTTGACATCATACAGTGGATGGTTGTCCCCAACCGTGCGAAGGTTCGCTTGTAGCATTTAGGCTCCATAAAACAAAAGCTAATGGCGTCATACTCAGGGGCTGTGGGCCGACAAGCCAGACTGCGGCTTGGTTGCTCCCACAACGCGCCGCTTCCCTGCGGCCGGATCCAGAAACCATGATCCCAAGCCACAGAAGGATGTCTAGCGCTGCTGCTCATGTTCTCGTTCGCCCTGACTGATCCCTCGCCAGAGCCGCAAGTCGATCGGTTAGCTTTGCTGATGCGCACTGCGAGATTTGAAAGCTGGGCCAGTTTAGAAAGAGGAATGACTATGACGCCACTCGAGGATTTGGTGGTTGCATTAGAAGATATGCTCCTCATTTGCATCTTTTATTCCCATAATGCATTGCAGGCTCATGTGGCCGTCCATAAAAGCGACAGGCTATTGAAGTTATGACAACACTGCTTCACCCTGGGCTGCAAATCTCTCTGAACAGTGGGACCTCCACATGGGGGACATTTAATCCGGCAGTTCCTCCATCGCACTTGATCAAAAGTGACTCTCTGAACCGCGCCTCAGTTATTTCCCTGACAGAGAAAATGTGCTGCTGGTGGTCCTGGTGCGTGTGTCTGTGATTTTAATCGCGTCTGCTCTTCATCAGCGCGCTCTTTTGCATCTCCAGCTAAATGAGACAAAGTCAATACAGGGGAATGCAAAGCAGATCACCGAGGACACGTCACGCCGCCTCCGCGAGAGCAGTACCAGATTCTACACGCATGTTCTCCCCTCGCGCACTCATGTAGAGGTGGCAGAAGTGCCGATCTGTGCGTTAAAAAACTGAAACAAGACTATTTTCTCATGACGTATTAATACAGACACAGTTATGGTTAGGTCACCTGCTCTTTTCGTGACTTATTAAAACACCATACAGAATACTGCATTTGCCAGCATCTACCGATTTCTGTAGTCAGTCCGACAACTCTTGGGGTGAGCAAACAGTTGTTTGCAATATTTAGTGTTTAAAGGTTTGCACATGTTGACTAAGTTGATAAGTAAGTTGTGTATGAATTAACATAGCACTGATAAGTTGGGTTGACCAAATGGCTCTTTGAGTGTTAAAGGTTGCAGACCCCTGCTAGGAGAGCGGCCCCGTAATCAGAAGGTTGCCGGTTCGAATCCCGATCCGCCAAGGTACCACTGAGGTGCCACTGAGCAAAGCACCGTCCCCACACACTGCTCCCCGGGCGCCTGTCATGGCTGCCCACTGCTCACTCAGGGTGATGGGTTAAATGCAGAAGACAAATTTCACTGTGTGCCCCGTGTGCTGTGCTGCTGTGTATCACCAGTGACAATCACTTCACTTTACTACTTCACTAGCCTCTCACACCACTTTTTCAGACATGCTCGGAGGAATAAAACCTGTGATATATTCAGACCAATTAATTAATTGAGACTAAACCCATGTTGAAAAGGTACAGATTTACATGTTTTATGAAAGTACTTAAACTTAACACACACACACTTTGAGTCCCTGTACGCCACGTTATTAATTATTTACTACACGAGTAGTTGCAATCAGGATGAGAGTTTTCGGTACAGTTTTGGTAATGAATCAGGGTGTGAGTCGTTTGGTCCAGAATTTCCTGCTTTGTGCTGGCTGCGCTGCACAACGGTAGGCGTTCTGAAGTGACGTAAGAGCTCGCAGGCAGAATTACTCTGTTCTTTGTGGCTTCAAATTGAAATGAGCAATTCTGCTAATGGCTTTGGCCTTGTGAGACGTTTCTGGTAACCTTCTCTGTTGGAGGAGGTTTCTGGTTACAGTACATGGGCCGGCTGAGCATAAACGCCGTATAATTACCAGCGAGACAAACAGCACACTGTGCCACATTAACACAATTTGCGTTTAGGAGCACATTTCTATCCCCGGACAGAAGCGGAAGGCTCCAGATCAGAAGCTACTGGCTTGCGTCCCACCAAGGGTCTAAGTGCCTCGCTTTGGCTTAAGCACATATTGGCCTTTATGAATTGCCGGCCGGCCGCCGCACGTCTGTGAAACCCATCTGTACGCTTCTCCTGTGCGCTGTTCCATGCTCCCACCGCTGGGCCTCGGGAGGAAACGCGCTCCGCTCGCTGCGCTTTGCTTGTATAATTCACCGCAGTCTGGAACCGTATAAACAAGCGCTTAAGGCCCAGGGCCGTTTTTTTAAGCGGACATTTCCTCGCACGCATTCCGCCCTCCGCGTCCTCTCGGCCCTGCAGCGTGCAGTACCTGAGAGTGAAGTTTAGTAAAAAAATAAAAATAAAATTGGGGTGGAGGGGGGGCGAGTCGGTCGAATGCCCCGGCGTTAAATATGAAAATATATAATGGCATAATGTGTTCAGTATGCATTCTTGAAGGAAACCATATGAAAAGGGAAGACAAAGAGGCCTCTGTGTTCCAAGAGCTGGTGCTCCACACCCCCTTTCGCCTCTCTCTGTCTCAGAGAGAGAGAGAGAGAGAGAGAGAGAGCGTGTGTTACTCCAGAGTAGACAAGGCAGCAGAAGGGGGAGGTGTGCAGACAGAGGACCCGAAAAGGACCAGTGCACGCTCGCCGCTTTGCACGCAGCCGCGCACCGGAGCCCAGGTGAGTGCCTCGCACGGCCGGGAGGCCGCGCCGCTGGTCTTTGTCGCGCGAACCGAGTTGTGTTCACCTGCCGCTTTTAACGCTCTCTTTTTACATTGTCCTGTTCCAGGGCTCACTTTTTGGCAGGCCGTGCACGAGAGCCAGACAACATGCATTAAGAACCTTAAGTTGCTTTGTTTGTTTTGTTTTTTTTTGCATTCCATTTGAAGTTTCCTTTTACAGCAACTTCTTCAAGTTCTTACCTTGGGGCTCCTGTGTGGAACAGCAGCTGTGCTGAAACATTAGATGGTGTATCCGGTGAAACCGTGTCCCAGAGACAGGCACGACTTGTGCATCATTTACAGATGCGTTTTGAAAGCAGTGGGTTGTCCTGTAGCACATGTGTTTCGCTCACTTTGCAGAACATGGCTACAATAAAAGTGGCAGTAATAGTTCATAGATCTCAAAAGATCTCAAAAGATTTGAGATCTTTTGCACAATTTGCCGATGTTTCTTTAGGCTGATTTTGTCCTGGCAAGTTCCCCATATGGAGCCGTGGTCCAGGGCAGGACTGCGTATCTTTTATACTCCTCCTCCTTTAATCACTTATATTGGCCCACTGCTCATATGAAAGGGAGCCCGTCATCTCAGAAGTGCACTGAAGTGTTTTGAATGTCTGTCATCATCGTGTACATGCCAAGGCATGCCGGCCGTCACCCTCTTGCGAAGAATTATTTTGCAGAGGAATGCCAAATCTGCAGCGCAAACCCCTAAATTATTTCAAAGTACTTAAAGGCACTTCAATGGGGCCTTTTGTCTGAGGCGGTCCGGGTGCCTCCAGAAATCCTCGTATTAATGTCCCAATGAGTTGCGCCTGCCAAACTGTAATGGATATTGGAGATTACCAAGGCAAGCCCGCAACCCCCCAGGCGGGGAGGTGGGTCGCCAAGAAGATGTGTCGTGTGTGGGGCGATACGGCCGCTCCGGGAGGAATTTCCTTTCCGGGTATCGCACGCTTCCTGGTGTCTGCACGCAGTGGGTGGGGAGTGATGTTTGATGGCACACCTGCACTGGCAGCCCGTGACAAATGAGCTGGAGGCTGAATTGTCATCGCCCTGAAGGGCATGCAAGGTCATGTAAGGCAAAGGATGGCAGACGTTAAGTGAAGAGGTCATCAAGGGTCAGGCTTGGTTGACTTTTTTTTTTTTCCCTACATGTATGTCTATTCTTATTTATCATTTATCCAGTTAGGCCTGGTACTGTATATTCAATTAACTCTTTATTCTTTCTTATTATTTATTCTTTTTTTTAGCATATTTCATATCAAAATCTTCACGATTTACATAACTTAATAGATAAAACATGATCTTTGATGAAGTGAGCGATGTCAATCATCAGGCTCCTCCCATTTTAAAATATGTTCATATAAACATCATTGTGTTCTGACAGATATATTTGCACACCAACGGAAAAGGCCAGTTATTTTCTATCCTGCAAGGCACAGATTACTACCAAACGGATCTTTCTTTGCCCTTTGCCCTGGTGAACAAGCTACACACTTAGTGTGCCCAAAAATTCATGTTTAGTCCTCCTTTGGTGGGCAGCTTTATACTTTTTATTGATTAACTTTTATTTATTAACTTTTTCGTTTTATATGAAGTGCTTTAAGAAACAAGTCTTGGTATCTATACTTCTACTTGAAAGAAGAATGCGTGGACTTTTGTTCTTTGGCCACCTCTGCTGCCATGTTTGACCCAACGTGTCAATGTTAGTGGGCAACATGTTGTGACAACTGATGTCATGCAGGAAAAAAAAAACCTGCTTTAAGTGGCAACCGTACCGTGTGTCTTAACAAGCGCAACACATGTACCATGAAATTTTAATGACACCATTAATGCCTCCTGTTAAACCTTCTTTAAAAAACAAAGGAAAATCTCCCTGACTGCCGCCAAATCCGTCCCCGCAGCCGGAGCTCCAAACAAAGATGTGAAACGTGGTGCGTCTCTCTGACACAAGCAGGACGACTCTCCCGGCCACATCAGTCGGAGCGAAAAAGAAGTAGATAAATGGAAACAGCCTGGCCTACGATGCGGTGAAGAAAGCGATCGCCATCAGCGTTATCCCGGGAGATAACAAGGGAATCGACTCATCTCTGGGTAAACATCCTGTCGGGTGCAGCTGGGCTCTGCGACCACGGGCCAGAGTTAGATACGGCGAAAAATGGCTTGTTTGAGCGATCGCTTTTTAAATTGAACAGTGGATCCGTTCTTTGCACCCCGGGATGGCTGGTGGAGCCTAAAACAAGTCGTAAAAAAGCCGCGACAACAATGGTGACAGCCTGGGAGGGACAAACAATCGGCCACTCTGGCCCGGGCAAAGGGGGCCATTCATCATCCGCGTTATTAGGCCCTTTGCCGCATTTCAAAGGGAGCAAAGCTTCTGACAAACTTGTCAAGCGAAAGGCCCCACAGATGTTATCTGCCTCGCAGCTCTGGCGGTGCGCGGGGCATGAAATATGACACATCGCTGAGAGGGCGACCCACGTCTCTGGGCTCATTTGTTTTACTTGGACCTTTTTTTGCCGCGCGGCGCCTTTACATTTGTAGGGCGCGTCGGCGTTAATCTAGATCAAGGGCGACAGCTCCCGCGATTAACGGCAAGCCTTATCTGCCCGGCAGCGCTCGCGGCGGGCATTTTTTGGGCGACCTGACGGGAGGCGTCGCGGCAGCCGGCGCGTAATGAATTCTCACCTTCCCTTCTCTTTGAAGGGAGGCCGACTTCACCAACTGCAGACTGTTAATTAGGACTGCCTTCGCCGCCTTCTCACCCATAATGAAAGGCAGCAAAAAAGTCCTTTATTGCCTGGAGTACATTAAGGCTGAACGGGTGCACTTTTAATGGTTTAAAAGCTGGCCTTGGGCCGCATTGGGGAGCAGCATGGGCACCTTTTCTGTTTCATTTGTGCTATGTTTTACACAGTCTTAAAATAGTGTAACATTTATTATGGGTACATGCATTTTGGGTGAAAAGTTATTTGTTAAGGCAGTTTGCACATCATTCGAGCGGACAAATCAAGCTGGACCCAACGGGTCAGAGGTCGAACAGGAAATGGGGCTGAAATTCTGCAAAAATGGAGTCTATTGTTCAGAAACTGTGAAAGTTTTGAAGGGCTTCCAGACCTGCAATTCCCACCAGATCCAAAAATGAATTTTGCATGAGTTGAACCAAAAACCCTCATTTGTGTTTCAGGAAGCTGTGGGCCAGAGGAGGAGATGACATCCCAGAATTCAACCCTACCTGGTTTCCATGTGAATTTTGGGCCTGAGGTCCAACATGTGCACCTCCATCCACCGCGTCCAGACGCTGGGATATAAACTTCACAATCCAGGACAAAGATCCTCAAACGGACCCAACTGAGAATTTTCAACTGCAGCATCTTCACCTAAACTGACAATTTTGAATAATCCGACCCCCAGTACTGGGAGCTAGAAAGCCCAGGACGCCACCGGGTTCTTGCATGAGTAACGTGAGAATTATAAGACAGGACATGTTTTAAAAAATAAACAGAGCTGAACGAAGCCATAAAAGACATTCCGGCTTCTTTAGATTTCCTCGACCACCAGCTTTTGAAAGACTGAGTGCAGGTTAAGAAAAACAGTGTTATTTCATCTGACCATTGTCGTGCCTTGACGTTTTAAGAGCTTTCCTCATGTCTCAGAAAGAAAAATAAGCCGTCCCAGTGAGGCCCTGACAGGGCGAAGGGATAGCCGGTGTTTTGGTGCCGGCGATAAGGAAGGAGGAAGAGAAATGTCTGGATCGCGGTGGGCAGGCTGGCTCGAATAGAATGCCGGATGGTGTTCCAGCCTCTTTTACCGGACTTGAGACGTCGTAATTGCGAAATACTCTTGGCCGTTGTCCATGGGAACCCGTACAGTGTGCTCGGGATGGCGTCTCTAGGGAGGTCCTGTTAGAATTTGAATAATGTTCTGTGGGATGAACTAAAAGGCAAAACTCAAAGTCATATTTGTCAGCAGCGCCGTACCCTTGGGCTTGTGGTGGATGCACGTTGGACAGACAGGAAGCGTTTAAGCCGGGACTTTTTTTTTTCCTCCCTCACTTTCCAACTTTCACTTAGTTAGTCAGCCGAGTGAGAACCCGCCCCCTTTTCTGGGCCGAACTGACCTCCCATTAAACAGACGGACTGTTTCTGTTCATTCAGACGGCTGCAGGACAGAGCCGTGCTCCTCTGAAGGAGGGCTTGTGTTGGCCCAGAGCTGCACCGCCGCTCCCGTCCGGGGCCAAAATGGAGGGGGGGCAGGAGGCTGTCCGGAGAATGGCGAGCTGGACTGGGCCTGGAGCCACGGCAACGGGGAGCCTTGGTCGGACTGCGAGGGGAAGGCCGGAGACCGAGGCCAACAGCACTCTCATCTGGCAGAAGGGTGAACACAACAGGGTCAAAGGGAAGCCGAACATGACCTCCAGCACCAACCAACCGGGCCAGAAGACAAGTAAATGTGTTATTATTATTTTTTTGCATGTTGCCTACTGCATGCGTCATCCTTTGTTTGAACCCTATAAACCCCCCCCCCCCCCATCCCCACCTCTGCTATTTCACATGGGTGGTAGATCTCGAGCAGGGGAGTGAATCACCGTTGCTTTGGAAGGAAAGCACCGCAATGGTCACACAGGGAAAACAAACTTAGCCACGCCTTCTCTGCGCACGCCATACGGTCAGCGGAACATCTGTTTCCCCCTGTGGTTGGGTACTGTAAGGTCTCGGTACACTGCACACACACAGACCACGATGCTGGACAAGCTTGGAAGGCGATCAGTCACCCAAAAATCAACGATTCTGCAGTTTTCTTTAATTTCCCAGCAAATGATAGGTTGCCGAAAAGAAAACGAGCACTTTAAACATTATCTGCTTCAAGCAGAAGATCACGTTGGACAACAAAAGTAGCACCAACACATACGATTTTGCCAGCTGGACAAATGACGCACCATCACATGAGTGGCAGTGTTTCACCATTTAGCTTCCAACCTCTATACGAATGGTTAAGAACAAATCTTGTTTTTCTAGGGTTCCTTGTGTCCGGAGGGGGTTTAAGTTTATGGGGGCGTCATCTGTAGTGGTTGTTAAGCCCACTGAGACATACTGCTTGTGATTGTGGGCTTTACAAAATTGCATTGCGCAAACTCTCTATCGCCTCTTGTGGTAAACAGTGGTATTAGAAAACAGAACGGGCCTTAGCTAGCTGGTTAGCATGCTTTTTATCATGAATGGCAACACAACGGCCATTTTTAGTTGTTGTTCCATTGCACCTTTAGGGTTGGAGTTGTACGATATGCGCTATTACGCTTTGCTATGCAGATGCGCGTAACAAGGACACTGCTTTATGACAATCTGAGGGCTCTCAGACAGAATGGAATTTCTTGTTGAGGCCCATTCGTTTTTGCTTGTGCTTGATCGCTGAAACCAGGCGCACAAATGGTGACGTAAGGAAAATTTTAATTCGCACCATTGTGGCTGGCCTCGATTTTTTTTCTGTTGATGTGAAGATCTGGAGGTCTGTTTTGGTTGCAAATGGGAAAAGCAGTGTTATATAAGCACTAAAGCAGCGTTATTCATTACTGTTCATTTAAACCCAACAAATGGTTGGAAGAAAATCCACAATTCTCCTAAAAAATCAACAAGGTGGTTCTCGTCTGCAGGCCGCCTCACCACACCACAAAGGAAGAGCGTAAACCCGTGGGCTGACTCCTGGGGGCCTACGTAATGCGTTGTTAAACTGCACATTCATCAGCCCCAGCCCCCAGGGCCTAATCCCCTTTCTGTCCACGCTGCTTCACACACGGGCCGGCGGGGCGACGCTGTCATCCCGGCCGGCCGCCAGCGAACGATAACATCCGACGGGGTAATCTGACCTCCGATACACAACGGCGGGCCTCATCTGCTGTGTGCGGAGGGGACCAAGCGTTTGGCCCCTCTCCCTGCCTCTCCTGAACAAGGGGTTAATCGCTCGGACCGGGTGAGTCAGTCAAATCCTGCGTGCCGATCGGCGGAACTCTCATTGCTTTTGGGTCGAGCTGACACAGCACTGGAACCCACCAGAGAGACGCTTGCGTCGGAGTTTGATGGAAATGCTTCAATGGATAGACAGTGACCCCACCCTTACACACACACACACACAGTGATTCTGTAGGGACTTTCCTGGACTAAAATGTTCTCCTCCTCATGCTGAAAGGACTTTTGGTTTGGGGAAAAAAATAAGATTAGAATCTAATGCCAGCTGCTCCCACACTGACGCACAGACGCGCAGACGCTGACGCGCAGACGCGCAGACGCAGACGCACACGCAGACACTGCATCAGCCGGAGACGCGCCGCGGTCCAGCATTCGCAGCGCGACGGCGCACAGTTCAATCGGAAAAGCTCTCGGAGCCGTCGCTTATTTATAAAGGTAATACGCAACTTTTGGTTCAACTTTAAGCTCATTTTTGGCGACCGATTATTACGCGCGAATTGTTACTGCGAATAAATGCGAGCTGTATATATTTTATACTCGCACTGAAAACAATTAAGCAAATACATTCTAATTGGAAACTTTTTGCTGTAAAAAATGTTTTACAGCAATGCTTGCTGTAAAGAAAACCCCCAAAAGTTGCATGAGAGGATGACTGTTACTGAATGTGACAATCACTTCACTTTAGACTGTACTGGAATCATTTAAATAAATTGGTCGAGGTGTCAATGCCAAGACCAGATTTGAACTGCGTGCATTAAGCTTTGAAGGTGCAGACGTGCACGATATTGGCAGATCTTGAATGCAGTAATATGGACGGAGGGGGGTTATTTTGCGTGCATGAGAGCTCTGCACCTCTGCAGCTGTCACTCATGTCTGTGTGGGCTGCTTGCGCAACGTGGAGTGGAAACGTCTACGATGGAAGTGCAAATCTTATTCCAGGAAAGTTGGGAAAAACGCATATAACAATGCGTTTTGAATTAGATGAAATGCATCCTTTAATATAAAACTCTTGGACTGAAACCATCCACCTGTTCACCAGACTTCTTCAACACAGGCTCCTGTTACTAGAGTATGTAAATCATTAACTTATGACAAAACCCAACAGGAGACTTCCCACTGTTAGAATTTTAAAGCTCCATTAAGGAAACAGATTGCTTTGGTATTGCTCTAGTCGCTGATGCCTAAAGCCACCACACAGTAGCCGGTGTGACTCACAGCCATCCCTCTTTATGACATTCAGAATTAGACAAATATTTGCTTCGAATGAGCGCCGTTAAACGACACGCTGCGTGTCAGACCGCTGTGATGTCTTGTTCTTGAACCGACTGGTCTTTGTGGCCTGTTCTGTCTAAATGACAGCAAATTCCTCGGGTCAGAGTTCAAGCGCCTAAATGCATAGTTTGTCTTGTAACTGAGGACACGCGAATGTAAAAGTGTCAGGGTGCCATGAATCGGGGCGCGGGCTTCGCCGCGGAGAGTTTTGTCTGAGGCCGGGCGGCAGTTCCCGGCAGGGAATTTTTCTCGCCAGTTGAGGAATGCTCTGGGAGGGACTCCGGCCGTTGGTAAAGGAAATACTTGAGCAGTTTGGAATGGAACTCTTGCGCCTGTACAATAAACCTCTTCCACTTTCAACAAGAACATTTTTGTTTCCGATTTTTTTTTTTTTTACCGAATCCCACCAGACAGCTACAAATTCCTTTAAAAATGCAGCTTCGGGTTTCGTACGTTTCTTGTTCTTCGTCGGAGATGTTATGTCTGCTCTGTAGACACAACAACCGTTTGCCTTGCGGAACCCCCACCAACGCGAACGTGGCCTGATGCCACCGTATGTGCAGCGCGGTCACGCCGATTATTCGTGCCTGAGCGTGGCTCCCTGGCAGCCCCTGGCTGCTCCTCGGCGCGAGAACCCCTGCTTGGAAACCGTTCGGCGTTAATGTCCGCCGGTGGAGTTTCTTCTGCAAGACACACACACACCCACTAGCAGAGAGCATTTTTAATTTTTTTTTTTCCTACGGAGGAAATGAATCTGTCTTTGGAAAAAGAGAAACGACAGCGGCACGAGGAGAATGAACATGCGACAGGGTCCCTTGATGTAAACCGTGACTACTCGGGTTGAACCATATTACGGTTCTCTGGTTTTAAAACAGCAATCGGACGCTTATCGGCTGGCTGTCCTCGCTGTTTTCCTCGCTGTAACGGGCCTGATCTGTGACTGTGCGGACGAATAACTAACCTTGACCAGTTTGACGCATTAAAGCCTTTTTTTTCCTTTTGTTTCCGACCCGCAGACCTCAGCAGAAGTGCAAGTTTGTCCGAGAAGGAGCTCAAGGAGGCAAGGACGCGGAGCCAGATCATTGCCGCCCAGCTGACGGTGCCGTCCAGCTCCAGCTCCAGGGGCGTCCAGCTTTTTAATCGGCGCAAGCAGCGAGTCAACGCCTTCACCCTGGTGAGCTACGGCGGAGGAGGACGAGACGAGTCGAGGAGCGAAAGTGACCTGCCGCCGCGAAGCGCGTTGACATGGGAAAATAAGCTCAGCCGGGATCTCGGGGGCCGCGAGGGCATCTCCAAAAGCAGCGAGACGAGGCCTCCTTGGTCACCCAGAGAAATCAAGTGCATAAAAGGTGACATCATGGAAGGTCAAGGCGAACCCGTCCATGGAGCTGAGGATGATGACACCATTACGCGGGAGAGGCATTTCCTCCCAGTGAACGAGATGGAGGGCGAGCTCCCAGGGGAGCCCGTGGATGAAGTGAAGGATGAGGTTGCTATTGAGGATGGCAGTGCCACTTACGCCCAGCTGAGCAGAGGTCGCGAGGAAACGGAGCCGAACGGGACGCGTAGGAGCTCGGTGGACGCTCCAGGAGACGTTCCAAATGGCTGTCATGATACTGAGGCGTCTGGGAAGGCGTCCTCTTCGTTGGCCAAGCAAGCCGCGGCCATCACCAACAGAACAGCCCGTCCGTTTTTCTCCCCCGCTACCGTGCGGTCATCTGAGGTTGCCAGCCCGGCACCGGACATTCCCTCAGCACCCTCCTACTCCACACCTCCTCTGCCCGCCATCCAAAAAGCGACCGGTAAGGTCCTTCTAAACCCGGCCGAGTCCCCAGCGCAAGACTTTATGGATTCACCTTTGTCAGAGCCTCCGAGGCCATTTTTCTCTCCTCCACCTCCTGCCCCCTCATACCCGACCCCACCGCTTCCATTTTTCTCCAGTCCAACATTAACTGGTCCCTCTAGAGGACCACCAACTCCCCACTACATCGCCCCAACAGTTGCCAGGCCCATTTATACGCCCCAGCTCATGTGTGAAAAAAGACCACAAACCCCGATTAGAACAGGCATCTTGGATGAGGGCGTGGTTCGGCGGGGAAACAGGAAGTCCATGTTCACGTTCCAGGAGAAGCCAAGATTAGAGCCGAACCCCGAGCTCTTGTCCCTGGTGCAGGGCACAGACGAGAAGAAAAAGATGAAGTCTCAGCCTGATCACACCCCAGAGGAAGAGCTGCTAGCACTCGGGGCCGAAGCCTCGAACTTCCTAGCCAAAGGTGATGGGGTTGTAGAAGAGGATCTGTACCCTGAATGGTCCTCGTGCTTGAAGAGTTCCCGAACTCGAGCCAAGATGGAGCACAAGCCTGAGCAGGCCCTGACTAACGCCTCCGGGAAGGGCGCTGAACTTTTTGCCAAGAGGCAGTCCAGGATGGAAAAGTATGTCTTGGATAAATCAGCAGCCGGGCAGATAAGATCTCCCTCTCCAACCATGTCTTTGCCGCCCTCCTGGGTGTATCCATCCACCATGCCAGGTCGGGTGAAGGCCATTGTTAACGCCTCTAACGTCAGTACAGAGATTTCAAAGACGCTCAAAGCGCAGCAGTCTGCCTCCAAAAAGAGCATTCCGCAAAGAGCGCTGGCTCCGCCTCCGCCTCCCGAGAGTCCGGCTCTGGAGAACGGCTGCTCAAAGATAGAAATGGAGCTTGCCAGACACCAGCCTTACCAGATCAGCTCTTCACTTTTCATCTTGAACCCAACCAAGGATCCAATGAGCCCTCCCAAGTCTATGGCCACCGTGCAGACGTTCTCAAGGCAAACATCCCTTCCCACGAGTCCACCTTCTTACTCCAACCCGCCGGGTGGATACAGGCCGGCCCAGTGCTTCTCCCCACCATTGTCCCCCAGCCCAAGAGGAGTCACTTCACCCATGTCAGCCTTATCGCCAGAGCGAGTGGCGTCACCTCGATCAGGTGTTCAGGTTCCCAGACCCACGTTCTCTGCCAGGAAGGCTGGGATTGAACCTCAGGTGTGGAGGCCATCTTTCTTCTAACACCCTCAGCACACGAACACCTTCTAACATACCAGACCAGTTTAGATATAATGTTTTTTATACACTGAACCAAGACCTACCCTCGTTGGCCTGTTTCATCTCTCTGGATCTTTAGTGTGCAGTTCAACCACTGAACACAAGAGGGCAGTTGCCCATCACCCTTGAATACACTTTCTCCTCAAGCCAGAGAGACGGCAATGTGAAGTGTGTATTTGGGGGAGGAAAAAAAAGAAAAGTATATAAAATATATTTTTTTGACTGTGTAAGCATAAGTATAAGAGATCAGTGGCTTTTTCCTATGCCTGCTTCAAAGTTTTAAATGGGGTGTTTTCTTACAAAGCACTTTAGCAGATGGTGCCTTGGTTTGGTTTATGATGTATGATTTGCAATTTAATACGTTCAGTCATAAAAAAAAACCAAGAGAGCTCATTTAAAGTCTTTCTAGAAGAACGTGGGAGTGACTAGAATGTGGTATAAACCTTCAGGCATTTTTGCTGGTCGATTGTACCATATGCTACTGTGTGAGTGTTATTTTCAGTGCATGCTAATTCACAAGTAAGTAATCATTACGGGCTATTCTAATTTGTCGCGGATCTCAGGACATTAAGCTGCGGACGCCTAATTGAAATGGCAACACTGCTCAGTATCTTTTTCCTTTCACTCAGACTCTGCTGCTTTGAGACTGTGTCCTTCACTGTTCACTCTTCTGCCCCATTAAAACTGGAACGAGATCTTTAATTTGTCACTTCACTTCTGTCTTCGTCCCTTTTCTGCCACTTCTCTTCCTCGTTTGACTTCTTGATTGCTGCCTTTACTTCACACACATTTGGTTTATTGTTTCACTGAATCATCCATTCACGGCTCGGCCCATCATTAATGTGTACATCACGATCTTCGAATGCTAAATAGAGTTGTGGAGCTCCAGATGGGTTTTTTTCAGCTGAAGGGGCTCTCTGAGGGGGTTGAGAACCTTTTGATAAATGCTATGACCCCCCCCTCCCCTCCAGGCCTGACTCGTGTCCAACAATAATAGCCTCTGGAGGTGGAAACCTACCCAGCAACCTCAGCGAAGGTTTGTTGCCTTGGCTGTGTTGCATGCAAGGAAATTGGAGCAGGACACGGCATCCCGGCACGTTGCTCACGTAATAAGGAAAACAGCGATGGTCTATTTCCGAGACATCCTTAGTGCTTGAGCGAAAGCTTTCTGTGCTGTATGTAATCGTATTGTTTCTACAGCATCCATCCAAAGTGGATGGGAATGCAAAAAGCGGCAATTTAATAGACGAGCGTGTGTGATGGTGTCTGAAGCATGTGTTTGGATAATGTGCTGAATGAGACGAGGGCTAAATTCTGCTGTTGAGTGTGAAAATTAATCCGCACGGGTGGAATTACTTGTGATGGGAATTCCAGAACGTGTGAGAACATGATATTTGATTGTGCTTTTCTCCACACACAGAGGAGCGAGTCTCCAGCCACACCTGCTGCGTCCCGGACACCAAACCTGACCAGAAGGTTCAGCAGCCCGGAGGGTCCATCCAGTGTTGTCTGGTCGCCTAGTGCCTCCCATGCTAACGCTCCATCGCCGAGACCTGTTCACCGGCCCATGGCGGCTTCACCAGTATCTCCAGTCTGGGACTCCAGATGCCAGTCCCCAGTCATCAACCATGACACCAAGGCCAACCACCGGCTCCTGGCGAAGAATATCATAAATGCCGCGAAGCGCAAGAACAGTCCCTCCCCCGGAGCGCTGAGCGGACACGGGCTGGCCACCTCCCCTGGACAAAAACCCACGAGCCCCTTCCAGCCACGCTCGCCCATGTTCACCAGCCCCCCACCCACGCCCACCATCCGCTCGCCCGTGCGCCTCTACAACACCCGTTCCCTCACCGACTCCGACGCCTCCGTGGAGTCCGAGGACTCGGGCTGGCGCTCGCCGGGGCTTCGGAGCTACAACACTTGCCCGCGAGGGTGGAGCAGCAGCCTGAGGGTCAAGAGAGGGCCTGTCCCCGCCGATCTCTAAAGAGTAATAAAAAATTAAAAAAAACACTTCTTCTTTTCTCCCAGCGAAGGTAAAGAAAGTTGGGTTGTGCTTGACCCGCACTGTTGAGGGTAAAGCCGAATTGGACCATCAGCGGTAATTATAGTCGCACAATCAGGCACCAGCGTGCAATTATGTAATTAGTGATCATACCAAGCTAATTGGTGCCATAATTATCTGCATTAGCACCTGGCTGCAATAGTCCAAAAAAAATTGAGAACGGTTTGTAGAGGAACGAGGTAGGTATGGGACAGTTTTGCCAAAGACGCTCCACCTTCCAACCAAAGAAGTAATTTCTTGACTATGCTGTGTCTATGAAGCAGTGTTACGTGTTAATATCTTTCCATTCCTTTCTTTTTTTTTTCTCCAACGTTACAGTAACTTCACCCTTTTTCTACTTTTGTATCTGAAAGACTCTCTTCAGCACGTGAAAGAATGTAAAGCAACATGATGTCTGCAGGTCTGACAGAGTGCGACGCGGGAACGGAAACTGTAAATGTACAGATTATTAAGCATTCCGAAAGTGAGCGGTGAAGGAAAGAGAAAGTCGTTGGGACGTTCTTGGGAGGATAATGGTTTATTGTTCTGTGGCACATTAGCGCTAAAGAAATATTCCTCTTGTGAGTGTGCAGCTTCCTTTACAACAAGGCTACTCTTGCTGCCAAAGTATTTTCCCACCCTTCCCCTGCCTGAACTGAACCTTCCCCTGCAGTGCATGATCTGCGGCTTTAATGAATGTGTAGTGCATTCTTACCTGAATGTTTCATGAATGACTGTACTTGACTGTAACAAGAACATGTGATCATTCTTTACAAAAAATAGGACTTAGATTGCAAAACCAAGGTACTTAAGGCCATTATATCATACCGGACGTAATCCGCACATGCACATGCTAGATATATTCCTTTTATTTTATTTGCACTCAGTTTGTATGACACAGACGAGAAGTGGTGTAGTGCACAAAACACGAGTCTTCCACGTATACCATGTCATGCGACTGTACTGTATGAAGTTGTAATCAACTATTTTTTTTTTTTTTTTATGAAGCCAGATTTGAAACATGCAGTGGTGTTTGCACCAGACTCCCCACGGCCCACATCATGTTTCCCGTCTGGCGTCCAGTGTCCCAACAGTGCCAGCCATGGCTCGGTATCTTAGTGCCTCAGCAGATTTTTGGGTGTTTACGTGTATGCATACTTTGATTGATGGGGACACCAGGCGCGTTGTGACTTGGCAAGTTTCTAGAATAACCTTCTCTGTACCTTGGATAGCCCCCAGGACCCCGGCACATCGTCACAAGAACGTTGACCCTCTCTCTGGGAGGGTCATCAGCACTATGACTTGCATAAAGTTGCTTTCATGTGTAACTTCCTTTGAGTAATCTGCAATCCCATTGTGTATCTTTGTCTTTCTACAAAATACGTTATTTAAAAAAAAAACACACACAAATAAAAACATTCTCATAATCCCAAGAAAGTCTTGTTGTCTTTCCCATGTCTTCTTGTAAAAATGTAATAGTATATAAAACTAAATACATGTTGACTGCTTTGTATGTTATCGTTTATGATTTAATTGTAAGTTTAAACTTAGATTGTTGTTTATCATTATTGTTTTATTGTTGAACGTTTTATGACATGCAAACACAAACCTTCAAACTGACGAAGTTGGTGAAAAGAATGAGCACGAGTACTGGAGGCAGCGAGCGAAGAATTGGTGAACAAGCTTTCTTAAAGTTTGTGGAGAGAGTTCCATCTGTAGGCCTGAGCGGGTAACTTCCTTTCATTAAGCATCTGATTGATTAAGCAACTATCCTCAATGGCCTCAATGGGCAATGGCGGCCTGACCTTTAAGGAAACAGGTTTGTGAGAGACAGCTTTTTAGTGCAATGGAGGTGTTTGTTAATGGCCACATCCGGGAAGTATAAAAGTAATCATGTACTCCATTCAACATAGGATTCCTGACGGGCGGACTCCAATCTCACTGGAGTTCCATCATCATGCAAAGCAGAAGAATGCTGAGATGGTGATGGTGTGTTATTAACCATGAAGACAATAGGACCTCCATGTCTTATTTTTGTTAATTGGTTATTGTCATTGTTAATATTCTTATAATTTCAAACCTAAGGTCACTTAGTGCTTGGACGCTAAAAAAAATTGTATGCATTAGTACGAATTTTAATTGTCTTCCAACAATCAAAAAAAAAATTTTTGGCAGCACTGTTTTGGAACGATGCCCTCCTTTTCACGCATGTCCCTAAAATCTTAAGGATTTGGATATACAACAGAAATACAGAAATGAGCCTGTTTTAATCATGGGATAAAAGAGTTTTTAATTGCACAGTGGACCGAGTCCAGTCTCATCTGTTCAATCACAGCAGCGCTCAGCGGTGACGTCACACTGGCCGCTCACATGTACTCAGGTAGTTGATAAAAACTCATTTCTTATGACTTTTACAAGCTGCACGGACATAGTTATGTGAAGCGCTGACGTCATGTACATTTGTTTTCTGTATTATTTATTTATGTTCACGTATTTTATATTTTTCTTGTAATGTAGTCAAAACATTTAAATGATTTTTTCCTCATTCATTTTCAGCCGTGAGGTGCCATTTAAATGAAATCCTGAACTCTTAAGATGCAAAACGGTCACATTGTTTAGCCAAGCTAGGTGGCCGTTCTACATAATCGCGATGGCCGCTTTTGCCGAAGCCGTGCAGCCGCAGTGACCACCGCCCGCCGCTGCGCGCAGGCTCCAGTAGAGGTCGCTGTGGAGAAAGCGCGCCCCTTTAACGCCCAGGCCGTCGCACCCGATGCTGTCTGGTCCTCTGGCTCCGCTGACAGCGAGGTTGAACAGAGCCGAGCGCCGCCAATAGACCCCCGGACCAAGTTCCCCTCCGGACGGAGCGTCGAGAGGAAGGCGCCCGCGCCGCGCCGCTTATTATGAACGTTGGCCCGGAGGCCTGCTCCCTGAACCCGGGCTTGCTTGTTGTTAGCTTTTCGGCTAACGCGCCCGCCGCTGTCTATGGGGTTGGGGCTGAGCCTCCAGCCTGGCTGTCTAATGTCAGACTTTAGTCGCCCGAATTAGCCGCCGTGCGGGGATTTGCGGGCGCGACTCGCGGCACGATGAGCAGGAAGCAGCAGCAGCACTACAAGGGAGCCGAGGTCAGCTGCTGCGTCAAATACGTCCTGTTCGGCTTCAACATCGTGTTCTGGGTGAGTAGCGTCTGTCGTTTCCCACATTCGCGGCGTTGATCGCCCCTTGTCCAGGGCGACTTACAACCAGTGGTTACAGGGTCTGGAAATCCGAACTGCGATCCCCGAATCACGGAATCACCCTTTCGGCCATCAGCCACGACACCAAGGCTGACCGCTTCGTCATAATAACCATATTTGGCCTTATTTCACCACCATATGTGCACTTTATTTGAGATTTGCATGTATGCATTGATCAATGTCATTTGTTATTGTCTGGTTGGCCCCGCCCCCCGGTTACTATGGTTACCTATTGGCCATTTCTTTTGGGTAGCAGAATAAAGACTCCTTAACAACAGTGCGGTTAAGGTTGTAAAGCCCCGGTGTCACAAGTTCCCGTCAGGCCGCGGTTTGTCTCTTCGGTCACAAGCGACGAATGCCAACAAAAGCGGCGGATCCCTAACCCACCCAGCCCCCCCATCCCTTCCCGTAACGAACCCTTGCTTGGACCGTGGGGCATTGGCATTGTTCTTCTTTTTTTTTTTTTTTTGTGGCGCTTCTACGAAAAAAATGGCAGAGGACGAGAAGCCTGCGCCGGGCTCATCTTACACTGAAGAAGTGGGCAACGCTTAATTTCACTCTTATGGGGGAGTGAAAAATTGGCTGGTACTTTTCTCCCCGTTCATTCGGAGGCACCGCATTATTATAATTTTTCGCCCTTCCTCCCCTCGCAGGCCGCCTGCGCTCTGGCCCGCTCACACCTACCTGTCTTCCCGCCGGCGCTCCCCTCTGACACACCTCACTAAATATACATGACGGTAAATTACAGGGACCCTGCTGCCGGGCCGCACTTTCCGAGTCCCTTTCTTTCTTTCTTTATACAGGAACGGCCAAATATACTCGCCCCAAACTACAGCTGAACACCCCCACCCCCCTGCTGCCCTGCGCCGGGGCGAGGAGACGTACACTCGCCCTTCCACCCCAGCCTCCTCCCAGCCGTGCTCCAGCTTTTGTGCTGCCGGCATGGAAAACAATGAGCTGGGATTGTTTTGTGTGTTTGCACGTTAGTATTGAGTGGATAGTGTGACACACACACACACACACACACACACACATTCAGGTTCGCAGGAAGGGTGAGAAACGTCACATGCTTCTCGATGCGGTTCAATTAAGTACAACCACTTTTTGGAATGTGGTGAAGACAATCATTGGAGGAACAAAACGACTGCAGTTTAAACTTCTTTTTTTTTTAGTGCGTACGTCTGGAACAGACATGTCCGAGACGTTATGTTGCTGCGGTTCTACAGCTCCAGAGCTGTGGAGAAGAAAGTCGAACCCACAGCGCCCGTCCCTGTTAATGTGTATTTTTGCCGTTAATACAGTAGAACATCTACCCTGCTTCGCAGTGATAGAGGATAAAGGTCTTGTTAAAGATCACTAAAACATTTTATTTTTTTTCCCCCCCCCCACACAGCTGGAGTTGGTGTTTTTTTTTTGATAATTTTTATTTAGAATAAACTAAAATGCACCACAATGAGTGTTATTTAATTAAAAAAAATATGAAGTTTCCTCTGAATCTGCTGCGTTTGTTTTGCAATGCGGCAAACTGTGTCGTCCACGGTTGTAGTTCCTCCTGCAGATGGGAACCACATGCACCCCCTCAGTCCTGCACGTTCCTGCTCCATGTGCCTCATTAGGAAAGGAAAATGCCATTTTTCGCCCCCCCCCCGCGCTCCGTAAATTATTGATGCATTTCGATGTTCTGATATGGAGATGCTGGCAGTGGTCCATGTCTGCGCCGGCCTCGTCGTTTTATTAGCAGCTACCAGCAGCGATGGGGAAGAAGCCCCCGGCCGCCTGCCGGCGATGCGGTTCTTAGTCCTGAGCTGATAACGCTCTGATCTCTTTCGTCCGTCCGTCCGTCCGTTCGTTTATTTCTTTTTTAACAACGCGGAACGCCTCACGTGATATCCCGGTTTCTCGCGCTCGCTATCTCCGCAGCCGGATTAATCGGCTCAGCCCACGCCGGGCGGAGTAGTTCCCCTCCCTACTGAGGCAGTGTTTTTAATGCTTATCTGCACCTAGAGTGCCGGCGTACTGGGGAGCCCTCGCCAAACAGCACGCACTGCGGAACGCCTTCGGACCGTATTCCGACGGCGCAGCGGCCATAATCCCCAGGGATTAACCAGAGTACTCAGGCAATGGGATTATGGGCTTCCTGACCTGCGGCACCTGACCTCCCGACTGGTGCCTGAAGCCACCTCCTGGAACCTCCACAAGGTGCCGTGATGCTGCAGGAGCCCATGGACAGACCACCAAGAAGGGGATTGTGGGGGTAGTACACACTCGCCTATGAACCAGAAGACCCGGGTTCAAATCCCACTTACTACCATCGTGTCCCTGAGCAGGACACTTAACCCTGAGTGTCTCCAGAGGGGGACTGTCCCTGTAACTACTGATTGTAAGTCGCTCTGGATAAGGGCGTCTGGTAAACGCTGTAAATGTAAAATGCCAAATAACAAGCCTCAGGATCCTCAGGACCGTTTTGGGTGTTATGGGTCACATGGTCTCATAGGTATCATATTTCATGATGTTAATGAGGTACATTTTACTTCTACAAACCTCGTTTGTTGGAGTGGAATGAGGTGGCGAGTTCAAATAAAACCGAACGCTACAGACTTCATTCGAGAACCGAGCTAACGCTGTGGTTCCACGTGATGGTGCCGTGCTGAAGCACAAGTGGTGTTAATTGGTGCCAAGAAAAAGACGTTAAACAGGAGTGAGAACCCCAGAGAACCAGTTGTTTCTTGTTGGTTCCTGTTGTTGAAAGTGTCCTGGCCTTAAACCAGGTTTATGACCATTGTTGTGAATAATGAATGTGTCCCTCTGTTTTCCCAGCTGCTTGGAGCGGCGTTCCTCGGGATTGGACTTTGGGCATGGGCAGAAAAGGCAAGTACGACAGCAGCGGCGATCGCCGGCATGCTTCGCATTCTTCGCCCTATTATCCATCTGGTTACCAAAGCAACAAACAGAGCTGGAGCACGTCCTGCCGTCCTTGTCCTCCTCTTCGGCCCTTTCGAATTTCGTATCTAACGTGGACGTTGTTTTAGGGGGAAAATGCAGCAGCAATAACGGTTCACTCGTTCGTTCCTTCTTTCTTCATTCTTTCTGATGGAATTCATGGTTTAATGTCCAGAGCATCATACAGCTGAACTTTGACCCCTAAATCTGTCTTTCTATAGACTCGTTTATCCCAATATGCCCTTTAATTATGCCTGTGTACGTTTTAATAACCCATGTCCTGTGCAAATTTCTTTATTAATACCATGCCTCTGTTTCTGTGTTAGATTATAGTAATTCTGATTTTATATGAAGCCGCAAATTTTTATTTTGAGTTCCAGTGATTCATTTTGTATTCAGCTCAGGACTGAATGTTTGGAAAAAGGTTAATTGTGGGTCTTGTATTAAAGACTTTTTTTTTTTTTTTTTTTTTTTTTGTAATATCATAAAAGGTCGCATTTCCTGTTATCCATCCGTGCATGAAAAGTGACTGGACTCGGGCCGTGTTTCTGACCGACTAAATTGCTCAGCGACGGACAATTGGCTGATTAATTACCTGGAAATGTTTTACGTCTCCAGTCCCTAATTGATCTGCCAGTGTAAGAGCAGCATGTGCAACACTTAGGGATCTGTTCTGACTTGCTAATATCCTTATTCAATTCGTGTTTTATTTTTTTTTTTGCAGTTATCTTTGATCAATATGGTTATATTCGTTATAAACTGAGTTCTATCTTGTACTAAATGAATGGCCTCCCTCTGCTCGTGGTTAATTCTGAGTGGATCCCACGATCTTGCCGTCCCCCACAGGGCGTGTTGTCGAACCTCTCCTCCATCACGGACCTGGGGGGCTTTGATCCCGTGTGGCTCTTCATCGTGGTCGGAGGGGTGATGTTCATCCTCGGATTCGCCGGCTGCATCGGAGCGCTTCGGGAAAACACCGTGCTGCTTAAATTTGTGAGTCGCTGCTACTGTTAAGGTTTCTTAAAAAAAAATTTATAAAGCCCGTAATTGCTTATAAAATATTGTTTGGTTCTTTTTCAAATGGCTGAGTGGAAAATAATTATTTTTGCTGCCATCTTTGTGTGTAATCAAAACTGGCATCTGAAATAGTATTATAAGAAGCTGAATTATATACTTTTAAAAATGTCTAACAATCAATAAAAAATATTTACAACCGCTACATACTGCTTTCGATCTTATGAGCAGAGTTGGTGTTGCTTTATTTCTGTAATTCCCTGGACCACTGCAGATGAAAACATCAAAATTTCTGCAAATTCTATCCACGTTCCATTTATACTTTCCTGTATGTTTTTTTTTTTTTTTTTTTTAATTTCATTCATGGTGACGCTGATTGTCTTGCCTCTGCCTTGCCGTCATTTCAAAGCCTCGAGACATTTTGGATGATGCTTAAGAAGTGACCCGTCTGTAATGGCCCGCGGCTGTGCCATTGTCCTTATTATCAGCGTTCTCCCAGTTCTCCTCTCTCCAGAGCCAGAACCATTTTAAATCCATTTTAGCCAGATTTGTTGTTCAGGCCCTTGTCTAGTTGTTCCAGTTACCAGTGAGCCTTTAACACAAACAGTGGGGAGAACCGCGATTCCACGTTAATTCAGCACCAACCCGAAACTTTTTAGGAAGTAATGATGTCCTCAAGCGTACGGAGTCTGGACCTGATTCCTATTATCATGTCTAATTTAGCATCGCGGCTCTCCGCGTAAGATCACAGAGAGAACCTTCATCAGGCTACGGAACGTCGCGGGCGTGGTCATCTCGGTCCGCTGAATTATTAAACGGACTCTCTTTGTTCTTCCACAGTTTTCCGTATTTCTGGGCCTGATCTTTTTCCTGGAGCTGACGGCCGGTATTTTGGCCTTTGTGTTTAAAGACTGGATCAAAGACCAGCTCAACCTCTTCATCAACAACAACGTCAAGGCGTACCGGGACGACATCGACCTGCAGAACCTGATCGACTTCGCCCAGGAATACGTGAGTCCGCTGTGCTGCCGGAATGGCATTTCCGATAACGTTAACAACTACCGGAAAGGCGGTAAAGCACTGCTGTAACGTTCTAATGTGATGTTGTTTTTTTTTTTCTCTCCACCTGATTGGATACAGTGGTCGTGTTGCGGCGCCCATGGGCCCAATGACTGGAACCTGAACATCTACTTCAACTGCACCGAGCAGAACCCCAGCCGGGAGCGCTGCGGCGTGCCCTTCTCCTGCTGCGTCAAGGACCCCGCGGTATGACCCACGTAGGACACCGGGCCCGCAGATCGCACGGGTCGCTCAGTCTCCACATAAAGTTTCTCACGACCAATAGCCCCGTTACATTTTGTTAATGTTTCCCCGCCATGGTCAAGGTCTAAATGCATCACAGCTGTATCAGCACGTGGCTGCTGCTCTGCTGGCCAAAGACCATCTTTCTGCACATTGTGAGCAGGAAATTCGAAAGTCTCTGTGATCCAGCTCGAGTGTAAAATTACAATGTTAGAATTCAGAATTTTAATTCCGTCAGAGGTTGGGTTTCATTAGGAAGGGCGGGGAACTTCCTCGATACAGCAGTACATCGTATTACTTCCTCGGGGGATGAATTATCAACACCTGTGTTTGAGGGAAAGACTCAAGAGGAACTGAAGGTCATTTTCACCAGATACCAGTAACACGGTTTAAAAAATGCTCAGATCTTATCATAATTTGTTTCAAAATTTTAAATTGTGCTGGAGAGATTTGTTGCTTAGTCGTATATCAAGATCATTGATTCAGGTAAAACACTTTATTTTATTCTTTGACACAGGAGGATGTGCTCAATACCCAGTGTGGCTACGATGTGAGGCTGGAGGGGGTACGTACCGATTCATTCGCACAAACATGGACCATAAATACACATAAGATATAGCTGCAGAGAAGAGGGATTGAGAGCGAGACCCATTCCGAGGCTGGCATCTCCGCCACGCCCTGAGCCGGCGAGGGGTTATTGGAAGTGCTGGCTGGTCGCTGCTCGCACTGCTGTGCGACTTTAATAACAGTTTGAGATTTTAACAGTGATAATTAGGTTCCTGTTTTAGCCACAGGAAGGCGTCCGGGTCTGTAATTGGGAACGTGGTGGGTTATGGCTGTCCAGCGCTCGTCTGCGTGGGCGTGGCGACGTCGCGATGATTCATGCCGCCTTGTTTTTCTCCTCGCTGTGTGCTCTGCTGGAAGTGCTAAGCTTGTGGCACATTTTTGTGCACTGTGCCTCTCCTAGAAACATGAAAGATTACCGAGCAAAAGCTTTCACACCCTAGAAGGTTCCAGACATAATTGACCTATCGCTTGTTTGCGGTCATGGTCAGGAAAGGCCTGGGGATGGAGGAGGTCACAAGATGGTAGCAGAGCATTTTCAGGTAGATCGTTCTTCAGGGACGAATATTAAGCCTGGGTGCACTTTGGGCTCTGGTTGCAGTTTGTGGCACAGGGAACATTTCGTTGTATGAGGGAGGAATGGCGTTACTAAGCTCCCTAAGGTGGTGTTACAGTCTACAGCACCTTCTTATGCTGCTGTATATAGCCCCCCCCCTTCTCAATCCACCCAATGGTTAGTTCAGAATATCATGGCTGGGGACTTTGTGTGGCCTTGTATTTAACAAAGGCACCAGGCTCTGTGCTTTCTTTCTTTCTTTCTTTCTTTCCGTTTTTCTTTTTCTTTTTTTAAAACCTGTTTTGTTGTGCCATCTATTCATAGAGCCTGTTGCTATGCAATGCTGCTACATTTACTGCGGGACTTGTTTAAGTGACAAGTCATGGCCGACAAATCCCAGTAGCAGTACGCATGCATATGCTGGCGTGGTATACCGCGGTGTACCCAGCGTGCACCGGGGCACTCGCCCCCTGCCTGTGCCCTGGGCGCATCGGCCGCTACGTTTTACGAGGTCGTGTACTCTCGGCCTGCAGTCGGGATCCGTCGTCCTGTTTTCATGCAGCTCTAAATTCCAAGGTCCACTCGTGTCAAGTCCTGCGTGTTTGTTTGTGCTGAACAAACGGCTCGTTCGCGAATAAATATTTGAGCGACAGCGTGGAAGGTGAACCTCTCTCTCCGTGCCCCGTAGGAGTTGGATCAGCAGAGGTACATCTACACCAAGGGCTGCGTGGGCCAATTTGAAAAATGGCTCCAGGACAATTTGATTGTCGTCGCTGGGATCTTTGTCGGAATTGCACTACTACAGGTACGTACGTGGCACCGACACGCCTTAAAAGTGCCCAGAGTTGGCGTGTGGGGGGGCATCTAATTGGCGCTGCCACCTGCTGGTGAGAGAGTTCTGATCAGGTACTAGTGGGATGGACAAGGTTCAAGAAAAGAACAACTCTTTCCCTCATTTGAGTTGTGTTGAAGGTCATACCACACGACTTATCACATCATTTTCATACTCATCAACCAGTCAGTGATGCTCTTGAGGATCCCTCTCCCATCATTAGGCGTAAAGGTCACCCCACATTGATCTGTAGTGACCTTTCACTCACTCTAAAGGGACAAGCTGAACACAGACCCATGCAACACAGATTACTTTCTCCCCTCATTTTAATCAGATTTGTCCCCCCGACTGATCTTCTCGCTTCACTCCCATTCGCTCTTGGAGTTGCTGACATTAGGCTGAGAACGTTGAAGATCTAACGCTGACGGGCGTATTGATTGGCATGCGAGCATTTGATCCGGTGTTTGTGTGTGTGTGTGTGTTTGTATTCCACACAGATTTTTGGAATCTGCCTGGCCCAGAACTTGGTGAGTGACATCAAAGCGGTGAAGGCCAACTGGTGACAGCGGGTTGAGGAGGACAGGTGAGGGGAGCCTGCCGGGCTTCTCAGACTGGAGGTCATCGGCTCGGGTCAGCACGGACTAACCCTCTGTTTGAAAACAGACCACCGACTTCCTCTTATCTTCTTCCTCTTATCGTTCTCTTCTTTAAATTTTATTTGATTTTTTTTTTTTTTTTTTTACGTTGAATCGTCATTGGTCGGGGGTATGTGTGTCCTGGTGTTATCCTGGGTCTCCACCGGGAGGCCGTATCGCCGCGAGATGAACTGGATTACCACCGCCTTATCATCTCTTATCAAAGACCACCAGTCGCCGCAGTCCCTCCCTCTACCAACTCCCCATTTCCATTTCCTGTCGGCTGATTGGCTGGAGCGGGGCGCCGGCACCGTGATGCTGCACTATACAGAGCCTTACTGCGAATTCCCTACTCCGCCCACACCGACAGGTCTTCGCCGCTAACCGCGTTTCTGTTGCACAAATGCCACTAGGTGGAGGTATTGTACTTGACCTGTCACTGTCACTTAAGCAAGTGACAAGCGAGCGGTCACTTATGCATTTTTTTGTGATTCCTGCATTTCGGATTGAATACAAGTATATTAATATTGTCTCTGTCAGCTGTGACTATATATTTTTTCTTGTCTCAGATTGCATAGCTAGGAAGTAATCTGATAGAAATATTAACAGATGTTGTAATACAGAATAAGCTGCTTTAGGTTTTTTTTTTTTTTTTTTTAAATGAAATATAAATATTATTCAACTAACATGGTGTGAGGAACAAAAAGCCCCTTACCCAGCTTTGCCAGCCTGAATTGTAATTTTTGGTTATTGTTTCTGGGAATCCTGCGGTCCGCCACCCACCGACATTCATATTCGGTTCAGAACCGCATTCGGGACAGAAGGTCATGTGGCGCTGCCACCCGCTGCAAGGAATCCGCGGCTCGGCTTTAGCGGAGGCGCTGCCATCTCGGCAGGATTAGTCCAGCGTCTCCCTTTGCAGACCCCCGTCAGACCACCCTGTTGCACACCTGACCGGGGATGCGGTCGGGCCGCGGAGAGGGTCGTGGCCTTTCAAAACAGAGCTCTGTTCTTTTTTTTTTTTATTATTATGGTGGCATGTCCAATGCTTATGCATGCACGTTTAGGGGAAAAAGACTATTTCCAGCAACCTGAGCCCATGCACATGCATGCACTATTACAAGGCTCCGCCCATCTGTACAGTCTCCAATTTTTCCAGGGGATTTAATGCTTTAAATTTCCATCAATTACTCAGCAAATCAATCTGTTCATGCATATGTGGAGTGGCATGATCTCCATAACCTGGGCCTTGCTGGTTTTGTGGAAAAACCCACTTGTTCTCTTTCCATATTTCCCTTTAAGGAGTTGTTTGCGGTTAGATATATATTTGTAAAGGACTTGCTCATTGAGATTTTTCATGCTACGTTCCACAGACGAAAGCTATTATCCAGCAATTATGAATGTAAGAACAGTCCGGACCACCATTTCCTTTTATAAAAAAAACAAAGACAATTCTGATGTAATTTAACCTCCGAAGTGCAATGCACAGCACATGTGAAAGTAAGTAATGTGAAATAATGTTAGTTAGGCGTTACATAACGCATAGAACCAAGTCATCTGTGTGTATATAACACTAGAGGTCATGCCCCCTTTTTTATTTCTGAAGTGCCCTGAAATGTATTTTGTATTTGATTGCCCTGTATGATATTTAATTTGGGGAGATGTATTACAGAGTGAATCCTTTCTAGGTGAAATATATATGCTTATGTTGTACAGAACATGATTTCTTTTTTTTTCTTTTTTTTTTTTAAATCCTATTGCAAAATTTTGAGTGATACCGCAACAGAAACTTGCACTTGAATTTTCTTTTTCAAAAATTGAATGATCCAGATTTGGCATTTTCCACAGACCTGAACTGAAAATGTTTGTTTTACTGAAGTTTTTTTTTTATTTATTTTAATAAATCACACTAAGCATTCAAAAGTGAGGACACCTATTCATTTACGGCTGTTTCTTTTTCTAACAATTTTTTACACTGTAGACCAAAACTGCGGTTTTAAAATGATGACAAATCGCACACATGAAATTATGTAGGAAACAAACTAAATTGTAAACAAGGATAAAAGGTTTTATATTCGGGTTAGGGTTAGGCTCTTCAAAGCAGGGAATTTTATTTGTGATTTCTGCATTTCACACTCTTGGATTCTCTCAGCAGGGATGGTTACAAACAGCCCGAAAGAGTCCCTGTGTTGAGAAATTCACTCGTGTTAATGCCCATTTCATTAAGCTGCATAGCATATGATGATGTCAGCAGTGTGCACAGTGTTCTTTTCCAAATATGTTTCCTGTCGTAATCTCCATAGATTATGTATGCATAGTTTTTGGACTTGTTGGCAGGTAAAAAATTCAAAGCCGTCTTTTTCTGTCAGCATTCCCACTCACTTTCTCTGAATAGAAAATCCACGTCTACCTCATCTTGCAGGAAATGTTGTAGCATTCCAACAGTTGTTCTTAATCGCAGATGATTTCCTTGTAACGGAACAAAGCTGTCCAGCAGTAGGGATGTTGCTCTGTTGAAGAACATAAATGCCGCCAGTCTCTGATGTGCTATTTCAGAAGAACCTCACAATCTGACTTTCTGACCGTGTACATTGTATGCGTTTTGGTGATTTTTTTTTTTTTTTTTTTTTTTTTTTTATTTGCCATTTTTTCCCCTGTCATTTTTTTTATTTTTATAACCAATAAGATTTCTTTTCTCAGATGCACAGACAAATTTTCTTAAATCTCCCCTCAATAACAAAAAAAAGAATACAGTATTCTTCTTTTTGGGGTTTAATCTTTCTCAAAAGATTAGTTCTGTTGAATAAAACACACAATGACTTAGTGGAAATTGGTCTGTTACACTGTATATTGTGGTACAAAAGTTACAAATATGCTTCTTTTTCATACGAAATAAAACGATTTCTGGAAAATAAATGGAATTGTTTGTATGTTTTTTTTCTGGCTGAAGTGCCACCGGTCGGCCGCTTGAGGATGACATATTCACACGACAGAGTCACCCTCGGCTCGCGTGTTGTTCTGGTGGAAATGCGGTTCATCCTCCTCGCTCTCTTTTGTTTTTTTTCTGTGGTCGTTTTGCGGTCGTCTGCCGCATCGTTTTGTTTTGCCATATTCCCACTTTTCCACTGGTGCGCTGACTGTATAAATCTTCATTTCATCACTTTATAACTAATTCATTACTACAGCCCCCCCCCCATCTTGTCGTTCAGCTGCAGCAATGTGCGAACAGCGTGTATATTTGTAGTTTAAAAGCCACGTAGGCCTTTCGCGGGCTGCAACGCCGCAGTATTTTCCCTGCGGTTAAATTGGCATAACACCGCATTAGCTGCATCAGCTCCTCGCACTTGCAGGTTTAGTGCTGGCGCTGTTTAAAACAAGCCTTTAGATGGGGGGCTCCGGGATGATTGCCGGCTCGGCCAGGGCTGCACGCCCTGAATGTTGATGTCATGCCGCCTCTGTCGTCTTCCCCATCGCCGTTGCCTGATGCTCCAGACGGATCAAATGGTGCCTCCTCCTGGCTCCCCTCGTCGTTAAAACGACTCTCTGCCAAGATAAAGTGATGCAGCGGTGTTTTACTTTCCGATTTAACACGGAACCTAATTGTGGCACAAAATGCCTCGACCTTTTGTTTTTGCCTAATTCCGGCACCCTATCAGCTATATCGTATTCTTCCAATGGGGAATTCAATTATTCTGATAAAGATATACAGGACTGTCCCCCAACCCCCACCCCCTCAGATTCACCCGCGCCCTTTCAGCATACGGGTGATCCTAGATATCCTAGTTTCGCGCTGCGTACGAGCTGGGCTGTGACATTTTAAGGGAGGTTCAGCAGGAAGTAGCGATGCCCCCGCGCACAATCCACCACACCGGCCTGGCCTTTAAACAAGATAAGAACAGGGGATGGAAAAACCTCCCTGCTCTCCTGCGAAACGCTTTAAAAAGAAGAAAAAAGCTTTTGTTCTCTTCAAAGGAGCGTTAATGTTGTAAAATTATATTTACGTTGTTAATAGCTCCTTAATGGCATGTCTGGCTGTAGCAGTGCAGCGTGCGATGGGATAATTATCTCGTTCATTACAGCATTCTTGGTGTTAATGGGAGTCTAAATTGAAAAGGAAAACAATGGAAGGACACAGTTAGTCCAAACAAGGTGAGGAATCGGCAGAATGTGTTGAACACCCATAAATATCTGAACACGCAGTTCGGATCCGCTCACAAAAACATTTTCATGCACATCTGCACAATTCATGCTGCTCAGTTCGCGGTATTTCTGATGTCTAATTCCTATTCTAAAAATGAATGGGAACCATGGGCAGTTCGGGGATCTATGTTGTCTGCTTTTGGGTTCAGCGCATTCCGAATGGTTTGTGACATTAAAAAAAAAAAAACAATAATTGCACAAATCTACCAGCGTTTTGTCCAAATGATCTTGCATTTATGTGTGACAATCGTCAAGAAGAATGAAGGAAACAAGCCATGGTTTTACTGTCCATATTGGATTAATGGATATGACAGTGACTGTCTGGTGTGAAATCTGCAGAATGTGTTGAAGTACATGTATCTGAACACGCAGCCTGGATCCACTCACAAAACCGTCTTCATGCACATTTGCACAACTTTGGCCAAAGGCGCACATTCATGCTGCTCAGTTCGCGGTATTCCTGATGTCAGTGTTCTAAAAAGTCCGTTTATTTTTGCTTATTGTTGTCCCGGTTGGGCAAAAACAACATTTTTTCCTTTTTTTAACGTAAGATTGGGATTTCTAGCTGTTGTTTGCAGGGTGCGTGTGACCTATGACGTCTGCCTTCATGCCTCCTGGTATATCTATTCTCTTTGCACTTATCATTTCGGCCTTGGAGCTGGGCAGCGTGTCTCATGAAAGGGAGGTTTCAGAGTCAGGAGGGCGCCCTTTCTCTCGGCTCTTGTGCTCAGAGGGCTTGTTTCTAGTGTAAGAGCCTGAAGTCTTGGGGAATTGATGTGCGAAGCATTCGAGGTCATCTTGTGTGCATGCAATGCGGACTCCTTTCTCAACCACAGAAAGCCTTGGAGGCCAACATGCGGAATACAGAGACCATCACAATCCTACAGAATACAACAAAAGACACCGTCTACTTAAACCCATCCCTGAGCAGATTGTTCTCTTCTGTTCTCTGATGATGGAACAAGCTACCTTCTCCGGGAGTCTCTGGACTCATCTCTACCAAGAGCACCTCTTCTTCTAATCCCCCTAACACCCTAGCTCTTTTGTTCACTCCAGGCTCTCCCGTTGTTCTGCAGCTCCTGCGTTGTCCCAGACAAATGAAATGTGACTTATGAGGGCCATCTCGGACATCAACCCGCATGTTCTCTGTTTGTCATGGCCGCCCTGTGGAATTAGAGAGACTGAAGAGTAGCCCCTCATGTTATAACTTCAGACACAGTATACAGTATATATGTGTATGTGTGGTGCTGGACAAGATTTGTAAGTTGACTCCGCCCCTGCCCACATACCAAAAACCCAGGTACCGCAGTTACGCTGGTACCAAACGCATGGCCCACATCAGCCCCAGTTCAACATATCATACATAACAATTGCACAAATCTATCTAGCGTTTTGTCCAAATTTTCTTGCATTTATGTGTGACAATCTTTAAGAAGAATGAAGAAAACCAGGCATTTTTTATTCATGGATATCACAGTGACTGTCTGGAAAATTTGGAATGTCACAAACGAGTGACGGCGACAGCGCTGCGGTGCTAACGGTAGCCCGGTTAGCCCGGCAGTACTAACACGTGCAGTAACGCCTGCAGTATTAAGAATTTTTCTTTTTTTTTTTTTTTTGCAATAGCCTTGTTTTTGACTGAGCTTACATGTGACTTGGGAAGTCATGGGGCTCCCCCGAAAGCCACAGTGTGATGCCAATAAGGACGTATAGTTGCATTTTATTATGTGCAGGAACCTAATCATAAATGGAAAAAAAAATATTGCGTGTGTTTCTTCCAGTTATTCAGCATGAGTTTTAGCAAATGAATTGATCAGCAGAGGTCGGGGTGCCCGGACTGTCACCCGACGCCAATGATGTGACAACAGCCGCCTCTCGCCGAAAGCCCCCCGGCTATTATCCTGCTGATCTCGAGAAGAAGCCCCGAGAGCGATTTATGCATGAGCCTTGTGAACCGTGTTCACTCACTGCCAGAAAGGCCTTCATTCAGCGGGCCGTGTCATCACATCTGCGTCACCAAACTGGAAGGAGAAAATGGCATCACATGACGGCGGCCAGCTCTCCTTTTCATGTGGGTGCAGACTGAGGGACCCTTTCAGACCAACAACAGGCGCTCAGTGCAGCCAAACATGGGCGGAATGAAAACACTTTGGGTTGCAGTGCAGCGCGGGGCATGTTAAAGTTAAAAAACAACAAAAAAAAAAGAATTTACATTTACAGCATTTATCAGACGCCCTTATCCAGAGCGACTTACAATCAGTAGTTACAGGGACAGTCCCCCCCTGGAGACACTTAGGGTTAAGTGTCTTGCTCAGGGACACAATGGTAGTAAGTGGGATTCGAACCCGGGTCTTCTGGTTCACAGGCTACGCTACGCTACTAGGCTACGGACGTTATGCAGTTAACCCGTGGAAAAGAAAAGAAAACACGGCGTAAGGCCGTCCTGGACGGCTTACCACGACCCTAAAAAAAAAAAAAAAAAAAAAAAACGGACAGGGGATAAAAGACGAATGACGCCGTCATTTGGTTTCGGCGACGGCGCAGGCGGAGAGCACTTGACATTAGAGGCAGCGGATGAGAAGGTGTAGATCTCTGGCTGCCAGAGATGGGTGGAGGTTCCAGCCAGGACGCCGGGCTTTCATCCCTACGGGAGAGAGATGAGAAGCAGCAGGCACGAGGGTGTCTTTTTTTAAATTTTTTTTTTATTATTCCCCACCGCGGTATCTACGGCCTTATGCAATGAGTACGACGGACAGACGTGATCCGTTTTAAACCCCCCTCCGATCTGTCGCATTTGGAGGCATTCATCGTTTCAAATGCACTCATTGGATGACGGTGTAATTGAATTGGAGGCTTTAATCAATTGAATCTGAGTGCTGCTCAATTAATGGCCAGATGAGTTCATGTGATTTACTACACCCATGACAGCCATTCTCACTTCTCCCGAATGTCCTGACTGTGGCCCGGTTCGTCCCAAGTTGCGATGCCGCGGCCGTCTGCGTTGGACTTTGTTCAAGTCATTACCACCCTGTGTGATTTAGAGTCTGTCCGAGCGAATTCTGCTTCCACCCTGAAATGTTGAGAGCCCCAGCAAACCTTCTACACGCTCTCCTGCCAGCTCTCAAAACCTGGAGCCAGCTTTGAAGTTTTCATTTAATCGGTCTGTTGAGGTCTAAACTGAACAAATGATGAACGGGAACAGTTTACTTCAGCGCTTCACAACTCTGCACCCAGGGAAGTTCAATCAGGGTTTTCAAGTTTCCGCTTGTCAGACTTCTCCTTACTTCCTGCTCAGGGAACGTCAGATACCGGAAAGTACACGGCAGTGTCACCACAGTACGAGCGGAACTCCTCTGCTCGGTAAACAGAGATTGAAACTCGAAATATTACAACAAGAAGTTTGAACACGCAAACATGCTTTTTAATGCGGTCCACCCAAGGCCAGTGCCTGTTGGGTCATTTGGCTTATCAACTTCTGGCAAAGCGATGAACTGCTGTACACTCTTTGCCTGAGTTTCCTTTGAACCGAGTGTTTTTACTCCCCGTGGTTCCGAGTCTTGGCCGGATATGCAGGGAACGACGGGCCAATCGGCTGTTCGGCTGCTCTTTTTTTCCCGGTGATTTCCAGATTTATGCTGCCACAGGTCATATCATCACATGACCCCTTCACCTGGTCGAAGCAGCTGGTCAAGCACCTTTATTGCCTTCGGCGGCCGAGGCCGTTTTTTTTTTTTTTTTTTTTCCAGCGGGGTACCTGCTAGTCGGCACGAGTTTGTTGTGCGGTAATTACTCAGCCTACGCTTTCTTGTTCAGGGGGACCGCGTCCTCGGGGAGCCATCAAAGCTAACGCTTCCCCCTCGTCCCCGCAGCGTCCTTTTCAACGCACACGCGCTTTTTGAAATGCTTACATTGGCGCGGCCCATTGGGAATATTTCAGGATTTTTTTTTCCTCCCGTGGGTAATTGCTGAGCAGAAACAAAAGACTTTAGCACAGCGGCCTGTGCATGAAGAAGCCTTAAAAACACTTTCCAAAACTGTACCAATTAACAAATTAAGGTGTTTGTCACATAAATATTTTTCTGGTCGCGGGATTTAGCCTTTTTCAGCAGCTATTTATTTTATGGGGAGATTTAAAGTCGATTAAATGTCATCTGTCCAGCAGATATGAATTGATGTGAATGTGGCCAAGAGTAAAGTGTTATTTCCTTTTCCTATTTTTGCTTTAATCCTGACAGTATGTCCGCCCCGACACACCTGACATGCCTGTCGGCGGCATGAATCAGCTTTTCTTTTCTGTCCCTGAAAGGGTTAGCCATGCTGCAGGGGACATCTAATATTATCTGCCGCTGACCCCAGGCTTTTCAACTGACTCCTCGAACCGCAACCGGCAGCCGCGTCCTTCATGTGGCCGATTCTTCTAGCTGCGTGCAGAGGTGGGGTTAACAGTGGGGTTATTTCTAGACAGGGGTTGCTTTTGGGTGAGGCATTGAGGTTTCTTGGTGTTTTTTTCACGCCTTACCATGCAGATGCATGCCGTAATACAAAGAGGCCTTGCAAACGATGACTTAATCCTTTTAAAAGGCCTCAATGGGACGGTAGGAGCAGCTCAAGGTAGGACATGAAGCTCTGTGCAAGCAGGAAGTCCACTGAACGCAAGCCTTTTTTTGATGGCCGCGATAAGATTATGCGATAATTCAACTGGAGCGTCACTGTTAATTAAACACTCAAAGCTGTAGACTGAATTTCAGGTCACAGAGCTCCATTGAGCACGGAAGCAGTGCGCCATGTTTATATTTCACGTATATGGAGAGATTTTTTTTTTATCAAGGTTTCCAAACCACAGATAAGAGTCGAAAGGCCTTGCTTATATCTTTGCTCCATGGGGGTCTTGATTGTGGCCCTGGCAAAGAAAAAACACCCAATCATCAGGCGGCGGTCACAGTGGTATCATGCTGAAAAGGCTCCTCGCCAGCCTGGGATTAACTTTCAAGGAGGATGTTCAGGTTTTGTTCTCATAAGGCTCCGAAATGTCATATTGCATCAAGATGGATCCCTGTTGAGAGGCATTACCAGAAAGTGCTCAGAAAGGAGGTCTGGCACCGCATGTGGCTTGATCGATAAGGGCCTGAGTCATTTGTTTCTGTTGCCAGGTCCAAAGCCCACAGGTGCTCGGCTTTTATACTTGCACTGCCACTATTTTTTTCTGTGATCCAGAGATTGCATGTAATGTGAATTGCTTGCAGTGTGTATGTTGAAGGTCCCTTGACATGAAAATTTCACTTTGTGAGATTATTTAACTTTGATATGAGTTCCCCCAGCCTGTCTATGGTCCTGCAGTGGCTAGATATGGCGATGGATGTAAAGAGCGCTTTGGTCATTCATGTCTTCCTGTCTGCACAAAACATTGTGGTTGGTGAATGGTGTTGATTACATCATTTCAACAAATGCCCCCTCAAATAGGCCACTCTCCTCCTTATTTAAAGCTACAGACAATGAAATGGCGCGTCCTGGGGAAATCTCATTGTTGGTCTGGCTCAAAGTGGCTGTAATTCTGCACCAAGGCTGAATTTTGGAAAATACAGTATTAGGGGACCACTAAGACCTATATATATATAAAAAAAAACTACGTCAGGGGACCTTTAACAAACCTGACCTGAAGACAGTACTAATTTTAATGTCTGTAGAGAGAGAGATAGAGTGAGATAGATGATCCTTTATTAGTCCCATGAGAAGTGAGAAATTTACATTTTCATGGCAGAAAGTGTATATAAATGTGTAATTTCTGTATGTACTCTAGCAATACAAGCAGTGTAAACTGTGAATTATGCCTAAAGGTTCCTCCCTGTTTGAAAAAACACCATTAAAGTTCATCTTCTGGGTGTCCGAAATAATTATACACCAACAAATATGGCTGGGTGGGTAGTTAGTTCCTTCTCTGCGATTCTGAAGAGTTGCTGTGACATTACTGAACATGACCCATGTGCTACGTCCTGTCTAGCCCCAGGAAAGTACTGTTTTTATTACTGTAAATTAGAGCAAATAAACTAGAAGATTCTGCTTGGGAAGTGTTGATAACATTCATGCTTAATACGCATTCAAGTTAAACATCATTGCAAACGACAGCATATTGACCTTTAAAGCTCACATATCTCCCTCTGAAGATGTCGGCTGTCTCAAGTATGTTTGAGATTACTGGAGAGCCCCTCGGGCTAACATGATCTCAATCTCCCCGGCCTAATAACTTTAATCTAACATTAACCTCCAACACGCCACGGGAGCTCAATCTACCCCACATCCCGGCCACACCGAGCGCCGACCATTTCAGAACAAGCTTCCATGCGGCTATCCACCCGCCTGACCCTGAATAGTTCTAGTCGTTTCACTTTAAACTCTGTATTGCAGCACAGGAATGAGATATAGTTGTCAGACACAAACGAAGGAAAGTGCTGCTACGTATAGTAGATATGTGGCCTTCTATGCTTTTAAAGCCCTTCTTGTGTTTTGGATGTCAACAAATACGAACTATTAAAACATAAGAAGTATATTTGGGGGGGGTTTAAACCCCACTTACTACCATTGTGTCCCTGAGCAAGACACTTAACCCTGAGTGTCTCCAGGGGGGACTGTCCCTGTCACTACTGATTATAAGGTGCTCTGAATAATGGCGTCTGATAAGTTCTTTAAATGTAAATGTGCTGTTAGTTTGTCTGCCTGTTTGGTTTGGTAGTGGGTGTGGTCCGGAGATCGTGACTGTGATGTCTGACATTGTGAGCAAGTTACATAACAAGTACAGAAACTGGAGGCGAACAAAGGAAAAGGGAGCAGGTTTTGTGGCCATTTTTATACTTGATATTTTGTAAGAAAAATGGGCTCGTCCAGAATTTAACACGTTAAATGGTCGTGGCTGTTCCGTGATTTTTTCACCCATTTTGGTAACCGGCATAACACCAAAGACAAAAAAAGCATAGAGGACAAGTAATATATGCCCGTCCTAGCAGAAGAAAATGTATATAGCAAAAAAAAAATTCTCTTTTTTTTTTTTCCTTTAATGGAACAGTTCCCCCGGATAAGCAGCAGCAGCAGCAGCAAAAAAAAAAAAAACAGCACAATACATGCGCATTTAAATCCCACTTATCATCATCATCAGCAGCAGCAGCAGCACCTCACATCCCCCACCAGCTCCTGGCTGCCGCCCAGCGTAGCCGATAGTTTGTTCAAATTGCTGTTCTTGGTTCATCAACAGGCGCACCGCTCGCCTTCCACGCATCATAATGTATTGATTCAGGGTGCAGGGACTGAAATGTGACCGGTCACACATTGCTAACGTTGTCACATATGCGCCCGAAATAACCGCGCGGCATGCGCCTTGAGCGAGGAAAGCCAGGCTGGAGCTTCGAGCGGCTGCAGAACGGAGGGGGCCTTGTCTGTCAGTCCTGTAACGCCGCACAGCTCGTCCGTGCCGAAAACGTAACTCTTTTATCGACATCAAAGGCACGTCGTTTCGAAAACAGGGAAGGTGAGGATGTTGAAACGTCGAGGCATGAAAGCAAAAAAAAAAAAAAAAATCCACAAAGGTGTGATGAAAGTCAAAACCATGAGCTGAGTGATCAGAAGTGCACAGAGATTATAATACGACTTTAAACTCCGCATTCATTTGCTAAAGTTTTATTCACAGTCTGAAAACCACGAGAGAGCAGAGGCCTTAAGACATTGCACTAGAATGCCATATTATCCCTACACAGCAGATCATTTCACTGGACCCGGAATCTCCAAATCAGCTGCATAATAACCGAGACCAGACTGTGGTCTAAGTAACGGTGCAAGTAGGAAAGTATTTACACCCTGGTGTTAAAAAGTACAGATTTGTATGCGGCTCACGCCCAGGTGTACCCAGAAGTGTGTGAATGGGGTATGAAATTTCAACCCTAAATTTAATTCACGCCGTTGCCAGGAGTTGCGAAGATGGAAGTTGCGTTTATTAGAGCTGTGGACCGCGTGCTTCTTGTGCATCGGCGTAAATAGACACTACCTCAGGGGAGCAGATCAACCTACACAAAAATAAAATACAGGGGGCTTTACAAACTAGCTGTTTTGAACCAGACTATTCCTCCGTGTTCAATCGTGCCATATACAATGAAAAGCATAAAAAAAAGACCTTGACAGCAATAGATGCATTACGGTGGTGGGAAGAAGTAGCAGTGGGACACCAGGACTGCAGGGTCCTTCCCACCACATTTTACTAGAGAGGCAAACTCAATAGGGCCCATTAGCCATGCCTGTGATGTACAGTATGTTCATATTCTACGTGTAGGTGTGCATATATTCAATCGTTGCCCTGTTGCCCTAAACGTGCTCTAAATGTCTTTCAGCCACACTGGTCATTAATCTGTCTCACTGTCTCTGTCTGCTAAATAGAACTGAAAAGTGGTTCTCTAGCTGCTTCATATACATCCCCACACATCCCCGAGTTCTATTTATATATATATATATATATATATATATATATGTGTGTGTGTGTGTGTGTGTGTGTGTGTGTGTGTGTGTGTGTGTGTGTTTTTTTGGTGTTGTACTTTAATTCACCCAAATTGAGCTCTTACTCATTGTACACTACCACACAGCTCAATAATGACAATAATAATGACAACAGGTTGTACCAAATCCATGCCATTACCACAGCCAATCAAAAGTACTTTTGGACTGGTGTTGTCCAATTGCTTGGACAGCATGTCTCTGCGGGTCCCTCCACGGGAGCACGAAGAACAGAACAGCGCTGCGTCCGGCTAAATCTCATCGCCAAGTCCCTTTCCGTTAGTCGTCACGCCACTGCAGCAGCTGCTGCTAAATGACGGTGAGGCGGTAGCTGGGGTCGGCTGTGGAGTTGCCGTCCAGCTTGACGGTGGTCTTGGAGGTGCTAGTGTGGGTGCTGTGTGGCTGGTTCCGGCAGCACAGGTGCTCGCGGTAGTTCTGGGCGAAGATCAGGAGCATGAGCGGGTTGATGCAGCTGTGGGAGTAGCTGAGGCAGATGCTTATGTTGTAGACGTAGACGAAGACGTTGGTGGGTGACTGGACGCTCAGGTTGATCACCTGGATCACGTGGTACGGGGACCAGCACACCAGGAAGAGGGTGATGAGTATCACCACCGTTTTGGTGGCCCGTTTGGCCCAGAGGGATTGCTTGCGTTTGACTCGCCGCAGGGAGCGGAAGACGTGGTAGAGGGTGAGTGGGTAGAAGGTGCTGATGATGATGAGAGGCACAATGAAGCCCAGCGTGGACTGGTACAGCGTGTACCAGTACATGTCCTGAGGGCCGTCCAGGTCCAGCATGCAAATTTCAGTGTGCTTCTTGCGGATGACTTTGGTGTACATCATCACGGGCACCGTGAGCAAAAAGCTGCCCACCCACACCAAGACGTTGATCAGGATGGTCCAGTGGATGGTCCGTTTCTCGGACGTTGGGTGGACTATGGCAATGTACCTAAAACCAAAGAACAACATTAGGAACATTGCAAGATGATTGCATCAGTGGCTTTTTTCTGCAGCTTCTTGAAGAATTACACAAATTGCGCATGTTAATATTGTGTAAATAAAAATATTGTGTTGGAAAAGTCAGATCTTTTACACAGTCATGTGTAGTTTTAAATTGTGCACAATATTTACTTGATGATGTCCAACGTGATAATATATACGGCAATATTAATCTTTTATGGATTAAATTTAAGTCACAAAATCCAAAACACTATAGAAAATCTTTGCGTCAATTAAGTACGTACAAGACTACGTTTCAATTTGAAACCTCTTCTTAACTCATATGCAAGTGACAAAACGAATAATAATAAAGCGATGGTCTTTGGCGGCATTAATGCATTTCTCTGTATTAATTCAAGCTAATTATTTTGGTGCCAAAGTTGACGGCTAGCTAATTATTAGGCTAGCTATCAAACAGCTAACAATGTGGACATGGCACAGGCACAGAAATGGCCTGAAGTTTTTAAAGTATTATTAACTTCTATTGTGATGTTTTCTGTGGTCATCGTGGCACGTAGTTTGGGTGGGTTACCAATCTGTACGAAACATGTATTGCCATCCTGAGGCCGACGTTTTTCTTCGCCTTTTATTGTTGACTGTCTTATTTTGCTATTTTTATAGTCCAGAAAAATTGACTAAAACGGATCCTGAACCTGGGTGTCTGGCTGTTGGACAAACAACCAAAATTCTCTCAGGTTTATCAGTCCAAGATGCATCATTGTAAAAAAAATGTGGTAGTGTTGCATTTTGAAAGCTGTTTTGTCCTTGATCAAATGTTGGAACTTTTTCTGAAAGTTTTTCAAGGTATTAAACGTGTTGATATCATATATTATCATATATCATAAATTTGACCAACATGTGCAGGTTTTAGGTACTTTGGCAATATGCATAACCAGGGATAGAACATAATGTGTTAATATTTTACATGTTAACACTGCTTTGTGTAGCTTTTCTTGTGCTAAGAAATGTACCCAAGCTCACCCATTAATGTGATTAATGTGTAAGAAATTTTAACAGTTTTAACACATCCTTTCTGAGGGAGTACGGCAAGGTCTGAACAAGTCGACTTTTTACTCTTCTCCAAAATTCATATAAATCCTTACAAAATAATTACGTTTGTTGACATTTATCAAACCAGAAAAGCGCACCTCCGTTGCTGCTGGTGTTTTGTCACAACGTGTAAAATCCTGGTGGAACTGCAATTTCTGGTTTTGTGTGTGATTCCTATGCCTTCACTGAGGGCGTGCAGAACTTTTGTGTCTTCTTGAGTATTCATACTGATGAATGTATAAGTGATTTTAGCTTGAGATCAAACGATTCAGTTTGTGGTTAAGGAAGCGGCCCCGTAAGCAGAAGGTTGCCGGTTCGAATCCCGATCCGCCAAGGTGCCACTGAGGTGCCACTGAGCAAAGCACCGTCCCCACACACTGCTCCCCGGGCGCCTGTCATGGCTGCCCACTGCTCACCCAGGGTGACGGTTAAAAGCGGAGGACACATTTCGTCATGTGCACCGTATGTTGTGCTGCAGGGTTTCACAATGACAATCACTTCACTTTCACTAAGCTTGCACTTGCTCATTTGCTCACACAAATGAATGTAAAACCCGACATAAGTACATGCTTAGTGCACGGCGATATTTTCCGAGTGGGCTGTAAAGTTTATGCCAGCTATCGGCCCCACCCTGTGCTTGTTAATGTTTTATTATGGCATGCTACATCTGGGCCCTTGAAAGAAAGAACTCAAACGCAGAACCAATACACATGATGAGACCTATACGTAAGCTTTTTATAAATCTGTAATGACCTTTTAAGGCCCTTTTTGGAGTCTGTAAATAATAGACCCCAAATTCATATTTATTTTCATTTTGAGGCTCTTTTAGAACCAATATAATATAAATCTTAATATTATATTGTCGCACGCAGTGTTTGTTTTTGGGGTGTGAATAATGCAGCGTTTAATTTTTCAAGAATCCTCAAGCTAAATTAAAACAACAGTGGATTTAATCGTGCCTCCAACACGCATATGCTCTTAAAGCTAAGGCCGATGTCCTCACCACAACCTGCGGCCGCGGGCCGGAACAAAAGCCCAGTTCATGAATGAGTGCAGCAAACTGCGTGATGACTTATGACTGCACAAAGGCCACTGTGTGGACGAACCGGTGAACGCGGACAACTTCTGCACATGAAGCGCACGCCGCTCATGGAGCATAACATGACCATCAAGCGTGTGTCTGAGCCTCCTTTCCACAGCTATTCATAACTCCGCCTGGGCTTGACGGTGCTGTCCGTCATCGTCTCGGTGGACAATGTCTTCAACGAAGCAGGCGAGCAAATTCACAGTTCGCATTACTCTTCCGGTAACTGTTAATACTATATTTAATAGAATAGTGCTGGACCTGGTCAATGCGACATTGGCAATGGTGGCAATTAAGGACCCAGTAAATCATGCCGATGATGATGAAAATTGCCAAATTATGACACCTTAGGTGTACAATGGGTGCACACCTTTTTAGAGCTCTGTTTAATGAATAATGAACTCAGTTTATCGGCGCAAAAACATATATATATATATATATATATATAGAAGAAAAAAAAATTAATTCGAGCTACTGGAAATAATCAACGAGCGAATTAAGGCACGTCCACCACGTCTGGTTCCAGTTTTGAGATAAATTAAAATTGTTGTAATATTCCGTACCAGGAGAGAAGGGGGGAGGGGGGGGGGGGCGCCGGGAGTTATTAGTATTTGAACAATTGAAAAAAAAAAAAAGATCGAATTCTCGGTCCCCCTACCTGTCGATGCACAGCACGGTGACGATCCCCACCGTGGTGAACTGGTTGCTGACGTCCACCACCACCACCGCCTTGCACATGAAGCCCCCGAACACCCACTGGCGGTCCCGCACCAGCTGGTGGATGTTGAAGGGCATCACCAGCAGGAAGAGCAGGTCGGCGACGGCCAGGTTGAGCACGTAGACGTCGGAGACCATCTTCTTCTTGCAGGTGGCCACCGCGTAGATGACCAGGCTGTTGGCGACCACCCCCACCGAGCAGAGGATGCCGTAGACGGAGGGGAAGATGTGCATGAAGGACGCCACGTCCATGAAGGACGGCAGGGTCCTGTTGGCGCACGACGCGTTGGTGGCGTTGCAGAGGGCGTCCGAGACGTTCATCTTCGGGGGGGAGAAAGTTGTGCAGGAAGTTGCGGGAACTCTTCTGCGGAGGGCAGCGCCGCGCCGAGATGTTTCCTCAACGAGTCTCCTCCTCAAAGCTCCTTCCCGCGCCTGTCAGATGCAGAGCAGGGACCAAGATGGAGGTGCATTTCTACCACCACTCGTACTTTACTTCACTATTTATGGAAGTATTTTATATTCTGATTCTGTGTTATTGCGAGTATCATTTTCATCATAGGAGCACTTCTGCTGTGAGAGAATGAAATTACATTTTATAATGGTACCACCTTTATGAAGCAGTGGAAAACCCACTTATTCAAACAGTATTTCAGACGAATCTGACACTTACACATGCACACACACACACACACACACACACTGCACAAAACAAATACAAAAAAAAAACATTTCTTCGTCTGGCACTTAACAATTTCCGAGCGTGTTCTTTTCCTGACAAGTTCGGCCTTATCGGGGCTCTTAGTTTTGTAAACTAAAAAATCTATTGAAAGTAAAGTAAAGTAAAGTAAAGTAAAGTAAAGTAAAGAAAATAAGTATTTAGCAAGAATTCTGGTCCCTCACAGACCTGTTACTTTTTCTTTAAGAAGCTCTTCTCTACTTCACTGGTTCCTGTGTTAATGGTACCTGTTTGAACAGGTTATCTGTATAAAGGACACTGTCCACAACAGTCAGACTCCAACCTCCACCATGGCCAAGACCAGAGAGCTGTCTAAGGACACCAGGGACAAGAGTGTACACCGACACAAGACGGGGACGAGCCAATCTACACCAGGCAAGCAGCTTGGTGAGAAGAGATCAACTGTTGGAGAAATTATTCAAAAATGCAGTCACTTACAATCTCCCTTGACCTGGGGCTCCATGCAAGATCTCACCTTGTGGGGTACAAACGAAAGCATCCTGTGCACCCAGTGAAATGTGTCTTCTGCTTTTAACCAATCACAGGTCCCCAGGGAGCAGTGTGTGGGGACGATACCTTGCTCAGTGGCACCTCGGCAGTTCAGGATTCGAACCGGCAACCCTCCGATTACGGGTCTGTTTCCTTCCTGTTTCCACTGCGGCTCCATTTATAAATGATCTTGTGAACGGTGAGGACAAACAGGGTCAACTTGCACAATCAGTGGCGGCCAAATGTTCTGCTCCACTGTGTGTGTATACAGTATATAATATAATTTTAAACGCTGCATGTTGAGGCCTGATAAATTAATCTGTAGATATAGGTACTATTTATCAAGATTATTGATATCCCGGTGTGCTAACATAACTTTTTTTTTTATTAATTAAGTGTAAATATTGCTTTAGGCTCCATTTTTATTTAATTTATTTTTTAATTAATAAATCAATGACTAATGCATATGATAAGGTTACATTACTTATCATGTTATCACCTACTACATGAACCGATTGTTTAAAAAAAAAACAATTAGGACATTTAATAAAATGAAATAATGGTATACACGTGTTATTTTGCAGTAATTACTTCTACCCACTCGCACTCCGGCCGGTTGCTAGGCGTCTTGCCTCGGGAGTTCACCGACCAGGGCCCTGCCACGTCAGCTGAGGTGTGAGTGCCGGATTAGCGCACTCTCCAGAGGTGGACGCCCTTCACGCGCCCACGCTGCGCCCCAACAGAACCCCTTTCACAGAACGTGTATTAACCTGGATAATGGTCCACCGACCATTAGCAGCATGGCGAAAGATGGCCGAGTTGCACCGATAATGGACGTTACACGATTTGGTGCAACTTTCCATGGTCTGCTGACGCTCGGGCATCATGGGGCTGATTTGATTTCTACGACTCGGGCCGGAGTTACCATGCCTGCTCACAAACATTGTGTGCCGTATTTCTCTTGGTGGGGCTGGACTCTGGTGGCTTATTTCTGGAGTTATAATTTGCCTCTTATCATGCCTCAGAAGATGCAGCCTTAATTTCATTTGAAGGATAAATTTTATTATCCGTTTTTTTATTATTTTTTTTAGAGATTCACTGGCACAGTTTTGGCTGTCGCAACGTCTCCCACTTTGGGAAATGTTTCAAGCGCAATTTCCCTCTAAGCGAAATCACTTTCCATATAGATCTGTACATGTTACATGTTGTTCGCCTCTCGGGACAAATTGAAAGCGACAAACAGGCGGAACAGAAGACGCTGCTGTCTGACTTGCGCTGGGATCACATGCTCAGGCCATCACATGATGCCGCGCCCCACTGCGACTTTAATTAGCTGAACATGCCAAAAACCTCCTCGGACGCTTGAAGATGAGTATCTTTGTACTTTCCAGGGGATGACATTTTATCGTAGGTCAGTGCTCTCATAATTAACGTTAATCTCCTGACTCCTGAGTGAGTTCGAGACTGTCCTGTCCTGTCTATAAAGGCCCGGTTCCGTGTCTATAAAGGCCCGGTTCCTAAATGAGGGAACGTGGGCCCTTATCTGCGTTGAAGATGAGCTGCTCCGGCATCTCTGTTGCATGGGGACATTTCAGGCTCACGCGGGACGCCCCACCGGACGCGCCTGTTCCGCACCTTGGCTGTCTGCACGAACATACGAAATGTGTGAATTCTGGTTATAAGCTCCCCTCTCTCTCCCTCTCTCTCTCTCTCTCTCTCTGTATCCCGCTCCATCGGCTAAAGGTAATTTTCCCAGGAAACACATTTTGGACTTCATCAGGGCTGTAACAATGCACTCAAATTGCGATTGGACACGATTCCCGGTTTTTACGCTTCGCTGCGCGATTTTCTAACAATTTTTTTTTTTACAGAATGAGCTGCAGGCAAATTTTGATTGAAAGCGTTGCTTTTATCCAAACCGGAATCCGAAATTGCCTTTTACGATGAAAATGTTGCCGACGTCTTTCGGCTGCTCCCATTAAGGGCGGGTCGACCGGTCTGGCAGTCTGCACTGTGGATTTGGCAAAGGCTTTGTGCCGGATGGCCTTCCTGATGTTACCCTCCCCATTTACGTGGAGGACCGTCACCAAAAAATGCACTGTCACGTGCATCCCCAGTGGCTGGGTCATTGCAGAAATAATGGACAAAAGTCAAATATATATCTCTTCAAGTTTACTGAGCTTTCGTGTAACTTCTGAGCTGCCGTCTTTGGCAGATTGTGCCAATCTCAAATTGATCTCAACCAATTTTAGTGCATTTATACTCATTTATAATGATTTTAAGTTGATTCACTGCTCCAGTCTCCACTGATGAGCGGCTTAACGTGCACCGCTGTGAGAGGACGGGAAATCCACGGCCCATGATGCAGGGATGTCGAACCTCACCAAATTGCACGAAATGGTGCGTTTCTGTGGGACTCTGATTGTTGCCCTGTGAGGTTAAAAGGATCCCTCCTTCGCACAACACGAGGTTCCTGTTCACCATGTTTTATTCATGTTAAACAGAGACGTCTCGGAGAACACAGTCATTTGGTGCGGCAGACGTGCTCTTGTTTACTTAAGAGAACAAAAGAGAAGGGAGACGTGCTGTCAAGTCTGTTTGAGGAGAGACATCAGGGAACGTGCTAAAGGTTACCGACTGGCCTATGCTGCAGCCGTTCAGATTGTCTTCATTGGTCTGTGGCTGGAGCGACTCTCTCTTCTTTAGACAGTCGTTAACGGCCTGGCTTTTTACATGCAGTAATAGACGACGCTCATAACTGCTTCTGACACCTGGAAGATGAAATTTGAACACTCTTTGCGATCAAATTTAAAAAGGGGAGGGACCTGTAGGCATGATTGACAGCGCTCACACACACTGCTTACTCATTCTGGACGATTTAAACCCCCCTCTGGTCAATACATTTCTCTGTTCTCTGTGTTACATAGCATTGTGAAAATATTCCTCTCAGTCTTATTTAGACCAGACTTACTGATGGATGCCATGGTTGTGTCATACTTTTTTTTTCTTGAAATTTTAATACACATGTGAATATTTTCAGCATTAATGAGAAGGCAATCACAAAAAAATCTAATAAATAGATCTTTGTGTGTGTGTGTGTGTGTGTGTATCTATATATTTAATACATAAATATACAAATAATAAAGAGAACACTGATCAATTGAGAGATCTGTATTTTGGAGTCAGTCCGAATCCTTGAGACCATCATTTCACAATAGAGAAATAGTTCAATAAAAGCAGTAGCATCTTCAGGAAAGCCCAGTGGAGGAAAGCCCAGTTTCCTCTACCTGCTTAAGAAAAACAACCCCAACCTGCCACAGATTCGGCTTTATACTGACACCACAGTACCTGTCCCCGCACTCTCTCTGGCTGTCTCCGCGGGAGAAGGCGAAGGTGCAGCACGTCGTCCGCATGGACATGATTGTGAGATCACTGCCTCCTCACACTGGACCTCTGCAACAGGAGATGTGGGAAGAAAGCGAGCAGGATCGTAATTGATCCCTCACATGCTGCCAAACTCCATCTTCCACCCGCTGCCTTCAGGGATGAGATGCCGGACAATCAAAAATATTTCTTCCCCCCACTGACAGACATCCCTTCAGTTCGCATTGTAAAAAGACCGTGGGGAGAGAACAGAGTCTAGAAAACTCTTTCTCTACACACAAAAGCACTGTATTCAAGCCACTCCAATTTGATGTTACCTGGCAGAAAGAGGCATGGCACAATAGAGGTTAAAAAATGAACAGTTTCTAATTTATTAACACCGGTAAATTATTATTGCAGTTACATGTGAATTGTATGTAAAAAGGTACCAATGTTGCAGAGAAAACTAAAGTGGAAAGGAAGAGTAAGGAGAGAGAGAGAGAGAGAGAGAAAGGCTAGGAGAAAAATGGGAGAAGAGAAAAGACTCGGAAGGTGGAAGGCTTCCAATGGAAAACCCCTGAGCAAGAAAGCCCAGTCCCTTTCCCACATGTGAACAGATCTTTTATACACCTGGCCTACAGGAAGTTGTCACAGACCAATCAGAACCTGTTGTTTCTGACGTCACGCCTCCGGTACCTCCCGTCTGGGGAAGACAAAAAGAGTGGGCGGTCCCGACGGCCGACACCTCACACGTTTGGCTCGGGGGAGGACCGGCAAATGTTGCACTGCCGTCCGACAAAAGACGTGTAAAACGGAGGTGTTGAATCTTCAACAAACAAAGGCACAGGAATGTCACATCTTTTCGTACAGACAGCCGCTATGCAAAACAAAAGCGTAGAAAGGCCATGGTCCTGCGACGCCCCATCTTACAGCATGATCTGAAAAGAACTCAGCAGAACAGCAGCTGCACTGTCAACTGTCACCATGCAAATGTTTTGTATAATGCACTATTTGTAGATGCATGTACACTGCATATAATATGTGCATAAATACTCACAACATTGTGTAATCGAGGTGTTATTTATCATCAACGTCTGGCCTTTCATTGCAGCCACTAAGACGAATTCCTTAAGAAGCGCAAAACTGACACGGCCACGGATTATGAATCTGATTCAGAAGAATGAAAAAATGATAATAAAAGAATAAGCAGAAGGAAAGGACAACATCTGATCAACAATGGGGACATATCTTTTGAAGGTTTGACACTATTCATGGACCATGACCCGCAAAGGTTGTGTGGTTAAATGAGATGAATCGCCGGTGGAAACAGGAGCGTATGTGCATTCGAAGGACAGCCTTGACACATTCGGTCTTCGTATGCAGCTTTAAAAACAGAGACAGATCCTCACCCACTCCCGGGAATCGGAACAATTTGTGTAATGAATAAAAAAGTAATTTGTTCAGATGTCAAGTGTATTAAATGAAGCAAAACACGTGATGATCCTCAGTCTGGGAGAGAATCGCATATAAACCATATGCTGTAAAACAAATGGCCTAATTGCATGGCAGGACATTTAACGTAATTCGATTTGTCAAATACAGTGCATCCCTCTTTGTAGTTATTGCAGGAGCCTGGCTAAGTTCAGACGGACAGATTGGACATCATGGTGTTCATCAAAAAGTCATGGAATAATGGGCTTTGACGCAAGCACTGGGAAGGTCTTACAAGGAGGAAAAAACAATGCCGAGGCAAAGTCTTTATGTTCCGTTCGGGAGGTTACAGCTTAAAAGCATGGCGAGCCGGTTCTCTGCCAATTAAATCAAGTTATTTGAATAAATCATTATGCGTAGTGGGCAATTATGCAGAGGTACTCTCCTTTAATGTGCTTACAAAAGGCACCGTGCCTCGTCTGCTAATACGTTTCCTTCTTATCACGTAAGAGTCCCTTTTGATTATAAACAGTTCATAGAGTGAATAAAATCATTGGTGAGAATAAAATAACATAAAAGGCATTCATTATCTTAATCACCTTTTTTCAGATAATTTTTTTATCTTTTTTATTTTGAACAGAACCAGAACTTTACCCAGAGCTGGTGTTGTTGTGGTGGTGGTGGTGGTGACGATGAGTGTGGGGCATGCGTGGTGTGTTCGGAGAACCGCATGTAATCAGGAGAGCTTCTTTGTTTGCCGTGCTCCCCATTAAAAGCCGTAGTGCCGCCGTGTCGTGTGAAATGGAGCGGACTCTGGGGCTCTGGCCATGTCTCATTCCACTGAATCTGCATGTCCTCAAACAGTCATGTGACCCTAATCACAAGATCTTCTTCATTTGTTTTTGAGTCCTTAGGACAAGTAATGCTCCCCTTCCTTCAGCATTTTGTTCAGAAAGGAATGGTGTTGGAGGGTAAAATTGCAGCCCGAATGAATGTGGTGTTAAGAGCAGTTTACGCTATTTGGAATACTTACACCCTTGTATAAAGTAGAAATGCATGCTCTTCGTATTATGGTGCAGGTGTAAATGTGTGTTTTTTATACTTGTCACACCCAGTACTACATGTTGGTATATTTCATTTATCTCAGAAGGAAGCAGGGCCGGCGCTACACCCGGGCAAGAGGGGACATCGAAATTTACCCACAAACTGAATATGGACGGGATTTTCTACAGTAGTTGGAAAAGGCACAAACTAGACGACAGACTATTCGTCCATTCGCAGTTAGTAAGCAGGTGAGCCGGCGTGAAGTGTCTCAGGTGGACTTTACACGTGTGCGATAATTCCTCAAGACCGGCAGAATCGTTCAGTGTACATGACTGACCAGGCCATGACCCACAATCGGCTGGTCACTGCGCATGTGAGCACATGGAATGCAGAACATGGAATCGCGACTTTTTTAACGTGGTCTCGCCTACTTATCATGACCGGAGCAACAGGGACGAAAAGCGCATTCATAGTGGTAAATCACATCGTCCCGGCCGCCACCTCTTTATGCAGCGCGTTCAGCATCAGTACTGATGTGGGTTCTTCTCCTTCCTCTGCTTCCAATGTGTTCACATTGCTTGTGTAGTGTGAGCAGTCAAGTCGCATTTTTTCTCATGCGATTTATTTTTAAAGTTTGAGCTGGCTGTTCGGCCCACGACAGGAAACGTCCGGAAAAATTAATGAGCGGGAGGCTTAGAGGAAGCAGCAAATCTCTGTCTACAAAATCTTAGCGACTGGTGAGATAACCAACAACTAAAAATACATCCATATTTGCACAGTCAGTGGGGGACCAGTCCATTGTTCTTCTCACAGCTTCAGTCTCGTCGAGAAGTCTTTCCTCCTCGATCCCACAAGCACCACAGTCAGCCTGTCTGTCGCATTGAGCCGACTGTAGGACCCAGACCCACGTTCCACCCCAGCAGCTCCCAAACGAAAAGTTAACGCCGTGAGATGCTTCCATTTTTCAACTACGCCAACCTTTTTTTAGGGTTTGTGTGCCTCAGTTGGACTGGTCTTAGGGTAGAGGTCTGGCAAAGTGCAATCCAGTCACATGACCAAAATCCACAGCACCCCACCCCTTTACCGCCTCCATTGCCACCGTGTGCCCCCTCACATTTCTGTCTGCCCCCTCATATAAAGACATATTGTAACGGTGATGAGAAATAATTCCTGTGGGTAGTAGCCTATTGGGTAACACACTCGCCTATGAACCAGAAGACCCAGGTTCAAATCCCACTTACTACAATTGTGTCCCTGAGCAAGACACTTAACCCTAAGCGTCTCCAGGGGGAGACTGTCCCTGTAACTACTGATTGTAAGTCGCTCTGGATAAGGGCGTCTGGTAAATGCTGTAAATGTTCCTGTGGCTTTTCCAGAACCTTCATTCTGCCTCTTCTTTTCCTTTTATTATTTAATGGGTGGCCAATATTACTTGCACCCGGGTGCACACATGACTGCCTAATTTGAAATGTCCTCTAGACACTCTGTGTTTATGCCCACATTTGCCATATAACAGCCAATAGAGTCTCAGACCTTCATCACATTACTGGTGCCCTGAGTGCCAAAGTAATAGCCTAAGTGCAAAATTAAAAACCAACCAGGAGGGGGGGGGGTCTTCTGCAGTCAAACAGCCCGTCGGTGGTCTGACTCACAACCCCCACTTTTAAAACCACACTTTAATGGTTCCATCCGCTCCCGTTGCTGCGGGCCGATGCTAATCACATTTACACCTTGCTGTGGAGTATCCCGAATGCTGCTGGTACACCTGCTGGGCTCACGGGTTCTGAGAGCAGGCCCTGAAGAGAGGAGGCCACTCCTGCTGCCTTCAGTCCATTAAGGGCTGCAGCAACATCAACAGAACGTGTATCTAAAAGAAAACCGTCTAATTGCACAGGCCTCGTTCACTACTGTAAGGTCAGAGCCGTCCTCAGGATTTACATGAACAAGAAAGAACTGCTCAGTTGCAATCTCTAGCTTGAAGAATGAACACCAATGACCTTTCATGTTGGTGTGTGATCATTTCTGTTGCCCAGAATTTTATATTCTATCATTAAAAGGGGATGATTGATGGCTCTCCTCATTCTGGATGAAGTAAATCCATTTTTACATTCCATTTTACATTTACAGCATTTACCAGATGCCCTTATCCAGAGCAACTTACAATCAGTCCCCCTGGAGACACTCAGGGTTAAGTGTCTTGCACAATGGAAGTAAGTGGGGTTTGAACCTGTGACGTCATGGCGTTCTGGTTCATGCGTGTTACCCGCTAGGCCACTTCCACCTACTGTCAATACACCACGTGTGCAAACATCATTGAAGTCTGTGTTTCTTTATCTGCTTCTTTACAGAAATCGTGAGAAAGGATTTGACCTTTAACTCGTAGTGCTGTGCTTTGTATCAGTTTAAAAAACAGTGCTCATGTCGTTTTTTGCATGTAAGCATGGTTTGATCTCAATTCAAACTTCAAACTTGTAGACATTTTTTTAATGAAAGAATGAAAAACAAATGTCTTTTTCTTCTTTTATTAGATAGTGGTTGTATTGATGGACACTTTCATATATTTTATCTTTAGGGTTTTAATCACGAACCATAATATTTTACTATTTTATAACACGATCAGGGCAGAAGCAAGTAAGGAAGTGGACTCGGAAGGTTGAGGGTTCGAATCCCAAACCGTGCCACTGAGGTCCCCTTGATTAAAGTACCGTCCCCACACACAGCTCCCCGGGTGCCTGTCATGGCTGTCCACTGCTCACCAAGGGTGATGGTTAAAAAGCAGAGGACACATTTGGTTGTGTCACCCATGTGCTGTTGTGCAGTGTATCACAATGACAAAAACAATCACTTTTTATTAAATTAAAGCATTCACCAGAATGCTGCTAACTGTAAAAAGTAAATTGCTTGAAAATGTTTTTTTTTTTAAGTTTTATAATGTTTTGTATGGATTAAAGCTTTCTGCTCGGAGAAAGTTTATGACTTCTCCACGTTTATTTCCAGATAATTTTTCCGTCAGGCTGCTATGACCTTCAAGGGCAGGGGGTTCTGTGGGGTCAGAGAGGCGTGTATATATATGATGCATTTATCATTGTAACGTTCATGGACAAAGCACAAGGGCACTTACCGTGGCTTTCAAAATACTCACTAAAGAGAATTTTCTTTATGGCTTTTAGCCTTCTATTTAATTCATTTCGAATTCAATAGTCTTCAGAGGCACTGCAGGAAATAGAGTGAAATTGAATCTTTTGTTGTGTTTTCACATGTAACTGTGTGATCACTGTGACCCTGTCACTGCTTCTGTTATGACGCATAGCGCCACAGGGACATGAAAAGTGTCTTTTTTAATTTTAAACGTGTAAAATGATTACAGCTCAGCTCAATTGTTAATGAGATGTTAGTTAAGTGTGATAAATGGCTGATATGTTACAGACGTCATGAGATGATGAAGACAGGGTGGCTTCTGCAACACACATGTCCTGCAATGTCCCCATCCACTGGGAAAGTGTCACCACCTAGTGGCCAAACCGTCTCCTGTTCCATTCAATGAACGTGTCCCCACCTCACATTGGGACTCGGCGACATCGCGCTAAATGGCAATTAGCCCATATTTGAGCAGCTCCTGGTTACAGACTTCATAAGGAGGCAATGCTTTGCAGGACTTTGGCGCCTATTTGCCTTCTTCATGCCGCTCTGCACTTGTCATTCCGATCCAGATGTGACAGCTGTATCTGCCGTGTGACAGGCCATGTGTAATTACCTCCGCGTATTTACATCCGCACTTCAGATTGCTCGCTTGTCCCGTTTGTCCTGTCTTCACCCTTACCTCGTGTCACGGGCCCGTGTTCCTGGAAGGTCTTGTTAAAGAGACAGTTCCTAATACGGTTCGGCTACCTCATACGGGCGAAGGAAAATGGGAAGCTCCCGACGACGAGCGACCGAGTGATTCTTGAGAGAAGACGAGATAACCTCGGGGACAATCTCCCAGCGCCACCGCGTGCCACTAATTTCTGTGAAAAGTCAGAATAATGAATCTGATAATGGCTTCCTGGTACCCTGTGGAGCCTGCAGCCTCACATTTAGTGGCATGCTGGGCAAAGGTAGGCTTTCTCGTTAACGTCCTCTGCGGCATTCGCTGAGGCTTCAAACGCTAGACTGAGTTGCCGGAGAGACGGAGAGAGAGAGAGAGAGAGGAGACCTTAAGCAACGTATTTACAGGCCGGGACTCACACGCAAGGAATTAAGAGAAAGGGGCTTTGCCCCTGAACGGGGCCTGTAGCTGTATATCCTTCAAGGAGGAGGGGTGGGGGGGGGGGGGGGGGGGGGGGGGGCGCATATTGATGGCCGTGGGTGCTCATATCATCATAGATCGCCTCCCCCGTTTATGGGCAGCGGCATCCAGATTGACTGCTGGTCTCGCGGTGCCGGTAAAAATAGCAGCACTCTCTCTGCAGAGCTGATTTAATTTCCCTGCTTGTGTCTCCACAAAGAGCTCGTGATGAGGGGTAGCGTATGGCAACGCGGCGAAAACGGGAGGAACCATTTGAGAAAAGAGGGACACGTGATGGATTAGACGGGGTGCGAGGCCAAATTTGTATTTTTTCCGTCCCTGGAGCAGGGAAGTCAGGGACGATCCTTATCAGGTTAAGCAGGGAACAAGTGGCCCGGAGGTGCTCGTCTCGGCCGGAGTTCTGGTGGACCCTCGGAGCTTCTGCCTCCTGCAAGCTGCTGTTGGTGAGCACAACAGCAGTAGGTATTGGCGCCGCAGCGCGCCAGGGCTCTGAGGGGAGGGCGGATTAATAATGAATTTTTTTTTTTTTTTTTCGTTCATGGAACACTATCGCTCTGATGGTCCGTTCTGTTGTACTCGCGCTCCGGAGGACTACTGCAGCAGAGCTGTACTGCGGTGTTCTCTCTCTCACACACACACACACACACACACACGAACATTTAATCAATTTATCAACGCTCAACCTCAACCTTTTTTCTAAAGTTTATACTACGGCGGGCAAAAATTCATTCACGGCTCTGGAACACACAGGGATTCAGTGCATGAAACAAGGAACATGGAGGGGAAACAAAACCGGGCGGCAAAGACAAGGTGACTAGAAACTCACAGGAACGTTTAGAACGTGTTAAATTATGCACCCGAAAGACACAGGAAGCCAGGTAACATTCGGATCATGACAAAGGCGGTCAAGTAAATGAAAACCAAGCGTTGTTTCGCACTCATGCCAACGTAGCCGCTTAACCCGCAATAAAACCACCTGCACGGCCAACGCAGGAAAAATGTTTTTAAAGTTCAACTCACAGCTGAGTTCAGGTGGAGCACGAACGTCCCCCCATTCGGTTTTATTACTTATTTATACGCCTCCTGCACAGTTTCCCGCACTTGTTTCTCGAACAATTTGACGTATTATAGCCAGCTTTAGCACTTCGTTAAAATGCTCGATTCAATCGACGGCCCGAGCGTTAACGTGACACGAGCTCAAAGCTTCAGCTTATACCTTCAAAGGCTCTTTTAACACGAGTATCTAATGTGGCAACTTTCACCGCCTCGTTAACCGGTAAACGTATGCTGGTTTTACAGCGAACGCGGTTATATTGCTGGTTGAAAAAAAAAAAAAAAAAAAGACGCGGTGGAGAACTTTAGAGGCAGAAGTGCACGAGAAGCATTAACCTTGGATGGCTGACCCACTTCTGCTGCGAGAAACGCGGGCCCTTTGATGTAGCCGAGGCGGAGCGAGGCAGGGGGAGGCTGTCAAAAAATCCCGGTGTTCGGTGTCACCGTACCGCCCTGAGTGCGCCGGAATGGCAGCTCCTGCAGAACGGCGGGCCTGCATTCTTTCATTCATTTATCCCCCCCCCCCTCTTCAGGACCGCCTTCTCAGCAAATGTCACTTAGCACAAACTCGCTGTCCCACCATCTCCGGGCCAGCCGACTTCCCTGCCCGGGACTGTGGCGATCTGACAGGAAGAGAAATGTCCAAGGCGCGCCGCGCCGTGCACGACATGCGGGCGGAAACACCGCTTCCAGGGCCTGTGTTGTGCTGGTTGGCGGTGCTCACATCGTAAACCCATTATAGAGCCATCACAGGCCTGACGCCAGCTGCTGCATGTCACGAAGACCCCAAAATCACCTCTTCTGACTGGCACTCGGTAATTGCGCTCAAGGTGGCTCATAAATCTGTGACAGTGAGCTCATATTGCGGTTCGATTGCGCGCCGTGTCCCGCTTTCATCCACGGGCCTTAATCAAATTAGCTTCCCGTTTCAAAGTGTGCTTGGTCACGTGGGACGCCGACCTAAACATCTGCTTGCATGAATTTTTCATCCGAACGGAGGCCCCTTGTGCACGTCACCGCACGGCACATTTACAAAAAAAAACAGGCCTGGCAGTCACCGTAGGGACTGGCTTACAAGCTCAGGCCTGAAGGGCACACTTCGTCCTCAAGGCCCCTCAGTCGCCTTTCTTTGCCTCGCCTCGCCCTCCGCTCTCCATTAAAATCGGTTTCAGCCGCGGTTGACGGTTCGAGATGGTTCGAGTGCCTCGGGTGTTGCATGCGTTACAATAAAAAAACGGCGCTCGTGCTTTTCTCTCTGCATCCACCTGCTGCCGCCGCCGCCGCCGCCGACTTCCTCGCTTTGCTCTTCATGCCACAACGACGACGACAACAAAAAATGAAATAAGATCTGTTTTAATAAAATACGCGGCGGGGAAAAGTAGCACTGTGTCGAACGAGAAGTGACAGGCTCGAATTACGGCTTGCTGGAAGCAGCGCCCGACGTTCACTTGCAATAATTCCGCATTTTTAAAAAAAACGAGATTACGCTTGCGAGCGAATTCCGACGGGAATTTAATGAAAGTATAGCATTTGGGCTTCGCTGCTTTATTGCATAGATTGTTCTCGGTGCAAATGTTGCTGCGATGGGCCCAATCAGATGCCCGCCGCCACGGTTACGCTAAAAGAAAACAAAAACCAAAAAAAAAAAAAAGCAATATCTCAGCAAACAAGTGCTGACACAATCTGTTAAGTAGCATTTCACCTCCATCTTCCAAGCTGTCATCCGACCGAGACTGATTCCCAGGATCCATTCGACACGCTATGCTATTTTTTGATTTGGTTATTTTTGAAATTAAATACTTTATTAAGCAGATCATTTTCCAGTCTAATTTTTCCAGAGAGTTCTGCAATGGAAAAAAAAAATGCACAATTTGCATAATTACATTACCGTTACATCACTTCCAAGCAAGTGTGTTTTGGTTCAGTGGGGTCTAATAAAATCTAATAAAAAAGATTTGAACTAATTGCATTTTGCTCATTGAGAATGAAAGTCAAATATCATCACCACTGTCTGGCAGGACACCAGAACGTCTTCTGAAATGTAGACATGTACTAACTTTTCTAATCACAAGCCATTAGAGTTCGGCCGGGGCGTAAACGTGTATCTAGAGCAACTTGCATGTACGGTCGATCCACAAGTCATATCAAATTTATAAGATGCACACAAACTTTCAGTGCTGCCTCCCGGCTTTGCTGCTTCTTTGATGCTAACAGCATTTTCTTTGGGGGCCAAGATTGCACAGATAGCTTGTTACAATAAATCAGAACTTATCACAGCAACTGTTGAGAATCCGTTGGTTCAGCTTGCGCTGCAGTCAGGCTTTATGGCGTGAAAAGCATGGAGAGGAGAGCGAGGAAGGCCAGACAGTGCAGCTGACCAAAACAGGGGGTCGTGACCTCGGAGTCGGTCAACATGAGAGACATCGGAGCATCAGACGGGTCGTGAACAGCACATTGCAACTGAAGACAAAGGCTTCTTTCTGTGCCTCGAACCCTTTCAAACAAGTTGCGTGTTTACTACCAATAAAAGTGTGAAATATTTGATTATCTCAGAATTTGAAATGTTTGTTTTCCATTTACATTTTAATTTATGGCATTATCCAGAGCAATTTACAATCAATGGTGACAGGGACAGTCCCCCTGGAGACACAGGGTTAAGTGTCCTGCTCAGGGACACAATGGTAGTAAGTGGGATTTGAACCTGTGACTTTGTGGTCTTTTGATTCATAGTGAAGTGTCTTACCCGCTAGGTTACAACCTCACAGGAATAATCTTGTTGCATTTATATTTACAGACGCCCTTTTCCAGAGCAACTTACAATCAGTAGTTACAGGGACAGTCCCCCCCCCTGGAGCAACTTAAGCGTCTTGCTCAGAGACACGATGGTAGTAGGTGGGATTTGAACCTGGGTCTTCTGGTTCATATACGAGTGTGTTACCCACTAGGTTACCACCACCCTGTAGACGGAATCCAGGACCAGCGCCTACAACCTCACAGGAATAATCTTGTTGAACTTGCTCATGCCAAAACTACAAGACAGACAGCGATCAACATGTCCTATGCCACTATGCCCGATGCCACTAAAATAAGCAGTAATGAATCACAACTTGATCCAGCCCCGGCACTAAATGTCAGATATTCTTTCCGTCCAGAAGTCACACATCCCAATATACTTATTTAATGATATTTAATGACTTCATATTATTTTCCTCCACACAACAAAAGAAATGTGATTATTTTGCACAAACATAAATAATGTTTTTATGTGATGGCCCACCCGGGAATGGTCAGGTCGAAATGATAAGCTTCATCTCGGCCAATGAATCACTGGGAGACTCACGATTACGTCTCAGGTCACGCCAGGGACGCGTTCTGATGGCCTGCGTTTCATCAAGCACGGTTGAAGGCCAGGACAAGGCTGTCCACTTTACTACATCGAAAATATGACCTCAGGAGAATGACTGGGTGGTCATGTGACGGTTCCTGGAAGGATGACCAATCAAAAGTCTGCTTTTCAGACATGCTTGAGTTCCTGCACCAATAAAACACAATTTAATGTTAACATTCATCCTCAGAAACAGAAAGATTTTACAAAAACATAAATAATTCAGTTTAATTTGAAAAAGTATTCAAATCTGATTCATGTTGATGATTATGACTGAGAGAGCATGAAAATCATAAATTCAGTAACTTAGATTATTAGAATATTACCTACAACGTACTTCTGAAAAGCTAAATAAAAACAAAAAAAGGGAGAACTTTTTCCTACGTATTGTAATTATTTTGAGGTGCACCGTTTATGGAAGTGGGCGGAGCCGATCCAAAGCTTCCTAAACACACCACAGTCATGACGCACTGCTTGTTGGGGCCTAATTTCACCAGTGCCCGAAGGCCGTCGAATGTATCCGCTCTGCTCGGCTTACCGGTGGAATTGGTCCAATCCTAAATGCTGTTTTATAAAACGGGCCGGTGCACGGGAAGGAACGCTGCGGGTAACAGGCCCGCCTGGATTTGAGCCCAAAATGTTCCAAACGATCAGCCTGTATGGCGCAATTTTAAATAGGATCCCTGCCTCTGCTGGAATGTACATGTTTCTGTATGAACACAACATCACCGCAACCTGTTACGGCTCGAATGGCAACATGTTCACGAACTGGAGCAAAACAAGGAAATTGGCATCTTTTGGTCTTACCACGTGAACCTTGCTAACAATATGAAGAGTACAGGATGTAAATAGCTGGAGAACCTGTTTAAAGGCCATTAAAAGGGCCTCATTTGAGCAACTTTTACAAAAGTTGGATTTTGCATGGTACTTGTTAGTGCGCTCTGCGAGTCTGGCTGATTTCATCCAGACAGCAGCCCTTGAGGGCACGCTGCAAGCAACACACACCCAAACAAGGCCATGTTCCCCGCTAATCATCCGGCACATTCAACTGGCGAGCCGCTCCAGTGATGCAAATGTGCCGCGCCGATAAGGGCCTGTCTGCAAATGACATCACCGTCACTCCTGCGGGAAGGGGAGGGTGACTCAGCTGGGCGTGGTGGACTTTCCGTCTGGTCTCAGGAAAGAGTGAGAGAGAGAGAAGGAGAGAGCGAGAGAACTCGGCTCAGCCCCAGAAGACTCAAGGCTCGGTGTGAGTTGCCGAGACTGTGGGTGACTTAATTATTAATTTTGCATGGCACACATGTTCAGATCATCGTTATGCAAAGGGAATTATTTATAATGCGCTGTGCTCTCATCCCATGTCGGACGGATGAAAAAAATAAATAAATAAGAAACGAGTTCAAGGATGTCTGAATGCATCTGTTACTGTAACATGCACCAGTCACTCCGCTCGGGTCTTATTTTTCCCGGTGCTATATGAGGTATGGTGCATGGGGCGTGTTCATTCATCTAACATTCACTAGCTGACCAGTGTCACTGCTTGAATCAAGGTGCTAATAATCTGTGTGTTTGTTCTGCCACCGGGCGTTGCCCTCCCCCTTGGGACTATTGTGATGGAAATCCGGGAGCTATAGTTATGTTCATGGAGCATTTTGTTATGCTTATCACAGGCACGAACAGTACATTCAGTCCACCGTTAGCTAGTTTCTAGTGCTGACCTGCTTTATGTGGATATGTTCGGAACTTTAATTCCATTTCTGTATGTAATAACTTACCTTTGGTTCGCAAACTGTGGTACATGCACTCCAGCTCCCTCTAGTGGTACTGGCCTGTCCATTACTATTCGGAGTCCACGGCCATGTCGCCGGCCTCTCCACCAATGAGATGCCAGGGGACTCTGAGATTAAAGCTAATGTTCATAGCTACCGTGTGTTTAAATGCAGCACAGTAATTATTCTTAATATCCTCAGTGTAGTACAGTTAATATCCTCGCTTGCTGCGTGATCGATTTCTTCTTCCTTCATTTTCTACCATTAGGCTGTCCACACAATTGTCCTTCCTGATGCAAGGATTCCTCCCAGTTACCACTCTGGATAAGGGCGTATAAATATAAATATACATGGTCTGGGACTGGCATAATCCCCAGTGGCTGGGATGCAATACTAACTTACCTGGCAGGGTTCACCCAGGGCGAGGCTCAGCCATTGCACTTCGGCTGTGCTGACGCCTGCAAATTCCCCAAATGTGGGAATCTCGACTGCAGAATTTCTGGTAGTGGGGGACAGCGTTCATGATTTTTTTTTTTTCGTTACAAAAGGTTTCTGGACTGGAATCTGGTCCTATAGCCAGAGAAGAACACATCTCTTATACAAACATTTTTAAGGTTTGACTGCTGGGTTTTGGAAATTATGACGTGGCAACAGAAAGGGCTGGTTGGAAGGTTAGTTCTTAGTTCCTCCCCTCCAAGATGCTGATAACTAGCAGGCTGCCACTTCCCGCTTCTATCTTAAACAACACCCTATATCCTGCATACGTGCTGCTTATCGTCTCAATTCACCGGCTTCCAAGCTCCAGAATAGTAAACTCTGATTAAAGGTTGGATGATTAAAGGTATACAAATCAAGTTGTCCAACAATTCATTTTTTAATCAGCGTCTCATCTGGGTTCCTCATCTGGGAAAAAAAAGAAAAAAAAAAGAGAAGCGAGCTTGTGCGCGGCTTTGTAGCGTCCCTGCGACCGCTTTGAATTGACTTTGGCTTCGTGATTGCACGTTTAAAAGAGGCGGCGGGGGGGTTTCTTAATTAACGGTCCACCGTCGCCGTCTAATTGAGGACTTTTTACCACCCCTCCCCTCCACCCGTCGCCGGCAGAGCGAGAACTCATTGTTAGCGCGCTCGCCGTGCCACGCCGGCTGATTTCAGATGATCGTCTGCGTCCTCCCTGTAAAGCAATTTCCTCCCCTGTATGCGACTGGTGTCATGAGCCCGCGGCCCTCGCCAGTCCTTCGTCACACCCCAAAAACGGCCTAAAGTTAAAGTGAAGTGATTGTCACATGTGATACACAGCAGCACAGCACACAGTGCACACAGTGAAATTTGTCCTCTGCATTTAACCCATCACCCTGAGTGAGCAGTGGGCAGCCATGACAGGCGCCCGGGGCTTTGCTCAGTGGCACTTTGGCGGATAGGGATTCGAACCGGCAACCTTCTGATTACGGGGCCACTTCCTTAACCCGCTAGGCCACCACTGCCCCACAGTCGGTGGCTTTTATTGGACTCTACTTCTACTGCCCCCGTAGAAGACGGAACGAGTCGGACCCAGGTGCGCCGGGAGGGTTAACGCATCCATCCTCCGGCGCTGTCACCCGGTTGTGTAAGGCCATTACGCACATTCACTTTTAACGCACGCGGCCCTCCCAACAACCTGTTTACGGCGCCCCCCACTTCATTAAGCGCCGACAAAAGCGCTCGGCTCCTGCGGGCTTGTACATTACATCTCACGCGGGCGTTCAGTCGCTCAACGACGCCGAGCTCCTCGTCCACGGCGGCTCCCGCTACCCCGGCTGTTCGGAGTGTGTAAAGGCAGTAAATCCCGGCCCTTCCTTTTACAGCCGGCGTGCTGAAAAGTATACAGCGGATGACGGCCGCGCCGGTTATTACCCCGTCACCAGGATGAGGGGGCACGTGGGAGAGGGTGACACAAGTCTGTTATTCCGGTGTCAGCTGGCCCACACAGCAGTTCTTTTTCCCTGGAAATGCGGAAACTTAATTGCCACTGCCGGTAGGCCGGTGGGCAGGTAGGTGCCTTTCCTCCGACTCTCTCCCCAGGTCTCTCTCTCTCTCTCTCTGGTGCCGGAATAACACACACACACACACACACACACACACAAACATAAAATGTGATTTGTCCAGCCCAGTTTGTCCCGGAGTCCCTCATCCCGCAGACTCACCTTGTTGCCATATTACCCACGAGGGGCGGCTTACCAAAAATGCATAGGAAACATGAAGCCGAGCACGTCAATCTTGGGGTGTCAGCGACGGTGTTTGCATTTTGTCACGGAGGTGCTGGCTGCTTCTGATTGATAGCAGAATTGCGGAAGCTAAAAGCGACCAGACTTCTTGTTTTTTTTTTTTTTTTTTGAAAGGTTCCCATTACACCTAGATTACACAGCCAACATGTTCCACACCGCTAATGCCACTACTAGAATAAACCATAATTATTATCGCTGTTGTCATTTCTGTGGTTCTTATTAGTAGTAGTCTTTCAGGTTTCATGTCCTCTTGGTTTCAGTGATGATTAGCAGACAGTTGACAGACGATCCTAGAATGAATGGCTCCAAAAAGTCTTCCAATCTACTGCTATAAGTTTCTATTTTTCGATCTGTTTTTCGATGTAAAACGACTCCCTCAAGATCTATGGAAGTGATGGGAAGAGGTCGGTTTCTGTTTCGGCTTTGAGGCAATTTGCAAATTTATGCTTAAGACTCGGGGTGTGGGATTCCATTGCAATCGCAATGCATGGCCTAAAATGACATCGCAATGATAATTATTCTATTTCATGATATTCATGAAAAAGTAGAAACAGTGCAGAGTTTCTCAGACCTTTACTTTACTTTACTTTACTTAGCAGACGCTAAGAGGACCCGGACAGGAGCTTATTGATAACCCATGACAACATATTTCCACATGCTCAAATTTTCTATGTTGATTTCATACTAAGGGTTGAAAAAGAAAGAAAGCTGAAATTTAAGAAAATATTGATATCCTTTTGATATAGTAACGACATATTCATAGTTATATATAACTGATGGAACTGTAGGCCCGTGTTTTATACTGTGGCTATAATATATGGATTAATTAAAAGAAAGCCTGTTAGTTTTGGTTTCCGCCATTCCCGTAAGGACAGGGAGAAAGGAAAAAAAAAAAAAAAAAGTTCCCAGTTTCCCCAGAGGTCCACGCCACGCCCTGCTCGCACCTGATCTCGCCGCCGTGGGACGCGCATTGTCCCGCTGGCTGCTGCGTGTCCGGGCCCGTCCGCCATTGCAGGAAGCCGCCGCGCCCCCGCAGAAGGACCGGGAGCCGCCGCAACTTTTCCGTGGAAGTTGGGGAGCCCTGTTCAAACTCCGGGAGCACCCGTCGTCGCCACCGTAAGACTTTTAAAACGCGTAATATGTTCTAGTTTCATTTAAAGACGCCACGCTTCTCCCGTTGCGCCTCCCTTTCTGTCGGGAACAGACGCGCTTTTAAAGGCAAACTTCAAAGCGGACAACATTCCTCCATTTTGAAACCTTGGCGAATTTAAAAGTCCCTCCCGTTGCCCGGTGGGGTTTTTTTAAAAAAGTTTCCTTTACGGCCCCACCGTGTTACTTTATCACCCGCCGGCGTCCCTCCCCGGGTTTTGCGGCGAATCGGAGCGCTTTTGTTCCGCAGCATCGCCGGGGTTTTGGCTTTTTTTTTTTTTTTTTAAACAATTCGACGTTCTTGGCTAGCCACCCAGCTATGCTAGCTGATTAGCAAGCGCAGTTCGTGGCCGGACTTTCGAGAAACGACTCTGTCGTTTTTTCTTTTATACTATCTTTTCTTTTATTCTACCATTTTTTATGATTGATTTACTTGTTTAAAATGTGTTTTTAATATTTTGCGTTATTTACGACTACCATTTTTAATCTTCATGCTTTCATCGTGTGTCCGGTTCGATGTCGGTTCGACCCAAGGTTTTTGTACTACGTTGCGTTTTACACGGTTCGAGTAAGTTGGTAGCGTTGCGCGTTTCCGTGACTTCCGAGTTGTAATCTCACCTGAGCGCGCGCGCCCGCTGGCCCCGCCCCGTCCGGCGCCGCCCCGCCCACCTGAACCCGCCCGGGCCGAACTCGCCTTGACCCATTCCGGGGACAGTTGGGGACTCTGTGCGGCTCGGGTGCGAGCTCTTTTTATCTCGCGCTTTTTCAGGTCGCTGGTGGTGCTTCTGTGCTTGGAGGGGTTTGGAAAAACACTTATGGTTTCATGTATATGCAATTTCCTGTTGGTCTGTCTGAAATGATCCATATGGAAGCGATATGTAAAGCTTCAAACTTATGCTTAAGTGACGTGATTGCATTGCTGCAACCAAAATGCGTCAAATGATATCAAAATATCTAATTATTCAACTGTGTGCAGTGAATGGTATATGTTAAAACATTTTTTTAGAAACAGTGCGATATGTAAGAGTTTCCCAACACACTGTAGGGAAACATTGATATGTTGTCAATGATAGCGCATTTAGGTAGGTGGTATATATAGTAATATTGACGTTAAAGATCTCGAAAACTGAAACTAGTTCACCATGCCATGACAGTCGCTGGAGTTACCTTTTTAGGGGAGGGGTGAGAAATTCTCTGGGCAGAAAAAAAGCCTTTCCCATTATGATGATGAGGACAAATTCCAGATCTGACAGAATGACCAAAGCTTTCTTCACACCTGTCGCCATTTCTTGCCACTGCAGGACATTAGACAGGCTAGGGGATCTCGTATTAATGTTAAATAATCTCATGATCGGGGACCTGCAAACTCTGACGGTGTGATATTTGGGAACGATGGACCAGGTTTATGTACAGACCCTCGTAAACGAATACTGATGGTATAATCACGCATTGCCTCCGCTTTTTACATTCCTGTTTACCCCAGTTTACAGTGTACTGTGGTACCTGAATGGTTAGATGTTGTCAGGTTAATTTTGTAACACCGAGTCAACATATCAGTCGTCGCATCTTACGTCTGTTATAGCTTCCGGCGAGCTTGATTATCGCACTCTCGGCGCGCCCCGGCTGATCAATACGACTGCAGTCAGCTGCATCAACGGGGGGAAAAATCGAAAAATGGGCCACAGCGTTGCTGGGCTGTACTTAAGCCTGTCAGTCGCTGATCGTTTTGGGGGGTCGACTGGCGTTACATGCCCGTTTACTTTACCTCGTCCGTATTGTGCACTGCTTAAAATGAAAAAGGGTACACTTAAACAACACAATGTACCACCAAGTCGATCACACTTCTGTGGAATCAAACTGTCCACTTAGGAAGCAACACTGGTTTTAATTTCACGTGCTGTTGTGAAAATGGAATAAATAGGTGGAAATTATAGGCAATTAGCGTTTACCAGAATTTACCAGACGCCCTTCTCCAGAGCAATTTACAATCAGTAGTTATAGGGACAGTCCCCCCCCTGGAGACACTCAGGATTAAGTGTCTTGCTCGGGGACACAATGGTAGTAAGTGGGATTTGAACCTGGGTCTTCTGGTTCATAGGCGAGTGTGTTACCCACTAGGCCACTCCCAGCCCGGTAGACGTCCCCAATAAAGGCAGCTGCCTGGTTCTGCAGGTGGTGACCACAGACTTCTCAGTTCCTGTGCTTTCTGGCTGATGTTTTGGTCTTATGCCATTGGTAGCATGAGACGGAGTCTAGAACCCACACAAGTGGCTCAGGCAGTGCAGCTCATCCAGGATGGCACATCAATGTGAGCTGTGGCAAGAAGGTTTGCTGTGTCTGTCAGCGTAGTGTCCAGAGAATGGAGGCGCTACCAGGAGATAGGCCAGTACATCAGGAGACGTGGAGGAGGCCCTAGGAGCCTTTCAAAAGGAAAAAAAAAAAAAGGGGGAGGACACATTTCGCTGTGTCACCGTGTGCTGTGCTGTTTCACAATGACAATCGCTTCACTCTCTTCCAGAAACTCTGCAAACATGACCAGCATTAATACCGCCAACATCAACTTCAAGTGGGACCCCAAGAGCCTGGAAATCCGCACGCTGGCTGTGGAGAGGCTGCTGGAGCCGCTGGTCACACAGGCAAGGAAGCTCGTTTATATTCTGTGAAAGTTTTTCTATTTAAATTCTAACAATAATGGAAAAAAGGGAAATGCATACAATTTTTAAAATTTTTTTTTTTTTGGCCAAGTTCCCCTCAGGAAGGAGGTGTGACCCCATTTATTTTTCCTCTGACTGGCCTTGTCAAACCTTGAGCATTCTAGACCGGTCCCTTACACTTTTTTTTTTCCGTTTCATTTCCCATTTCCAATGAAATGAATTTCTTATTTTTTATGAAAAATGTTTTGTTTCCCTTGTTAGGTCACAACCTTGGTGAACTCGAGCAACAAGGGACCGTCCAACAAAAAGAAGGGCCGCTCCAAGAAAGCCCACGTCCTGGCTGCGTCGGTTGAGACGGCCACGCAGAACTTCCTGGAGAAGGGGGACAAGATTGCCAAAGAGAGCCAGTTCCTCAAGGATGAGCTCACAGCTGCCGTGGAAGATGTTCGGAAGCAAGGTAGGCGTCGCTCAGGGCTCTTCCCATTAGGTGCAAAGCCCCTTCCACTCCATCATGCCCAAACAGACGGTCTATTTCCAGCTCGCGGCAGCAGCTGCCTCTCTCCGATAGGAATTCCAGGCATTTTCCGTGCTAAATGCCCATTGTTAGGATCTGTTATTTGGCCTTCTTAGGCTCAAAATACCCCCCCCTTGTCCCACGTTCCTCTTTACTTTTACTTTACTTTACTTTATTTGGCAGACGCTTTTATCCAAAGCGACTTACAATGGGAAGACACCAGCAATTCTCGTTCGATTTCTATAGAATATCAAGTATACAGACTAAGAGCCCTGATAAGGCTTAGACTTGTCATTGAAGAACATGCTCGGAGAGTGTTGGGTGCTAGACTAAGAAAAATTATAATGTATTTATACATTTTGTATTTGTTTGTTAAATGTGTATGCATGTGTATGTGTTAAATTTGTCGGTAATATTTTTGGAATAAGAGGGTTTTCACCTTCTTCTTAAAAGTGGTGATAGTCTCGGCTAGTCGTGTGGAGGAGGGCAGGTTGTTCCACCAGCCAGGGACAACAACGGAGAACAGACAGTTCCTCTCTGCCTCAGGCCCACGTTGTTAGACCTCATTGCATAATTCTGAATGCAGAACTGGAGTGGGCCAGTCAGTAGTGAACGTCCTGGAGTTGGTGGCCCTCCAGACGATACGGGGACTGCCGTTTCTTCGATTTGTGCATCTTTGTAGGGGCAAATTGGATTTGCATGGCGTTCTTGACTATTTTGTATTTTTTTTTGTCTTCTTTCGGCCCCTAATCCTTTTTCCTCCGTTTAGGCACTTCCAGGCTAAACAAGGCTTGTCATGCTCATTAGTGAACAGCTTGTTCTGTCTTTTTTTTTTTTTTTTTTATGTATTGTCTTTTCTCACCGTTGGTGAAATGACAACTGCAACTAGAACGCAGGAGTCTAGCGTTCTCCCAGTTGTCATGACTGGTATCAGACGCTTTAGAACAGTTTCCTGCACCTGTCAGATGAGGACACGGACGAGCTGTTTCTACCCGAGCCCGCGCTCTCCTTTGGCTTTTGGGCGGGAAAATAACCATCAACTCTGCGTCTCGTTCCTCGACGTGGGCTGTCTGCGTGGCTCCAAACACTCGGCGTAACCGCGCCGGCGGGAGAAGAAGCTGCCTGGCGCGCTCTGACGTCGGCGGCCGCTTGTCGAAACGACGCCTCTGTCGGCGCGCCATTCCGGGAGTGTCGGGCTGAGGTCGGCGCGCTGTCACCGGCGCGGAATCCGGTCCTTGGGACGGGGCGGCTATGCAGGCCATGTGCGGTCATGCGGGGACGGGCTGATAATGCAGCCATTGACTGGTGCTAAATCCGCGCCCCTCCGCGATCGCGTGGGCTTTCTGTAGCCGGCGGCGAGAAACCGTATCCCGCTCGGTTTAGGCCGAATACAATGTAAATCTGCATTTTCTGTGAAGTGTGCTAAAACGTGGCATGCGCTGACCTTGCAAATCTCACAAAGCTCGCATCCAAGCGTATCTGGACATTAAGTTGCGGAATTTCTACCGCTTCACAGAATAATTTAGTACGTCGCCTGCTAGGTGAATACTTTACTTTACTTTACTTAGCAGACGCTTTTATACAAAGCGACTTACCAGAGCAATTCTCGTTCGGTTTCTATAGATTTTGAGTGTACAAAACTAAGAGTCCTGAACGTGCTCGGAAATGAAGTGCTAGACGAAGAGAATGTATTTTGTGCAGTGTGTACGCATGTGCGTGTGTAAGTGTTAGATTTGTCTGAAATACTTTTTGAATAAGTGGGTTTTCAACTGTTCCACCAGCCAGGGACAACAAAGGAGAACAGAGTCGATTGGGATCGGAGACCCCGTGAAGAGGGACTTTTCAGTTCGTTTGCAGATCTGAGAGGGCGTGTAAATTCACATTTACAGCGTTTACCAGACACCCTTCTCCAGAGCCGCTTACAATTGGTAGTTACAGACAATTAGGGGTAAGTTAACTCAGGGACACAATGGTAGTAAGTGGGATTTGAACCTGGGTCTTCTGGTTCACAGGCGAGTGTGTTACCCACTTGGCTACTACTTGGCTAGCTAGCTAGCTAGTAGTGTATTAATATAAGAGGGCGCACTTCCATTTACAGCCCTGACATCAACATTTCTTATTGTGAACCCACCTTTTAGACGTTTTGCTAATTTTACTTTGAGGGGAAGAAACGTTAAGTGTGGTTACCCCCCCAAACAAAAGCGGGAGAAGTTTGGTAAGAAGGCGACGTGGATGAAACACTTGATGTATCCCCCCTCCCTCCCCGAACGCTTTGTGTTCTTGAAAACAGCCGTACATCACCCAGCCCCGAGCTGCTTTGCATTCTTCAGCGCTCCCGTGCTCAAGTCTTTATTTATTGCAACAACTGCGACTTATCTCCTGCTAGCTCTCTGCGGAGAGGATGAATAATGCCTCTCGTGTGGTGATGCCTTCCCTGATGTCTCCTGGGTGGCATCCTTTTCGTGTCACGTAGCATTTATTTATTTTTTGGACGTCCATTTAAAAGGATCCATCGCCAGTCCACAGCGGTCATTCTTGAGGGGGAAACTGCTTTAGAGGTGATGGATAGGAGTTTATTAAAGGTGCAGTGATCGCTATCAGGCCTGTGAAAATGGTCTTATTGATTGGGCCCGCAGACGGAGAATGGCGGTGTTAAGGTGTTGAATTTTCTTTTTCTTCGAGCTCTCGTTCCGCTTTCCAGGATCTCCCAGCACTGAGGTTATTCACGGACTCCGGCCAGGCAGAAGAAAAAAGTAGGCCTAGCTTCACCACTTCCTCTTGGAGGGTAGTGTGGGGGTTCTATCCCGAGGAATAAAAGGAAGTGTGGGTAGTAGGCGAAGGCTTCAGCAACCAAAACCCTTTAATTAAAAAAAAAAAAAAAAGTTGGTTTCATTGAACTGTGACCCTTCAGTCACCCTTTTGGCCTATTAGCATTGGACTCTCTTTTAATTGTACATTTGGGGAACAAATTTGGATATGAGGAGCATTCCATTCCAGTTTCATCTTGTACTGTCTCTTCTGCCAAAAACTGCAGTGACGTCAGACCACTAGATGTCACGTTTGCCGCAGTCTGCCTTGGGTAAAATGCGTACGTGAGTTGATCTGCGTTTTTTTGGGGGGGGGGGGGTCTTTGTAGGACTGGTTTCATGAAAGGGTTAACATTTAACCGGGGCCGTGGTGGCCTAGCGCGAGTAAGGAAGCGGCCCCGTAATCGGAAGGCCTGTCATGGCTGCCCACTGCTCACCACGGGTGATGGTTAAAAGCAGAGGACACGCAAACATTTTCATTTATTTTTGTTTGGTCAAATGTTATTTTAGAAAATCCGCAGTAAAGTCGATAAAGTAAACTGCGACGGGGTATAATGTGCTGTAACGCGTCGTTCAGTGGGAGCGAAAGTCCGGTGACGACACCGCGGCAGACAAATCGGACAAGGAGCTTTTGTTGTTGCTCTGAATTGACCTGCTTTCAGTTGACTGCCTCTGTGTGTGTGTGTGTGTGTGTGTGTGTGTGTGTGTGTGTGTGTGTTGGAGGTCGCACGGCTGCACATCTATGCAAGCTGTCTGGAAAATCACAACCCCGACCAGGAAATTGAGTGTGTCCACCGGGTCCCTCGCTCCGCCGGTCTTGCCGCCATGGCCTCTCCGAGACTGTCGGAACGTGTGCACAGTGACCACAAACGATCTCCGTTCCTCCTCTCCTCCCAATTATCTCCCGGGGGGACCTGATATCGTGTGTAAAGGGCCTGCTGACCGCTAATGAGTTGTGCGCCGTAATGGCCGCCGCAATGGAGTAACAACCCGTTACGTATGTGTGGTGGTGATGATGATGCTGATGATGATTGTGTGTGTTTTGTGCCTGCAGGGGATTCCATGAGACAGGCGTCCGGGGAGTTCGCCGAGGACCCGTGCTCGTCCGTGAAGCGGGGCAACATGGTGCGGGCGGCTCGCGCCCTCCTCTCCGCGGTCACTCACCTGCTGGTGCTGGCCGACATGGCCGACGTCTACAAGCTCCTGATGCAGCTGAAACTGGTGAGAGAGAGACGGGCGGCTCCCACTCCACCCGCAGCCACTCCCTCTGCGTACGGTGACATGGACGTGATTAGAACGCACCACCTCGGGCTCGTCCCGCCTTTTCTTTCATTTATGAGCCCAGCAAAAGTATAAATTCCCAGATGACATGCTGCCTCTTTCAGATACTGCTGCAGTTTCGCATCGTTCACCGGCATCTCTGGAAGTCCACGAGATGAAATATGGATGCGGGAGTGTATGTCTTACGTTATTTAGGGTTGGGAAATATGGCCAAAAAAAATGTACTTTCCCATATTGAATAATTACATGTTTTCTGATATTATCAGACTGAAGATTAGTTTTCAGTCAAACTTAGTGCGTTAGAGTCCAAATGAGTCCAGAGATGGCGCTATGTTTGGAATGCCATTATTTTCTTGCGCGCCAGCGGTGCACAAGGCGTCGAGTTCTGGGTGGTAGTAGCCTAGTGGGTAACACACTCGCCTATGAACCAGAAGACCCGGGTTCGAATCCCACTTCCTACCATTGTGTCCCTGAGCAAGACACTTAACCCTGAGTGTCTCCAGGGGGGGACTGTCCCTGTAACTACTGACTGTAAGTCACTCTGGATAAGGACGTCTGATAAATGCTGTAAATGTAAATGAGGGACTCTCCGCGAGCCTGACCCATTGTCGAAGCTGGTGTTTTTTTGTTTTTTTTTTTTAAAATCATAATCTTGCACAAAGCTGATCATCGAGATCAAGCTGATTTTATTATTTTTAATCATGATCATCGATTGAAATCATATAATTGCCCATATATATATATATATATATATATATATATATATATATATCACACACACATATATAGGTAAAAACACCCTTTTTTGTGGGGTTAATACCAGAGAGGCTTTTTTTTTTTTTTTTTGCAAAGCTTCGCTCTTTGACTGATTGTATCTGAGCGCTTTTTATAGCCGCCCACTTCATTATGGCTAAAATGGGGCTGTTGCCTGACTGTGAGGACGGCGGGAGTGAAACGGTGATGCCGCTGAGAACTGGCTGGCGGCCAGGCGTTATTTGTCCTGGAAGACCCGGAACGGAGGGACGGAGATGAAAGCCCAGTCGAATTTTTATTTCCTTCCGTACCTGTCCATTTCTCTCCATCTCTGTCTTGCAGTTTATCCTCATTTATTCTCATATTTTCTTCTGTTCGGCAATATACAGTTAAGAATAAAACACACGTCAGTTTAAGCTTGCTAGGTGAGTATTTTAACCTAGTGCATTTTTTTTTTACATTTTTTACAAGTTTTGAACATATATTGAAAAAATATAAGCCAAATGAATACATTTTAAAAAACAGCTCTGAATTTTTGTTATTCCCCCCCCCCCCACATCTGCATAGGACTGAATGTGACCAGAAATCTTTCGTTTATTTCCTCTCCCCATTGGCCGTTTTTCATTGGCCTTGTTGGAAGAATTTGCTTTGACAGTCCTGGCAGAGATGCACCTCTTATTTCATTACTATGTATTACGGTGATATAGTGTTGGCCCTAACCAGGTTACAGTCACATTTCTTCTCCAGGCGAGGCATAGTTGAATCTGGCCTGCGACGGCTGGTTAGGTTCCTGGCTCAAAATGGTTTTATGATGCCAGGTCTGCGAAGCGCCTTTGTCCCTCACCACAAGCAGACCTGCTTGGTACCATGAACCCCCCTCCCCCCCTCCCCCTCCCACCCTCCCAGTTGAAATGAGATTTTTGTCATATTTGGTAATAAGTTCTGATGGGTGTTTGTGGGAGCTGAGAAGCGTTTTGGGGGATATGTGCTGGTTTTCATCCAGTAAGCACAGCTGGGGGTGGGGGGTGGAGGGTGTAACCTTTTTCTCAGCTGTTGAATATTCCAAATCGAATTGTTTATAAAACTGCCGCGAGGACTACATTTTTCAGAACAATTTTCGGTTTTATAAGATGGAGTAAAAAGAAATGCTAATTTACTTTGCCATGTTCATGGCCACCTTATATATTAGGCTGTTTTTAACTTATTTATTATTAAAAATGTCCACAACAGGTGGAGGAGAGCCTCGCGAAGGTTCGCAATGCACCTACCGAGCAGGACCTGGGCATCCAGTACAAGGCTCTGAAGCCAGAGGTGGACAAGCTGAACATGATGGCCGCCAAAAGGCAGCAGGTACAGAACCGCGGTCTTCACCGGGGTTGAGAGATTAGAATTCAAAAGTTTTAAGTCTTCTTCACATGCACACACTTATGAAGTGACTTCAACTTCTGTTTATAGATTAGATATGCAGAGCTTGGGTTGGGGGGGCTTATCAGGTTAACCTTGCGGTAAATCCGCTCTTACAAAATGGCTTTATGGCTTAAGACTAAGGTACTTTTGCTTGGGTCCGAATAATTCGGTGAGTTTTGAACATTGTATTGGTCACAGAGGGAGATTGGTCTCTCTGTGATTGGTCCGATGCATCACCGCGGGAACAACTAAAGCAAATGCAGGAAGCAGGTGACATTAAAGTGTAGCCATAATATGAGGAATATGGTGCAGCTAAAAGTTAAAAATTTCAAGGGCTCGTCCAAGTCTCAAACATGGACATGGACTGTTGCTGCATGACCTGTGTGTAGCAGGGCAGTAAATTGCGGGCACATTATTTTAATGATTTCATTACATCATTTGGTTGGGAGGCGTCTGGGTCATTTTGGACAAATGCTCCCACCACTCTAATGGTCTCTCCCACCCGACCACAGGAGCTGAAGGACGTTCACCACAAGGACCAAATGGCAGCCGCCCGTGGGGTGCTGCAGAGGAACATCCCCATGCTGTACACGGCCTCGCGCGCCTGCCTGCAGCACCCCGACGTGGCGGCCTACAAGGCCAACCGCGACCTGATCTACAAGCAGCTGCAGCACGCCGTCTCGGGCATCTCCAATGCCGCCCAGGCCACCACCACCGAGGACTCGGCCCTCAACCAGCCGGCCGGCTGCGGCGAGCTGGCGGTCGCCATCAACAACTTTGACGTGAGTCGCAACGTGAGGCCAGCAGTGGGAGTTGTGTTGAGGGACAGCCAGTCAAAAATCGTTAAAAAAAAAAATGTGTGAACGAGTGAGTGTCGGTGCTGTCGATTAGAACCGGGGGCACTTTTCCTCTTTTCTGGGTAATACATGTATAATGTATTTACCCACGTTCTATCTAGTTCTAGAACCATTTTTATTCCCGTGTTCGTAGTTTGAAACGACTGAAGACGAGGAACGGGCTGTCAGATGTCTTGAGCTCGGCTTTGATGATTGGGAGGTCCCTCGCCACGTGAAACGCATCCCCCTTGCTCGCCTTTTGGCAGAGGGTTTGAGGACCCGAAAGACCTCAAAGCTGTTTACGTGTCCGACGTTTGTTTGAACTCTATTCAGAAGACTGTAATCCAGGATTGTGTCAGATTAATTTCTTTAGGCCCACAGCAGAGCCCCGTGGTTGACCTCTGTGATTGATCCAGAATGGTTGAGCTGCTGGTCCTTGATTGTTCTTATTGTTTAGAGCCAGTAGAGCCGTTGTATTTCACCAAAAAAGGAAATTAATTTGTGGTGGGGGAATTTTCTAGACTTTCTCTGTGTTCTGTGGTTTGTTCACTTATCCAGCCATTAGTCGGTCGACCAAAAGCCTACATGTCGTACTTTTAGCTATAGTTGGTTTTGGCGACATGTCTTAATTTTAGTTTAGTCTTTGCATCATTCTGTAATTTTAGTCTTTATTAGTCCTAATCACCTCCAAAACTTGCTCCAAGTTTAATTCGACTGAATGTCTGAACATTTTAGTCAGAATTGTCCATGAAAATTGTATTATAGCCTTTTTTAAGTAATATAATTGTTTAACCCAGTCAGTATATTAGTAACATATAGGTTATCTTGTTATTACACGGAAGACACTCTGATGCCGCTGTCATTGTGCATTGCTGAAGCGATGTCATCTGTGTGACCAAAAACCACCGTATAATAACGCCTTTAAAAAAAAAAAAAAAATTAAAATAGACATTTTAGTACAGGTTTTATCTTGTAAAAAAGTTTTGTCTAGTTTTTTATTTAACAATATTACATGATATATTTCATTATAGTGACCAGCATTTACATTACGTCAAAAAGGTTTGACAAGTATTGCATCATTAATTTTCTTGACAAAAACACTAGTTTTAACCAATTGTTTGCAGAACGTAATCGGGCAACTACATAGCGGAACCTGGAAATGTCAGCCATGCGAGTCGCATTATGCCACACCAAGACGGATTGTGTGTCTTGGTGTAGGCTCTGAAAACGCATGCCGATCCCTGAATTCTGAAGAATTAGTCATAAAATTTCCTGCCACGTTCAGCACGGTTTCCCATTTCCAGCTGTACCGTGCACGAGACGTTGCCATCGCAGCGCCACGGCCCTGTGTTCAGACCAGTCACAAATGGCTACTAACTGGGTCCTCGTTACTTAGGAAATGTGTGTGTTAAGTGGGTCGTCGTTACTTTTATTGAACCCTGCCATTTTTAATTCATTATAAAACGTGTGCCAGAATAGGGAAGCGGAGTTACTCTGCATTACTGCACTCATAAGAGGTTCGTCTCATCCCATCTCATTTAAAAGCCATTTAATTGCTCTTTTAGCTGTCCAATATGAAGGCTAGTCCCAAACGGAACATGCCAGATATTACCTTTGGTAACTGATTGACTTTGTATTATTTTATATATATTTTTTTTTCATCTAAATGGCCATTTTTAATCATTGCTTAATGACTCTGCCACATTAGAATAACCGAATATCTATCCTTCGTCCATTAACCCCCGGTGCTCATGTCGCCGCGGCCCTTTTGAACGCGTGGGACGTGGTAGTAGACTAGTGGGTAACACAATCGCCTGTGAACCAGAAGACCCAGATTCAAAACCCACTTACTACCACTGTGTCCCTGAGCAAGACACTTAACCCTGAGTGTCTCCAGGGGGGACTGTCCCTGTAACTACTGACTGTAAGTCGCTCTGGATAAGGGCATCTGGTAAATGCCGTAAATGTGCGTCCAGATGAATGATTGGCTAAATTGGGGAAAAGCGAAGCGGCGGTCGTTCCGGCGTGGGGAATTCGTCTCTGCAGGTACTCCAACAGAGCCTTGCGTTAATTCCCTACTGGCCGATTTCTTCTTGGGATCATCGTTTTTTTTCACCAGATGAAAAGCGCCCGAGGATGGCGCTCCGCTCGAATGACGCGCTTACGAATCCAAACGAAAGCTCGACTTCCCGCCCGTGAGAAGCAGCGCGGGAGGCTTTTAAATTTTTTTTTTTTTTTTCTTTCTCCCCTTTCGGGAGTTGCATTCCTCACTCGCCTGGCCAATTAATTTTTGAAGTTGTGGATTATTGTCGTGCTCTTTCTAGTCTGGGGTTAAGGGGCTCTGAAGCGAGCAGCCTCGTGCATATTCAGCAGCACCGCTTTTTTTAAAATGCGTTTCCCCCACTCAGAGATGCCGGATCTTTCTTCTTCATCGGAGGAATCTCTGAAATCATCACAAAGTTTGCGGATTAATGATTAATTCATCAGTTAGTCATCTTGACTGCTGTAGGTTTGTCCCCGTGTCTCACCAGGCCGCCTCTTGAGCGGAAGATGGAATCGCCTTTTTAAAAAAAAAAAAGATTATTTTGGGTCGTTTTGTCCATACCTTCTGATGCACGCGGCGTTGTGTCTGTCGGTTGATTATTTAACCGTTGCCTCCCTGGAATTAAAGGGCTCCCGGGTCGCTCTATCGCTCAATCAGCACGCCGCCCTTCTGGGAACTCTTAAAAGGGCACGCCGAGAATTTTACAACAGGGAAGGAAAGTAATTACCCAAACCCCCCCCCCCCCCCTTACAGCAAGTCGACCCCGAGACAGGATTTTATTATATTTATTTATTAGGTTAGCCAGGCTGCTAATTGAAAAGGGTTTTAGTATTGGCATTTTATAGATTATTCTGTAATATAACGGGCCAGGTTTTCTCCCCGAGCTCATACCTCAGGCCCCGTCGTGCTGCCTGTGTTGTCATTACGCACGACGTAGCGCAGAATTGCGTCAAGGATGAGAAATTATTACACGGGCACGTTTAATAGGACGAGCTGTATGGAGGTCGCGAAGGAACTTTGTAGCACCATCAGAGGGACACTTCCTGTGGTTAACTGAAGGGGTAGCTCTTGAAGCAGCGCTGCCGCGCTTTCAGAACCTTCAAACTAAGTGGTGCATGTTCAGTGAGAAACAGTGATTTTCTTTTTTTTTTTGGTTATGAAATGCGGCACAGGTCAGGAGTATGAAAGCAGGCGAGCTGGTGGCGACTGTCAGAAGGCGCGCTCGGCACATGCTGTCTCAGCGGCGATAACCGCTCCTGCCTCATAAAACCGACGCGTCTGCTCGCTACGTACGCGGCCCGGGCTTCCGTGCGCGCGGCCCCCGCCTCGGATCTCGCGAATCTGTAATTTCCTGGTGACCGCGCTGAAAGTTCGGCTGGCGCAGCATCCCCCCCGCCCGCCTCCCTTCCCTATTGCCATCGTCGCGTCTCCTCTTCCACATCAGTTCCCAGTGCCTAATTTCAAGCTGAAGCAAGTTCGGCGTGAGTCAGAGCCTTGTTGCCATGGCAACGTGACATGCAAGCAAAGGAGGTCAGACGAGACGGGTCTAATAAACTCAAATTCTAACAACTGAATTGCTGAATATTTTACCAGACACAGACGCCATCAGACGCGTCTGAGTTTCTGCTTCATTATTATTGGTTTTTTTTTTAATTAGAATTATTCTTTTATGAAGAATATTACTTCACAGTAACAGCCCTTCTCACCTCTGTGGCTCCTATATCAAATCTGACATCAACGTGCTCTCCTCTAAACAGGGTGGGTAGAGAGAGGTGGCAGCGCGGTGCAAACAGGGACACGTGAAATGCCACCCAGGCATCGCGTTTCATATGCATAACCGCGCCCGGGAGCCCCAGGCTAACATCAAATAGCTACACGCTCCGCTCCGTTACCTGGGACTTTCCGCTGACTTCCACCTGATGTTGTTATTTCCACAGGAGGAACTTGGAACTGGGGAGTTTTTTTTTCCACAATAGTTGGTTTTCACTGGATACTGACACCCAGGAAGTACTTTTTATACCAGGTTATACAATAATACGAACATTAAGTCGTAGACTTAATTTTAATGAAGTTAAATGCTTTTTTTTTTTGTGAAGTGACCAATCACAGCACATGGTGACACAACGAAATGTGTGCTCTGCATTTAACCATCACCCTTCGTGAGCAGTGGGGGACGGCAGTTTGCTCTAGGGGACATCAGTGGCAGCCTGACTGCTCAGGATTCGAACCCACAACCTTCCATTTTACAAGTCCGCTTCCTTAACTGCCCGTGGACTAGGACTAGGTCTAATCCATGAATGGGAAGTTTAGATAAGTCATCTGTGGAAGGTTATTTCACGCGCACCAGCAGGGTTAGCAAGTTGCTGTGACTGGTCAGAACTTCACTGTTCTTCATGTGGAAGCGTTGCTGATGAGACTGGGGGATATTTTGGCTCTCGACCTCTTCTCCCCTTCAGCATCGTTTGGCTAGAGGCTCATTGCGACGTGCAAAAATACTTTCGATTTAGTGCTTTAGCAGCTCAGCTCAACAACAACAACAAAAAAAAAAAAACTCTTCTTGAAATGATTGATTTCGTAAATCTGTGGTTGGAACCCAGATACGAGTTCAGATTGTCTTATTTTGTCTTTTGTTACGGGCAGTAACAAAGTAATTTTTCGTCTCTCATAAGGGACTGAGAATAGTTAATGCTGTCGTTGATTGAAAGCAAAATCTGGCCTCGGGTTGTCCTGCCCCCCACCCACCACGTCGCTTCATCATGTCTCTGCCTCTGAATTATTAATAACAGCGGTTAATGAAGATTATAGCCTTGGAACTCTACCCATTCGGGCTCCCTGACCAGCTCGGCCACCCATACCGATCTCGAACACAGTTACCGCCTGCTGGGGCCCGGTGGGCTCGTGCTAATAATGAATAGCGTTCTGGCAGCTGGTCTGTCAAAAGTTGTCCCATCACTTTCATGCTGTGGGGGCTTTATGTCTTCCTGGGAGGAAACTCATTTATTTTTTCTTCTCTCTCTCTCTCTCTCTCTCTCTCTCTCTCTGTCATTACAGAAGCAGATCATCGTGGACCCACTGAGCTTCAGCGAGGAGCGCTTCCGCCCGTCGCTGGAGGAACGTCTGGAGAGCATCATCAGCGGCGCCGCCCTCATGGCCGACTCCTCCTGCACCCGAGACGACCGGCGCGAGCGCATCGTCGCCGAGTGCAACTCTGTGCGCCAGGCGCTGCAGGACCTGCTCTCGGAGTACATGGGCAACGTAGGTCCCCGTCCCCTCCCTCCGAGGGCCTTTTTATTCTGGCCGTAGCTCTCGCTCCGCTCGCCGCATCAATCAGCACGATGTGGTTGGTGGTAGTTTGATGGCCGCTGTAAGTGTAGCGTCTGCTGACGTGCGGCCATACTTCCAACTTCTATCAGACCTTTTTGCCGTTTGCAAAATTCCGTTCCATGCAAATGTTGCTTTTAATTGCTGCTCTTTAGAAGGTTTTAGTCCCTCCCTCCCACCCTCCCTAGAAGTTATAATTGGGCCAGAGGACGTCCCCTCCCCCTCGCGTGCTACGTTGACTCCATTCAAACAGGCTCCTTTGTTGAGTCGCCCCATTTTGGCATCCTGAAAAGAGAACGTGGCGGCGGCCGCTGAAAAGCACCGTCGCTTTGGTGCAGGGAGACGCGGAGGGTCCACCGCCTCGGTCCTTGGCCAATTGCTCACAATAATTACATAAATTATGCATTGCTGAACGTGGCCGCCTGTCTCCGGTGTCGGTGCCTGTTGGCGTCCGGAGGTGCAGCACTTATAGCAATGACAGGTTTTCATACAGGTAAAAGTTGAAAAGTGCAGCAGCTTCTGAGGGTGCATCATGTTTCCAATCAATATATTTATTTTATTTTATTCGAATGATCTCTGCACAAAGTGTCAAGCATGCCAGACAATAGGGCCCTTACGTTCATTCAAAACCTGGAAAAGTCATGGAATTGTGTCTCTTCTTCCAGGTCTTCAAAAGCTTTGGATTATGAAATATACATGAACGTATATTGAAGTGCACAGGTCATGTTAGACTGCGTGAGACATGTTTTTCTACATTTATAACTAGAGCAGGCATATAGTATCTTTGCTGGCTTTACATATTGACCCAGTCACATGGTATTCGTGCTATTTCGTATTCCAGCACCTCAGAAGCCGCCTGTCTCCTTGTAAAAGTCATGTCAATTACAGCTGATCTTTGATCTTTTTTTTTTTTATCTCAATTTGCACAGTAATTGCAGAGAACAAATGGCCATGAAAATTCGCCTTAGAGCAATTGGAAAGTCGCGGAAATTCTTTTTGTAGAAATATCGAAGAACCCTGAGACGAGCTCCTTGGTCCCGCTGCCGCGCTGAGCAGCAGCGTGATTCAGACCCGGTGAAGGGTGGGGGCCGACTGCACGTCTCCAAGTCGCGGCTGCTGACAGCTGTTCACGTCTCGCAGGTGCCGCAGAGTCGATTCCTATCAGCCAGACGAGCTCCTCTCGCGCTTTTATCTGCAAATGGAAATGCAGCGCCGGTTCGTCCCCGTCGGTTGGCTACGGGCTCAAGAAGGATTCTGGGACGCGCGTTGCCGTGACCTGGATATGTAACAAGTGTGGGAGGTTGTTGCATATCCGCAGCATTGGAGCCGCGTCGCTATTTTTACAACCGAGCGATGATGGAGCTCCTTTTAATCCTCCCGTAGCCAGATGGTGATCAACATCCGCGGCTCCTGATTTTCCGAGAACCTTTACAGCAGCCCCCCTTAGTTTTTCAGGGTGTACCACCCTCTCAGGTGTCAAGTGTGGGTCTCCAGGGTGGCAGATGTGCACATCTGGACCGGTCAGGCAGTCCGAACGTGCCGGGGGGAACATTCCTACCTACCGTTACCTCCAGCAGTTTTACAGGGTTGCTGGTATGTGCACTTCTCTTTATCGAGGTTTCTGGCGAGGAACCTATTAAGCGGTGACCTTTATTCCAAGTTTTTGGTTCAGTCGACCAAGCGTCCTAATTAAACTTTTGCGCCTCGATGTCTTCAGTTTGTACGGCCTCACATTGGTGGCTGGTCTCCGAGGTACCTCGGATCACACCATCGCGGCATGGCTCATGCCGGGCCCTGCCTGGTTTTATTTTCAGGCCACCTGAGCAGCGGCGCGGTCATTTCAGAACAGGTTTTCTACTTGACTTGTCCCTGCACCGGCGTGTCTGCCAAACGCAGACCTTTCCTCTCGGCCCTGATGCTGAGGCGACATGACAAGTTCCCCGGCGCAGGTTGCCCGAGACGGAGAGGGGACGGCGTGCGTCCACTGAAAGGCCTCTCTCGAGGAGGACGGTTGTGTCTCGCACGGTGTCGCGTCGGCATCACCGGTTGTGACATCTGTAATCTGTCGCTGGCAACGGGATTAGCCGGAGCTTCTTCGATCCGACCGGCCGTCCGGGGCGGCGGGCGCATCTGATTGGCTGCTGTGCCGCGGATAAACAACGGGGGCGATTGCTCACAGTCACGAATAAATTGGTCCCTCGCACCGGCCCTTCTCTGTTCTCCGGGCTTTGAATCTGGGAGAAGAGAGGGAGCGTCCTGCGTTGGCGCGGCGCGGTGGAGAAATACGGACCCCTTTGATTGGATGGGGGGGTTAAACCCTCCACCCGCCTCTGTGTTTTATGCTTTGTTTTTTTTTTGTTTTTTTTGTCCTGCACCCCAAGCGTTCTCTCTGCCACTTTTTCTCCCTGAATCCTCGGTGTCCGGCTCCGACACTAATGGCGGGCGCTCTCTGTGGTGCGGTCGTCATTAACGATGTTGCCTCGCTCGTGTGACAGCACTTCCCTGAATCCCACTTCTGCTTCATTTCAAATGACTTATTTAGTTATTTATTTTTCCGAAGGAGCATCCAAATGGCGTTCCTTCATCTTCCTTATCTCTTCCTTTCTGGCAAAAAAAAACAAAAAAACATTTTCTTTTTGGGGAGGGATGTGGAGCTTGCCTTGTATTCATGCCTCTGGGAATGTCAGCGGACTTCACAAATGAGATCTTTGCTGTAGACTTCCCACCTCCAACCAGAGCTTTAGTTCTGAAGTTCTGATTGGTGGACTAGCGGACTCAAAGACACACCCAAAGCATCAGTTGTAACTAACGAACTAGACAATTATAACCTCACGATGCTCATTTCATTGTGAAATTAGCAATTCTGTCTTCAGGAACAGAGATGGAAAAAAATCATGGACATTTTTGAATCACTATTCTCTGGTTACAACTAATTACAACTCTCTCTCCAAACGATGAGAGTAGCCTGGGAGGTTAATCAAAATTCATTTTATTGCTCTTGCTGTTTCTGCTTTGAACCCCCCCTCCATGTGGTAAAATTGCAAAGTGACTATTTTAAAGCATTTTGTGTCAGAAGTTGGTGATTGGGATTTTATTCTGCCAGCCCTGAGCTTCCTAATCACTGCCTCCTTGTTAGTTGGATGAAAATGTGCTTTGGCGCCCCTTCGACGTGCCTCCCTGATACGCAGATTTGTGATTTAAAGAGTCGGTCATTAGATTTTCTTCAGTTCATGGATACAAATAATTTTATAAAGTAAATGAAAGGGGGAATTGGTGGTTCATAATTTAGTCTCTTATATCGACCTTTGTGCCTGGGCTGGGGTAAACTTTTGTTGGTGATGAATGCAGGAATTGATCAGGCCGTTTGCTTATCGATGACTGAGGGGATGCATGATTGCTCCTGTAATTGAGAAGTGGCGAAGTTCATTTGCAGAAACATGCATGCCTCACAAGGGTTAATGGGATTTTTGATTGGCAGCTCTTAATATAACTCAACCCAGAAGCTCTAAGATGCTGTGATGCGGCAGTCCTGGGCTTTTAAGGCAAAAATGTCACGTTTTGTATTGCATTCTGCCACGTTAGAAAATAATCTAAAACATGCAAAAGCAAGACACCTTGTTATCCATAAAGGTTTGAAAAATGATCAGTGTTAATTCCAAGAGCTGTGACACTGTTGGTGTGATTAATGAGATTTCATTAACATTTAATTACAAAATATGTATGTTTTGTGGATCACTGGGAATCTGCTTTTAACGTACACATCATAACAATCTGCAACCATATAAACCAATTACCTGCGTCTGAAAGCATTTTATGTATTAATATGGACCGATAAATTGCTTCAGTGAATTTTTTTTTTAACTTGACTGTAGCTCCCTGTTAGTTCTTCAGAGAACTTCTTCTCTCCGGCTCTCCCTCATCTTCTAGACTAGTTTTTGTCTTTTTGCCTTGGGCGCTCAGAAGTGACTGGCATGCAGTCCAGCTCTCCTCTTAAAATAGCTTCCTGAAATAGAGGGTGTGTGTGAGCGTGTGTTCGTGCCTTCAAAAAATTGGAAGTCTGGATACTGGCAACAGTGCAGGTTTCCTATGATTGATGGGTGTGTGTGTGTGTGTGTGTGTGTGTGTGTGTGTGTGTATTAACCTTCCTGTTAGCACTGATTTGTACCGCATTTTAATGACTGAGGAATAATGATCATTCGTCCCTTTTTGCTCGTTTTTCAATTTTCCGCTTCATCTGCTCATACTTGCTATTTAAGTCATGCCCTGATGAGCTTTCAAATATGCTAAATGTTTGTCTGAAAATCTCATTTCACTATTATTTATTTATTTATTTTTACAGTTTAAAAAAAAAAAAAAAAAAAAAACTCTTCCGTTTACATTTCCTCCCGGGCTGTCTGTAAAGGGGCTAATTCTTCATAAGTGAAAGTGAATCAATTTATCTAGGTAATCTCCCCTAAATGCTTAATTGAAACTAATTACCCTGCCCGTGCTGTATCAAGCTTAAGATTTAGCGCACCTAGGGATTTCGCAGCGTTTATAGCCCACCGTAAAACACACACACACCACTCCAACGGCGTTTCCCCCGACCTCGGCCTGGATCCCTCGCCGCCTTTTTATTTTGCCCGTGGTCCGCTGGCAGACGCAGGTTTCATTTACACCGAGGAATATTCCCCTTTTGTTTGTCAAATTAACATAACCCTCCTCCACCTTGCTTCCATAAATGCACGTCCAGAAGACTCATTACCTTTATTAACGGAACTCCTCACGTCTGCATTTCACTGTGATGTGTTAAATGCCTCCAAATTTTCTAGTTATGGTGTGATTCACTAAACTGTCTCTTCATGAGGCGTCACTTTTAAAGTCTGATTACCCGAGTGTACAACACAGCCTCCAGTCGGGATTTTAGTGTTCGTCCTGGCCATTATATTTATGCATAACTGGGCTGCAAAATAAAAAATGTTATTGCGCGAATGCGTGTTGCAGTCACAATGGCGTGGTGATTATTTTCAATGATAATCCCCATTCATAAGGTATTTTGGTTGTATGTTCATAATTAACATGTTATTGTCACATTCACTAGTTTCCTCATAAATTGTTTTTGGTTAGTGGGCGTGGCCTCAATCTCATTTGTGATTCCGGTTGACACATCCTTTGTCCAGTTGGCATTGGGAGTTTAGAGGTGACTGGGAGAGTTTAGACATCACAGCATTTCATACAGGGCTGGGCACCTAGTCTGATGGACACGTTAAACCATGCCAAGGTGCTGGTCTAGCAATATTTCGTACATGCTGACCCCAGCGCCAAACCCCACCAGGCCCCATCTGACTGCGTGGTGAGTTGCAGGTTCTGGCACAGCCACGAACGGGCCCACGGCCTAATCGACATGGTTATTTTCTGCAGATGTTGGTATGCCTTCCCGCATTAGCCTCCCGTTGGTTCGTTTGAGGGATGAGGCCCTTTACGCGTGAAGGACCGGCCGTGATTATGGAATGAGAGATGACTTCCTGCCGGCACTTCGTGTGGTGCTGGTGGCTCCCCCGTGCGCCAGACAGCGGGTAATTTATCCCCCCTGCTAATTAAGCTCTGACCTATATACAGATTATTTACACGGCTCTTTTACCGAAGGCTTTGCGAATCCAACGCCACCCGTCTGTTGGCACCTGTGTTCGGTGCGAGGTGCCCTGACCTCTTAGCAGCCATTATGGAACTGCTGATGGGTCTTTTTGAAAGGTCGCGAACTTCCCCAGAGCTTTCTTTCATGCCGCTCCATAGAGGTGTTCCCCTTCATCATGACCGCATTTACAACAGAGCTCGTGTGTGTGTCTTCGTATGAATGATGGTTTTTCCCGGGAGGTCTGCGAAGGTTGATATCTCACTCATATGATTGGCAGCTGCTTTTAAGATCCATTAAATCCCACATTGTAGTGTAGGTAGATGAACATGGAGCACAACAAATTAGTCTTCTGTGTGCATCCTCAGGCTATAGCTCGGTGGTATGAATACATCCATGGGGAAAAAAACCCCCAAAAAACAGGAATTAATGAACCAAAAACACGCATAGCTGAAAATAGTACTTCAAGCTGGCCTTTACGACGATAAAGTTTCAAAGCCAGAATTCCCATCCAGCTAGAGATTTTTATTCGGTCTGCAGTTCGTTTTTTCCACCTTAACTTGTCCGAGGTTTGTTTTTGTACAACTAGCCCCTGATTGGTTTTGAAGAGAACGCGACTAGCAACACAATACTTGGTATTGCAGCAACACGTCGTTGTACTGCGTCATTCCAACCATAATAAAAACCGGCCACCCCTGCCATAGAAGGTGCCCGGTTGGCGTGCCCGGTTCACTTCTGTTCTCTACTTGAACCCAGATTGGTTCTCCCCTCTCGCCTGTCCGGTATTATGTTTCCGCTAATAACTTACCCGGCATTAAAATACAGTAGTGTGTATAGTAAGAACTTTTTGCATGGTGTGTTTTAATATTCAGCACCATGAATGATGTATTGCTGTTCCTTCTGCCTACTTTTTTTTTCTTTCTTTTTTTTCAAAATTGAAAATCTTTTCCGAGGATTACATTTGGCTCCAAGGTGAGCGGGTTTGGTGTGAACCGAGCTGTGATGAATGTGCAGCGCCGAGTCGGGGACCGGTCACCAGGCTTCATGGTTCACAGCCCGGCCCTGGCTTTAAGCGCGGCAGATGTGTGCTTCAGCCGTTCCCCCGACCTTGCCGACAGGAAGCTGCTCCTCACTGAAGAACGAGAACATTAAATGACATAGAAAGAAAAGTGTCATTTGTGTCCCCTCCTTCCCTCCCTCACCCCCCCCGCCTCGCCTCGCTGTAATTTAGTTAAGCAAACGCAGCCCAGCGAGCATTGTCCATGAACCACTGTCCTTTAGTCATGCCGAAAATGCAAGACGTGTTCCTTTTGAAGGTCGTTCCTCTGATTAGGAATGACATGTAATGAGACCCATAGGCTAATGAACATGAGACGTGTGCAGTCAGACCCTTCCCTCATTTCTGTGTATTAAAATAAGACTCTCTGTGCGGGTTCGCCATGGCTCCGCCATTATTAGAACGAGGAAGAAGTGTGTGGGCTCCTCCAATTTTAAAAATTGTTCATGAAATTGTTTGTCTTTGTAAAATGTCAACGCTCATTTCATGTTTCTCTCTCTCTGTCTCTCCTTTTAAGAACCAGCACACAAAGCAGCTCCTCAAGAGAGTCCTCAAGTAGTTTAAAGGAGCACCAGGGAGCGTGGCGCTGTTCTATATTTGTGCCATTGTAACATCCAGACTTCTAATTTGGGAATCGTGGCCTCGAGACTTGGCGTTACGCTCCCCTCGAAAATGTCTCATTATTGCGCTCTGTAAATACGAGGAGGTGAAGGAACAAAAAACGTTTATTTTTTTTTTTCTGCCGGGCATGGGTTAATTGCATCAAACACACATTTTGGTTTAAAATGGTTTCCACGCACCTGTCCAAGGCTCAGGACTCGTTTCTTTCTTTCCGGTTGACCCTGCGTGTTGGCGGTGACACACCACATCAGGCCTTGAACCGGCCAAGGTGGCGCAAGCGCTGATCGTTCCGCATTCTGGCCCCGCCGTTCACGGTGGCGCACCTCTGTAGACCGATGGCGATATTTCTTGCGGACTTCACGCGTCAATGTGGTTTTTGTGCGGCTGAAAAGTTCCTCTTGCGATTAAAAAACGCAGGTTTACAATAAACGCCGGGCGTGAATAAGATGTTCTTTGCTAGACAATGGTGCACGCAAGGTCACGAAGGTCACGTTTAAAAGGCCGCTACGTCTTGCCGACCTGAATAAATGGGGGCTAGTCAGGGCTTGTCGGTTTTTGGGGGCAGTGGTGGCCTAGCGGTTAAGGAAGCGGCCCCGCAATCAGAAGGTTGCCGGTTCGAATCCCGACCCGCCAAGCTACCACTGAGGTGCCACTGAGCAAAGCACCGTCCCCACACACTGCTCCCCGGGCGCCGGTCATGGCTGCCCACTGCTCACTCCGGGCGATGGGATAAATGCAGAGGACAAATTTCACTGTGTGCACCGTGTGCTGTGCTGCTGTGTATCACATGTGACAATCACTTCACTTAAAAAAAACTCTGGTCATCAGCAGTGCTGGTTTCTGCGTACCCATCTAAACGCGTGGAGGTCCCGCTCCAAAATAATTTATTTCCGACATTTTGCACATTTAAGACTGTTAAGTTTACGGCATATGTTTGGGTATTAAAATTTAATCACCCGCGCTTGTTGGTTTGCAAAGTTTACGTCACGTGTCTTACTGTGTGACATTGATCCGGAGTGTAATGAAGCAGAGAGCGGGACGCGGCGGTTTATTTATTTATTTACATTTACAGCATTTACCAGACGCCCTTATCCAGAGCGACTTACAATCAGTAGTTACAGGGACAGTCCCCCACTGGAGACACTCGGTGTTAAGTGTCTTGCTCAGGGACACAATGGTAGTAAGTGGGTTTTGAACCTGGGTCTTCTGGTTCATAGGCGAATATCGTATTTTGTATTTTAAATTTTTTTTTTTTTTTTTTTTTTTTTTTTTTTTTTTTTTTCAAACCGCATCTGTTTTGGTTTGGACATCCCTCATACACGGGAGCGGCAAGACTCATGCGAATTGCACTGGCGACCAGGATACGATCATTTAAATTCCAATCACGGTCGGTGTCGCGCACTGCGGCGGATACGCGCTCTGCCGCTGATTGACCCATTTCGAGTCTCATCATAGCTGTGTCTGTTTCATGTGTCTGGCTCATTTAAGGTCTCGTCTTGGAACTAAACTAAAGGGTCGTGCGCATCAGGGAGGCAAGGTCAGGGGTGCATCTGTCCTCCGACAAAGTAACCGAGAACATTGCTAACTATAACTACGCTAAAACATAAAGAAAAGTAACACGTCTGTTCCGAATCTCTTCACCTCGGTCCCGTCACTCCTCCACTTCAGTTGGAGTATCGTTACTTTCCTTGCCAGAATAAAGACTGATATCGTCCAATATTAACTGGCTCGTGGAACCCGCCGGTTGAGGATTTGACACCATAACGCATGGCTCAGTAAGACAGATCGGCGTTAAGAGGATGAAGTATTACTTTCAAACGCTGGTCCAGCAGCGACCGCCACAGGTCGTCTGTCTGCAGGGATTTTTCCACTCTCTTTACCCGCCACTGTATGTTTTATTTACTCGTTCTTATTGCCTGAGTCTAGGTACATGGGCGCTTTTATGTTCCTTACGTTTGCATGGCACACCCCTACTGGGGGAAGGGGGTGACTGCAGAGTTCTTAAATTCAGGTTTCTCTATTCTTTATTTCTGCTTGTGCTCATTCATTATTGATTTGACACCTGCATCCTTTACAGCAACTTCAGCTCATGGCCGCGGTGGGAGATGACTTCAAATCGAGTTACTTTTCACTGCTCTGCTGCTGCCCGTGTTCAGCATAAATAATGAATGAAATCAAAGGTAGAGTAGAATGGGAGGGGAACCCCCATTGTTCCAAATGCAGATCCATCCAGAAGTAAAAGATCCTTATGTAATCCTAGTGTACCCCTGCCACCACCCCAGCCAGATACTTCGCCAGATAGAGGAAAAGAATCCAGTAATGACTATGACTGAAAGGAAATATTAACGAATTACGATGAATTAACAAGCCCACATTGGTGACAGCCTTTCCGTACCATTCCTTTAGCACTAAAAGACTTTCTACATTGAAATGCCCATGAAGCCTACTTGTAAATGGGCATGCAGATTCCAATACGAGAATCACGCACCTTTATAGACCTTTTAACAGTTTACAATACCAATCTGTAGATTGTTTTATAAAAAAAAATGTAATGATCAGAACGAAATGTTTCTGCTGTCTTGTGTTATTTGTGGCAGCCTGTTTATCTGCACAGGCTAATTGACACCCTTCTCATCTGGCCCGCGATGTGTTCTTTGCGTCTGTGACCTGGCACAGGAAATTTGTTAAATTTGTCACTAAATACATTAGGAATGTATTTGCTGATGAGTCCGGATCAATATGTCCTCCTCGGTAAGCATTTTCTGGATTTATTGGACCCTCATAACAAGTACCTGCGGCACTCACTGCCCCAGAGCCCTTGAACCTGGTAGGCTGTGAAGGGCGTGGTGCTGGCCCTGCAATTTTTTTCAACGTTAAGGGTGGTAGTAGCCTAGTGGGTAACACTCGCCTACGGTAAAAATCAGTGAGTAGGTTTTTTTTTTTTTTTTTCTTTTACATTTAAGCTATTTGGAAAAATGTTGGAGATGCAAAAACAGTGGATTCAAATTCACCCTTACAAACCGTTCTCTTTTATTATAAAAATGGGATAAATCGGTATCCTCAACATAACGTGTACATTGCCTATGTTTAGCATGACTAAGCTGAAGCTAGCGGACCGGCTAGTTTGAAATTGGCTGCTGCCTCATGGATCCGTGGCCGGATTCGTCGTCTGGGTTCAGGTTAGTCGGTGATTGATGACTCGGACATGACTGCGTTTACATCACTGCCCGTCCACGTCACGTGTGATTCAATTGGTGCTAGCGCTGTGGGAAGATGTCCCTTTGATGCATTGTAATGGTCAGGGGAGGGATCTTTTCTGGACACAGACGTGACGCTCGGGCCGTAAATCGCCCCTCTCAGTGTTGGCCGAGCGGTAGCCCCCCCCCCCCCCCCCCCCCAAAGAATTACATTCATCAGTGTGCACAGTTGGTTGTGTGCAAGGTCAGTGGCGTGGTCTTTATTAATTATAACCTTGAAAGGTTTCTACCTCGCGTACCTGTGGCATTCGGGGCCTTTTGTCTGCTAATGGATTGAAATTGCCCCTGCGCTGCCTCTTCTTGGAAGAAATTCTGATGGCACCTATTGATTTCCCGGCACAGATGAAAAACGCGTAAGGGAATCAGTCAAAATCAGATATATGAGGCCACCCTTTTCAAAGATCAAGATCAGGCCGGATCAAGGATAATGAACTGCTTTTTAATGCACACCCAACGTCGTTAATGAACACTGATATGGTTCGGCTGAACGCTGTTTCCCTGGCAACCGTGCGGGAGATAAATGGAGTGTTTTGGTGTATTATTTTTATTTTTTATTTTTTTTAAATAGCGAGAATAAGCCCTTGAACGCCAAGCCACGTACTCTCCCGTGAAAGCTTTTTGTCAGTTGAAAATTCTCACATGGAGCAATTACGTGTCTGATAGCAGTTTAGGTTTTGTGGGGTTTATGTACGAATAAATAAAATTCTCACATCAACCTGCAGGGTTGTGCTGATAGGATGGCAAATGCAGAGCTTTTGATCCTAAAACAATTGTATTATTGAAAGTTACAGTTCCCTCGGCATGAAGTGGAGTTAAAATGAGCTTTTCCGTCTTCGTTTCTCACGGGTGTGTGTGTGTGTGTGTGTGTGTGTGTGTGTGTTTGCGTCCTTCCCTGCTGCCGTGGAAGAACGTGGGGTCGTACTTGAATACTTTCCCTTTTTTGCCAAATGTGGAAGTTGCAAAACGGCACGATTTCAGGGGCAGCATTAGCTTTCACAGGGAGAATCGAGAGAAATTGATCCGCGGTGCCCCCACTTGCATCTTCATTGCATCGATCAGGTGACGTTTGCCCGATGATTTGAACGGCAAAAAAAAAAAAAAAAAAAGAATCACGAGCCTCAGCCAGCCCTCTCCCGCCCATCTCCTTATCAAACTAAATAAATGAAGGTTTATCTCCACTTCAGATCGTGGCAGAGGGTAATTGACCAGAATGACTAAGCACAAAACCAACACTTTGTCTCCAGCCGAACATTTCCTGACGTTCCTCCATCCTAGCAACCACAGTTATTGAATGGAGGTCTGCAGATCTGTAAACCGCCAAATATATGGATTGGATTGAATGGGGGTGCTGATTTGCTCTTATGAGCTCTCAATTTAGAAGCCATCTCCTCTTCCTCTTGGAGCACAAGAGGTGACCTTTGACCTGAAGTTTCGCAACCAAATTAAACTCGACCTTTTGAGTTAATGGCTTCTTTAGCAGGCAGGCGGATTGTTTAAGACTGTATGTCCCGAGGTCTGCGGCTGGGCGGGACAAGAGCCATAAATCACGCCACGATCAGCTTCCGTCTCTTCTGCATCCGCCCCTCCCACGAGAACCCCTAACAGCTGTTATCGCTTCCTCGAGGTTACCGCTGACCTCTGACAGAACTGGGCGGAGCAGGCCAGTCACCTCCCCCAGGTTTCCCCTCACGTCCGTGCCCGCGGAGGACGGGAACCGGTGCTTAGCGATGCAGATGGAGTAGCGCCTTGTCGTCTGGGTTATGTCATCCCCGCTGTGATGTGTGGATGGCAGCCCTCTGCCTCTCTCATGTCAAGAGCAACCGTCACTTGACACCAGCTATGGCTAATGAATCACAGGAAGTCACCCTGGAAGACTCAAGTGGGTCGCAGAACTGAAGGTGTGCTGCTTGTGAGGACGCTCTTTACCCTCCTCCCGTCTTTACCTACACTGTATTCGGGGATTGTTTGCATGCAACGATATACCGTGCAAAGCCCTGCAGCAGCTTAGCAACTGATCTGAGGTCAGTCATGCTGCCCTGGGTCATGGTTTACTCTTTCGGCTCTAGCTTTTTTAATAAAATGGACAAAGTTTGAGAAATTGTCTCCAAATTTCATGTAAAGTGTATGTAAAAGTGGACAAAATGAGGTAAAACGATCTTTTAAATCTGCTGCTAGGCTGGTCACTGATCATGGTAGTGCATCCTCGCCAAGAAATCAGGTAAAGGTGAAAAGCACCAAGGTTTGTTGCAATCTAGGAGGAATTTATTTTCTTCTGGCCCTCAATGACCTTCTCAAAAAGTCTTAAACTCAATTTTTCATGGCATCGACGTCTGCATTTCCCCCCAAAGCACCACTATCGGTGTGTACACTGTATAATACAAGCAAATTCAAATGAGTTTTATTCCTTCACCGTCCCACACGCCCGCAGAGCAAAGAGAATACATCCGTCAAACAAAATCAGCCCAGGCACGCCTCTAACCAAACCATGCAAGAATTCTTTTCCCCACTTTTTATTTTGTTTGAATCATGAACCAGTGGTTTAGATAATCATTTCCAACCGAGTGTCAATCACTGGATGCCCGGCGTCGATCTGGCAGCGTGGCCCGGCCCGGGGGCGAAAGAAGGGCTCTCTGAAATGCCCCGGTGTCTGATGGGAGTTACTTGGGCGAGACATAATCCTGCATTTAGAAGCCGGTGCTGGAATGACATGGAAGTTAACAATAATAATAAAAAAAAATGCTGCAATGGGATGCTTTCTTAAACAAAGCTTCATTTGGCCATAGCTGTAGGATTTGGTAAATTAGTTTGTTTAGCCAGACCAAAAAAAATATATAATTCTAATAATAATAAATTGTAGCATTTTTATTTAAAAATATATGTTTTAAGGAAAAGCATTTTTTTCAGTTGGCCACATCTTTATCCACTATACAGATATGAAATTGTACATAATACAATACAAAAGGAAAAGGGGGTGAAAAGCATTCATTTTTGCCGTTTTTTTTTTGGGTTGTGTATTTTTTTTTCTTTAGATGCGTCTTGGCAAAGTTGGGAGCACGGCATCAGCGTATGACAAGGAAGAGGGGAAAACATTTTTTTTTTTTAACAAGAAACATCAACAAATGGTTGCATTTTTTTTTTCTACAAATATTTTTTTTCTTGTTTCAGTCACTGTACAAGCTGATTGTTCAACAGTGAGATGTCACATACTCGTCAGTTGTCGATGCAATTTAAAAAATATATGCTCCCCATCCCCTTCTCTGTTCTGCCATACCTGGAGATAAGGCCTTTTCTAGATGGCATTCAACTAAAATAGACCCTTTTCATGTAGAATAAAACAAAATATCAGCAAAAAAGTTAATATGAATAATTGGGGGGGGTATGCCCCCCAAGAATTTAATGAATTTAAATGAAAACCTTTGGGATGTGACTGTTTCCTGCATCCTTTGCAACTGACTCGGTTGTTGCATCAGATCATAACCGTACTTCGTTGGCTCAGCAGTTCTGGTTATATTATGCCCTGGTAAGACACACATATATTAATTTATTGGCTGTTATTATTTTTCGATTCTCCCAAATTTCACGGTCCTCTGCACAGGGCGCAGATTGTGATCACAGATGGCACATCACAGCACCCTCTAGGGGCCACCATGCCTTTTCCTTTAAATCCCCCTCATTTCTGCCGGGCGTCCAAATTATGAACGCACCCGATTACCGGCGCTCCCGGCCTCCTCTAATTTCCCGTGGCTAGTTTGTCTTGAACAAACCATAAAGCACCTTCAGCATGCCAGCCCACTCCTGCAAATGACTGTGGCCTTTTCTTTTTTTTGTCACTCCCATTAAAATCTTTTAATTTTTTTTTTTTAATTGCAGCTTCTGCTCTGCCAGTTAGGTATTTCGCCATCACACACGGACCACCGTTTTACCTGCATTTTTTTTTAGAATTTGGGCCGAGAGACACGTGCCGCTTGTCCTAAGACTGCACTCCCTTCCCCTTCCTGCCTCAGACGGGATACAAAGAGCCGCAGCAGCGATGCTGATGCACATCCTCCACTTAGTGCTGCATACAAATGCCTTCCTGACCCGAGCCCAGCCTCAGCCTCCCTTAACTCCGGGTGTCTGCTGAGGAGGAGGAGGAGGAAGTGCACACAGTCCCCTAGAGAGGTTGGATACGCTGCACCCTCCGCCCCCCCTGCTGCTTCTCCCAGTCTCTCTCGAGACCTCGTTTCAGTGCTAATATTCTTGTTCTATTTATTTCCCCTCTTCTGCTCTCTGTACCATGAGGGCGTTTCAGATCTGCAGAACTGTTTACCTTTTCCACATATTTTTTTGTTTTTAAGGTGACTTTTGATTCTCTCGGAGAGAGAAATCTCATTGGATCGTGGCGGTGGGTGACAGAATATTAGATTATTTTTGCCCGGCCTTAATTGGCTCAATCTTGATGCTGCCAGGTGTGATTACGGTCTTCGGCGCACAACACGAAATTTATTCCCAGCGTCTAGAACGTCTGCACTTTCATTACCCTTCTTCCCCTTTTCTCTTTGCCTGGCGATGGTTGCACGTTTGTAGCAAAAATCAGGTTTAGCTGCAGCATAGTGTCACAGTGATGATTTGCTGAGGATGTCACAAAGACATGAGTCACCCCGCTCTCTGAAGAATGTACAAATTCGCGACGTCTCCATTTAACGCGTCCCCACCGAAGTCACAGTACAGCGAGCCGCCGAAGCGTTTTGGCAGAGTGGTGGTGGAGCCATATTGGACATTAACCTTTGAACACACAGTGCTAAGCTTTTACATTTCACAGGAGGGGGATTGAGTTTATTGAGAGAAATCGAATCAAGAAGCAAAAAAGAAAGGGCTGACGTCTTCTCTTAAACACGTCTTTGTTGCGGTATATCGCACATTAAAACTCCATGGTTTTCAAACATTGTTTTTTAACTGCTTTTGTTTTGCAATAGTTACAAAAAAAAAAAAAAAAAAAGGTGGATTTAAAACCATAATGATTTAACCTTTCCCAAAGTGATCATATGTGAAGATCTAGCAGTGTTGACTACTATGTTCATTCACGACATAATTTATTTATTTATATATGTATTTATTTTTTAACTTTTTACGTTGCTGTAACAGACATCTGAACAGACTTTCCAGGCAGTTTGGCTCTAGGTTGGCCAGCACACTTCCCAGCATCCTCTCTGGAGGTTGATTGCCCCTGCTCGATAAGTACCTTGCATTTTTTGAATTATAAAAATAAAGGCATGGAACTCTTTATACACTGTTGAAATCCACCTCAGCACTCAAGACGACTCCCATGCATTCCCCCAAAAAAGAGAGAGAGAGTACAAAGAAGAAATGTGCCCGTTCGTACAAACCAGATAACGGAAAAGTTCCAAAACAGGGAAAAAACCAAACCAAACCCTGTATCGTTGAGATGGTCGATGGCCCCAAAAACAGAATGAACCCCAATAATACTGCAGGAATAAATAGTTTATACTTCACACTCTTTGTAAGGCAGCTGCTGACATTTGCACTGCCCGTAGCCATTGATTATGACAAGTGCACCTTCCTCGTGGCTCGGTTCGTACTCGTTATACGGCACCTGGGTGGCCAGGTCCGCCATGGGCTGCCTCTGCTGGGTCCTCATCTGCCGGCGGTTCTGAATGGCCGAGCAGTGGCGGATCCGCCGCAGAGTCGGGGGGCAGCACTTCCGGGAAATGTACACTACAAAAATGATTAGGAAGAAGGAGAAGAGCAGGGCCATCGTTCCAATGATGACTTTCTGGGTGAGTATGGTGTTGTCGATGTCGGAGTAGTCGTCGGTGACCGCCCCGGCAGCCACCATTGTGGTGGTCCCCGGGGCGGTGCGTGAGGGCTGGGCAGTGGTGGTTGTGGTGGTCGTGATCATGGTAAAGCTCCCCAAATCCTCTGCATAGTAGTCTTGAGTTGGGGTCTGCATATTTCCATAAAACAACGGGTTGGTGATCTCCGGAGTCGCCATGACCTCTGTGGTAGTGGTCAGGACCACCGGGGCGGAGAAGTTCTGACACAGCTGGAATCCGTAGACGGCGTCCAGTATTTCCTCGCCCTGTGCGTACTCGGGGCTGTGGCACAGGATGGAGTGTTCCCATCGGCCCTTGAAGGTGCTCAGCCAGGTGGCCACGGTACAGATCCTCCTGGTACATTCCCAGAGGTTGCTGGACAGCCCAATGGTGCCCAGCGACTTCCACATATCCAGCGTCGCCACGTCCAGGCTGCTCAGCTTGTTGTTATCCAAAAGCAGGATCTTCAGGTTGGGGAGAGTCTCGAACACGTCCGGCGTGAGGGTCCGTATCTCGTTCCCCGTGAGGTCGAGTTTCTCCAGGGTGGTCCAGGACCACTCCATGGTGCACGTCAGGTTGTTGATCTTATTCCACTGCAAGTAGAGGTACTGGAGAGCGACCAGGCGGGGGAAGTGAGCCAAGTTGATCTTAGTCAAATGGTTGTGTTCCAAGTGCAGCTCCCTCAGCTTAATCAGCCCAGCGAAGCCATTGCGAGCCAGGCTTCGGAGGCGGTTGTTACTCAGTCCAAGGTACTCCAGACTTCGGCAGTCCCAGAAGGCCCGGACCGGCGTGGTGCGCAGCGAGTTGGAGCGCAGGTGGAGGATCTGCAGCTTGCGGAGCCCGTGGAAGAGCTCGGGCTCCAGTGCCGTCAGTTGGTTGAAGGACAGATCTAGGATCTGCAGGTTGATGAGGTGGATGAAGGTTGTGTTGGGCAGCTTGGTGATGCGGTTGGAGCTCAGGTTGAGGTCCTTCAGCTTGTAGAGCCCCTGGAAGGCGTCCTCCTGCACGGTGGTGATGTGGTTGTGGTCCAGGTGGAGCCAAGTCAGCTGGGTGAAGCCGAAGAACTGGTCGGGGCTGAGCTCGGCGATGCTGTTGTGCCTCAGCGAGAGCCCCAGGGCCCCCCGGTCCACGCCGTCGGGGGGCGCCAGGAGCCCCTGCGTGTCGCAGTAAAACTGCAGGTCCTCACAGCGGCATTTTTGGGGGCAGGTCGTGCATGACACGGGCGTCAGGCACAGCAGCATGCTGATCACACAAAGCGCCGCTGGTGCTTGTCCCACCAATGGCCACCTTGAATGGACACCTGGGTGGGTTTAAAGATAAGAAAATAAACCAGGGGGAGGAAAATCTAATCTCTGCAGCGTACGGACAGCCAGCCCCCCCCTCCTCTTTCCTCACCCCGTCTACAACGCCGAATATTCATCCCTACTGGGGGAAAAACCATCTTTTCAAAATAACCGTATGTTCGTTTTTGTATTCCGCCGGCCGAATTCATTAGTATTTGATGCACACGTTTCACAGACGTGGACGAATTAAAACACCCTCCATCTCTCTCTCTCTCTCTCTCTCTCTCTCTCTCTCTCCCCTTCTCTCCGCAACCTTACATTAAATGTCAGCCACATTTTCTAGCTGCTCGCCGAACGGAAATCTAAATTTACGCCCGCTCGTCTCCCTCCTCGCGGCGTCCTGGAAATGTTTTAATTAGTTCGCCGGTTTCCCCGTTACACAACACCGCAGCGTTACCTTGCCATAACAAATCACGACTTGTGCGAATGGGGGGGCTGCTTTTTAAGTAAATAGATGTTTCTGGATCCTGCCACCCCGCAAGCCTCAGCCCGCTCCCGTTCGCTCTTTATTTCCCGCTCGGCGCCGGGCTCGGCGGGCGAGCGTGTTAATAAATAAAATAGAAAAGAGCCAACTTACCCATTCTTTTGTGCACATCGGTGGCTGCATTCAACTGTCCTTTTCCACAGACTCTTGGAGCAGCCAGATGGAAAAGAGATCCAAAGGGGAAAAGCCCTTTTGAGTGAACACAAAGGGAACGGAGCTCTTCAGAAATAAAGCAACGCGGTTCCCCCCCAACTCGGACGAACTGACAAATTCCATGTCCTACGATGTCCCCAGCTCAGTCAGGCTCCTCGTCCGGCTCTTTAAATCCCAGATTAAGTAACCACAAGCATCTTAATCCTTAAAATTTTTATTTCTTCTAAATTGTTGATTAGCATCCAAAACGACCCCCCGTGAAGAACATCTCCCCCCCCCACGTTTGCTCCTTTCTCTTCCCACCGCAGTGATGCGAGTGCGGCTGCTTAATTGAAGATCAAGCGGTCCTCTCGCCCGGCTGGGGGTCCTTCAGCCCTAACTTGTTGATGGCAGCCGAAGACCCCGCTCGCTCCGTCGTGCCGCGTGCGGAGTCCTTGCCGGCGAAGACGGGGGAGAAGAGAGGAAAGGGGACGGAGGGGGGGTAAAAAAAAAGAAAAACCCCGGGTGGAGAGCAGAGACGTCGCTCGCTGCTTTTTGTTGCAGCCACTCACTGCTACAGAGTGGTGGCAGGCTGGCGTCGATCATCGGCGCTGTTCTCTCTCTCTTCCTTGCTCGGCCGCTCTCTCACTCTCTAGTGCGCGCACACTTTTTTTTTTTTTTCCCCCTTCCCCTTTCCGCCCTGCACAGAGCCGGTTCGTTTCACCCCCCCCTCCCTCTATCTCTTCCCAGATTCGTCACCACAGGAATATTGATGACACCAACGCGTTGTGGGGACTAGCGGTAGAAATTAAGTCTCGGTAAATCATAGTCTCTCCCATCTTGTCCTCTCTCGCTCTCTCTCTCTCTCTCTCGTCCGCTCACTCGCTCATGTGTGCATGTTAACGGCACGGTGAAATGACTGGAGGTGTAATTATTATTTTTTTTAATTAGATATTATTTTGGCTTAATCAGATATGGCTGAATCATGCTGTTTGCCCCCCCAAAAAAAAAAATTGTAATTAATATGTAGTATGATTTGCCTCGGCGCCGTTAGCCTGGCCTGGATCAGGTCCCACATCGTGGGCTTGGTGACGTCACCATGCAGGTTTACACCTGTGGTCGTGCGGCACCGCCGAGTTCGCTGCCCTCAGCACCAGAGTTAATAAAGCGTCCAGTTCCATGTCGCTGCAGTCTTGGATTTTTTTTTTTTTTTTTTTTTTTTTTTGGCCACAAAAGGCTTTTCGTATTTTCTCCTTTTTTGAGTTTTATGCTGGCTGGTCTTGGGCTGTACAGATGCATTTTTGGTAGGAGGCATTATTATTTATTTCTTATTTTTTCAAGGTAAAAAATTGCATCATGAAAGTCCTCTTTTCTCCTGCTGTCCAGATGCATTTGCAAGTGTTGAAACCCAGATGCCACCCCCTGTCAAATTATCCCCTTTTTAATTTTCCGGTTGGGCCCGCGCTGTGTGTTTTTACATCTGGGTGTCAGTTATTTTGGTCTCGTGTGAAATGACCCTGGCCGTTGTTTTCCGGGTCAACTTATTTCAGCCTAGGCATTTTTCCCCCCTTTTTTTCTATGCAATGCCAGAGTTTTCCTCGTGGGACTCCACCGTTGAAATGAGAAGGTGCTATTTATTTAAAAAGAATGGGCTTTTCTGTTCTGTCTGTTGCCAGCTGTGTGGTGATGCGCGGTCCCGGGAGGTCTGTCTGCAGCTCATCGTTCTCGTCCCCCCCCCCAAAAAAAAACGTCTCAAAAAGGAGTATGAGAAGTCTAATGGGTCACCAATGAAGCGGACTGGCTGATAGCGAAATCAATATAGGAGAGAAGCCAAATCATTCTCTCCCTGGAGCACGGATTACGCCCCCTGCCCCCACCTTACTTTTTTGGAAATGCCTGCGTGGAAATTTGCACAAGTAGACTTGATTGGCGGTCGTTCCATTTGGAGCGGCTTTGGCTTCCATACAGTGAATGCTTGCATGCAGCGAACCAATCACGCGGCATGAAAAACATAGGAAGTCCGTGGGGATTAAGAGCCGGCGGTGCTCCCTTGTCTCCATCTGCATGCCACCCGATGGACGGGGGGGGCAGGGAGCTTGTTGCCACCGTCATTTTTTGATTGGCCGTCACACTTCCAGTGTCCCTTTGACGACCCCCCCCCCCCCCCCCCCCCCCCAATCTTCCAGAATCTCTAGGCTCAAATTTACCTTCCCAGTGCACATGAGCAGTTAACATCCCCCTCTTCCTGCTCTTGTGTAGTGGTTTTCACCACATTAAGCGATTTGCTGACTAGCGTGCTAATCAGCATGTGCTTTTATTCATTTATTTATTTCTGAGCCCAGAATAAAGGCTTCCCCCCCCTTCACACAGTGTCATGTTCATGCGTTGAAGTAAAGTATTTAAATTGAGCAATTTTAAATATTCGTCAGAGAATGGAGGTTTAGATATTCTTGCCTCAGGTCATATTACTCAGTCTAATGCTCTGATTGTTGTCATGGCGTTTGTGTTCCGGTTGCAGAAATGTTATTTATTTATGTGCATTTTCTCCCAGTCGACTTTCCCCCCAAGTTGACTTTCACCTGTCAGCGTGCGGCGGGACGCGACTGTAACGAGAATAAACAGGCCGAGCGGGCACCCTCTAACGCCCTCCTCTCTCCGCTCTTCCCCCTCAGGCTGGACGCAAGGACAGGAGCGACGCCCTCAACACGGCCATCGACAGGATGACTAAGAAGACCCGCGACCTCCGCAGACAGGTCGGCCCCTCCCCCCTCGCGCCTTTTTACTTTCCCGACAGGCAGACGGTGTTCATCTGAAGCCATTTATCCTGCCATCAAAAGTGTTGAGGGATATTATGTGGATGGAGGAATGGGGCTTGAAATAAATGCATCCAAGCAAACCAACTTTTGCACGCCGCATTTGGTTTTGCTTTGTTGGAACGTCACCGAGTTCCGCTCTCTGTCCCCAGCTGAGGAAGGCGGTTATGGACCACGTGTCTGACTCGTTCCTGGAGACCAACGTGCCCCTGCTGGTCCTGATCGAGGCTGCCAAGAACGGCAACGAGAAGGAAGTGAAGGAGTACGCCCAAGTCTTCCGTGAGCATGCCAACAAGCTCATTGAGGTAGGCACCGCGCCTTGTAAAATGACCAAATTGTAAGAAATAGTCCTTCAGCGTAGTCAGTGGTTCGGTCTCAAAAACGAATTATTAGTCCATGCATATTAATCCCCTTTTGGGTGCTTGCATGTGTGCGGGTGGATGTTGGTGAGTGGGTGAGTATATAGTCAGTTCTTCTTAATATGTAAAATATGTATAAATCATAAAAAAGCACCCTGCAACCGCTTGATCTCAGGAAGTATGACATAACCTTTAAATTTTCGAATGTTGCAGAAGGAGACCACAAACTCAAACAACAGTCAGGTCCATAAAAAAAAAAGCATTGTTTACTAAGCCCAATATTTACATGAAATGTGCTTTATGTAAGAAAGATCAAACAATTCATAAATGGCTTTAAAAAATACCAGGGGTTCAGAAGAAATATTTTGATGTTATTTTTACGTTCCAGTGATCTGAGCCCTCCCACTTCGTTGTACAAGATGGGTTTACAATGTTCAGATTTATAAAGCAATATGATAAAATGAAGAAGCAAGTATTTTTAGCCTGGACAGGTGGCCATAGATAAACTTTTTTTTTTTTTTTTTTTTTTTCTGAACATGCAGCCTAAAACCTTCAATCATATACACACCTAATCCTCTACAAGTACATAGTGCGTATTATTAATTGCATTAAGCGCTGTAATGTATCATAACATTTTGTGTGTGCTTAAAGGCGACCAAAAAGCAACGATTTGTAAAGATTTTCACGACAATGTCAGATTATGAAATTCTAATTATGTACAATAAATACGCATTTGTCTGCCACTTACTCTTGGGAAACTATAAATAATGTAATAAATGTTTAACAAAGACATTGGGTTCCCTTGATAACGCGCACAGTACAGAGTTTTATTTGATTTCACCTTAAGGGGGCCGGTGATTCATTGCCTCTGTTAATTTAGAGATTTTCTACCCTCGTTAATATTCATGAGACGCGTTATTAAATGCCTTGTGTGTATCTAGTTTTGTTTTTTTTTTTTTTTTTTTTTTACGCAGATGGGGGGTGTCATGTGACCGATGAGCATAATACAGTTCACCCGTTCACTGTGTATGGCCCTCAAAAAACGTTTATGCTCGTGCAACTTTAGCATATTGCTCACAGTGTTTGCACAGCTTCGCTGCCATCTGACCCAGTTTTTATGTCATAAAAAAATCTGTGCACATGCAGCATGTGCGCTTAACTAAACTTCACTCATGGTTATTTATTTAGAACCGGTCCATCCAAACCTGCATCATGCAGAGAGCATGAAGAGAAATAAAAAAAAACCCCATCATCAGCGCTTTGATGATTTGCACCACCGCAGTAGTAAAGTTAGGTGAGATGTTAATGTCAGCTGAAAGTGACTCTGGCTTTTATTTATTTGCTTGTTTATTAAATGGGAGGCTGCCGGAGAGAGATGCTGCATTTGTATGGACTGTCGCAGCCATGAATCACATTTTAAGTCCAGGGCAGGGAAACTTTGCTGTGCCCAAGGTTAAAGCCCTGAGCCATTGTGATTTTAAACCACTCAACTGGTCCTCTGGGTCTCCGTAGCCATTTTATTTCCCACTAATAGTCTTGGCGCGCCGTGGAAAAGCTCAGGCCTTTTAAATCCCTCACACACAGTCGCGGGCGAACTGACAGGCAAGCAACTGACAGGAACATTAGCCGTTCTCATTAGTTGTCTGCAGACGCTGGCCTTCAGTGTCATGCCGGTTGAGCGTGGTTCATTGACATTTTGAAGTGACCCTTCCCCGGCGAGGCCACCTTGGCCCCCAGCGTGGCGTGCTGGTGTTGCAGGAGGCCGTTTCGGGGGGGTGGGTTAAAGCGAACAGTGGGCGGGAGGGACTAGTCCGCCAGATGGGTATTAGCAGATCATTTAGAGACGGACAGAAAAACACGAACACAGTTCATCTTTTGGAGAAAAAAAAAAAAAAAGAATAAAAAAAATTCACTTTGGTCTGTCGACATCGATTTCTGTGGCATTTACACACCAGCAAGCAGCGTGTAAAGCCAAACAGAACCCTGTTCCTCTTATTCATGGTGCTACAAGCCATGAGTCAACAACATAAATTAGTAATTACTCGCTAAGATGGGAAAACCACCACCATCAGCTGCTGCTGGAACACTGCGTGGAACCTTTTAGACATAATAATGACAGTAAGCAGAATAACGTTTAAAAAAAGTGCTCTGTTCTGGTTTTAAATTTTTAATGATGTGGATTAAACACTCGCTGCATCCTCGGAGAGGACGCAGCCTCATCTGATCTGAAGGTCCTGTGGTGGTTTGGGGTTATGTTTGTTGATGAATTAGCTGTGAATCCTGAGTCAAAAACACCAGAAACGGATGTTTATTTCCGTTCATTTAGGCTTGTGTTGATGGTGGCGGCGAATTCCCTAATACCCAATGCATCTCCTTTCAGGTTAGCGTCTTATCATTAAAACCAGCAAGTTTTGCGCTGCAACGCGCCTCTGGAGAGACGGCGCGTGGATGAGTTCCGCAGACTCAGCCCGACACTGCAGGCCAACCAGCAAACACCGTGCCAATTATCCCCCGGAATCGCCCCGACATTTTATTTTGTTGTAAACACAATGATTAAGTGAAGTCTAATCGCTTGCGAGTCCCACTAAATGCAGCATAAGGACCTGAACATCGCCACCTCCGAAACCATGTCCTTTTGGAGAGATTAAAGGCATCCTACATCACACATGTGCCTCACAGTCTGGAGCACCGTATGGAGCATGAAGTTGGAAATGCACGCTCGCTTTAGCAGCATATGGAAGGTTTTTAATGCTGCTTTTTTCTCTCCATTTTTTTTTGTTTATATTGTGGGCGAAAGAAAGTGAAATAATAAAAAAATTTGCTTTGCATAGGATTCCCTGGCCAGCGTCACAACGCAAGCTCGGGGCCCCTGGGATGCGATTTCGAGTTCCACCTGTCCGCCATTATCTCAACTAATGAATCAGAAAAAGGGTCGTGTGAAGGAGTTTTTAAGGCCGATTCCGATGACGTGCCGAGAGGGGAACATGTGACTAACGTGTGACTCAGTGTTTGTGATTAATTCATAGCAGATAATCTGCGATTTAGTCTCTAATCATTTGATGACTAATAATTCTATAATATTTTAATTTTTTTTGCTTTGTTCCGAGCAGCGTGTAAGAACTGGTAGCCTTTGCATAGCTATCGCAACATTTTGTATCCGCAATTTCCATGCTCTGTTTAAAATGTGACTTGGTCTGCTGCTCCAGGCCAGGCATTTCATTTGCAACACAATTGAGTATCCATGGATAAGGACGTGGGGAAAACTGCATTTTCCCCACAGTAATTTCCTTCATTCCCCCCAACACTCGAAAATGAAAATGTGCCGTTGCGCTCAGTGAAAAGTACTACTACGTTTTGGTGTTAAATTAAGTTTGCAGATATCGCCTGCCTCCCCCCCCCCCCCCCCCTCCATATGATTACTTTTGGAGAGAGGCTATTATAGAGTAGAGGTGCTCGATGAGTGTTTGTTTCATTAAAGATGTCTTTTATTTTTTATTTTTATTTTTTTCCCACCATGCACGTGAGATGGCTTGGAAGAAGCAGCCACTTCAGGAAACGTGCAGTCACAGTTTTAGATCCTCGGTCCGCCTCTCCTGGATCATGGTTAAAAAATAGAACGTGTCTCAGATCAGGTGCCTCAAGGCTGTGTTTCTCTGAGGCTCCCACAGCCTGCTCGAGGGACGGGGAGATTTTGCATGGGGACGGCTGCCATGTAATGCTTTCAAAGAGCTTCACCTCTTCCTTAAAACATGTTCCCAAATGAAACCCCCTTGCCGTTAGTTAACAGACTTGCGCGTGAGCACGAATTCGCTCTTGGAATAATTAGGATTAGTCGTCTCTGGTTGAGTCATTTTCCTCGAGTGTCGCGCACTGTGTAATCGCACCTGTCTGAATGGGCCGGGTTGATGCAAGCGTTGCTGTTGAAGGTAAAAACGAGCTCTCAGCCCGCCCTTTTTATACCAGGCCAACGTGCTCGCCGCCATGCATATACGGCATGTGTAGCATCGGGTTGGCAGCACTGGCAGGAAGCATGGGGGAGCGAGCGAGCATCGGCGCCACGGCAGGAGCTTGCCGGTGCGACTGGAAGTGCTTGACATTTAGCTGCAAATGAGTCCCGCGTGGAGTGAATCGAGCCCGTTATCCCCCAACGCCGCCGTGCTCGGCTGCCGCGTCGCCTCGGAAGCGCATCTGTGCCTCCCGCAGCTCTCCAGGAACGCGAAATAACCAGCGCGTGCCGCTGACCCGAAAGTAGGCCTGTTCAGCCCACGTGCGCATAAGCGGTACCCTTCGATATCTTTCTAGTTTTCGATATTCGTTTCTATTGTGCTGAAGTAGTTATAATTCGGGATACAGCCAAAACGCTCAGGAAATGGTGCGGCTCACTTTCAGCGGCAGCCGTTCATTCCTCGGCTCGTTCACACGTTCCAGCCGCGATCTAGCGGGTTCCTGTTGAGACTGCAGCTCTGAAGAAAACGTGCGAGATCTGTGCCATTTTTCACATGACTGCAGAGTAACGTCCGGGCTCACGCTGGCTGAACCTGTCGAAGCTCAAAAAGAGCAGTCCGGCCTCTGAAAGCTCATGCTGCACAATGGCTCTGGGAACACTTTGGAACTTTCCAAACCTTTTTGACCCCTAGAAGGAAAACTTCCGATTCTTCACTGAATAGTTGAAAATGGAAGTTTTCTTTTGTAGTTTAGTCAAAGTTAGTTAAATTTAGAAGATTTTCAACTCCTCATAACTTGCTATGTGATAAGTGAATTTTTGGCTTTATATTTGTAATGGGGGTGCATGTGTGTGTGGAATTTCCAAACCAGTGACTGTGTCCTGGAAATTCATGGCAGAACCTGAGACTGCAAACTGAAGTGAGCCGGAAAGCCAGTTTATTGAGCTGGAAACCCAGTCCATAACTCTTTGCAATGAGTTAATTGATTATTCACCTGATTGATTCTTGACTAAAATTAACTTTGATTTTTTTTTTTTTTCCCCCCAGTGTTTAAGTGTTCAAAACCCAAGCAAGATTTTTTTAATTTTTTTATTTGTTTTATTAGCTCTAATTTTTTCACTGCTTGATTTATTGGCAAATGAGAGGAAAATGCATTTAATCCTCTGGAGTAAGCTTTGAATGGTGGCACTTATCCACCACAAGTAGTGTTTGCGAAAAGAATGAATGCATTTTTAAAGTTGAGCGCATTAGAACAGTTCTCATAATGCTGTGTTTTTATTGTAATCAGCAACTCCCATCAAAGAGAATATATATATATATATTCTCCTTGCCTGCACACACACACACACACACATATATATATATATATATATATATATATATATATTTTTTAATGGCTTTCGTGTTAACTTGAACCCATTCTTTTATAATGTGTACATCTACTTTGTACTTATAAAAGTTGTATGAGGCCTGAATTTAAGCACCGGATAAAAGGGCGAGCCGTGGAGATATTTAACAACCAAAGTGATAAAGGAACCAGAACTGTTGGATGTCAAATTAAATTATGTGTTGAATCACATACAAGCATATTACTGCAAAGGAAAACCTATTTATTTATTTATTTTCCATATACAATCTCAATTATTACTAAGAATGTTGTTAGACAAGTTGCAGATTGTGTGATTTTGCTCATCTTATGTAAATTTAGCCTTACCAAAGCATTAAGTGCTGCATGCTTCTCACTAACCTGTTAAATGTAGGATGAAATGGAAATTGGGAGGTTGCAGCAGTTTTGGAATTTTAATGGCATTTTTATCATAAGTGTACTTTGAGCATGAAAAACATATATTTATTATTTTCCATGGCCGGGTTGGTCAGCATTGTGTATGAGGGCAGCACGTGGCTGACAGTAGCGGTTGTACCCCAGGGGAATTGTTTCCACTCGGCGTCTGGAGCAGGACGGATCAAACATCTGCCCCAGGGCACGCTGACCCCTACCGGGACTCCTCCTGTGATCCGGAGCATCAAAGCTCCATCGCTTGTCCTCAGCGCAGGTGCGGTTTTAAAACTGAAATTTGCCTGCATTTGGCCTCGGCTTCACGCCACAGGACCGATTCGTTCTGGGGGATGTTTCGCTGGTTTATTTTTCAGCGGCAGACTTGATTTGTTGGTCAACGGGACAAAATTTACTCATAAACTATAAATGCCGGCAGGAGCGGCGGAACCTGCTTACCTCAGCATTCTGGCTGTTGGCTTTTTTTTTTTTTTGTGGAAGTGTCAGGAAAATTTGCCTCTCGCGCTTTCCAGGCGTTAATGACTGCATGGCAGTGGGGGGGTTTAATCATGCGAAGGCACCTCCTGTCTCGGTCAGTCAAGCGCCCCGCCCTCAACCCTCACGAAAGTTAGTTTACTGCATTTCCGTTATTATTAAGTGTTTGTGTCGTTTATTATCTGTTATTATTTATCCTCTTCATCTGATCAGCTTGATTCTCTCCTACTTTTTATGTTCATTTGCGTGAAATGCCTGCTTGGCTGTACTGTCTCAGTGATGGATGGAGATGGGGGGGTGGGGGTGTGTGTGTGTGTGTGTACCTGCTCTCACATCCTCTTCCCGTCTCCCCCTCAGTCCTGCTGCTGAAACCTTATCGTGCTCACGAATAATTATTTATTTATTTGTTTGTTTTTTATAAAGGTGGCTAACCTGGCATGCTCCATCTCCAACAACGAGGAGGGAGTGAAGCTAGTCCGTATGGCCGCGTCCCAGCTGGAGACCCTGTGCCCCCAGGTACCGCAGGCTGCTGCGTCTTTTTCATCACAGCTTAATGACTTCCATTCATCCTCCCACTTTGATCCCTACAAATGGAGCTCTGTGGTGTTTAAATGGGAAATACAAGCAAAGATTAATCTTAAATGTCCAGTAATCGGCAACAATAAATTACGATAAATTGTGGGGGCTGAGGGGGAGGAAAGAGACACTTGGATTTACAAATCGAGCAGTGGTGTCCTACAAATGTACGAACCAGGCTGGGTTTTTAGTTTTAAAAACCCTGCTGAGTTGTCTAATGGGTGCGTAACGGGGTGGATTGGTAATTACAGGTGATTAACGCTGCGCTGGCCCTGGCTGCCAAGCCCAACAGCAAGGTGGCCCAGGACAACATGGAGCTGTTCAAAGAGCAGTGGGAGAAGCAGGTCCGCGTGTTGACCGACGCGGTCGATGACATCACCTCCATCGATGACTTCCTCAGCGTCTCTGGTACGTTTGTCCGTTATTGAGGAATGCATATGGAAATGTACGTTGTCTCTGTACGTTGTGACCCCCCCCCCCCCCAACAATCCGTCTCACTCTTGTCCATGCCGCAGCCATCTGCTAAGCAGTTGTTGCAGGTGGCCTAGCCTCTGCAGTGGATTGGGAGTGAAGCAGTGCCGCCGAAGCGCAACCGAAGCGTTTGCGCACCACCTCGTCGCGACTTCCATCTCACATCACTGCCTCCGACGCACGTCAGCCCTGTATAGAAAAGCACTGAGCTCTTAAACCTGTCAGTGTCACCGCACCTCCGTGCATCTAGTCCAAGGTCAACGTCTACGCCCCCATCTGTCTACGCGTCTTCAGAAAGACGCCCGGTTCCTCCTCTGCAGAGCAAGTGGGTCATTCTGGGCTTTTCTCTCACGCCAAGCTGACTCACAAAAAAAACCCCCAAAGATTTCAAGTCTTCCTATCGGCTCTATTAAAGCGCCACAGAAATGAAATTATTGCTGTATGCCTTGGTTTAATTTTACATTTACGCTGTTAATCAAACGGCCTTATCCAGAGCGACTTACAGGGGTTACAGGGACAGTCCCTCCCCAGGAGACACTTAAGTAAAGTGTCTTGCTCAGGGACTCAATGGTAGTAAGTGGGATTTGAACCTGGGCCTTCTGGTTTATAGGCGAGTGTGTTACCCACTAGGCTACTACCACCCGTCTTTATTTATTTTTTGCATCATTTCATTATTCGCGTGCCGTTCCTTATATCCATTATTTCATAGGATATGCTGGATATAATTCCCATTTAGAAAATAACACTAATGCTGTGTTTTATTTACACTCTCAATAAATGAAATGCAATGAAAGTCTAGGGCCCCATCCACACGAGAACACTTTTCTCCAAAAAATCTGCGCTGTCACTGCAACATTATCTAAATGTCATGCACACGGAGAACAGCCCGAACGCTGTTTTAACCCCCCTCCACACCTCTTAAGCGGAGCTGTAACTCTCTGCTCTTTTTGTTTGGCATCTAGTCCCCCTCCATGGTGAGTTGAACTCATCGTTGTTCTAGAGCCCTGTCTTTTCATTAGAAATGTGCACCGCGGAGAGGATTTCTTGTAGTCGCTGCAGAACAACTGCGAACATGTTATCCGCCATTGTTGTGTGTATGACTCACTTGGGGTTATAGGTTGGGGTTAATATATCAGCGTTTTCACACACAAAAAAAAGCCGCATTGCTGTCCACACGGATAACAGAGTGGAATACAGAAATTCCCTGTGGAACACGCAAGGCCAGATCGAATGGGACGTTTTCTGTTTTAGAGGAAAACGTTCTCATCTGGACATGGCCTGGCAGACCAACTGGTCTTTATACGGACAAGGGGCAGTGGTGGCCTAGCGGTTAAGGAAGCAGCCCCGTAATCAGAAGGTTGCCGGTTCAAATCCCGATCTGCCAACACACTGCTCCCCGGGCACCTGTCATGGCCGCCCACTGCTCACTGGTTAAATGCAGAGGACAAATTTCACTGTGTGCACCGTGTGCTGTGCTGCTGTGTATCACATGTGACAATAATTTCACTTTCACTTCGGTGTGGGTCCTCAGCTAATTTCTGAGATCATTAAACCTTCAGACCACAAAAGAAACTACTTTGACTTCAGTAGCGATTCATCAAAGGTGTGAAAAATAAAGCCTGTTGAGGGGTAACGCTTTGTGGCGGGGAGCTTGATTAGCCTCGTCCAGACAAAAGCGGCGCAGCCATCTGCAATTGACGCCCTGTCATGTACGGTAAGAAGTGCCAGCGGCTCGTCAGGCGCGATCTTAAGGAGTTCTCGTCACGCCCGGCGCCGGGTGACTTCCTTCACCTACAGCCAAGGACGCGCGGCCGTTTACGCAGCGTCGATTTGCGTTCTACAGATGCCTGTTAATAAGCCGCCTTGAACGTGGTCTCCGCGTGCCCGCCTGCCCATTAATGCGCTTAAGCCAGGGACAATGCAGAGGCAGCGTGAAGGATGAGGATTTCCCGCCTTAATGCGCCGTTTCCTCTGTGCCTTCTCCCACTGTGCTGTGTCCTTGTAGGTCATTGCAAGTCTTCATAGTTTTTCTTAATTTATTGTAGAGAACCACATCCTGGAAGACGTGAACAAGTGCGTCATCGCCCTGCAAGAGAAGGACGTGGACGGACTGGACCGCACGGCGGGAGCCATCCGGGGCAGAGCTGCCCGAGTGGTCCACGTGGTCACCTCCGAGATGGACAACTACGAGCCGGGCGTATACACCGAGAAAGTTCTGGAAGCCACCAAGCTTCTGACCGATACCGGTACGGTGACCCCTGCCCTTTCCACCAGTTATCCAGCAGTCTGTAGCACCTCGTATCCCAGAAGCGACTGGCCGTGTTCGCGTCAGCACTTTATTCGTTTAGCGCGATCACTGAAATGTTGTTCTCCCGCTCCATTATTAAGATAAGCATCTTCCCAGGTCAGGCAGCCTATTTGAAGAGCTCCTGGCTGAAGGACATGCCGAGAGATTACGTTTCTTAACCTCAATTTTTCAAGTGTCATGTCCTAAAGTGACTGCTCAGACAAGATTGGGGGATTGGGTTTGGAGTGCTGAATTTATGAGATGACTGTGGAGGGTTAAAAAAAAAAAATTGACCCAGACAAGTTCATGAGAGTGAGGACTTAATTTTGCTTCCTTTAAATCTGCTGGCTTGTCTCAAAATCCTCCCATCTATGTCTCTGCCCAGTGCCTCCACTTTACTGGCCTAAATTGTGGAGGACAATGGGTATTAATGTAAATAGGCCCCAGAAAACCCAATGGGGCGGGCCCATTACAGCTTGGAGTGAAGAACCGGGAGAACGGCGGTAGATCACATTAAACCGGGCGCCTAATTTCACTAAATGTATTTATTTCTTCAGTCTGGAGATTTCCCTGGTGCACCCTCCTTCCTCTGACCCACAGTATATCAAAGCGAGGTGGAGTAAATGGGGCCCACCCGCACATGCCATTCCAGCCATGAAAGCTTTTAGTATTCACCACCCGTACCCGATTAATAATTAACAGAGCAGTCTGTTCATTTAACAAGCATCTGTCTAAAAATATATATAAATAAGACACAATAGTGTGTTTGGAAGCTAAGCTGGATCTCCCCGTCTATTTCTTCTATTGTGTTCTGCAGTGATGCCTCGTTTCACCGAACAAGTGGAAGCCGCGGTGGAGGCCCTCAGTGCCAACCCCACCCTGCCAGTGGATGAGAACGAGTTCATCGACGCCTCGCGCCTGGTGTACGACGGCGTGCGGGACATTCGGAAGGCTGTCCTCATGATCAGGGTGAGCACATCGCCCGCGGGTCCCGCCCACGACAGCTGATCTGTCCTGCTGCGTCCGTAATTTTGCTGTGGTTTTATTTCCAGCTCCGTGCACAACAAGTGACTCATCGGGTTACAGCGCGTTTCTGGGATTTTAGCTCAGAATTGCTATTTTATTCCTTTCTTGTTTTTTTATTTTTTACACAGGACTGCGGCATTCAACTAAACTTTGCTTTTATTGGGTACGTCCACCGCATGAAGCATGAGGCTTAATGCACGATATGGGGTCCCCCACTTCCACTTTTACTTTGAACTGTTTGAATAATTGTATGAGTTTCGCTCTGCTAACACCCTCGCTTCAAATGTTTGGATGTTTAAAAAGAGTACAAACGAATAGAACAAAGTCATTGAAATAATAGGGAATGCGTCGGCATCATTATTTCCCCCAAATTGTCAAATTTTGTGCCGCCAGCCCTCCTAGAATATTTATCATATTCATCTGCGTGCTCTTCCACAATTACGCCTTCATATTTTGTTTGTTTGCTCTGTGTGAAGCGTCAGACTTTTCATCTATTGAATCCATTCTGCCATCCCAGTCTTTTGTCGGAAAAATGAAGCCAGGCACAAATTATGCCCGGGTATCTTGTTAATAATGTTCCCTATGAATGGAACACCGAATCAGACTTTATACAGTGTTTGCATTATAATAAGTCATTTATTTAAAGCCTGGTGTCTAATTAGCATTTTTTGGCTGTGGCGGCCCAGAGTTCTACACGCGGCGTTGGCCTCTGCTCAGCACCACTCTTGTTATCCGGATTGATGAAGCAGTTAAAACGAGGCCCGTGGGCCGCCAGGTCCTCCCTCGCCGATGTTGGTTTTAACGCAGCGAGGAATTCATGACTAGGCTTGTTACCTTGAACCCATTTCCCATTTTTAAATAAGATTTGATCCCCTCCCTGTTGCATTGAAATTCAAATTTGAATTGCATTTGACTGAGATCGCTATGGAGGGAAGTTCCAAATAGGGCTACACGATATTCCAACAAAAAACTTTAACTTTGTTTGTCCTGGTAAATGTATTAAGAACAGCTAAGACATTAGTATCATTTGAGAAATTAAGAAATGACCAATTTTAGTGCGCAAAATAAAACGAACCCCACTTGGTAAAGTTTGGTATATCAGATCAGTGCTCCTTGGACCGGACACCTGGAGTGCTGTTCTTTCTTTGATGCCATTTTTATTTTATTTTTTATGTTTTCAAAATGCAGCCTAAACAAATTTAATTATCACAATCGACTAGTTAATCTAGTTAATAGCTAATATGAGGGATTCAGGCTTGGCCTGGTAAATTCCAGCCATTCCAACCACTGATTAGCACTTCATGGATTTTTCCTGCGGCCAACATATTTAACCTAGTCATATCAGACCAAGGAAATTACCGAACAGGTCACAATGGACCAACGAAACGTGCTTCATGCACAGACCCTCGTCGTATAAAAGACACGAAGAAATGCACATATTAGTGCGACTTTCAGGTTAAAAAATGACCAGTCTGGCTGTCGAAGAAGGAAAAGGAGCTGCTGCATGTAAGCTTGAGTGCGCTGGAGGACGATGGCGATAGTGATCAATGGCTTTTGCTTTTCCTGTATTTTGTGACAAAGTAATTGCGTACCTCCAGGCTGTTCAATTCAGATACTGAGGAAGACATCTTTAGTACTGATAAAAGCACTGTTCTGGGGTGGGGGGAAGCATTTGTGGTATTTATGTAGTTATGGATATTACCGGCATTTAAAGTAAAAAAAAAAAAAAAAAACTTTCCTGTAACATCTTGCTCTGTTAATGTCATGTTTCAAAGGGGACACCTGCAGATTATAAACACCTGTGGCTCATTAATGTACGGTTTCTTTATATAGTCGGTAATTTACGAAGTCTACACAAATCAGGGTCTATATGGTAGTTTATCTTGAGCAGCTTATGGTAAAGGGTGAGTATTGCACCCTTCTTTTCAGTGTTGGCGCTGTGCTCCCGGAGCAGCTTCGGGGGGGATGAACCTGTAATTAGTGAAGGGATGTCACTCTGTCAAACGAGGAGACGGAACGAGATCACATTTCCCGGACCGGCCACCAGAACGCCAGCGAATCAGTGGCGTTCAGAGAATCGATGGGCGGAGAGCAGCTCCAGCGGGCGTCTCCACCGGCGCGCTGGGACTCTTCGATCTGGGGAGACAAGCGCGTGTGGCTCGGGCTACTCGAGACGGACAGAGCGTTTAACCTCTGTAACTGGTTGACAGCCGAGCGAGTCGCCACTGCCGCCGCGGCGGTGTCACCGGTGCTAATGGCTCCTGGACTCCAGACTGTCTCCGTGGGGCTTCCGAGGGCCGCAGCGCCCGCCTCGCTCTGTCGCTTGAGGCGTTCGCTGAATTTATTCACATTTTAGTCTAACCGCCACCCAGGTTTGTTGACTTCATGTATTAATTCAGACCAAAAAAAAAAAAAAAAAGTCCTCCACCACAACTGTGGCCTAGTAACTTATTCATGCTATTAGATGCTTCCTGGCTGCGTCTAGTTTAGTAAAACAAGCGAGCGCGTAATCGGCGAGGGCTGTGCCACGCCAAGTTTGATGTCAGCTCTGACCTACTTGGGTACCCCACGCCTCATTCTGCATTCAGCCCATAAAACCGGCGGCCTGAAGAATCTCTCAACGCCGGGATAGACACTTTCAGCGGCCAGCGCTTCACCTTCACTCCCACCCTCCCAAGTGGGCAGGTGCCCTTAATTTTTCAGGAGGAGAGAGGGCCTCGGCTCGGTGGTCCTTAGCTGTATTTTTTTCTTCTTCTTCTATTCTTAGGGTCCCTGGCATGAAAGAGGCGGGAAGTATAGGATCCTAATGGAAGGTATAGACCTCCGGATAAGAGCGCGCCTGGCAGCGTAATGCACCCTCATCGCCGCCAATCTGCACCGCGTGTCAAGTCGAAAATGCATATTGTCTAAACCCCCCCTTCCTCTCCACGGTCCCAACATTTTATTATTTCCTCTACAAGTCAGCCCTGGCACTGCCTCTCTTCAGAAGGGCACGCTGACGGAGGAGCGGAGTTACATGCGGAGCACTTTGCATTCAGAGCGGGTGGTGGAGGTGGAGGAGTCTGGTTGCCAGGATAAGGTGGCAGCTTCAGTGGAGCCCGTATCAGTTCTCTCTCTCTCTCTCTGTCTCCTTGCACCAGTACATCTTTCGATAGGAGCCAAATTGAAATCTCTTTTCGCCCCAAAATACATTTGATGTATAAATGCATATAGTATTTAGGCCAGGAGACTACATGCATCTGTTGCGGCAGTCGCTGTGTGGAAGCAGGTTTAGCCGTTTAATGGTCTAAAAATGGTTCGTTGACGTTCCTCTTCTCTCTCTTTCCCTCTCTGCAGACCCCCGAAGAGCTCGACGACTCTGACTTTGAGACGGACGATATTGATGTGCGCAGCAGGACCAGCGTGCAGACGGATGATGACCAGCTTATCGCCGGCCAGAGTGCTCGGGTGAGACGCAGATCTTAAGTCCCCCTCTGGATTTGCACTCGGTCTCCCACAAGGCCTCACTATGGTCCCCTGTGTATAATACACCCCCACCCACCCTGTATTCTCACAGGATTAGCCTGGTCCTGGATCAGTGAACAAAAGCAAAGCGGCATTTCTTTAAAATGCACTGTTACTCAAGCAAGAAGTTTTCTTTCTGCTTTTTTCTCTTTATATTTTAACACTCACACATACTCATGCACACACGCATATATAAAATACATGCACTAACTAACTACAGAACTTATTTGCACATTTCATACTTGCAGTAAGATGTGAGCTTGCCGTGGATGCAAGCCATTCCGCATTCATTACACATTGCATCCCACGATTCCCCACTCCCATGTTCGTGTGCTCTGCAGAGGGGAATAAGTGTACTTGTTAAGTAACTCTGTAACTGTGCACTGAGAGAGCGCAGTCAATTTTTCTTTTTTTTTTGGCTTTCTTTTTCCTCCTTCAGCGGCCCTCTCAGGTTTAGGTTTTAGTTGTCTCAGCAGAGATCACCCTCGACTCCTCTTCTTTCCCCTGCCCTCCATTCTTTCATCGGTTGCCTTGGTAATGCACATATAAAAATACATTCTGGCATGGAACAGCTGTGCAGAAGGACCATTTCTAATTTGATAAGTCTGCAGATATTGGGAATTAGCCCAGCTAATAAGGTTAATTCAGCAGCGAGCGTGATTGACAGTATCTCTGTCTTGTGCTGTCCATTCAGCACCCATTTAAAGTTATTCAATGAGGTGCTTGATGAAACTAATAACTAATCCCCTCTGCATTTCTGAGGCTATGGAAATATGTGCAAATGCGTTTCCTGTTAATATATGAGCAGAGCTGCATTTTTTTTTTCATTCATCTCTGTTCATCCTGCGCAGTGGCCTTCTAAGAACATGTTGTATTTATAGAATTCCATCCAGAAGAAAATAAATGGAAGGAATCTTTTTTTTTTATTATTAATCTTTACTTTGAGAGCATTTTCCCCTCAGATTGCCATTCATCAAAGTTTCTTTTTGGCTAAGGAGTAGCATATGCCTTCAGCCAAACAGCTCTAACCTGTGAATCTGCAGCGCTGCTGTCGAGACTGTAGCACCAAGGCTGATGTGCTGGTTGAATGATTAGACCAATGTTTCCCAACCTAGTGGCTTGCATTACTGCAGAGGAAGTGGAGAGGAACATCTGTACGGGGGCTGTGCGCACAATGCTGCAAAGAGGCTGAAGTCAGTGCATAGGCCATCATTAGTATTCAGGAAACAAACTGTTGTGCAATTAGTGGTACATAACACATCTTCATTAAGAAAGTGAAGTGATCCATACATTATAATTATGATTTGTGCTATGGCACTACACTCATCATTAGTTGTATGTTTAATCTTAGCATTGTGCAAATTGACCAGAGTTGCCCTGCAGATTGGCAAAGAACAGGAATGGTGACAGATAAATTGGAACTTGCTTTAAATGATCAACTATTATATGGTTTAATAAAATGATTAAGAAAATGATCAGTAAAATTAAAATTATACCCAGCAATTAAATCTAAGGCCTCTTGAATTTAGACTGCTGACTGTATTGAGCCTGTCGATGCATGGGTCATTATTTTTTTTGTAGAATATTGTAAAAACCTACTGTGTGCATGTTTACATGTATGTGTGTGCGCGTGTGTGTGTGTGTGTGTGTGTGTGTGTGTGTGTGTGTGTGTGTGTGTGTGTGTGTGTGTGTATATATATATATATATATATATATATATATATATATATACACACACACACACACACACACACAGACACACACACACTCACATGTTTTTTGCTATGTGCTTACCAAGGCAACCATAGGCTGTGGTGTCAGAGCAATAATTTCACGATTTAATTGGCGTCCAGCATTTGCCTCCTGTTGCCGAGGAGCTCAGTGTAGCCCACAGGATTATTCCAGGGGGGAGTCTTATTAGCGCTGCAGTGCATCTTACCACACACACACATATATATTTTATATATATAAAAATTTCCCCTTTCTTCCACCCTGCTCTACCCGCCAAACATAAGGTTTGGCTGAATGCTCCTCAAGTCAAAAACTCCTTGAGAAGCATCTCCCGGCTCCACACGACAGTGGAACGAGCGATTAAAAACTTTTCCTGGTTATTATCTCCCTGGTAACAAATGTCCTCCACTATTGATCTTAAAATTGCCTTTGGCATCCAGGAAAATAAATGTGCATGTGCCATTTGAACGACCTCCCCATTCACGTCCAAGGAGCTGCGCTGTACCACATAATGTACTGCTCAGCGTTTTCTAGAGGTTGCAGGCCCTTCCTCACTGCATGGAAAATAGGAAAAAAAAACTGCTTTCCACGCCCTGAGATATATATATTTAAACAATGAAATTGTCCAGTTGTCAGATTCGCCGTGCGTTGCAGGACTCCTGTCAGGAACGTTGGTTTTAAGGGCAGCAGGGATCGTCCGGCTCTTTGTTTAATCCTTCACTTGTCTGTGCTGCTCGGTGTGCCTTGGCCCCGGGGGGAGTAATGCAACGCTGTGCCAAATCCTCAACACTCCGCCTTCCCTCCCCCCCCCCCACAGGCTATCATGGCCCAACTGCCTCAGGAGCAGAAGGCCAAGATCGCTGAGCAGGTGGCCAGCTTCCAGGAGGAGAAGAGTAAGCTGGACGCCGAGGTGTCCAAGTGGGATGACAGCGGCAACGACATCATCGTGCTGGCCAAGCAGATGTGCATGATCATGATGGAGATGACCGACTTTACCAGGTTAGTCTCCACCGGAGCGTGGCCCTCGCTCTGGGGTTTGTGCTCTGGCGTCTTGGCCTGACGGGCCAGAGCCAGAGCTTTATCCACCTGACCCCTGTAGGTGTTTAAATTTGCATGCAACATCTGAGCCTGCATGCTTGCCAGGGTCCCTTTTTACTCTTTCGCTCATTCTCTCTCACCTTATGTTATTTCTGCCTCTTTTGAGTTGTTATAAATCTTAGCTTTCAGGTCAAATGGTTTCAGCCTCATAAATTTCTAATGATCAGCAGAACATTGTAGCTTATACCATTGAGCGGTGCATGAATATTGTAAATCTCTTCTGTTTTTTGGCTGACCTTTTATATTAGTAGTTACAGTGACGGGACTCTGCTTTCTGATGTGATTAGTAGAGCAATAAACATTACAGTAGCTCTTTATCATGGCTTTATAATGTTATAATCATATAAATAATGTTAAGGGTCATATAATGTCAAATATGTATCATTTGCAGTACACCGAAAGAACTCTCTCTCACACACACACACACACACACACACACACACACACACACACACATATATAGATAAAATATTTATATATTCCCTCCCAGTGTTCATACTGTATGTAATATAATCTAGCAGCTGGTATTATGGTAAGACAACCACAATCATGTTTGTGATTTTCATAAGCCAGAGCGCCCTGTGTAAACGCAGCCTTATCTCTTGTTAAAGAGACAGTCGCTTAACAGAGCGGAGAGCTCCGGTACTCCCCACTCCTGTGCACCCACCCCATTGCCTTCAGCGTGTCTGTTTCGTACAGCAGCCTCTGCTATCTTGACAAGGGGATCTGCCCATTTCACTAGAGAATCATACAGCCCCTCCCATCACGAGAAGGAAGTTTTATAGAGACCCTGAATCATATTCATGTGAGGCCTTAGCAAATGACTCTAGTTTATTAGATTTTGTGTGTTTGTGGGGGCAATAAAGTATTCACAGCCAAATACATTGCCATAAATGTATTCGGTAATGTATTCTGTGCATTGAAAAATGTGTTCAGAATACATTTTTGCGAAACTCCTGTGTGCTGAATTATAACATTGGGGCAATGGTAGCCTAGCGGTTAAGGAGGCGCCCCCGTAATCAGAAGGTTGCCGCTTCCGCCAAGGTGCCACTGAGGTGCCACTGAGCAATGCACCGTCCCCACACACTGCTCCCTGGGCACCTGTCATGGCTGCCCACTGCTCACCAAGGGTGATGGGTGAATCACCAATCAATTTCCTTCGGGATTAATAAAGTAAAAAAAAAAAACTAACTGAGGGACACTACAGTTGACATCTCATTTAAGCACATCACATGTATTTTAAAACTATTGTCATTCATATTCTAAATACTACCTTTTACACTTAATTTTTGTATTTTAAATACAGAATACAATGTTACATGTATTCAGTCACATGCCAGCTCATGTCTATTTGTGTATGTCTTATTGAAAGTCTGTATAGACTAGTTTTACAACATCTTCACTTATTGCTTTTTGAGAAGTCCTCTGTTTTGTAGTTTTCATCCATTTATAACAGTAATGTCTATGTAGCTGAAGGAAATGGAATAATGGAACGCTTCCCGTTGTTACTCACAGTGGCTGTCAGCAGTCGTTGATGTGCGACCGCATAAAAATAGAACAGAGCCGTGGTTCATTTTTCACTCCTGATAGCGTAACTGTAGCTACATACTAATTTCCAGGAGCCACAACATCAGAACTTTGGGGAAATGGGGTTTTCCGAGACAAGTAAGAAAAATAAACATTTTATTTAGATCCTTTGCATATAGTGCTTATTCTGACTTTATCTGAATTTCCTCTGCCTTTAAATATTGGATTTTTGGACAAGGGACCCAAACGCCATCAAACTGCCTACAGGCCGCAGGCTCTTTATTAGTGGTAGGAAAGGTCAGCCACGTTTTTTTTTTCTTGTCCACCGGAGTCGGAACAGGGTCCATTTTAGGTTTGACAGAGAGCAAACTCGTGGACTGAACACCTGAGTATCCTGCCATCTGCTACCTACAAGGACTGTGTGTGGGAAGGAATGCTTATGGACGGGAGGGGTGCTGGCGTTTCAGACGTTTTGAGGACACTGTTTACACGCTGAGCATTTTAATAAACTCTTTCTTCATTTAAATTGTTTTTATTTAAAAACAAAAGAAGGACAAGTGCTTTTACACTTTCAAACACCTTCCTGTACCCTTTGAACGATGCAGTGGATCCCGCGTTCAACGCCGACCCGGCCCAGCAGGTTCACATTTGATCCACGTCTGCCTGAAGGATCAAGAGAAAATAATTGCAAAGCCGCTCTCCCCTAGACCTATTGTACAGCATGTTAATGTCATGCAAATTGATGCAAATGAGGCCGACTGGAACCTGAAATCCTACGCCATGAAATAGGCATAATGGGGGTTTATTTATTTATTTAGTTTTTGCATATCTACTAAGCGGGTATATTTATTAGAAGTTGATTGAGGGCCTGTCTGGGGAAAACTGTGCTGGCCTGTCACCTGCCAGCTCTTCTGCACATCAGTTGTGCCTCGGGCCGCTGTTAACACCCGTCCCTGCCCGTGTCTCCGTCGCTGTCGGGCATGAAAGTGGCATGCCTGACATATAGCGTTTGAAGACCCGGAGGCTGCTGTATTTAGCCAGAAAATGGCAAATGGAGGTTTGTTGGGGGTGTGTGTTTCAGAAGAGGAGTGAAAGTCATCACCTGCTGTAACGCATTGGGGAAGGTCACGGCGAGTTAATTCAGCCCACACCCAAATTATTGGCCCCCCTCCCCCAACCTTGAGTGGGTACACAAACCCGTGAAGGTTAATGCAGTAAAAAGGAAATTGATTTGTGGGGGGGGGGGCTTTATCATGCTTTAATATCTGCCAGAAGAGACACTCGCCACGGTTGCCGCGGCAGCCAGCGCTGGTGGCCCGGGCTTTCATGAATAACACATTTCGTCTGGTAGCACGAGGGCACGTTTCGGAGCCACCTGTCTGTACCCGCCGTGCTCCAGTTCTCTAGTCCTCCCCATCTGGAACAAACATCGCCAACTAATTCACAGGCGCCCTGACAGTCCTGCACTCAGATATGCAAATCTGATAAACGAGCTGGAATCATCCCTGCCCCAACAGTCCAGGCCTCAGCCATACTTAATTGTATCGGTTTATTATGTAATTTTCTTTAAATTGCGGCGTTTTTGGCATGGTCTTCAAATTGGTGCTAAGTGCAGCACTACGTGCTAGGTATGGGCCGTGTCGGTTTGTGTAAGGTAAGGCGTCCTCCAGATTAGTTTAAATAGACAAGAAAGACCACTCGGTTGTTCTCTGTATCTTGAAGAGAAACCATGTTCCTTGTTGTTGGTATGTAATTATTTCTGACACCCAGAACACAATCTGTAAGAAAGGACTTTTAATTATGTCCTTTCATACTCCAGTGATGTCTTATGAACAGGGTTTACAGAGGAGCCTGATGATTGACAGTTCCTAACGCACGCTACATCATCATTCTGGATATAGAGCCTCACCCATCAGTACATCGAGAGTCAATTTCTTGTTCGTGGATTAAGACTAGTCCTGGATTAATTGAGAACTTCAATCAAGTTCTCAATTCAAAACCCCCTTTTGTCTATGTCTAGGCTTAATGAACAGGGAAACATTTATGTTTATGGCATTTTTCAGATGCCCTTTTACAGAGCGCAGGGTTGTGTCTTTCTCAGGGACACAATGGTTTGAACCTGAGACTTTATGGCCTTCTGGTGTTACCTTTAGGCTACTACCTTTAGGCTACTACCACTTGCTCAAACACTAAAGATCATGTTTATTTCTTGTTTTATCTATTTATGAAAATCCTGAGCGCTAGTGGACCAGCCCTGTGCGTAGCATTGCACGTAGCACACAGTACATCAAATTTACATTGGATTACACAACAATCTGATTTATCAAGTTCTTGTTGCCACTGCTGCGTCCAGCATTGCAGCAGGTAAGGTGCAGGTTGTAGATGTCGCCTTAAGTCTAGAACCATTGCCCCAGTCCCAAAAGTCTTTTTCTCTTTTTATTACTTTTTTTTTCCCCTTTTTTTAAACTGTCTATTGTATCCTCCTGGGGGTTTGTGTAGCCTTTAACACCGCCTCTCCAGTCCTTTCATGCCGTTGAAAGCTGCGACTGCTCGACTCCCTTTTACAGCTCGCAGCTCCCTTGCGGTCTCCCCTGTTCGCTGGGAAGTAATGCATGGCTACGTCCATGTGGCCTCTGAATCTCTAGCTGAAGAGATTCAAAGAAGCGACCGGAGGGGGGTGGGTGGGTGGGTGGGAGGAGATGGACTGGGCGGGAAGGAGAGCGGATGAGGGAGAACACAAAATTCCATCTGTTGTGGGTTGGATTGTTCAGTTTAGCCTGGAGAGAGCAGCTTTGAATCCAGGTTGCCCCACTTGCCAACTGTGCCCCGGCGTCCCTTGTGGGGACACTGAACTGGCAAATGGCTCCGCCAGCCTGGGTGGAGGGGTGTGAGGGGCCAGCGGATGACGCCGGGGCAGCACAGAACCATTAGTCCGATGAAGCTGACCCCCAGAAATGGCCCAGACAGTGGAGGAGTGGGTGGCATCCGCCATATTCCTGCACCATCTGGACTGCAAATCCCCTCCACCAATGACTAGGGGTTAAAATACGATTTTCTTTTTTTTCCCCCAATCGCTTCAGAGGAAGTGAACTGGACAATATAGAATGTTGGGAAAGTTGTAGTTTAGATCCCTTAATTTCGTCCTATAATTAAATAAAATGAAAAGACAATTCCATTTCAAGCACAGTCCATTTCTCACGAGGGCATGCTACAAAATACATGACAGCGCGTGCAACTACATATTGAATGAGCCTCTGTTCGTTCGGAGGGGGAAAAGCGCTGAGTGAAAGCCTGTGTTCAAATGTGTTCTCAGGGGGAAGGGGCCACTGAAGAACACTGCTGACGTGATCAACGCCGCCAAGAAGATCGCAGAGGCTGGCTCGAGGATGGACAAGCTGGGCCGCGCCATTGCTGACGAGGTAAGTGTGTGGGGGGGGGGGGAAATAAATAAAAAATTGCGCCTCCTTACCACACTTCTTTGCATGCAAGCCTGCAGTTTTTATGCAAGAGTTTTTCCAAAATTGCAGCATGTCTTCAGGGAGGGTTTGTTTATCATTCATCTGCTGGCTTATCGGTCCTCCCTGTCTGCATTTAAAGATTTTTAAATTATTGTGTAGTTTGGTAAATTCAAGCTTGAATATGCTTTTTTTTTTTTTTTTTTTTTACTTTTGCTTGTACCTCGGGGTGGCATTTCTACAAAGTGTTACCTGCCAGACAAAACCCATTCAGGAAACTCTCAATAAACACTGATGTAAGATGTTTATTGGATTTTTTTTTATTATTTATTTTTTTTTTTTATTGAGGAAAAAGGCACTTTGCACAATGGCATAGAGGCATGATTGCATGCGACTGTGTGTAAGACTTCAAAAGTCTCATTGCTCCATTGTGCGAAAATTGTTTCAGCCCTGTTAGTCAAGGGTGCCTAATTTCGATCGGCGTCTACGGACACATATGCCGCAATATGCCGTGCTGATGTAAATAAATTATTCATTGCCCACATCAAAACGTTTGCAAAATTTGCAGAAGATTTCACGTATTGCACATTCTAGTAAAGCTAAGCACCTTTATCCCATTTGCCGCATGGCCATAGACTTTAATTAGCGAGGCTGGGGCAAACATCTGCAGTGCGCTTTCAAAAAGATTCCTCCCTACATAATCTTGCATAATGAGCAGGCTTCGCTGGAAAATGCCTGCACTTTTGATATTTTATTCAAGTCCCTCTTTGATCCTCCATGAAACAGATCCATTTTATAAGTTCCTAATAGCCCCTACCTGCACTGACCCGGTTACAGCGGCTGCGGAATTTCTCGTGTCTGACCCAGGCAAGGCCTTTTGAAGCTGCTTACTCGCTGTAATGAACGCAGTTGTATCCCCCAGGGACACCAGAGGGCTATGGGGCAGGTGTGTATGGGGTGGGGATTTATAACTGATTGTGAATAATCATAACCAAGGTAAATCTTCAAGGAGACCTAAATGACACGGATAAATATTCATAAATATCTATTGAAATAGAAAATTGACATTAAGAATCTATATTCTGTAATGTGAAATATCCTTGTATTTATTAAGTTATGGAAACTTTTTGATATCAGAGTTGAATCACCCCTGCAGCAGAGTAATGTTAATGTACTAAACTGAATTATCGACTTTCGCATTGGTATCAATACTTAAATTCCAGTCTTACATCTGCCGGTTCACAGAAATCAATGGCAGACCACAACAATTTTCAACAGGCATTGCGGCACGCAGCCCCTCCCTCTGGCTACCTGGAGGACCCTATGTTTACATGAGACACACTTAATCTCGCTAGAAAATCTAAAAAGTTAGAGCGTGGTCTGGAAGTGTTCATTTATCAACCAGATAAACGGGGAAACCAGAAGATGTGAACAAACCCGGTTTTTGCCATCAAAGTTAGAAGCACGACAAATAAGCCAATAGGGTTGCTGAATTGGTTATTAGTTGTAGTTAGTCTTGGTGTTGCATCGGATTTAAAGTTACAAGTTGGAACACATTCCAAATAAGTTTCCACAAACTGGGGGCGGGGTTTGATACTTGTTACCTGGATGACAGGGAGTTTTAGGCATGTAGGCAAAGTCCAGTAGAGGGAAGAACTCTTTGGGTCCCACGATGCCAAAACCTTTTGGGGCAGCGGTGGCCTAGCGGTTGAGGAAGTGGCCCGTAATCAGAAGGTTGCCGGTTCGAATCCTGATCCGCCACTGAGGTGCAAAGCACCGTCCCCACACACTGCTACCGGGCGCCTGTCATGGCTGCCCATTGCCCACTAAGGGTTATTGGTTAAATGCAGAGGACAAATTTCATTGTCCACCATGTGCTGTGCTGCTATGTATCACAATGACAATCACTTCACTTATAAGATGCATGGGCCCTGTTTCAGAAGTGCTCCCAAGTGACCTGCTTGGTTCACAGTCCATAAAAGTTGCACTGTTCTGCCAAGACCGGCCACGCAAAACTTGCACCACGGTCTTTGTTGCACTGCGCATCGACAAAGCATGTGTGAACGGAAACACCTAACACCAGAATCCTGGATTGTCAGCACTTCACGACCAGATTTTCTTTACCAGTGGAGTGTTTTAGGTTCTTGTTGTTGTCAACAGTGCTTATTAATTTTTGTGAAGGGAAAAAGAGACCTTCCTGTCATCGTTGACAGAATGCCATCTAATTTTCTTAGGGAATCATGCTGTCGTCAATAAAAGCAATTTATATCCTCGCGACCAAGCGATTGTGACTCATTGCACGATTTTGAAGACTTTTTTTCTTCTCCTCCCCACAGGTGTGTGTGCTGATATGAGTGAGCGAGGAACAGCTGTGTGTTTGCAGCCGTGTGTGTGTGTGTTGTAGCTATTTATGCATAGACTAAGGTTTGTATGCATGCTGTTATGGGCTTTGGGGGCTTCTGCAGCACTCTAAATATAAATAAATGAAAAGTTGAGGCTCGGTAAGGGGCGGGTGGCGGTAGAGGGTCCCTCCGCCCTCGAAATTGGTGCCGCTTTACCTCCGAGCACGACTCGTCTGAGACAAGGAGGCAACAGTCTGGCTATCTGTTCGTTGACCTGTGTGGGGCTGTGGGGATTGCCGGTGGGGGGGGGGGCGGTGAAAGAATAGCAGCGGAGGGGGGCCGAGGGCCCCGTGAGCGCGAAATCCATTAACGGGGCTTCGTCTTTAATTAGTGCCTTAATTAGCAGGTGGCGGCTTTTTAATTTATTTTTACTCGCCTGTATTTTGGAGCTGGAGTCGTACCTGGCTGCGGAGGAAGATGTGAGGGCGTCTCGAGTGTTTCTGAATGAATCATCTGTCCCTGCTTTTTCTGTTTTTTGTCTTCTTCTCTTCACACTATTGGCTGCCAGAGCACAAAATTGCCCCAGCGTTTGGATTTGGCGGGGACCACTTGGCTCTCTCTCGGTCCCCCCTTCCCGAACACGACCGAACAAGGCGTGGGGGGGGGGTGCGCATGTCACATTGTTGTTTGGTGTGGGCGGAGAATGCATGGGTGTGCATGAAATCGGTTAAATGGGTGTAACGGAGCCCCATTAAAGTTTCACGAAATGAGCAGGCGGGCACCGTAAGGGGACGGCTTTGCGGGATTTCAGGTTGGGGCCACGCAAAGGTCTGCGCTGCAGATTATTACGAATTTACGAGCGCCCGCCGCCGCCGCAGACCCAGCTTATTAGACGTCTAGTGCTAACTAAATGCCGGCAAACAAATAAGCGGGACGTAATTGAGATTTATCATCTGAAGGGCGTTAAAGCGCACTATTCCCACTGGGAGACGGACATAGAAACCCACTCTACTGTATCTGTCTGGCGGACGTGCCTTTTGGGGTGAAGTGCGTCGCCGCGCGCCTGTCCTTTTTCAATTTGCATTTGATCAGCGCAGATTTATGGCGGCCCGTGCGCACCGGTGCCGGTTGGAGTCCAATCCCAGTTCTGGCTGCCGACTCTTTATGGCGACGCGACTGTAAATTTCCCGCGCTGCGGCCGACTGCGGTGGCAGAAATTGAATGGGGGGGGGGGGTGAAAAGCCCACAAATTCTTAGCTCAGTGGTTCAGGGGGGTCATTTTTTGAGCCGGCTCTCAATCCTCGGCTGTCTGCTCCCCCACCCCCTGCCCCGTAATAAGCGAGTTTTGTTTATTTAGTCCCTGTCCTGCCTGTAAAGTGCAGTTATGCTGATGTGGAGCAGGTCGTTGGGAGGTTTTTTTTTGTGTGCAGGGCTACTGCCTGTGCACCGGGATGGTGAGGGAGCCAGCGCTCTGTTTTTAGTTTTTTTTTTTTTTTTTTTTTTTTTTGTTTATTTAACTCTGGGCAGAGTGCCGGCGTAGCGCCATAGTAAACATGTCTGCAGGGCTGACGGCTGGCATATGGGGAGGGGGGGGGCTGGAAACGAGGAGCTGCAGAGCACAGCGAGGCACATCCAGCATCATCCAGAGAATAGGTTTTGTTCAGATCCTGATGTTTAGTTCAGTCAACCTGACTGTATGAAATAATAACGTATTTCAGCCTGATACCACCATTATTTTTTTTCCCTATTATGATTTTTTTTTTTTTTTTTTTTTTTTTTTTTTTTTTTATATAGCTGTTTTGTTGTTAGTTTCCCTTAATACTGTATCTGAAATTCAGCCGTGCTGCAGAATTACAGCCACTTTGATCCAGTCCCACAATGAGATTTCACCAGGACACAACGTTTCGGTGTCTGCAGCTTTAAATGCTAATGTGGAGGAGAGAGGCGGGACGAGGAGGAGGGCGGCCTATAGAAGTTGAGGGGACACCATGACGTCAACACCACCATTCACCAACTACAATGTTTGGCGCAGACAGGAATAATTTTTTCCGGCATTTTTCCTGAAAAAAAATTCAGGGGAGGGGTGGGATATTCTTTGGGTGGAAAAAGCATGAGAAATGTGAGTTAACCTTTCCCTTTATGACTATATAAGGGGACAAATTCCAGATCCGACCGTCTGAGCTGCCACTCACGGCCAGGCAGGATGACCAAAACATGCTTGACACCTATCGCCATTTCTAGCCACTGCAGGACCATAGACAGGCTGGGGGAACTTGTATTAATGTTAAATCTTACAAAGTGAAATTATCATGATGGGGGGGCTTTTTAATATCTACAAGAATCTGAGGTTTCCTAGCAGATCATTCTGGTGCCCGGTACCATCCACATGACGTGAAAGAAAAATGTGACTCATCAGAGCAAGACACCTTCCATTTGCTTACAGGTCCAGTGCGGATGCCCATGTGTTCACTGTAGGCGTTTTAGGAGTTGGCCAAGGTTTTGCGTGGACACCCTGACTCGTCTACAGCCTTCAATCTGGACAAGCATGGCGGTTTATTTATTTATTTTTTAAGGCCAGGGACATCCCACAAGAGCAGCCGTTTTGGATCCTGCAGATTTGCCATCAGTCTGTCCCTTGTCAGTCACATGTATCCTTGCGCCTATTGTTTTTCCTGCATCCAACAAATCAACTTCGGGGAAAAAAAAAAGTTTGCTTGCTGTCTAATAAACCGTATACACTGTACCATTATAGCAAGATTATTCCAAATTGATTAATATTCTGCATTTTTCTAAATGTGGAGGTGGTGCAGTGAGTTGACAGTTATGTACTATAGTCCCAAAGTCATATAAATACACCTTTTAATACATTAATTTATTATTTGTGCTTTATTAGGGGCAGTGGCAGCCTAGCGTAATCGGAAGATTGCCAGTTCAAATCCCGAGCAGCCATGGTGCCACTGAGCAAAGCACCGTCCCCACACACTGCTCCCCGGGCGCCTTTCATGGCTGCCCACTGCTCACCAAGGGTGATGGTTAAATGCAGAGGACACATTTTGTGACAATCACTTTAGTTTCGCTTTATCATAAAACTATTAATTCTGTACTTCAGTTACTATGTTTTCTCTACCTCCTGCCTAAATTGTGCAGTTGCACCCTCAGCCTTATCTATGTGTGTCGGCCCACTGCTGTGATGGAAGTGTGTTCGCTGTAAGAATCGCCACCCTTATTTGTCTTATTTGTTTGGTCTTGGTAATTGTCGGAGGGCTGCTCCGAAGGGTTCCTCGCTCTGTTTCAGGAGCGGCTTGATTGGTTTTCATGGCCGCTGATGGTTTTATAAATGGGCCCGTGTTTTTGGAAACGAGGGCTCTTGCGGATGATTTAAATGCAATATAAAAGACATTAAGCGTATGAATGGGCGGCTCTTGTGAAGTGCGCGATAAGTCTGTCTGTGAAGGCGAATTTGCAGATAATGACGCCGATCTCAAGCAGGTGCCATTTAAATGAGCCATGGCCTGAAACGTTACCGAATGACCACCGGGCTGTTTTCAGCTGACAGCCGAGCGGCACGTCCCTGCAGTACGTGGCTGTGAACGTCTGCGGCCGCTCTGCTAGCAGTGCTACAGAGGTGTGATGACCGATGAAATGCATCGTCCTGCAAGTTCCAGGTCACCCCCAGGTCACACTGACGCGCAGAGTCTAGTCCTTTCCTATTAACTTCTCTCTCTGCTTGCACTTTTGTTTTTTTCGTATTAAAACCAAGTTTTCAGAATTAACATATATTTTGTCCTGTGTATATTTTGCGCAGAGGGCTTCAGCTTCACCAAAAAAGCGTCACGTTGCCCTCGTTTTGAAAAGACTGTTGATGCCCTGTGCTTGTGTCCATGCTGAACATGCAGTACAACTTGCCCCTTACCCCACCGGATGTCATCAGGAACCGTTTTGGCCAAATCAGTTTGGATTGCTGCAATAACAGTGATTTGCTGGATCTCATTTTGGTTGCCGCTTGGATCAAAATAACCCGGCACTTGAACCCCCCTCACTTTGGCGCAGTGGACATTCCTCTTGCAAGTGAATATTGGCATTTCCATTATGTAGATACTTACCAGCTAACAAATTATCCAGTGCGATTGTACCATGCTAATGTGCTAATTTAATGCTAAACGTTGGCAACTATTGACAAAAACACATCTGAAGCATTTGTTTTGCCAATCTTCTATTGGTTATATGCTTGCTAATCTGGCAGCTCAATGCTTTTCTCTCGAGCTACACAGATACACATTTCCAACAATCATTTTAGCCTATTAATAATACATTATAAGTCAATTTAAATGAGAGACAATTAGGGTGGTCTAGATGCAAACATATCAAATGTGGCTCATGCATTGGTGCTTATAGGTGGTTTATTATCATTGACAATTGCTGGCCTTGCAGGAGCAGTGGTGGCCCAGTGGGTAAGTAAGGAGACACGTAATCGGAAGGTTGCCGGATCAAATGCCACTGAGGTGCCAGTGATCAAGGTACCCTCCCCACACACAGCTCCCTGGGTGCCTGTCAAGGCTGCCCTCTGTTAACCAAGTGTGATGGTTAAATGCCCATGAAATGGGTTAAATGCACATTTTGTTGTCACCATGTGCTGTGCTGTAGTGTTTCATTATCTCATTATGTCGGATTAATGGTCAAAAATGGCAAGCATATTGATAGGTTTGCATCTAGTTCAACCTAATGTCTCCAAATTTAAATTGAACCTAACTCTAATTCCTCTTTGTGTTTTCGATGCATGCATCCGAATAATATTTTTGGATATGGTTGTCATACTCTCACATCCACCGTTGTCCTGCGTGACAGTCCAGGGGCTGCTGTCCATAATCAGCTTGCACTGTATTAAAATGCCGCAATGTCAGGGAAATATGGGAAATTGGCATTTCCTTTACATGATGTGTCCTGAAAGGTCAAATCCAGCCGCTGCCGTTAATGTGGAATTCTGCCGGCGCGATGACATTTTCTCTCGTGTGCCCTGACCTTCCTCCTCAGCTTATAGCAGGATATTTTTAATGCCGAGATGAGAATTTTTCTTTTGTGTTTTAACACCTGCCTTTTGTGGCTTCACCTGAAAGGACTGTGAATGTTGTTTTAAATATGAACCAGCATCTGAAGTCAGGAGTACATGCTATTAGTCACCCTTTAGTCCATTTTTTTATTAACTTTAAATGAAGCTGATGAAGCAGGGTGAGTTGTGAGTGCATGGTTGTTTTGGAGGACTGAGGCGATCTTTGGTGACTCAAGTGGGACTGAGGAAGACATCTTTACATAATTAGCCATTTTGCTTTATGAGTGCATTGTTTTTTGTTTTTTTTTTTTATGATAGAATGGTGCATTCGAAATAAGCCCACACCCATTAACAATACTTTCACCGTGTAAATGAATTTGAACGGAGCAGCACTGCGGGCGGTGTTCAGTCTTTGTTTCGATGTCGAGGTTAATCACAGAGCACTCGCGGAAAATTCCGCTCCGTCAGAACCACGGGGTAGGAAGTAGGAATTTTTATTATTTTGGGTCGGCCTCGGCACACCATGTCCAGTTCAAGAGGGTTCCCACCCAGCAGCTGAGCGTGCACAAGCAGCGCTTTCAAAGGGTCGAGCCTCTAATTAGGATGCTTAGCAGGTTTCATTTCATCACAGCTCTGTCCTCTCTCTCTCTTTTCATCTCTTCCGTCTCGCCGTCCCTCCCAGTCAGTCTCTTTTTTTTTTTTTTTTCCCCTCACTTCCTTGTTTGCAGCTGTGCTTGAGCTTTGAATCACTGCTACAGCACGGCCTGGGAATCACCGATCGGAGGGGCAAGAGGAGTCATGGCTGCCCCTTGGCTATCTGGCCTCTGTGCCAAAAGCCCGAGAGTCAGGAATGATGTGCGGAAGCCATTTGGTATTCCTTTCGGCGCCACCCACCGAAGGGCCGAGGGTCCCCCGTCTCACAGCGCATGATTCTTTTCACCGCTGCGGGTGCCCGGTGCCTCCTGCACGCACTTGAGAGTGCACTTGTTGGAAATGAAACGGCGCGAGACGCGGGGAAGTACTCGAGTGTGCGCCATGCCGCGTTACCGCCCGCTGACTATTATTAATAAGGCACAGGGTCCCTCGTCCCTCCACATACCACCGCCACGCGCAGACTCCACCGCGTTCCAGCGCCGTCCGCCAGCAGCACACATCCAACCTCTAACCTTTTATCTCCCCCGGCAGACAATCACGTCTCCAGGAACCTATTTTCAGTGCTCTAATGGGGAAATTGGGTGCCGTGTTGAGGAGATTGTCTCCAAATGAGCAGAATTGCTCTGAAACTCATTTATCACCCTCAACAATACACCTTCCACATAACTTGGCATTTATCATTGTGGGAGATTTTAGCTCATTTAGCTAATCTTGGGGAAAAAAATCAAAAATACGGCTTTATCGCAATCCATGAAATTCTCAGGTTTAGTCAAATAATCTCAGACTATGGCAGAATTCATCCTTGAGATGCAGATCAGACTGGGACCTGGGCCGAGGTCAGGAGATGTAGAATTTCTCCAGTTGGTGCTGCTCTGCGGATTTCCTCCAGTGTTGCGGGGCCTATGAAGCCCTGGGGTTCGGCTCCCGGGCTTCCTGGCCCCGCTTGGAAATCATCGGCCCTTCAGTAATTGAGAACTAGTGCTGGCTTATCGACAGCTGGGATGTGGTATGTGATATGATCATTCTTGACATCATTTCTGTTCAAAATGTCAGGAATTAATGGAACGAACACAATCTTTATTTATTTAAATAATTTTTTATTTTTATAATTATTATTTATTTTTAAAGATTTAACCACACTGAGCCTGCAGCAAATAGAGATGAAATATCGACGTGGACAGTACCGTTCTATGAGTGTACATCTCATAGCGCTTAATTGATATATCGAGATATATATATACACACACACACACACACACACACAGCCTTATAACCAAAGCAATCCAAGCTGCCCAACCATTAGAGTATCTAACCACTAGAGTATGCATATGCTCGTTCTTGTTTCTGGACACGGCACCTTACTGATCTAGGGTATCTCATCCTGGAGAGATGAGCGGCGTCGTTCATTGTTTTTCATTTGCAAACAATGTGCCGGAGTGCGAGGTCTTTGTAAACCACTCTAAAAAGGATTTCTAGTGTTAATACGACCTTTTAACAAGTCCTCTCAACTCAGCTGCAGTCCTCACGTTCTTGTTTAATTAGTAAAGACCTGAACCCGACCAGTTGCCATTTTAAGGCTTAAAGCCCTGAGGTCTCTATGGCTACTTGTGGGAAGAATTCAGAAAAATCTAGCAATTTAACTTTTGCTTTAGAAACGTTTTTTCCAGATTATTGTTTTTGGTGATTTTAAGACATTATAAAAAAAATGTTATATTTTCAAGACACAGTTAGACACAGTAATCCGCACGTCTAACTGTAATTGACACAGATGCATGTTTTGGAAGATTTGACACGATTCTTTTCAGTGTACTCAGTGATTTGTTGTATTCAGTTCCACCCCTTCTATCTATAGGATTGGCAGGGGAATAGAGTGAACTAGTGCCTTTCTGACACCATAAAATCTAGATTACTTTTTGGAGCCTCCACACCTCCAGCAGTTGCCTGTACATGAGGTTTTCTGAATTAATTATTGACTTGTTTTTAATTTACGTTCAAGGACGTAAAAATTAAAATGGGATGTCCAAGTAGAACTCAGAGTAATCCGAGGCCCTGCCTCCATTAGTGGACAGTGGGAACACCACATAGAGGCAAGTGGGTTAAGGGATGATGAAAGATCAGGTCAACATTTAATGTGCAATGTGGAGTGAGGCACAGTTACGCGTTTCAAATGAGATTTTCCTTGCCACGGAGCTCTGCATGATTGTGAAAAGCAGTGGGAGCGTGCTTCATTTCTATTATTCAAAGATCTTTTTTTTTTTTTTCTTAATGCATTTGCTCAGGGCCATGTGCCCCACTCATAATTAAGCTGTCGGACGCTTGTAGGTTTTTCCACCCTAAAAAAAAAATTGTTTGCATGAGACCAAATTAGATAAAACCACATGAGAGGTTTTCTCAGAATTAATAATGCATGTGCAATCTTTAGTACTTCATCCACCCCACCCCTGAGCGCTTTTTCTACGCGATCACAGCCTGCTTATTGTTTAAAGTGTTGCAAATAGCAGATTTTGTATTTTCTTTTTATTATTCCCGTCTCCCCGGACTCTGTGTTTTAATCTCTGCAAGGCTGCTAACAGAGTGCATGCACAAACGGGAGCTGGCTTTGTTAACTGCACCACGCCCGCCTAGTTTTTCAATGGTAGTTAAACCCACTTAATTCGGAGAGTGTGCTGGATTATACAGAGCTGTGAGCAGGCAGTGGATTTTTTTTTTAATACAAATATATATTAACGCCAACTGAACTAGTCGATGTCTGACTGCCAGAGTACAAAACCCCCTCAAATGAGAAGGGCGTCATTACGGTTTTGAAAGAGCTGTCGTATTGACTTAGTGCAAGGTGTGTGAAATGGTCTTTAACTCGGCGGGCGCTTCGCACCCCGAGTCATTCCTGTGATGTCAGCAGATCCTAATGCCCCTCGTTCTTCTGGGGCCGCCGCTTGTGAGCTGCTGCGAAATGACAGGCTTAATTGTGCGAGCTTCCTCGCCCCGAACCCGCACCACGGGGAAGTATCGCTGCGTTGCGCTGACTGAGCGTCCTCTGTTTCTCTCCCCTGCAGTGTCCCGACTCTACATGCAAGCAGGACCTGCTGGCCTTCCTGCAGCGCATCGCACTGTTCTGCCACCAGCTGAACATCTGCAGCAAGGTCAAGGCTGAGGTGCAGAACCTGGGAGGAGAACTCGTGGTGTCTGGGGTAAGTTCTCATGTTCCTTCAGCCAGATGTAGCTTTATAGCAATAACGCCGTTTCGCTGCAGGCACTGCAGGCCGGTGGTCATGTGACCCAGGTCGGCGCACCTCTGTGGATATTGAACAATAATGCTGAAATTATACCAGAGTGCACTGTCAACAATAATGAATGGTGGCTCCAACAATAAACACCTTCCCGAAACTATAGATTTAGCTGCCATGATGAAAAATAGTTCCACAGTTGTTACTGTTGCTATGCAACCCATCTGCAAGACATGTGTATGACAAGTTGCATATGGTATTTTCACTAATAAAGAAATAAGCAGATATAAGTAATTATACAGCGATGAAAAAATTGCTGGGTGGACAGGTAGTTCGTCCTTTCTGACATACAGACAACTGACACTGAAAACAGAGGTTTTTGGAATCAGGGGAGGAGCCTGTAGGCGTCATTCTGTTTTTTTTTTTGTTTTTTTCCCCAAGAGGCCGCGCCCCCTAACCCTTCGCGTAGAAGTCTTGCTGTAGTTTAGTCGTAATTAAAGTATGTGCGTATTCAGCGTGTTCCACGTTTCCTCTCATGAAGGAAGCAGCTCCACGATTTCTATTACTTACTAATTTATTTCCCCCACGCCCTTAAACTTCAAAAACCATTTCTTTCCATGGGCAGGCTTTTCCCTCTGTAAACATCGAATCATTCTCTAATTATTTATATATTTTCTGCCCTCGTAAATTATGATGCCAGAGGATGTTTTTTTGCGTGGTTTTTATAGAAAAGCTGCCTTGGCCGCTTCTCCACATGATTGTGAGGTGAAATAATAGCTTCTCGCCACTATTGGCTGGGTGTGAGGAGTTCCATTATACCCTCCCCATGTCGATAGGGTCTCTGAAGACAAGAAATGGTGGAGATTAAATTAGTTCTGCTGCTCACCATCGACCTTTTTCTATATACTGCCCCCACACCGAAAAACCCACTATTTCCTTTCTACCCCCAGACCCACAGAACATAAAGTTCTCCTCTTTTTCTCACCCATGCCAGGTTGACAGCGCCATGTCCCTGATCCAAGCTGCCAAGAACTTGATGAACGCTGTGGTCTCCACCGTCAAGGCTTCCTACGTGGCCTCCACCAAATACCAGAAGAGCCAGGGCATGCAGAACCTCAACATGCCCTCAATTTCCTGGAAGATGAAGGCCCCCGAGAAGAAGCCCCTGGTCAAGCGCGAGAAGCAGGACGACGGCCAGGCCAAGGTGAAGAGGTCCTCTCAGAGGAAGCACGTCAACCCTGTGCAGGCCCTGAGCGAGTTCAAAGCCATGGATAGTATTTGAGAGTCTGAGCGTAGGGTTGTGCTTGCTGGCCTGTCCGCTTTTAAAGAATATATACTTTACACTTAGGGAGGCAACCTGACCTGATCCTGTAGTTGCTTTATGGAGCTTCATAAGGTATATTTATGTAAAACACCACGCTGTACTGAAATCTGTAAATCAATCTCCCTTTACTGATAACTGGACTCCAGACCTGTTGTTATTGTCCTCGTTTTTTTTATTATTAATGCATTTTATTTTAGCAAGAGCCTCTACGAACTCTAGGGTCCACTCAGATTTGGCAGTTTCTCTTACTATTAATGAACCTTGAGATATTTTATAATTGCCATAAAATGATCTTTATAATTCCGCTGATTTATAATACTTGATGGATCAAGTTGTATCTTCTAATGTTCTGTTATTAGATTTATGAGCCTATGCAAAAAAACAAAAACAAAAAAAAAAAAACACACGTTAACAGCCTTATTTTCTCTCTGGCAATAACTGTAGTATTGATGTGTGAAGTTTATAACTTTTTTCTTGGTTTTTAGTGCTTGGAACCAAAGTACAAACTCCTTATTGTATTCTGCAGATCTAAATAAAGGTTTGATATGTTTGTAGCTCGTTGTGTGTTTCTTTTTGTCCGTTTGCAAATGTACATGACTGGCATTTTAGTATCAAATCTCATAATTCCGTCCACCGCTTGTTAGTATTTTTAAAGCAAATCAGCTCGGGGCCGTTACGGCTGGAAAAAGAATGGACTCTGGTTGCCTTGTTGTTAAAGGGAGCAAATAACCCAGATAATGCCCCCCGTGAGCGGCGGATGCAGCAAAGCGCGGCTAATGCAGCCGGCACTTCGCTTCCAGTGCCCACGTCTGGCCTCGGGTGCAGTTTCGTCAGCAGCATCCTTATTTTCCGGAGCGATTTGCTGGAAGGTCGAGGCCTCGCCGGCTCGACGGTCAAGGATGGGCATGAGGGGGGGGGGGTCGGATGGGGTGGATCTTTTGGCGAGAAGCCCCATGCGTCGTCCAGGGTAACTACAATCGACCGAGGTGCCAAGTCACGGGATCAATATTCCTCGCACGGCGCCTCCAGAACCGCCACAATAACCATCTCCGCGCCGTAATGCAGCGATTATTTAATTTTCTAATTTCCGTACCAACCCCCCCCCACTCTCCACCTCCCACCTCCCTCGGAAGAATAGAAATCAAGTTCAACTTCATTTTCAATTGTGCCAAGCCGGCCTGCCTGATTGTGCTGTTAGGAAAGTGCGGCCCTGCCTGGAACGCCGCGGAATGAGCTGCTAACTGGGTTTCTGGGTTTCTCAGGCCACATTACATCCTCTAGTCCAACCATGCATGCACTTTCAAGCAGTGATGTGATGCGTAATTATTTTAGTTGCAATTCAAATCTACTCATTATCATTAAAAAAAAAAAAATGCGCTTTTTAAAATCTATTTTCAATTTGTCCTATTTTTTTTTTTTTTTGTAATTCAACTTGATTTGAAGCTTGTTATTTTCCTTCATTGAGATTTTTTTTTTTTTTTTTGTAATTTTTAAAGCCTTAATTTGACCTAATCCTTAATGTGGATGAAGGTGGCATTTTTTCATGATTTATGACTGATTTAATGTCCATAATCCTCATTCCTTGCACAGATTCGAGTTCTGTGATCCCTACGTTGAACACCTTCTCTTCCCGAAATGAACATCTTCTCCAGCTGTAGTGACGTTGTGCCGGCGACACCTCGGACGTGTTGTTCACAGTCTCCCGCTGACCTTTCGCACCAGATCGTGCGGACACTGGCTTTAAATTGGAAAGCGGTCCCGACACCAGAGGAACGTCGCTTCGAACCGTACCTCATTCCGATCCGAGTTCTCCGTTTGGAGGTGCACTAGTCTCCAGGCTCGTCGGTCGAGTGCGTGTAATTAGCACTACCTGCATCTCCGCCGGCGTCGTATCCCTGCCTGCGGTCAAGCTGGGCGGCTCCTGCGACATGCGGGCCCGATGTCTTCCTCCGGCAGGCTGTTCAGTCGCTGGCATTTGGTCGCGGGGTTGGTTCCCGCCCGCAGAGAATCGGATTGGATTGCAGGTGGGGGGGCATCGTTCACCGGCGTCATGCATCGGCGTTAGTCCTTCGTTCGCCGAGAAGGCTTCCAAATGTCTGAAGTGTTAGTCGTCCGTGGTCTTCAGTGCTGTGATGTGGTGCCTTTAGTTCAGAACCGAGCTCACCTCATCCTTCACACGGCCCGTGTTTTCAAAGACATCCCCGTGCAGCCTTGTCTTAAGGGCCTTTTCCTATTCTGTTTGATGGAGAGGAACGGCAGAGGCTCACCTACGGCCGCCCTGTCACGGCAGGCGGTGGAGGCCAAATTGATCGGCAGATCGACGTGAAGGTCCTCTGTCAGGTCGGTTTAATTCGGCCGTCGTAGTCGTGCTCCCCGCTTATCGAGTCTCTCTCAGGCCCTCCACGTTTCCCTTCACCTCCCCCAAAGGACGATTTCCATGAGAAATCGTTCCTCTTTTCAAAAAACCCAACCTTCCTGCTCTTAACTTGACACGCGTCTCTTGCCTCGCCACTTACCCCACCTCCCTCGAGCGGCCTGTCAGCCGCCATGTCCGCCTCAAGACTGGCGTGACGTGATAAAGCGAAATGTGATCAATCAAAAAAACACAAGTCACTTCACAAAGCCGCCACCTCATGCAGTGAGTAATGATGCGTATGAGCAGAAATCTTGCCGAAGTATTAGCGCTCGCCTGGGCGTGGCCTTTGATTCCCACCAGGCAGTCTGCACCATGTTGGGGGAACAGGTTTCGAAATTTGCATCCGCAACTTGTCAAACGTGACTGAAAAATATCCACTGTCTGTGAGAAAAACGCCTGTCCCGGCTCTGCTCCGGTACAGTGGTGGAATATATTCGCTTCGTCCAAATAAAGTTTTATCTAAAATTTTATATGTAAAAATTTTGTTTTAGGAATAAATGTAACAATTTTTAGTGAAATATACTCACATACTTTTGCTTGAATACTTAAATTTATTTGACAAAATTTCTTGAATAGATGTTTTATTCACCTTCGAATTGTATTGTTTTATAATTATTTTAATTTTATGATATGCTGTAGCCTTTCAATTTTGTTAATTTTAGACCAGGAATGAAACACATTTGCCAATAAAAAAACATGTATATTTAGATGCAAATTGCTTTGGATGCTTGATCTTAGAAAAGATCCTGTGGAGAATCTCCATTTTGACTAGATGTTGTAAGATATGTGTGTGGGTCTGGGTCTTAATTTAGCACCTGGAGGTCCAACAGAAACATGTTATTTCACGCTTTTTCTTTTTCAATATCCTTTGGGCTTTAACACCCGAATCGGCCAAATAAACTGTTATCTTTGGGAGAAAACAATTTCATCTATATGCAGCAGATCATAAAATGCAATATGTTGTCCTAATAGATTGCTTATTATAGTGGACATAGTAACCTTGTGATTAGAAATAGCAATGCTCTTACAATCAGCCAAAACATTACAACTGCTGACAGTTGTAACATGATTTTCTCGAGGTGAACAGTTGCTTCTTGAAGTTGATGAATGTGGAGTGTTCCTGCTCCGCATTGGTTAATATATCTAAAATGTTGAAGTTGTCCTGGTCAGAGGAATCTCCTATTTTCTATGGATTTACTTGGACTGGGAAACCATATTACAATCATGTGGATGTTACTTTGATACATAGCATCTGCATAATCCATAAAATGGTACATAACACCTATAGCCAAATGCAACCCTTCATGGAAACCCTTTGCCATAATGGCAGTGCCCCCTCTCTGCAGGACAATGCATCCTGCCACACTTCAAGAATGATTTGAGGAACACTGCAACAAGTTTTTAGGCATTGCTCTCCAGATTCTCCACCTCTCATTCCACACCTGATCCACATCTAAAAACAGCCTGGTGCCAGGCACCAAGTCCATGGGTCAGAGCTGCTTTGGAGGCACGCAATGGACCTATAGAATGTTAGGCCGTGTTTTTTTTTTTTTATCTTGACGATTATTTTGTGTAGAGTGATGGTTGGTGGTAAGGGTGGGAGTGCTATTTGTGGATTATGTGTGGTTATTGTATCTAAGCAACCTACTGTTCATGGTTAGTAGGAGGACTGGACACGAGGAACCATGCACACACATTATTATATTCCCTTATTATTCATATTTTTCACGTTGTACTGAGCTGTTTAGAAGGTCCCTGGTGGTCTAGTGGTTAGGATTCAGTACACTCATCCCTACAGCCCGTGTTCGCTTTCCGGTCAAGGAAGGGTTGCAAAAAATACAATTTATGTGGGGCAGTGGTGGCCTAGCAGTTAAACAACCGGCCCCATAATCAGAAGGTTGCCGGTTCGAATCCCGATCCGCCAAGGTGCCACTGAGCAAAGCACCGTCCCCACACACTGCTCCCCGGGCGCCTGTCACAGCTGCCCACTGCTCACCAAGGGTGATGGGTTAAAAGCAGAGGACACATTTCAATGTGTGCACAGTGTGCTGTGCAGCAGCGTATCACAATCACTTCACTTTCACTTTAGCTAAACCTCCACCATTCTCCCATTGCAGTAGGTCACTGTCGAATGGCCACCTTACTGCTGCAGACAGCTCCCCTGGCTTCCCACATCTGCTGTGCTGAATTCTAAACATCTCAGCTGTAAAGATAACATTTATCCCCGCCTAATATTAGGATGTAATTAACTGTGAAATTATCCATTTAATCACATTGTTCAGAAGACTTTCATGCTTTCATCACACTGGAATGAAAGATTTCCGCTGCCGTCTGCTGCCTGTTTTCATGTTGCCGTTTGACAAAATTGCTTTTCTGTGACAAGTCTGCATTACACTCATAAGCAATCTTTCCATTAACGGCAAGACGGATCAAAATGTCCAGCCGAGCAGCCGAGAAATCCGACCTGGGAATCACATGCCAGTTGAATGTGTTCAGAAATCCAACCTCGTAATCAATTTTGCATTTAAACAGCATAATAACACAAGTCATTAACCATAAGTAGTTGTTCTAACCATTCCGTACTACAGTTTCCACTGCCATCCGACTTTAATGAGACAGAATTCAGAATTCATCTTATCCAACTCAACCTTTGCAGTAAGATTGCTTAAAAAGTTGTTAGCTCTGTAAATGGTAAGAACGAGTCCTTCACCTTGACCTTCAAAGCACAGAAGATTTATCAGTTGAAGTCATATTTAATACTGATATTGTGCAGCCAAATTCCAGTTCGGGCGGCAGCCACTTTCCAGCTGTTGCATCAGATAAAAATGTCCGTGATGAACATATATGTGCTTGTCAAGAGGCAATTGGTGTCATGTAATTAGAAACAAAATGCCTTTCCGCTGTGGCCATAATGGACTTGTGGCCTTCCAGTTCCTCATCGTGCCACCTCTGGGTTATTTGTGACTCAAGCCAGCACGCCTTCCAACGGCAGTCTGTTCGATCCGCGGCCGCCATCTTCGCCCCGGCGAGTCTGATTAGCTCTGCCTGCTGACCGGATTTTATTAATGCTTAACAAGGACTCCGCCGCCTCCCTCGCCCGGTCTGCCCGAGAACGCTTTAACGTGTTTAACTTGCAGCAAATAATAAGGAAAAAAATGCTTAAGCAGCTGAAAATTAATACGAGCAATCAAATATTTCCCTGTACAATAATAATCCTCTGATGTAGTGCTCTGCATAACAATTGCATCGTGTGTATTGAAGGTGCGGTCGCCCTCTTTTATATATATATATATATATATTTTTTATTATATAGCTGTCAAGCATGGGTTTCGAAGTGAGATTCATAAAACTCCATTTTCCCCCCTCTGTTCTCCACAGCTGCACTTACCGAGCAGGAAGTTTTTAATCTACTTCCCCCGCTGCTCTGAAGGAAGAAGCCCTGCAACAATGGACATTTTAATAGGGGAGTTAAGGACGAGGCGGCTTCTGGCAGGGATGGCGGTGGGGGGGGCTGCGGCACTCGTGTTGTGGTCCCGCGCCTAAACCAATTTTTTTTTCTTCCTCTCCCCGCCCGGGACCCTGGAGGCAGTGCGAAGGGGGGACCCGGCCCCCCCTTTTATCGGCGGTGAATTACTGAGAGCGCTTCTCCTGCTTTTCACAATTAGATCCCACCGCCAGTTGGGCGGATTAATCAAGTGACCGGCTGCCAGACCCTCCCCATCGCCTTGGTTTTGTTGGGCGGAGCTCTGTGTGTGTGAGACGCTAACAGAAGCTGCCTGGGCTGCTGGGGCGAACCCGTTGCCCGAGATCCTTTAATCTTGACCGGAAAGGCCCCAGCCTCGTAATCAGCGTAACAAGGTTAGCTTGTTAGACGCCGCTCTTCGGGCCGAGGATTTACAGGGGCTGCCACCTCGGTCCCGTTAACCTCCTGGACAGCTTTTGTCACGGCCCAGGGTGCCCGTGGCATCGTTACCTTCTACTTGTACTCGCCCCATTGCCACTGTTATTCAGCTCGCTTCACAGTTTCGCATGAAGACATTTTCACGCCTGGGTCTTTATGTGGCAGGTGACAACATAGTAATTTCGTAATTGTGCTTTATTGACATCCGGAATAGTTTTGCATTAAATATTTGTGACTGGAACGCGGCTACTGTGCTCCGCATTTTTGCAGCAGGTATTCCGGAGGGGGGCAATCTAAGTTCAGAATCATTTGATTGGGCGAAGGTATTCATTCTGTCACATCAGAGCTTTCCATTTCCAGAAAGAAATGACTGCACTGGCCTTTCTGGACAGGCAGCAACCAAGTGAATTTCCCACCGGCATTGTGGTGTCACGTGACTCAGCCTCCGGGCGCTGCCACACGTACAACCTGCAAAACGTGCAAACAGTGCTTTTATTTACAGTGAACTAATATGTACAGTACAAACAGAATCCGCACCGCGGGTCAGAATAGCTTGAAGGATGGGGTGGTTCAGACGGGATAAGTCAAGCGTGTAGGGAACACGCACAAAAGTTAACAAACACACACGCCAAAGCTCACACATGTTACCAGGCTGACCAAAGGGGTCTATCATTCAAAGCACATGGACACGAAGGAGTAAGGGCCTGGCCGACTCCAAACACTGGCCGACTCCAAACGACTGCCAAACACTCTCTGTTGTGGCGACAAATCGTCAGATGGTCGGTGGAGCTGGTAGGCTTAAGCAAACAGTATAGGCCAAAAGTTTGGACGCACATTGTCATTCAATGCTTTTTTCTTTATTTTCATGACCATTTATGTTGGTAGATTCTCACTGAAGGCATCAAAACTATGAATGAACACTTATGTACTGAAATGGTCACCTGAAATGGTTCTCCAACAGTCTTGAAGGAGTTCCCAGAGGTGTTTAGCACTTGTTGGCCCATTTGCCTTCACTCTGCAGTCCAACTAACCTCAAACCATCTCGATTGGGTCCAGGGACGTAACAGTGGGAAGACATTTTGGCCACATTCTACACTTTCAACTCCAACATTGGTTCTAGTATGGCTTTTATGTGCTCCAGCGAAAAGATCAAGGTCCACGAAAACATGGTTGGAGTTTGGTGTGGAAGGTCAACCCCACTTGAACTGATGAACCAGATCAGAGGTTGCCGAGCAGGCCTCCTCATCCAACACCAGTGTCTGACCTCACAAATGGTCTTCTGGATGAACGGGCAGAAATTCCCACAGGCCCTCCTCAAAATCTTGAGGAAAGCCTTCCCAAAAGAGAAGAATCTGTGTAAGGGACAAAACCCAACTCCACATTGCTATCTAGTTGGTATGTATAGTGTATTTGTTCCTAATAAAATGTCAAAATGGTAAACCTTCATGTATACTCTCTGTTGATTAAAATTTCACATACAATCAACAATAAAATGATTTACAATACAGGAACTTCTGAAATCTTTTTTAATAGTATATTTCCAGAACGACTTACAATCAGTAGTTACATGGACAGTCCTCCGGGAGACACTCAGGGTTAAGTGTTTTGCTCAGGGTGTCACGACTACGGACTTACGGGGGAAGGAAGCGCAGAGGTCTGACATGCTGGGAACGGGGTTTTATTACAACAAACAATAAAGAAATACAAAAACAATGGCGCGATGGCCGAAAACAATTTAACTTAAATTACGAACATAAACTAACCCGTAGGCGTGTGGCGATTGCCAGAACTCAAAACACATGAAAACAAAACTAGGTCAAGTTCGTGCAGCGAGTTCACGAAAATGCCAGCGACCCCGAACGGGTGGAAACTTCCGGCATTTATGGGGCGTCAGGATTAAAGTCAGGTGTGGAGGCCAGCTGCAGGCAATCCTGACAGAGCCCCCCCTCCAAGGGCTACGTCCTCGGAGCCCCAACAGTACCATCAGTGGAGGCGGCGGGGTGGACGGCGGCAACCACAGGGCTCCTGCCCTGCTGTATCCTCCCCTTGGAGGACCCGGTCCCTCGGGCTGGCTCCCCGGCGTGGTCAGGCGTGGCGGCCCCGGTCCCTCGGGCTGGCTCCCCGGCGTGGTCAGGCGTGGCGGCCCCGGTCCCTCGGGCTGGCTCCCCGGCGTGGTCAGGCGTGGCGGCCCCGGTCCCTCGGCCTGGCTCCCCGGCGTGGTCAGGCGTGGCGGCCCCGGCCCCTCGGCCTGGCTCCCCGGCGTGGTCAGGCGTGGCGGCCCCGGCCCCTCGGCCTGGCTCCCCGGCGTGGTCCCGCTTGGCGGCCCCGGACCCTCGGCCTGGCTCCCCGGCGTGGTCCCGCTTGGCGGCCCCGGACCCTCGGCCTGGCTCCCCGGCGTGGTCCCGCTTGGCGGCCCCGGACCCTCGGCCTGGCTCCCCGGCGTGGTCCCGCTTGGCGGCCCCGGACCCTCGGCCTGGCTCCCCGGCGTGGTCCCGCTTGGCGGCCCCGGACCCTCGGCCTGGCTCCCCGGCGTGGTCCCGCTTGGCGGCCCCGGACCCTCGGCCTGGCTCCCCGGCGTGGTCCCGCATGGCGGCCCCGGACCCTCGGCCTGGCTCCCCGGCGTGGTCCCGCATGACGGCCCCGGACTCCCGTACCTGCACACAATAATCAGGGCCGATCCATCTGGGTACGTGTGGGCCCTGTCTCCACATGTCCCCTCTGACACATCTTGTGTCACCCCCTGCACCGCGCAGGGAGATTGTCCCAGAGCCTCCGGCGACTGTTCCAGGCACCCCAGGCTGGTGCCTTCTGGGACTATGCAGCCCCTCTCGCTGCCCGGCCCTGGTGCCAAGGGGGGGGCATTGCCAGACCATCCGGCTAGCCCCTTCTGCGTCCGTTGGGACAAGCAGGCCCTCTTCCTGCCTGTCCCAGCTGGGTCCTCATGCCTACCCGGGGGCTCTATGGCGCTCCACCCCTCTGGAGGCAGACGCAGGCCCATGCCTGCCCCGCCCTCCTCACTGGCTACCGGAGGACCCAGCTCCATCGCTTCCCCCACCTCCCCTCCCCTCAGGAGGAGTCCCCAACCCGAACTGCACCCCCCCAAAAATTCTTTGGGGGAGCACCCCCCCCGGCTGGACTTAGGGGTACCTTGGGGCTTGTCCACCTCGCCTTGGACCAGCACATTCGGGTCAGGAACCTCCTCCCTGGGGTTTGGCTCCGCGGCTGGGTCGCCATCTGGTGGACACAAAGAGGGGAAGTGGGGGCGACATACGGACACATATGCCACACAGACACACACAGACAGAGACAGACAGAAGAGAGGGTCGTCTGGCTCCCTCTCTGGGCTCTCCGGGACCTCCTCAGGGGGCACAGCCAGGATCTCGGGAGGAGCGACCTTCTCGTCGCCCACCAGTGCTGGGTCTTCTTGCCCCGGATCCTGACTGGCACTGGATGTGGTGGAGGGGCAGAGTTCGATCCCTGGCTCAGGCCAATCAAACTCCGCCCTCAGTCTCTGTTGGAAGTCCCGAAAACTCCTGTCTGTCTCTCCCTGCTGCCAGAGGGTTGTGCTCCAGCCCCATGCTGATCCAGTCAGACACGTGAGGATGGTAGTGATCTCGTCTGTGTCTGCTGCCCCACTGAAGGGTCCCGGGACAATTGGGCGGTCCCACACGGGGCTGGGCACGTCGCTGGAGATGGTGGTAGGTGTGTGGTGTGGAGGGGGGTGGACGTCTTCTCCAGCAGGTGTGGACGCTGGTGCTGCGCTGCCATTTTGCTGGGGAACGTCCGGGCAGAGGGAAGGCGGGTCGGCGACTGGAGCAGGAATGGAGGATTCCCTGCGAGGCAGTCCCGGCAGCGCAGTTGCTGGCTGGCGACCTCCCGTCGCCCTCTTCCACCAGCTTTCCTCACACTGCTGGGAGGGACGTGGGTCTCCACGGACCTCGTGACGCTCCTGGATGGGCGCGATGGGCGGAGCCATCCCGGCACCGACTGCCCAAATGGCGTCATCCTGGTCGTCGTCCGTGTCAACCTCGTACCCCCGGAAGTCACATGGGTCATCACGGACGCCGCGATGATCTCGGACGCGCACGCTGGGCGGAGCCATCCCGGCACCGACCGCCCACCGAAAATCCACGTCATCATCGCTTTCGTCATCCGTGTCCTCCCACCGGTGACTCCAAGGGTCGTCCACCCTGCGGACATCCTGGACCCATGGCGCGATAAGCTCCCATGGGCAGTACTCTGGCCATTCGGGCTGGAGGCTGCCCACCTCCTCGCTGGAGGAACGCCGCCGTTGTTGTTGTTGCCGCTTCTCACCCCCCTGGAAGTGACGTGGGTCCCCACGGACCTTGCGACGATCGCAGACTGGCGCGATGGGCGGAGCCCAACTCTCGTCTCCCGTGCTCTCGTCGTCGTCCGTGTCGTCCACAGGGAGCCTTGCCAGCAGAGCGCAGAGTTCTTGGCTCGACATGGCGAAGATCGTGGGGGTCGCATCTTCTGCGCTCGCTGCCCACGTCACTTCCTCGCTGCTGCCGACGCCAACGTCCTCGCTCCGCCCACTCACCCGCCGACGTCGTCGCTTCCGGGTTTCGCGGAGTTTCCCGGGGGTGACGTCATCACGCGGCGCCGCGTACCACGGCTTCTCGGGGAGAAAACGCTCCACCAGAACGGGCGGCGCGTCTCTCCCCTGCCGTCCGCGTTCGCCGCGCCGGGCTGCGTCCTTCGCGGCGTTTCTTCTCCTCTGCTTTTTACCTCTGCGCTTTTGGGGGGGTCGCTGGCATTCTGTCACGACTACGGACTTACGGGGGAAGGAAGCGCAGAGGTCTGACATGCTGGGAACGGGGTTTTATTACAACAAACAATAAAGAAATACAAATAAACAATGGCGCGATGGCCGAAAACAATTTAACTTAAATTACGAACATAAACTAACCCGTAGGCGTGTGGCGATTGCCAGAACTCAAAACACATGAAAACAAAACTAGGTCAAGTTCGTGCAGCGAATTCACGAAAATGCCAGCGACCCCGAACGGGTGGAAACTTCCGGCATTTATGGGGCGTCAGGATTAAAGTCAGGTGTGGAGGCCAGCTGCAGGCAATCCTGACACAGGGACACAATGGTGGTAGGTGGGGTTTGAACCTGGCTTTGAACCTTTTTGGTCTTCTGGTTCATAGGTGCCTGTGTAACCCATTGGGCAACTGTCCGCAAAAAATTGGAGGACCTTTTTGGAATTAAACTGCTAAAACAATTACAAAATTTTTCACCACCATATTTTACCTATTCATCCCTTCCTACATCTCAGTATCCATGGGTTACAGCCCTCTCTGGCACGAGTTGAAATGGGTAAAATACTGCACTCATTACACGAGTAACCTTTAAATGTCTGAATGTAAGAACTGGTCCCTGTGCTTTTACAGTAGAAGCTAATGGTGATTTTCAATTGCTCGTTTGGTGACTTGCGCCTAATTAGCCCAGCGTTTGATTGCAGCCCCTGCGCCTTTTGTCTCCCGACAGCGACGCCCCAGCCGTGAGCCGCAGGTACGGTCTAGCCCCTCCCGGCCGGAGCCGGGATCAGAGCGGCTGGGAATCATTCTGGATGACAGTGTGATTTGGTGGGTAAATGACAGAGTCCAAACAGAAGGCCGCCTTCCTCCTCTGCATGCTAATTAGGCCGTCCTGCCCATCATTTAAAAAAAACGGGAGGTGGAGAGAACGGTGCTCGTCTTGGAAATGTGAAACACACACACACACACACACACACACATGCATGCACGTGTGTAATAACATATATTATCTTGTAAGTGATATATTAGGCTATAATCATGTACGCGATGATCATAATAATGGGCTTCTATGCAAGCCTCCCTCTCTTAATCTGTTAATGATGACTGACAACTGGAATTTTAGCGCAACTAGCATTTGCATTTTAATAAAATATTAATCTTTCACCAGAAGAGAATGCTATTTCAGTTAATCTGTAACCGAGAAACTATTTGCTGCACAGTTGTCCGGCCTGTTGCTCCTCGAAACGCAAACAGACGACTGCAAACACAGCAATCCTGCAGCATTAGCCTGAGTTAACGTCCTGGCTGTGGGGTCTTATTAAACTGTCCAGGATTTTGGCACATTTGCATGCCCATATTTACATATTCTATTAGCGCTGACGTAGAAACCGTGCACAAGTGCCCTTCAAAGGGGGCGTGGTCATCAGGCTTCAGATACCTACAGGTGATGTTTGCCTTCAAAGACAACCGACATAAAGGTGAATGGAGCAGGAATGTACGCTGTTGATGTTAATGATGTTAAATCATTTCTCACTATGACACAGATGTGAACTTGACCCCTCTATTTAAATCTACATTTACATTTAAGGCATTTGGCAGACGCCCTTATCCAGAGCGACTTACAACGTGCTTCCATGTTACCATCGATGAAGTGATCAATTCCGGTTCACTAGGACCCCCAACTATGAATACAATCTTTTTTTTCACTCTGTTGTAGATTCTGTACACAAGTTCGACAATAAGAAAGTTACAATTAAATCTAAATATTCTCTAAAGAGGAAGGTCTTGAGCTGCCGTTTGAAAGTGCTCAGTGACTGAGCTGTTCTGACCTCGAGGGGAAGTTCATTCCACCACCGAGGGGCCAAGACGGAGAAGAGTCTAGATGAGCATCTTCCTTTTACCTTCAGAGATGGAGGGACCAGGCGAGCAGTACTGGAGGCTCGGAGTATACGAGGTGCAGTGCGAGGTGTAATAAGGGCTGTGAGGTAGGATGGTGCTACTCCATGTTTGGCTTTGTAGGCCAGCATCAGTATTTTGAACCTGATGCATGCAGATACTGGGAGTCGGTGGAGGCTGCATTACTGCATTATTGCAAGAAAACATTTCATGTTCACCTCTGAGGGAACAGGGAGGCATCATGTGAGAATCCAGTCAGCTCTTTAATGTTCATCTTAGGAGGCATTTGAATCATCGCGAGTGCTGTATTATTTTATATATATCAGTAGATGCACCGCCTTGCTTTTGATTATCTGGAGTCATCATGCTAAGTCCTGCACAGCGCTGGGCGGTTACAGTATGAAAGTAAATGAAAGCCTCCCAAGTCCTCCTGCTTTTTCCTGCTAAATCTTCCTGAGATTACCGCTGCCAGGCCCAATGGATTTAAAACTATAGACATGCTTTTTATTCATAAAAAATGAAAGGGAAAGCATTACGAAGAAAAAATTGAAGTGATTGCCATACACAGCACAGCACATGGTGTCCTCGATGAAATGTGTCCTCTGTATTTAACCATCACCCTTGGTGAGCAGTGGGCAGCCATGACAGGCGCCCGGGGAGCAGTGTGTGGGGACAGTGCTTTGCTCAGTGCCACCTCAGTGGTACCTTGGCGGCTCGGGATTCGAACCAGCAACCTTCTGATTATGGGGCCGCATCCTTAAACGCTAGGCCAGCTCTTACCAACTAGACTACTACCACCCTGTGACCCAATATTAGTAATTGAATAAAATATTTGAGCGTTTAGGGCTTGCATAAGCATGAAATAATAATAATAAAAAAACAGGTAATCACATTTATGAAGTACAAGAAAAAGACAGGAATAAAAATCGGCAACGTCGTTATTTACACAAAAAATGTCACATGTGAGAAAGTTCAGCCCCACAACACAATAAGCGCTGAGTGGCGCCGAGCGCTACCTTTTGTAAATTATTTATGAGGGGGTGACAGCGGGCTACAGCAAGTAGCTGATGTTTGATTAGACTGCCTGTCATAATTGCTGGATGCAGTCGGTACCTTTACGACGTGATGCACAACCTGACGCTTGGCAGGCCATAAATAAATAAACCGACCAGTAACTCATTCTGTATACGTCGGTTCGTGTTGGTGGAGTACGGAGACGGAGGAACCCTTCCTTTCACGCGTTTGCGAATGAAATTTGTTCCTCTGAAATGAATTGGATTTCAGAGAGCTGCAGTGATTTGAAGAGCATGGAAACGTCTTTAGGGGCTCGGTCTGCTGAATATTCAGATTCGTTCGCTGTAATTGCATAAGTATTCTGCACAAGTAGAGTTTTCTTCTTAATGACAGATGCAAATATGGATAACTCAGTCTCATTAGACTTTATAAAGTTGCACCATCTCACCTGAAGGCTTAGAGGAAAGCGGCGGGTTCCACTTGAGAATAAATAATCCTTCCAGTCATTGATCATCATAGCCCCACATGAAAGGTCATGCTGCAGACCACACACAATGTAGACAATTATCTGAAGCCCTGACCTTTGACCACTAATGGCTAGTTAGTTCATCCATTAGTCCATGTGAGTGTTTTGGGCAAATGTGAAACATGAAAGTGAAGTGATTGTCATTGTGATACACAGCAGCACAGCACACAGTGCACACAGTTAAATGTGTCCTCTGCATTTAACCCATCACCCTTAGTGAGCAGTAGCCCATGACAGGCACCCGGGGAGCAGTGTGTGGGGACAGTGCTTTGCTCAGTGGCACCTCACTGGCACCTTGGCGGATCGGGATTCGAACCAGCAACCTTCTGATTACGGTGCCACTTTTTTAACCACTAGGCCACCACGCTAGGCCATCACACACATGAGGTGACCAAGTTGAACCTCAATGCCCTCCTACAATAACACATTCAGGAGAACAGGGCATACTTGAAGTCACAGTGACCCTGACCTTTGACCACTAAAATTCTGCCAGTCTACATTAAAACACTATTTTGTGTAAAATATGATAAAAAAAGTGATAATGGTGAGGATATTACAGTCTTTTAGGCATCGCTCAGAACAAAGGACGGTTTAAAAAGGGATTCTTCTTCTTCTGCCAGGATGCTACAGCCGGGCGATGGTTGAATTTACCAGGACAACAATGAATCCAACACAGATCCAAAGGCAAAAAAAAAAACTAAAAAACAAGCCTTTGTCAGAACAAAGCCTTTGTCATGATCCCCATGTCCCATAAATAAATCACACTGAAGCCTGTGGATGGAGAGGAGACTTCAGATCCACCGTCTGTGTTCTTCCTCAAGCCCTCAAATGCTACAGGAGGCGCACCAGTGCAGATTTATTAGTCAAGAGGGGGTACAGAATAGTGTAAAAACAAAAATAACTCGATTTCCTTTCTGCCCAATATTTCCTGACAGCAACTCATCACAAATAAAAGCCAAGATAACGCTAATTAGCATGAATTGACGTCTGTTTGTGTAGCAACAGAAAAAATATGTGATTTGACATCTGCTACATGTGTTTACATGTATTCTGCATTAAATTTCAACAAAATGAATATAGAAACCTTTTCTAAACATTGATTTAAAGGATTCCAAAGGTCAGTTTTGGGGGGAAGTTGTGTAAAAAAGGGGATCACAAAAAGGATATTTATACTGTGATGCTGTAATAAAACAAACCCATATCGGACCCTCCGGACCGGAGTTTCACGTTCGTCCTGTGTAATGTTTCCTGATCGTGTTCACCTGTGTCTGATGGTATAAAGCTGCCCTGTTTGTGTCTGTTCACCGTCGGGTCATTGGTACATGTTACCTATTCACCAGTTACCGGATGTCTCCCCTGTCCAGTTCATCACAGATAAAACCCCTGTCTCGTGACATCGTGCGAATGCGTCCTTCTTCATCGTCAAGTCGTCATCATCTCATCATCTCAGATCACCTGCCCCGCCATGCCAAACGGCCGTGACAACGGCCTGATGGGTGATTCCTTATTTCTTTTCATTTAACTGAAGGACAGCCCTGTTTATTATTCATATCTTTAAGAAGTTATCATGCAGTTTGGAACTTTGTGTGTTTGCTTTTTGGTTTGTAACAAAAACAAACAAACAAACAAACAAAAAAGATAATTGGCATTAGGTGTCAAGCAGGGATGAGTCAATAAAAAAAGCAATTTTATTACAATTAGCATTCTGCTTGTGTGAAAATCCACAGACCTCGCCCGGATCAATCAGCATTTGCATAAAAATTGCCGCAGTGGACAGCAATAAATAATCCGCGGCGCTGACTTCCAGAAAGCTACTTGACATGGTGGGTGTTCCTTCAAACTGCGGCGAAATGCTGGACCAGGCTGCCGCAAATTGATCCTTTTAAAACATGAGCGCACCAGTTGATTTATTATTATTTTTATATTGATTTCTTTATTGTCGCCAGAGGTTACTCTAGACTGGAATTTTAATGGTGAAAAATCTTTTTTTTTTTTTTTTTCCACACAGGTTTTGCCATTTGTGACAAATGAGATTTTCCCACATGATCCTGAGTGACACGTTGGAGTTAAAGGTGGGCAGGCCTGTCAGTCACAGAGCCCTTTATCACATTCAGCCTGTGATTTAATGATGTTGGGGATTTTTTTTGTTACTCATGGCTTTGATGGGACCCGTTGTAATGATGCCCACTGAAGTCCGTTTTAAAAGCCTTCTTTCCCTGTGATAGCTGGCCGCTCCTGAAATTACGGTCCCTTGAAAATTACAGTATCAGAAACCCACGTCGTGTGCGATTGCGTCACTTAAAGACGAATTAAATGAAAGGGATTTGATCACGCCGCACCTCGAGCCCACTTTGAGACTCTTTGTACTCCATAACCCTTCTGATTGGACCCTTGGCACCTTCCGGTCAAAGGAGACGTGCCACCCTCGCCAGTCCTCACAAGGTGAGCCCCACCCTGAACTCCCCTAATTGATGTTGCGCTCTCTGCTTAGGGCAGTAAAATTGACTGAGTGACCCACAGGAACCTGTGACTGGTGGCTTATTTTCCCCCGGCCTGGCGCAGGAGAGGAACCTCGGCCTCAAGCGACGGCCCAGGGGGATTTCAGGGAGGCGTTAAATCAAACATATGACACCGGATGTGTTTGGAAATGTCAGATTCACTCAGAATTTCTGAGTGTGAGTTTAGTGTAGTAGCAGACGTGGTCACAAAATAACATTGATCATGTTTCTGATGTCAGCTTACAATATTTATAGCGTAAACAGAGGAATTTGACATTTCAGGAAGAATTTCTTGTCGACAATGGGTACCTGTGGGAGCCAGATTTCTCAGTTTTAATTATGTCACATCAATTAATACTTAATTTAGGTAGTTTTGGGTGTTTTTTTGGCATAGAAACAATCAATTCTGACAACACATGAATACACACCAACAAAACATTAAAATACATATAACCAGCAAGATTCATCTAGTGGGTAAGGAAGAAGACTCATAATAGTCAAATCCTGAACTGCCAAGGGGCCACTGAGGTCCCCTTGACCAAGGTACCATCCCCACACACAGCTCCCCGGGTGCCTTTCATGGCTGCCCACTGCTCAACAAGGCTTATGGGTTAAATGCAGAGGACACATTTTGTTGTGTCACCGTGTGCTGTGCTTCCTCTGTATCACAACGACAATCACTTCACTTTCAGTGTGAACCCTGGAGACGTACTTGATGTGACAATAGTGAACACTCCCCACTGGCTGCAGAGCTTAGAGCTTCTGCTTCTCTCTGTACCACTATTCATATGAAGTCCCAATCCAACACTATTGAATAGTCTCTTACTATGCATATTCATCTTATAATACAGTAAACGGCCTCTGAGGACGTTAATGGAATGAGAATAGTACCGGTCCTCCTCTGAGAACTACAGGTGGCTCTCTCATCCCTCACAGGCCCCGGGTGACGTGCCACTCACCGATTTCTGCTCTTTTTGCAGGCTGCTGGCAGTGATTTGACAGTGATGCATGGGTGGATGCCACAGGCTGATTCAGGCAGGCACGGACATGGAAATATGAAACATTTGGAGGAAGAGTCAGCCTGTTTCTGTTGTGTAAAGTAGAAAAAACAAAACCAAACTGAAGATGGCTGGCAGCAGCATTTGTCCCCAGTTACACTTGTGTCGAAGCCGCCTACTGTCATGCCAAATGGTCTGGTTGTCATTTCTAAAAAACAGGGATTTGAAACTGAAACATTTCCAAACTAAATACTTACAGAATAATCAATTTTTTCTGCTTCTCCTCCAATATTTATTGCCATTATGTTATATATCTATATAATGCTCTAGATTCTTCCAGATGTCACCCTAAGCATTTTGATGTGTCTGCAACTTTCATACATATTAAGTTTGCCCACGTTTATAGTTTATACACACCATGCATAACACATTTACATGGTCAACAACTGACATGATATGCTATAGCTAGGCAAGGTACAGCCATCAGACACTCATCAGAAAATATGGGACAACAGTGACATTGCCAAGGTCTGGACGTCCCTCAAAAGTTTGTGGCCGTAATAATGTTGTTAACTGGTCAATTGGGTTCTGAAGTATCATCTTCATTATGAGTGGAACATCATGTTCTGGAACATGTTCTGAATGATAACCTTACATGTCTGGAAATGGGAACCTCGTTCCTCACGCGGAGTGATTGTGTCTCAAGGAAACGGCGGCCCTTAGGAAAACGGGCCGCGTACTGTCAGGCCTCGGAAGCGGACAGACTGCAAGGCTGCTGAAGCACTCGTCTGCATTTCTACAAGTGACCGTGAAAGCTGGCGGCCCTTTTTTTAACAGGCTTATTTTACGTCTCCCTACAAGGCTTGAAACAGGGGTACGTCTGAAACGATGCTTTATTTCACACGCTCTTCACATTTATTTCACCGCCTCCCAGTGGTGCATTGATAGTGCTGAGTCACGTTCTCGTGTGCCGACGCTCTAATTAGCCCCCCGCCATGGCAACCGCGCCTCGGCACCGGCCAAAACTCACGCCTAATATCACTACTTCCTCGCAACCCAACATTGTTTCCCCCCCTTTTGTTTCATTTCCTGGTGATAAGCTGTTTGCAGGAAATAATATCCCCTCTCCAGTTCTAAGGCCGGCCTCCTCCAGGGATTTTGTTCGACAAATCACCTTGTGTAATCCTGTTTTTAGGCTTGAGTGGGGTGAAACATAGTCGACAAAAAAAAAAAAAAAAAAAAAGCCTTTGGATGCTGATTCAAAAATGCTCTGTGTGTAAAAATCTGTGCTTTTCATGCATTCAATGGAAACCATTCCTTCAAAGGCATCCCATATAGCAAAACCGGGTTCAAACAACATTGAAATGCAGTCAGGACGAATCTATGCCAATGTTTTACATTGAATCATTGAATTCTTCACCTTTATAAATTGTGATGTGTGTTTTACAAATGATTATCTTTGACCAAATGGCAACCTTTCTGGCTGCACTTACTGCATTAGCTGAATGTCAGGCACCCTCAGAATTTACATAAATAAATACAACACCAGTCGAAAAATTTCAACGCACCAGACTGCGGTGGATCTGCGATCTGCGATGGAGCCATTTTGGAGAATCCAGTGCAAGAAACATATTTATTTTTTTTTGTATCAGGAGAAATCAAAGTATGTCTGACGAATCTGGTTTTATTTTTAGATACAACGACAATGATATTAGGCCTTTAAAAGCGAATGTGCATGTGGCATATTGACAGGGGCAGATTTAAACCACCCGGCGTGAGAGCTGTCACTCATCAGGGCTCCTCCCATTTTTAACATTGAAGATCATGTTTCTGGTAGCAGAAAATATTACACACACAAAAAGGCTAGCTGCTTTCCCTCGGTCAAGCTTCAAATAACAACCAGACGTGTTTAGCTTGTAGTGCTGAACTTAGTGCCAGTTTGAAAGTATTGCTCTGAATCAGTGACATTTGCTCGTCGAGATCTTGTTAAAACTGCTTCTTCTGCTGGTATTTTGGATGTAGCCGTGGTTAATAACCCTCAACCCTGCAGGGATCGGTGCCACAGAAGGATCCTCTGTATTATTAAGCAGCTGTGTGTTATTAATGCAGCAGCTACATGGAACTACTTACGAAATCAAACCTATTTTCTCTTTACAGGCATGTTGTGTGAGCAGTTGCCATGGAAACACTGTATTACTCACTAGGGTTATATATTCAAACTGGTTGTCAAAGGTTGTCAGAGATCATCGGTTCATGTGCAGTTGGAAAATGAGTGGGGTGATATGGTTTTGAATGGATGCGTTCTTTTTTTTTTTTTTTTTATAGATTGTGCGACAAATTTAGACCCACTGTGTATAAAATAATGGCCAGTCTGCCTTCCCCAGCATCGTTCCTCTTTAATTGGGGACATTTTGTTTGCTCACTAATGTCACATTTGCTTTGCTCACTGGGGGATTACACTCTGCTGGGCCCAAAACCCGTTTTGTGGTTCAGGGTTCACGTTTCGTCTCTGCAACGGGGTTTATTACACATATTTATTTTTCCACGGGAGGGACGTCACATCCAGTTTTCTTAAGAGCTGAACTATTCAACTGGCAGCCTTTTAATTGCTTGGGATGGCGCGTGAAACGGGAGCTAATTTGAGCTCTATTAGGGCTTTATTTCTGTTCATGGGACATGTATGGAACAAGCAGGGACATCTGCACCAGGGTTGCTTCCGCTATATGTTTTATATATTAAATGTGACTTTAAGCGGCTGTTGTGTGACAAAAAGACTTCCCTCTCCGTGGATGAGAAAATGCGTGTTGACACATGCCCTTTAATCTTTAAAGTATCTGTTCCCCTCTGTGTGCACGATGTTTTCTGTCAAAATGACTGATTTAACACAGATTTTTGGATTCCTCACCGAAACAGCTCATCTTTAACACGTTCTGGCACAGCAACTGTGAACCTTTTAGGGCTTTAAGGCGAGGGGGACGTTGGACATGAACTATCTCGAGGATGGTGGTGATTGTGCCAAAATGCTCAGAAAGAATTAGTAATGTGAAATATCAACAACATTTATTTCTTATATAATCATATACTGTATGCCTCAATGGGCTTTGACACCACCCACACTTGACCCTTCTGCACACAAGGAAAAACTCCATAAAAAAAACTCCCACAGTCCTACAGGTGTAGTGGTGGAAAATTGCAGTATAGAGCATCTGTCCATGTTTGGAGGTACTGGACAGTGCAGAGTGGTTGTTTAGTCCAGTGTTATAATGATGCCGGTGGTGGCTGTGGTGACCCTCTGGTGTGTTTCAGGCTGAGTCTCCTCAGCAGTTCATTGCCAGGGTCTAGGATTCATCTGGTGGTCTCTTCACTGGAGTCTGCAGGTGGTCTGCGTGCTTCATGCAGTGCCTTGGAGAGAAGGAATGGAAGCAGCGGCAGACGGTGGCATTGTACGACTGGTACAGAAATATGTGGCTAAAGTGCTATATTTGTACAACTAACTAGGACAACCTAACTAAGGTGAATTTAACACTGTCTGTGTTTAACTAGGTGACTGTCACGTCCATGTGGGCATGACGTGGCGGGTGTACGGAGAGGAGGACGAAGAGTGACGAGGAGACAAGGAATGAAGGACGCTTTCACCTGACATCACGAATCCGGGGTTTAATTGGTGAAGCACAAGACAGGGGAGACATCCGAGACGTTGACAGTGGTGAACACGGAACATAACGTTAAGGACCTGACAGCCAACAGAAACAGGGCAGCTTTATACATTTGACACAGGTGAGAACGATTAGGGAACATTACACAGGACAACAGTAACCCCATTTCGGACCGGATCGTGACAGTGACTGTGTGATAAAGTGGACTTAATAATTGACACTGTGTCTGGGTCTTTAACAGAAGGCCAGAGAAAACAAATGTAGGTAGTAGCCTAGTGGGTAACACACTCGCCTATGAACCAGAAGACCCAGGTTCAAATCCCACTTACTACCATTGTGTCTCTGAGCAAGACACTTAACTCTAAGTGTACCCAGGGGGGGACTGTCCCTGTAACTACTGATTGTAAGTCGCTCTGGATAAGGGCGTCTGATAAATGAAAATGTACATTTAGATATAAACACTGAGACTGTGTCTGAGTCACGAACACTGACTGGCAAGCCGTTCCACAGTTGCGGAGCTCTATAGGAGAAGGAGAAGGATGTGACCTTCTGCACTTTGGGTATCAGTAGTGACCCCTCACCCATCGAACACAGGGGCCATGGCAGATCTTAAATAAGGATTTTGTAGTCAATCCTAAATTTAAATAGCCAGAGCAGTGATTTTAAAACCGTGGTTGAAGCGATGGCCTGCTATTGGCAGATTATTTTCCATAGTAATATCAACAGAGGTTTTTCTTATGCTTTTAAGCTGATCTCTATTCGTAACAATTTTAGCATTAAAGAAGTTCACTAAATTGTTACTATGATTATATTGAGTGATAGTATCTGCGTCGGTCTTATTCCTGGTTAGTTTGGCTACAGTATTATTCCATGCTATTCGGAATACAATCAATATACTTTAACTTAATTTCCGTTATAATTTCCGGGTCGTCTGCTTTAGCGAAAATATCACTCACGCGGCATGGTGACCTTTCCTGAACCCTCATCCCTGTTGCCTTTATAAATCTAATAAATCATGAGTGGCTCAATATGCATTAGGACAAGTGAATTTAAAAGAAGAACAAAAATGGATGTTAAGCATTTCCAATGGTAGTATATTTCAGAGCTGTACGGCATTTCAATTAAATATCAACTTGGACTGTGAAAATATCCCCTCCAAAAAACAGCAGCATCTGCTGCGCCAAAGTCTCCATAAGAACCTTTGTGCTAGAGAGTGTAGGCGCCAAGGTATTAAGTGCTTTTAAAGTGTGCACATTTATCCTCAAGAATATCTCCATATTGCATCAGTGAATCTGTTCTTTATGCTCATGAGGTTGCAATGTGACAAGACTGATGAAACAGACTTTTCATAAAACATAAGTTCCAGATCAACTGGAACCCCGCCCACACCATCATGCAGACTCTGAGCAATCTGAACAAAAATCTTAACAAGGAGAACAAATCTGATCATTCCGTAATCTCAACAATTTATTCTTCTCATTATTTCAAGATAACCATAGATGTTCTCAAGATGACATTTTGTTCGTTGGAATGGAGCTACTTTGTTGCTTGATCCGTCAAGGACCGACACAAACAGAAATATCAACCAGTGACGAACAAATTTCCTTTGTAACAAAGTTCCATCTAAAATCTCACATTTTCTTGCAACTTTTTTTCACTTCTTGAAATCTCGAGAGAATAACGTTGCATGTCTTGTATTAGATTAAAGTTTCGGTTTTGGTAACGAGAGCGGACCATCCCCAGCAGCAGTCAGTGGCAATCCGGCCCGTATCCCGTCATTGTTCCGAACCTGCGGAGCTCGTCGCATCCGGGCTGTTGAAGCCTCGGATCCCTTTTCATCCATGAACCATTCAGCCCTCCCGAGACGACCCTGGAAGTGCGGGGGGAGCGGCCGAGGCCTAACAGGCGCGCTGGCGCGGCCGCCTCTTGATAATTGTTTTACGAATTGCGAGGTTCTCCAGGAGAGGGCTGGCTGGGAACCTGGGGCGTCCCGCTGGGCTGTTTGACCGGTGCGTTGGCCTCAGAGAGAGCCGCTGGAACAAAAAGCCCCCGAAATCGCGCCGACACCTGCGGTGCTCATCCCCAGGCTCTCTAATACGCTAAATCAAACCGAGCGGCAAGAGAGGAAAAACAGCGAATAAGGCTGATAATAACCCACACGCGGCCGGATAGAAGAGCATTTTGCCGCTCGCGCGATATTCCCCTCTTTTTGTTTTTCATGCCGGCAAATGTCGCCTGCCTGGCTGTTCTATTATCAATGCTCGGCTGCACGTCGTACTCACTGTACTGTAAATGCCTCTGATACATTCTGGGGAGGAATTGTGCATTGAGATTTCCATTCTGTTGTGCTTTCTCCCTCCCTCCGGGTCTCCAGAGAGAGGCAGCCGATTGCCGGGGGTCCCCGGAGCGAGAACACCGAACCTGCGGCAGCGGGAACAGATTAAGTCCAAGATGGAATTTCTGATTTCTTCTCCCACAAACAACAACAACCAAAAAAAAATTATTTACTGTTGTTTCGCACTTAACTCTTGCCAGAGTTTGTGTGATGAAGAGTGTCTCAGTATGTGTGTGTTTTTTATGCCTTTGAACTGGGAAATGAGGTTTGCATTAGATTAAGGATAGAGTGGGTAAACATTACGGCGACCATATTATCCTCAGTGCAACAGCGATACAAACATTTTATTATGTATGCAGCATTACATGGAAGTCCTGGGCGTCCAATAAAATGAAATGAGCAGCCGCACCGCGGCAACAGCTAAAAATAAAAATCATCACATGCGCCTCAGGCTATCCCGAGATCCGATGTAAAAGCTAATGGCACAATTCTTCAGTTATTGCTGTCCATCTCTCTTCTAAAGCCAGTTATCCAGGTCGGGGTCATGCGGAAGATCAGCTCAGTTCATTTGGAAATACACACACACACACACACACACACACACACACATAGGGCCAACATAGCATTGCCAGTTCATCTAACCAGCATTCAACAAACTAGTGGCCATGCTATCTTCCTCCCAGGCTGATTCTCATTTGAGATAAAGCATAAAGAGCATGTTCACCAATATGACAACTTACACGTCTTCAGAATCCACAGAAATAAACAAGATAGGAACAAGCAGTTACTGCTAGTTGCTAGGTAGGCATGATTGACAGCTCTCACACACCTTCTACTTTCTCATTCTGGATGATTTAAACCCCCAGCCTGTCAATATGTCTCATGCCCAGGTCTAGTGCAGCATCCAGCTTCCTCTCTTCCCCTCCGTTCTCTACACTCCTGTACCCCTTGTACACAGTGGACAAATGTGACCACACCCACTACCAACATCAACATGCACAATATCAGCACTTTATATCAAGCGTAGCACCAGGAAAACATGCCCTATTAAGTTTTTATTAATGAATCTTAACTGCTAAAGGGATTTTTTTCCCAGCCATTATTTTTTTTACAAATTCACCAGTGGACTGAGGGCCAGTATGGGCTGTTAAGTTGACAGGTTTTAGGTTTAAATCTGGACTTCCGTTGAAATTAAGGAGTCCCCCCCCACACACACATCCTCTCTTTGGTCTGAGAGCACATAGGTGACCCCTCCTTCTATAAAAGGGACAGATGTGTGGCCATGGAAACATAATGAATTCTCCTGGCTGCAATGACATCCGTTCTTCTGGCTGCCGACCGAGGAGCACACGTGGAATTTGAAAACTTCTGCCCAATTATTTATGATTCATCTACGAGGGAAATTTGTCTGCTTTTTGGCAGACTGAATAAAAAAGGAAGATTTAATAAGGTACTTGTGTGAAACCGTAATCATCCTGTGTCCATAGCGGAAGGATGAATCTTTACAAGAGGTACTTGGGCTGGAATTATCAAAGTTACACTGCTCTTCACAACAGGCTGGCTGCCAGTGATCAATGGATTCAAATCCCACCAAACACTTATCACAACATTGAACATATGTTCAAATGACATGTCATAGTTCATAAATGTCCGGTTGCCATGAACTCAATGGTGCATTTGCCATTTAACACCCTAACCTTGACCTTGAAATGGCAAGCGTGTGTTCCTCATGATAGGGTTTCACGTCAGGACAAGTTACCCCACCTATCAAACGTTTAAGGTAGTTAAAAAAAATTTTTAAATCGATCATAAATGCTGTGCAGACATTGCTAATTGTTAAAGTCTAGTGGGTAACACACTCGCCTATGAGCCAGAAGACCCAGGTTCAAACCCCACTTACTGCCATTGTGTCCCTGAGCAAGACACTTAACCCTGAGTGTCTCCTGGGGGGGGCTGTCCCTGTGAATACTGATTGTAAGTCGCTCTGGATAAGGCCGTCTGGTAAATGCTGTAAATGTAAATGTAATGGCTCTGTGGGCTGGAAAGGGCTTTTAATGATGGAATATCTGTGTCCGACTAATGCAGGTCTGTCTAATAAACTTTTGAAAATTGATTCAAGAAGCACAAAACCTGCCAAATTCAGAGTAGTTGAGTATCTGGTGCATCAATTACATCATTATTTTTTTTATCTCTGCAAACGGCTATTTCATTTTCTAACGTTTTCTGTTCAAACTCATTTCATGCAGATCATGACTTTTGGAAATGATGCTAAACCTTGAAATAGAAGCATGTAAGGAGTGCAGCAAAAACCATAACCGGAGTTCAGAATTCTACTTATTATAAAAACACAGCATACACACGAAAGCAGGTAAGATCTGTATCTAACCTCAGATACCGCCTTACAAGGTGGATGGATCAGTTACTTCTCAGAGTAACTTCATCAGTTACTTCAACACTCGCAGAAAGGAAGTGTTGAAGGTAACCGTGAGACCATCAATTCCCCAAAGAGCAGCATATTCCTGCACGTTAGTAGTAAGCAGTAGCAAGTCCTGCGTTGCTAATCGAGAGTTAAACCCAGGCTCATGCAGGGCGGAAAAGAGCAACTCTGATACTGTTCAAAATAAATCATATCGCTGTAAAATTCAACCCGTGATCCGATTGTGCCTTGCCGGAAAGCGGGGTGAGGGATGGAAAACAGCGATCCGACCAAATGCAATTATACGAGTGGCCCCTTCACATCCAGTAGCTTTGTCAATTTAGCACTAAACTGATTCGGGGGTCCGGTGCCGGGCCGACGTTGCTTGCATTGAAGGCACAAAAGGTTTCACGGATATGATCCGCCGCTACGTGAGGCTGCTCTGATTTTACACCCCCGGGGTCAAACGTGTCTTTCCAGGACACACCGGATTCTGGGACACATTGACTGTGACAACGCAACCTTTGAGGCGAATTTTCCAGATAAACGGTGCCCCACCCGAGGAGAGGCGGGTGCTGGCGTCAGGGGCTTGGTTCTCGAAAGGTAATGTGCTTAGATGGGGGGCAGGAAGAGAGGCGTCAACTTTGATTTCCCGCCCGCACCGCGGGGTAGTCTGAGGGTTTGACAACGCCATTACGTGCTGACGGAGGGACGAATTAGGTCACATGTTATTCCAAAGGCAGCGCGGCTTCCATTATGACCTTTCATCAATACGCTTGAGCTCGCCACTAAAATCATGGAAAACGAGACATCCTGGGAGAAAAAGATGTCCTCTCCATCATCGTGTTTTTTGTGTTTGTTCTGCAGGAGTACCAGCGTCGGATCACAACCTGGCACCAGATGTGGCGCTGGTCAGCCTGAACACGTCGCCGAAGATTTTAATTCGCTCAGGAAGATTCAATTTCAGATTTAAGGTTCCGCAAAGCATAGGGTCCCCCATGTGGGCCGTCTCAAAGCAGTCATGGCATATGGCACTGGAACTCAGGGACAGACCCATTTAAAGGGACTGGTATCCGTCTCGGAAGGCACGTTCTCCGCTGTACGCGTGGCACACGCACCATTTGGCCGTCTCGGCGTGAAAACGTAGCCATTGTTCCAATAACGTGTCCCGAACAGCCGAACGGTGTCATTACATCTGTTACGCAACTCCACACACAGAGAGACTTGCTGTTTATTTTCAGTTCTGGCAGAGATTTACGCCAGGGTGCAGTGCAGTTACCATTCATCAGAATTTCACATATTTTATTATTGGAAAGTCTATTAAATGTGCTTAGAACTCTGTAAGCGTTCAGCTTTAGAAAATGGTATAAAGGATGGTTGCACGGCCATACTTTTTAATATTATCCCACAGAGGAAAGAACCAAACCCTGGATGGCCTCCTGAAACATATGCATCTGTTGAGTTTCAACTGACTTAACAGCATAGATGTGATCTGCTTTTTGGTGCTGTTTCCATTTGAAAGTGATTGTTTTTGTCATTGTGAGACACTGCAGCACAGCACACGGTGACATAATGAAACGTGTACTCTGCTTTTAACCATCATCCTTGGTGAGCAGTGGGCAGCCATGGAAGGTGGTACCGCTTCCTTACCCGCTAGGGTTCAAGGTCACCACTTGAATTTGTTCAAACACGTCAGAGTCCACACTGAACAGTTGAGTTCGACTCAGCATTATTTAATTTTAAATGGACTTTTTCTATACAACACTGAATGCAAAATATGTTATTCTTCTTTAATAGTTTAAACATCCTTTGTTAGATTTTGTTAGTGACTGCAGAATTCACAGTCATTACAATTCATGAACACTTCATTACACTTTAATAACAGAAAATTAGACTATTTACTGTTTACCCTGTACATTCTCCAAAAGAGACCGCCAGACTGATGCAGTACTCCAAAGAAACAGACCGCTGCTTTCCATTTGGCTGTCGGATCTAATGTTTGGCCACAAGGACCCTCATGGGTGCACCGGTGAGAATGCACACACTGAGCAGGGCGTGCGCTGCATTAAACGTCAACTGCTGCCATTAACAGTTATCCACTCGTCTCACCGTGATGCACGTTTGCTGACTTCTTAGGAAGTTGTACATTTCTGGTTTCTTCGGGTGGATGGCCAATCATCCGGTTGGCAAAATTGCATGCATTGCACCTTTAATAAACATCAGCTGGCTGCCACAAATGGAGCCTGCACCTTTAATAAAACCATTTGAGGACAAGCTGTTGAACTACAACAAACTACAGGGTAAGCAGATAATTGCAGCACTTTATGGATTAAAGGAACTCACTGGCTAGCAAGTGTGTAATTGCACATGATATGATGGCCAATTTTCATGTCGCTTGGCCTGGATTCCTCACCTACAATCGCAGCCCGGGTCTTGCTGAGCGCTGGGGTCTGCAACAGTTGCTGCTACCAATGTTGAATGGTTTAATGCTGAATGGTTTGCCACACAATTTAAGTCATTATCACCGTGCCCAAACACTTCTGTATTTTTCCTCTGCTACAAATATCCTGGCCAAAGAAGTCATTCTGAAAATATTCAATCATGGGGTGTAATCAGATGAAGAACCACAAATGTGGCTGATTTAAAAGTAAAGAAAAAGGTGTCTTATTTGATGCGGCTGAGACCGATGCCTTCTTGGTAATTCACATTTGAATAACTTTGAAGTACAAAGCAACATATTAAGTTACCTCAGGCATATAATCTAAAAAACGTTGTTATTTATTTATTTATTTCTCATGCGAAAATGGAAAAGTACTAAATGCATTAGAAATGCATTAGAAATGTATAAGTGAACATTTGTTCTGCTGAACGTGCCATAATTGTTTTGACTTATGAATGTCTCTCCCCCTGCAAGGCTGTGCATTGCATGCCAAGTAGGTCTTGCTATTTTTATATGTTTTCCCCTTAAACCTGACTCCAGCGTTTGGACAAAAGTCTACCATGATGTAATAAGAAAACACACATCTTCTAGAATTATGGCAATGTTTGTCATTGCCACAGCTCTAACATGCTTCAGATTGGTGGTATGTTAATGGGTTGAGGGAAGAAGAGAACAAAAAGATGGAAAAGCATGTTGGGCCCAGATCAGTGTGAGATGACCTTTGACATGCGAATGCATGTGAGAGTGAATCAGACAGATGTAGTGGAAATGACATGGGATAAATGGAAAGGCTGTTTTCGGCAACACTTACCAGGTCCAAGCAACTTTTTTTTTTTGGTTTATAAAGGACACTGTGAGCCCTGAGTGCGCGGTGACATGCATTTATAGTCAAATTACAGCAACGCGGCCACTTGTCAAGTATCTGCAAAAATTCTTTACCTGTGGAAATCTCTGTCACCAACCTTTCTGGCTTGCCACGCTTAATTGGAGAATGGTGCTGGCCGGTGCAGTCACCTCCCACAATAATTGCAGCATTTCTGCAAATAGCAGAATCCTCATTGATGGATGGAAAAGCCAGCTAGCGGCTCCTGACGGGGCCCGGCCACCTTTTATGCTCGGTGCTTGTTTGCGAGCTGCAGACGGAACGGGGGGAATTAATAGGCGTGTGCATGCTTGCTGTTCCAGCCTCGGTGCTTTGATTGCACTCAGCGGTTCGTTCCATTAAATCGCAACACTGGAACCCGCATCAAAGCATTCTGCCAGGCAGGTAAATCAAGAGGCAGTTTTCATTGCGGAAGACAAAAAGAAACGCGACTGGGCGGCCGCGTGGTTTCACTGGGCTGTGATCTGAAAGCCCCGTGACGGGATATTCGGAGTCGAGCTCCCTTTTATCTCCCCCATGCATCTGAGCACAGTCCGTCCCCTAAAATTATGGAATTTGATTGCCGTAGTGTGGAGTTTGCGACAGAGACCAATCAATCATGCTCTGGACTGGAGCCGGAACGTGCTCATTTTGCCAAGTGATTACAGTTCTCTCCAGCGGAGATACTGTACATAACCCCCCCCCAACCACCCTTCTGAAGTTATTTTCTCGCTCCGTGACAAGCCTCCCCTCCACCCGGCCCCTTAATTCAGATTATCTGCATACCCCCTCTGACATTAACATGCTGACAGCTGCTGTAATGAGCTGTAATAAAATATGTAACTGGGAGCGGAATGGATGGCCCACGTGATCATTAGCCAGACATCATTTAAGCTCAAAATGTACGTTTTTGACATTGTTTCTGTCATTTTAAAAAATCTGCTCCAAAATGGAACTAAAGCGGGTCCTACAGCTGCTTCATAAACGAAATATTTATTTACTTTCATTGAATTCGCCAAAAGTTCCTGGCGCGGTTCTGATTAGAACCATATTACCTGAATTATGTCGTTTTTCTGAATGCCTCGTTGGACTGAGCTGCTAAGACGACTCCTCAGGGACTGACGTGTGTCCGCGATTCGGGGAAGAGTTTCCTTGTGCTTGTGTGCCTATTATCCTGAGTGTGTGCAGCTGTGCCAGCTCGTATGAATGCGCCATGTCCTCGTCGGGCCCTTACCATGTCTGTCATGTCTTGCTGCATGCTCCTGTTATTTGAAATAATGCCCCGTTTGTCACATGCTGTGCGAATGTGTCCATTTATTCACCGCAATGCAGTGACGTATAGTAAATGTGGAAAGAAAAAGAAAAACCAGCGGATGGTGGCAAACTATTTCTCATTTTTTATGAACTATCTTTAGCTGATCTTGAAAAGGCGTAGTTACTTTAGATCCAAGACAATACAGCATTTATGTCTTAGATGCACAAGTTTTCTTTTTCTTCATTTAACCATAATTCATATTGTAAGATGGGGCATCGCAGGACCATGGCCTTTCTACACTTTTGTTTTGCATAGCGACCGTCTGTAAGAAGAGTTGTCACAGAGGCAGGACATTCCTGTGCCTTTGTTGTGCATGAAGATTCAACACCTCCGTTTTACATGTGCTTTGTCAAACTGCATTGCAACATCCCCCGAGCCAAACGTGTGAGATGCCGACCGTCTGGACCGCTTACCCTCTTTTTCTTCCCCAGACGGAAGGCCCCAGAGCCAAACGTGTGAGGGGTCGGCCGTCGGGACCACTCTCTTTGTCTTCCCCAGATGGGAGGCACCGGGGGCGTGACGTCAGAAACAACAGGTTCTGATTGGTCTGTGACAACTTCCTGTAGGCCAGGTGTATAAAGATCTGTTCATATGTGGGGAAGGGCACTTTCTTTTCCAGCTGTCTTTCCATCGAAACCGTATTTTCCGGTTTTCCAGCCTGCTCTATCATCTTATTTTTTCTCATGGCTCTCTACTCTCTGTTCTCCCTCACACGTTTTACAATATCATGATATATGAATATAACATAATATATCATGCCCTCATCAACGAAAAGGGCATGGCTGTTAAAACCTGGTCACTACTTTGGTTCGGCGTTGACCTGACCAGGGTTATTATGTGCTGGCATTATCAGTATTTCCCAGGAAGGGTCATGCTGCTCTGGCCCTGGTTATGGATAGCGAGTGAGCGAGTGAGTGAAATGAAACACATAACTGATGCATGTGCCCTTGCACCAGAGCATTTTTCACTGCCGCCCTTTGTGATGCTGTTTTCTTTTTTCCTCGCTTTAAAGCACTCCAGGACGCTGCGAACGTTAAATGAAATGTGCCTGACAGATTTAACACTGGGACCACAGATAATAAATCTTTAAAGGCGGGTAGAGATGATTCAATAAACCGGCTCCTGTTACACGGAATGCTACTTAAGAGGCTGAAGCGAGAAGCGGCGACTGTTTATTTAACCGCGGCAAGGTTTGCATGCACGTGAAAATGTGAAAAATGTGAAAACAAAGTACGCAAAGTTCAGGGTGCCGCTCGCTGCTGTGTGAAAAACGCCTAAACTGATGCATCTATTCAGGGCATAGCGTGCTAAATGGTGTGGCGCGCATCCACACTCGACCACTCGAGGAAGCTGTGGAGCGCCGAGCGAATGTCCCAGCTTGGGGGCCAGCTGGTGGGCCCTGCCGAGGTGTGAAAGCCTCTCCATTAGATCCCTCTGGTGCACGGTCTGTCTCTCTTCCGATCGGGGCCTGTCATGTAGGGAGGTCTGGGAACGCAAGACCAACCTTTGCAGTCATTTGCATCACGGCACTGGCCTGAATTCAATCAAGCTTCCTCTCTGGCCGCACAGCTGATTGAAGGTGTCCCATTTTATGATGAATGATTGATATCAGGAGCTCAGACAACAGGATGTATTATGTCACATACATCAAGGACATTCGCTATAATGATTTTTTCCACTCTCAAGTCAATCTATATCCTATTTGTACCAAATTAATTTGTCTGGTTCAAAAGAATTACAACAAATTCTACCGTACGAACATTGTAATTTGATCTATGAACAATTTGCCTGGCAGCCAGAAGGCAGGTTATAACGCGTCCTTATACCAGACCTATTTTATTAACAGACAATAGTGCATCTAAAAGAATTGGAACATGATTTGTTTCTGAAATGTAATTAAACCTTCAGCCCCTGCCAAGTATTGAGAGTATGAATGAAGACACAGAACGTTTCAGAAGACATTACTTTATTGATCAGAGATAATATTCGATAGGGAAGATTTCAGATAATTTGAGAGACACACGATTTATGGTGACCAGTCATAAGCATATACATAAATAAAGTTTGGGAATATGTACGTTTTACCCTTTGTATGAAATGAATTTGGTTGCCAACCTTATTAGGCTGACAAAACCAACTAGGAAAAAAAATGTGATTGGCAAAATTTGCAAGAAGTCTGGCTCTGATGAATTCTGGGACAGAAATATGGGAATGAAGAGCCAGTAACAGGGCAGCATATGGGAACGGTTGGGAACGGTTGAATTGTTTCCGGAAACTGGACTGGTCCAGGCCTCTGGGCATCAGGTTTGCAGCTACGGTCCCAGCAGAATCCCAGAGAAGGGAGAACATCTTGCTCCCCATTCTTGCACCTCCACGTCTCTTTTAAAGCGTGCCCAGGTGCTGACAGCTGTGCTTCGGAGACGCTTCCCCACCGGCATGGCACGTGAGGCCTACTGAGAATTCCTTCTGAGGTGCAAGGTGATGATATGGTCTAATGGGTTGGATTTTTCCGCGGCGTTACCAGAGGCATGGAAGTAGCTTGTCACCTGGGGACTGACGTGACTCCATCCACAGAACGGAGCTGCAGCTGAGGCCTGGTTCTGTACTCCACTACTGTTTCTCAGGAATAACAATCCATCCAACCAGTTCCAAAAAAAAAAACAGAACTTGGTCGTCTATCCTTGGTCAAAAGCAACAAATTCTGGCAACCAAGAGATAGCAGGAAAACAAGGAGTAGAAGTAGCAACTGGAAAGAAGGATCAGACATGTGACTGGTATCGTCCATTCAGCATGTCACAACAAGAGGGGGAAATCAGAGGAGGCTTACGAACAGGGCATAACAAGCGGAAGAAATGGGCAAATCAGCTGGACCGTGGGCCGAGGGCTCTCAGGCCCCAGCCCTGCAGGCCCAGAGTCCCGCACGTTGTTGTTTGCTGGGTTTCTGCTCGTTGAAGACGTCTGACTTGACTACTTTAATTACCTTGCATGTTTTTGGCTGAATTCAACTGAATCGAACCGAGAAACTTTTCTAGACTACAGACCAATAAGACTCTATAACCCTCCATCACTAAAGAAGCGACATAATAGACATAAGAGAAGCAAATTGAATCTGTTTTTTGATGCATTTCAGGCTATAAAGGATAATTTACTTTGTGGCTGTTTTGGCAAAAATGATAGATTTCATGAATAGATCAAAAAGAAGCTTGGTAAAAATCCAAATAAAATGCAGCTAATGCAGTCAATTTCTGCATACATAACAATGACCCCTCAATACCCATCCAATGTGTTCTCTGAACTGTCCACATTATTTTTCCCTTCAGAAAAGTGCACAGTACCGTCTCACAGTGCATGCTGGGTAGTGACGAATGTAAGGAAAAGGCTCTCGTCAACCTTTAAAACATTGTGGTCGGGCCAAAATGGGACGTTCTGAGGACATGGAAGCGTTATATACTGTGACATACTGTTTTTTTGTGTGTGAGTGTTTTGCTAACTGCTCCGTTAGAGGCTATGAGTATTTTTATGGTGATTCAGTAACATTTTAATAAGGTGTGAGAGATTGTTTTTCATTTTGCTTCACTCAGAATAGAAACATAATTTTTACTCTCTGTTCCCGTGTACAGAAGCCTCTCGTCTATTTAATAATAACTGGTTAGAATCACACAGAATGTCTAATAGCATTGTTAAAAAAAAAATTATATCTGTAATGCAGCTTGAATCCCTCCCCTCCCCACATTTGAAACATTATGAAGTATGTTTGCTGTGCTCGATATCTGTCATAAACAGCTCCGGATTGGGCGAGGGTGCAGGTGTAAATGTGACATGCTGCTTTCCAGCTTAGTGGAAATGGGCTCCAGGGCTTTAAGCAAGAATGAAAAAAAAAAATAGGTTCAATCATCTATGAAGCTTCGCCTATTTATTTTCTCTCATGACAAAAGTTTTCATTCTCACAGTCAGCAGCATTTTTAACGCCAGCGTAATCAACACCCGTCTTTCTCCAACTTCAGCTCATAGAAAATGTTATGATCGATGAAGTTTAACTTTATGGCAGATTTCAGCTGAAATGAATTACTGACATCATTTTAAGAAATTCAGATGAATTTGAGTGAAGAGCTCAGAATAGGGAGGAGAAAAAAAAAAACAGTCTAATAAATGTAATTCGCATAAGGCAGAAAACAGTAACAACGCTTACAAGCGGCTTACCTTGTTATTAGATCTTTCTTACGCTTCCCTGCGTGTGAAACTCCTACCTTGGCAAATGGAGTGTATTCCCCGAGGAAACTCATGCTACGGAGCTGGCAGATTTTCCCCCGATTAATAGCTTTGCTGTCATCTTGGCACATCGCACCGTGGCTCAGCACTTGGTAAACAGGGCCCTTTAACCTGCCAAAAACAATTGGTTTGTTCTTTTTTTATTGAATTCAGGCTTAAAAGGGGAATTTACTTTGATGCAGTTTTGGCAAAAATTTGGCGCTAACTGAACGGCAAGCAAGTGACTCGTTCCTTCCTTGGTGTGTGACGGATTTGCCAATTAACACTGAAATTAAACTTTTGCTGTTGTCTCATTATATTAAATAAGAAGCAACCAGCAGGTTCGGATCGCTAATAGCCTCCGGTTAGCCTGGATTGAGCCGCATTGATTTCAATAATGTGATTGAGTTTTATTTTTAATACTCACTCACGAACAATTAAAGGTGAATGGTATGGTGAATGGTTTTGCCCGCTTTCTGAATAAATGAATATGTGCTGTTCAGGATTTATTGTAAGACGTTTGAAGAAACAGGACAAAGAAGCCTCGATCCATGGTGGCCTGGGCTCTGCTAGACCTCTGATGGTATCTGCTGTGGTATCTGGTACCAGGCTGTCAGCATCAGATATTTTAAGTCCTGCAAGGTGGCGCACGGCGCCTCCATGGATCAGACATTCCGCAACCATTTCCCTGGCAGGGTGTGCTATAGCGTAGAAACAGGGTACTGCCATCCGGAGAATATTGGCACCGTGTGTATTGCCAGGTAGGTGGTGCATTTCCAAAATAACTCCCACAGGACCCAAGGATTCTCAGCAGAACGTTGTCCACAGTGTCAGACTGCCTCTGTCAACTTGTCTTCTTTCCACAGTGCATCCTGGTGCATCACAGCACCAGGTAAAACAGCAACAATGCACTTACTCACTCACACACACACACACACACACACACACACACACACACACACACAAACACGACTGGCTGAGTGTAGACACCTTCAAAGGTGGATTGGGCCCAACGTGCATCCATGCGCTTTGGAACTCTCCACAAGACCTGAGATGTTCTGACCTCGTCTTCTAGAGCCACAATTTGGTCCAGTCGCTCAGATCATCACATTTTCCCATAATCCTGCTTCCATCAATCTGAGGAACTGTTCACTCGCTGCACACATACAGACAAAAGTCCAGAACTAGAAAATTTATATTTTTTACCTTCGCATGTCTGCTGCAGTCATAAAATATGGATATTTTGAATCCAGATATATTGCACCTTGCGTACGTGAAGAGTAATACGGTGCTCTAGTATAATACACCCCCCTTTTTTTCTCTTTTTAATAATTGATGTCTATCTGTTTTGACATAACACGGCCTTGAGCACTTGGTATGGACAGACCTTGAACACTCAAGCACAATGTGCAATCAGGTCCCAATGAACCATGCCAGACTCCTTCAGCCGCGGTTTTCAGCAGATTAGCAATAACCATGCTCTATCTTTTAAACTTTTCACACTGTTTTAAGCATTTGCTGCAGTTTCTCTCTCTCTCTTTCTCTCTCTCTCTTTTTTTTTTACAGTACGCCACGTTCTTTAAAGTGAGGCATTGAGGTGATCAGCATATGTGGCTGCCAGCCAGTGTAATGGAAAAGGTACTTAAAACGGCCCTACAGGATCTCATTTTACGAATCATTAATAATAAATTGCCGCCATCAATCCTAATGATGACGCTTCTCTGTTATCGGCTGCGTGCTAACAAAACATTTGTTGCCTCGGAAATTTTTATTTTTGCATTTGCACCAATTAAACAGCTGCTAACACACAATACCAGGATGTACAGTAGATTTACTGCGCTGAGTGTGTCCTCCCATGTAACCGCTTTATCTTTACCCACCGCAAATCTCACTTTGCATTAGCATCTAATCTGAAAATCACACGGAAGAGGCTGGTTTGATGGTGTCCTACTGCCACAGCTTTGTGCGAGCGGATATTGAAGAGATACTGTCTCAACAAACAGGGTTCGTTTTAAGTCGTGCGTGTTTGATTTAAAATGCATTAGATTCGCTGGCGTTCCTGACAGGTATTACCGCCTGCCTCCGCCACTGTCACTTCCCGCGCTGCGACGATATAACAAGGAAAAGGTGGCCCATGTGTGCAAAATAAGTCATTGCATTCATTTAGCTTGCCGCCGAGCGGGACGACTTCTGGAGCCACAGCAATATTTTTCAAATCTAAAAAGCACTGGACTAGCATGAAATCATAAATGCATCAACAATCAAACAAGGCCAGATGGTTCACACATATATTTCAAATTTCAACTGTTAATCAAGAGTGAAAAGGGGTCCCGTATTCCTTTTGTTGTTACATATATAATTTTTATATATAAATGTCACGTCCCGGCACAAGCTGTAGAACAAAGTCAAACGGAGCATTAAAAATGGAGGCCCTCATCCCAATGGCCTTATGCATATTTATAAATCTGCATCAATTGTGACCTTTAAATCTGGACCGCGCTGCCTGTGAGGTATACTTGCGGTAAAACTGGTATATGCAGGTATGATAAGTCAAAAGCGCTCTCTCTCAACACCACCCCCTCTGTTAAAAACGCTCGCGCCCGGTCCACAGCTAAAGCCGCGAAACTCCCAATTCAAAGCACGTCGCTTAAAAAAAACAAAAACTTTATTTTTTTTTATTTTAACGAAAGGAAACAAAGTTTCTGAAACCACAAAAGGCACAATTTTTTTCCTATAAATTGAAAGTGACAGCATGACAGATGTGAAACTTCAAAAAAGGAAAACCGTGTGTGCAGTTCAGATGAGTGGAGCGTTTGTGTGTGTGTGCGTGTGTGTGTGTGTGTGTCTGTGTGCGAGCTCCCACTAAACACAACACATTACGCAACCCAACACATTCAAGCAAAGCCCTGAAGGGGCTGTTCTCCTCAATGCATGCTGATCACTAATTAAAAGCAGAAACCATCAGGGGCTCCATTCTCACGCCTATGTGCTTTAAGTCGAAATACATATTCAATATTTATTTATTTTTTATAGTTCTGGTTTTGCCTGTCTTTGTCCGTCGTATTTGCTCGAGCAGCAGTTTAGAGTCTGTGGAGCCTGTAGGCCTGGAGGCGCAGACACGTCTGCACCATGGCCTGAAGCGCGGGACAATAGAGACGGACGTCCAAACCGCAGGCGTGACAGTGATACGCATGAATTTTTGAGAGGCTGCGGTTTCGGTCAAATTACAGCAATATGCGCGCACGCCGCCGAAGCCCGGTTTACTCTACATTTCTCGGCCTGTTTTGCATTTTGATCGAGGTTTGAGCGCGGTCGGCCTTCTCTGCTCAATTAATAAGATGTGAAATTCAGAAAGTGGCAGGAATGTGTGTGGCCAGAAGCATGTGCCAAGAATGATGGGCTGAGAAAATTCTGGCACGCTGGCCCTTTTGCGTCAGCCACGGGGCTCGCATACATTTTGGCCAGGGTGGGACCGATCCATGAGTCTTGGCCGTCTGTGCATCTGTGCTGCTCTATTCAATTGAATGATAGGGCCATTTTGAATGGACAGGCATGAAATTATTATTTTTTTTATTATGAACGAGAGGCATTTTAGTTGTTTTGTCATGCACACGTTGATTGACATGAAAAATGAAGTTCCCTTTAATGAATAAAACTATATCTGAGGATGCTCTCTGAACCAACGTCTGTAAAATGAATGTAATGAAATGCTGGAGCGGTGGGTGTTTGAGAACTGCTGTAGGATAAACCACAGCCAGGATGAACCCTGCCCAAGGTAAAAGCCATTATACAAAGGCAATGCCTCGCTGGTATTACCTGCTCCCTGCTAATGAACACATCAAACAAAGTCCAATATAAAATGCCATTTGCACATTGATAATTGAGCCTGGTGAATTTAGCTGTTTGACCGTGAGCTCTGAAGAATAGGCTGGATTTTAAAATGCAATAAAAGCCTCAGAGACGCAAAGTCTGGATCTTCTAGATGCCTTGAAAGCCGAAAGATCCTCATCTCTTCATGGGCATGCAGAAATCCATAAAGGTATTTACAATTAACACTATAAAATAAATACATATTGTGACATTATTATCATAATAAAGTTTCATGTACATATTTTATAGCATGCAAATCTTTCAAAGCTACAATAATTAGATAATAATTGTTTTCTCCACAGGGTGGAAAAAAAACACTACAACAAATACTACAAATGTATGATGTGTGAGCAGCAAACACTCCCAGACCACACCTTTGGGTCCAGTCTATTACCATTAGCCTCAGAGCAAACTGGACCCATGTTGTACAAAAACAAGAAGTAATAATTTGATGTCCACAGAACATCACACGTTCTCCACATTTCATTGTCGATACATGTGCACAAGCATCAATAGTTTTATAGTGATCTGTTTCTTTATGTAAAACCTGACATTTTTGATGAATGTCTTTACACTAGTGAACAGGCCCCATGCTTAGTGTGTAGTACAAGAAAATTCAGTTTAACTCAGATCCAGTTTAACTCAGGTTGCATGTGTTAATTTGACTGTGTGTGTGTATGTGTGTGTGTGTGTATAGAGAGAGAGAGAGAGAGAGAGAGAGAGAGAGAAAGCACTTACAACTTGTGGCTTATATTTTAATGTCCATGGGAAAAACAGGAAGTACACAGCGTTTTGCTTCTCAGTTTAAAGAATACATTAAGAAAAATGTAAATGTGTGCGCTCAGTGCTGAATGTTCACTCCAAACCATGCCGTTTCTGAGAATTTTGGTTCCTACTCTGCTCTCCGATGTCACATGATCACAGAGCTTCATTTTGGAACATGACACCTACTCCGGTGGAAGGCACGCAAACTAACATGCCCTGCTGCCAATGCATTCGGCGCTATCTAACCGCTTACTTCTACTCCAGCAATTTCAAGCCCAATTGACCGCGAGCAACTCTGTTCCCTCCCGAGGCAATCCTCCAATCTGCGATTTGCAACAATGAACCAGCGTAACCTCCGGCAAGCTGCTCAGACAAATCTATAATGGAGAGTAGTGGGACAGCCAGGACCTTTAACCAGCGACGCTCGGGCAGATGCATCTCTGATTGCTCCAAACGTAATTTTGATATAACGAGAGTAACAGGATGAAAAATTTCACAGCAGCTATGCTCAGTCTTAGCCCAGACCCAAAAAACCCTGGAGCACGACTTGCATCATCTACAGGGTCTTCGGTGAATTCATTGCCTGGACGTCATAGTTGTCAGCAGGATCTCTCCAGTGGTTCGAGCTGCTATGACGGATGTTAGCAGAGCCGCTTTGCGCCGTTTTGATTGCATGCATTGCTGGAAAACTCATAACCCCGAACACCTGAGCCAGCAGACTGGTGTTTGTGCACGCAAACCTCGCATGCTTTGTCTGCTCATCAGGAACCGGGCGAGGGCTGAATCATCAGAGCGTTTGACTTCTGCTCAGCACACCGCTGGCTTTGTTCTCTGCACCACTTCACTCTCATGAGAGCGTTTTCAGCAAAACAGGGGTGTGATGCTCTGCAATGTGGCTATGGGTGTCTCATAGTCACTGCTTGAAAACAACATTTTGCTTTCCGGAGGGGATGAAATCACTCCTCTGGCAGGTCAAGACCCTTTCTGCATGGTCCCAGGAGAAGGTAAAAGACAATGTCAGAACGCTGCAAGATGTTCTACAACCCTGACTAGATATCTAGGGCCACTGGGCAGTATATAGTGTTGGTATATATACGGTATTTACAACCAGGGCAAAATGAGATCTTAGATAATTTTTTACTGTCCATTTCCAGGACTTCCTGGCTCTTGCTGAATTCCAGTCAGAACAAATTGAATATCTACATGCAAGTGTGAGAAGGACTGCTAATTGCTAGTAAATTAGCTGGTGTTAGACAATAATGAAGCCACTTTATGACTAAAATACAGCAAAATGACTATTCAGCCCGGCAAGGGCTTTGCCCTTAATGCATTTCTTTCAAACTCTTGCTTGCTTGAAAGAGACACAAATGTGGCCTAATTTAATTACCAGAAAGTTAATCTTCAGCAGAATTAAAATTAAAATCTTTGTTTATTACAGTATTGGCACTGCCCTTGATCATGCAATGTTTCCAATAGCATTGTGGCCATCATTGTAGAGCATGCACAAAATTGCCAAGCCCATACTCACGAGTCACCCTGTCACCCTACTGCCATTTATAGATCCTGGAAATCAACTGAGGGAAATATGGTCCCCAGGACACCCAGCAGCTAGTGAGGACCAACACCTTGGACACCACGTCTCTCACCTGGCAGTGCAGCAGAACGCTGGACCTGGGCCTTCAAAGCCTCTGGTCACTGAACTAGAAAATAAGATATAATACAGACGCATTTTCAGTAACACAGATTTAATGAAGGTCGAAGGGGATCTCTGCAGGCTTCAAAACTGAAAAACACCGATTGAAAAGGGAGACCAAGGTGAAGCGCTGTTCCTGTGGAAGTTTTGTTCCAGGGCCACTGCCACTGGCCACTGCAATTCTGTGAACTGACACTGACATTTGAACACACCTTTTCAAATGACACATTATAGATTACAACCAGAGGTGGAAAAGGAACACACATTTTACACTCAAGTACAAGCACAGGAATTGACTCAACTTCTTTACTCAAGTTAGAGCAAAAAAGCATGAGTCTGACTTTGAAGCAAACTTAAAGAGTAAAAGTTAAAAGGACACATCTAACATGACCTCATGTCATGTTAACGTTTAATATGTTCATTTAATATCATTTAATGAGTGTAATCAGTGTGAACAAATGTTAAGTGGCTATGAATAAATAAGCTCTGTTTGCCATAGTCCCCATTTGACACAATGATGCTTCTAGACGCATACATGAAGTGGCTTATAAAACGTTTTTTTGCAATGTAAAAGTACCTTTAAAGCCCAATGTGCATACGTTTGTAACTAACACTGTGTTAAAGAGCTTTTTGATTTAATTACAGCATTCTGTCTTCCTGTGTTCACACCTGCCATCAATTAAAGAGACTCTGACGAACCCCAAATAAAGTTCAGATCAGATAGTCCCACAAATGGGTGATGAGTGGAGCTAAATTTGTGACTTAAATGAGAGCATCTTAGTCTGTCAATATTCTGTGTCACCCTGCAACCACGAACTGTGTTTAGATAGTTTTACATGTCAAATAGTGGAAAAGTACACATTTGGATGGTTTAATAATTTTTTTTGCATACAGTGCAATGTTAAAATAGATTACAATGCTCATATGTTGCAGTCTAAATGTCTCAATCTTATCTAAACTAAAAATCTACGTTTCATTTTATTCAGATCTTCTCCTGGCATGATGCACACATTCTATAAGGCAGATACCATCATTTAATGCTGATTGTTCTAATATGATACCTCTCCATGTTTCCTACTATCAAGGGTAGAAGTGAGCCTTAGAGACTTATTTTAGTAATAATCATCATAGACGTAATAGGCATAGCCAATAGGGTATGAATAATATTAAAAAGTCATGGAAAGGCAGTTTTATAATTTTACAAATGTAAGCACTTTTCTGGTCAGGGAAGGAAAAAAAAACATTAATATATATAGCTTTACAGTCCACTTGTCCAAAATCCTCAAAAAGATTAATACAGTGTGTGTCTTATCCCGCTATACCCTGTGGACACCCTCACCAGGAGAAGTAGGTCAGTGACTGGCTCAGGAACTGTTCTTCATTTGCTGATGGATCTGGCAGTTGGGGTCTATGTATAAAAAAACAAAACAATTATTTTACGCCATAATAGAAAAAACAAATCCCTCATTCAGCATTCCCATCTTGTGCATAGAAATCTGGCCTTGAGCTCCAGCTGATGTAACATTAATTGACACGGACAGTCAAATTGTGTGGGAGGACGGAGAATTGCTGTCATATAAAGCAGGCGATTCATTCATAAATGCTAAGTTGATGAGGGCGCTGCGATGGGCTCCCACCGTTTGGCCAAGCTTGAAACAATCACATAAAAGGGCCTGGGATTTCATACGGACCTGCTACACAAACACACCCCATCAGCCCCGGCATATATCTCAGATATCTGAGTCATTATCTACCATGACACATGGCTGAAACAGCAAGAAAATGGCAGGGTTTGCCAGACCAAACTAAAGTAGATTTTGTTTCTGTCGTGATATTCATTGCCCCCCTTTCCTCCAAATGCTTGGCTTTGAGAGAAAGGAGATATATTATTGGGTACAATACAATCAAACTTTATTTATATAGCACACTTTAATAACCAAAGTGCTGCACAAAAAGACAAAAACCAGAGTAAGATGCAGCATACTTAGAAAACATTAAAACAAACTAAAAAATAAACAGAATTAAAAAATGAACTAAAAATAAGAACATATAAAAAAAACAATAAAAACTTGTGTGGGGGCAGAGAGTTCCACAGTCAGGGGCCTCCCGCAGAGAATGCCCTGTCTTAGGCACCACGAGTTGTAGCTGTAGTAGACCTCACACCTTATAAAATCTTACTGAGCGCCAGAGCAAAGATGTTAAAACTGGGGTGATGTGATAACGATTTTTGCTCCGAGTTAAAAGATGTGCTGCAGAGTTTTGACCAAACTGTAAGCGGGAGAGTGAAGAGTGACTAATTCCCATATAAGGTGCATTACAGTGGTCTAGCCACGAAAATATGAAAACGTGAAAAACTTGTTCAAAAGGATAAAAAAGGTTTTATTTTGGCTAATAAAGCCTTAGATGATAAAAGCTTGATTTAACAACGCAGTTCACTTGCTTGTCAAATTTAAACCCACTGTCCATAGTGATTCCAAGGTCTGTGACCGAGGGCTACAAGTGATTATCAGAACGACCTAAATCCATTTGGGGATTCTGTGTTCCAAAGATAATCACCTCAGTTTTGTCCTCATTAAGAAATAGAACGTTGTTGGCCAGCCAAGCCTTGACGTCACTGATACAGTCTAAGAGGGGTGTGGGTACATTACAATATGGTACTGGGGCAAATAGCAGCAAAACGTATTGCTGGTGTTAACAGAACCCCAGGCGAAATCATACATACGGGCCATTTAATACGGGCTGCTCCAACCACTGGGCTTCTCTGCCAAATGTGGCTCGTCTAGCGGCAGTGATGGCTTTTCTGCACCCAAAGAAATTCATCAGCGGAGTCGGCAGCCACTATCAGCCACCGAGGAGGCACCCCAGGGGCGCAGATGAATACATAAAAAATAACACAACCCTCAATCTGTTCAAATGATTAACAGTTTTAACTTGGCTTCTTTAAAAAAGAAAAATAAGGAAAAAGAGAAAAATTGATTTAATGCATTTAAATGAACCACTGAGCAGTGTGCTGGGTAAGAAAATGTTACACTGGGAATGAACAGGGTGGATATTCATACAAATAAATAAATACAAATTATAAATAAAAAAAGAAGCCAGTGTATATCTTGTTTTTTGGCATAAATAAAATAATGAAATATGGGTGTAATGGGTGAAGACAGTTTTATGGAAGGAAACATGAGGCCTGCAGTATGTACTAGTAGTTAAATCAGACATCCCATAAGGCCTCTTGCATGCCGTCACCATCCAAATGACTGCATTAGATGTTCTAAATAATGTAATGGAGTAAATTAATTGAATCACAATGTATTTATAGTCAGATACAAAGCTCTTTTATTTTAACCATTATATCTAAGACCACAGTTCACTATGAACTACACAGTGTTTTGTAGAATGAAGCCAGAGTTGTTTTTTAGCTGAAATGTCCTCATACTGCAGAATGCATTGTGCTCTGGGTCTCACCACCTGCAGTGAAACAGCACCACAGTGTTTGACAGTGTTCGTAAGAGGCTGTTGCACAAAAATGTGGATTTGTTTTCTTTATACGTACTTTATTACCATGAATGAACTATAGCTTGACATAGTTTCATATGAAAAGTATTTTTTTGTTCTCAATGGTCTGAAGATCTTTTTTTCAACAAAAGATGTTCCTTTCAGATCTGCATTATCTTGATGAAAGGGCCGCCTGCATGTTCCACACAGAAGCATGGCCTTTCCCAGCATAATATAAAGCCGGCCCAAGGCTGTCCCCGAGCCCCAACTCTCGAAAAAGCTACCTCAGTTCTCTATGCCTACTGTGGCAGGGTTGGCCAATCACAGTCTATCGCCAAAGGTCTGTTCTTCCCAAACCTACCCAGCTTAATTAACAACATCATGGTAATGGATATTGTGATCACTGTAGTATAGGGCATCCATACCACCTTTTAAAATGTTATTCTAAAGTATGAGCTGGTTAATTTTTAAAATGTTAAAGTGAGGTGATATGATGTGATACACAGCAGCACAGCACACGGTGCACACAATGAAATTTGTCCTCTGCATTTAACCCATAGGCACCCGGGGAGCAGTGCGTGGGGACGGTGCTTTGCTCAGTGGCACCTCAGTGGTACCTTGGCGGATCAGGATTCGAACCGGCAACCTTCTGATTACGGGGCCGCTTCCTTAAACGCTAGGCGTTGACACATTCACAAAAGTTATGGGGACAGTCCCCCTGGAGACACTCAGGAACACTGTCATTTGACTTGAAATTGCACAATCATACTTAGTACAAGCGTACAACGAAATTGAGGTCCCTGATCTCGGGCAGACGAGTCGACAAGGAAGGTCCTTGTGACTATGCATGCTTCAGTAATGGCACAAAACACTAATGAGCAGAATACAAACTACACAAACCAGTCAGAGGAAGACACGTGGAATCCTCGGGCTGCGTGTTGGAGAACCGCTCTGCCCATCAACAGCACAGCCTGGCTATATATTGAAACCCCAATCACCCTTTGTAATGTAATCTTTGTTGGAAAACGTTACCTTCGTTACTGTGGTCCCAGCTCTCTTCAGGTTGTTGACCAGTTGCCACCGTGTAGTTCTGGGCTGTTTCCTCACCATTCACAAGATCATTTGTACCCTACAAGGTGAGATCTTGCATGGAGCCCCAGGTCGAGGGAGATTGTCAGTGACTGCATTTTCGAATAATTTCTCCAACAGTTGAGCTCTTCTCACCAAGCTGCCTGCCTGGTGTAGATTGGCTCGTCCCAGTCATGTGTCGGTGTACAATCTTGTCCCTGGTGTCCTTCGACAGCTCTCTGGTCTTGGCCATGGTGGAGGTTGAAGTCTGACTGTTGTGGACAGTGTCCTTTATACAGATAACCTGTTCAAACAGGTACCATTAACACAGGAACCAGTGAAGTAGAGAAGAGCTTCTTAAGTAACAGGTCTGGGAGGACCAGAATTCTTGCTTGTTGGTAGGTGCTAAATACTTATTTTCTGCACCATTATACAAATACATTTCTTTAAAAACCAAAGAATGTGATTTTCTGGATTTTTTTGCATTCAGTCTACCACAGTTGAAGTGTACCTATGATGAAAATTACAGACCTCTCTCAGCTTTTGATGTGGGACAACTTGCACAAATACTTTTTTTGCCTCACTGTAGAAACACTTCACAAATGGTCAGTTTTTTTACTTATGATTATTGCTGGACGCTAATATGGCAATCCTCATGATATTTATTTGCTATGGCATAAAATGATATCACAACTTGGCACAAGCGGGCAAAATAGCCATGCTAAATAAAGTTCCCTCAGCATGGCTCTGCTAGAGGGCAGGGGCTGGTCATCTAGACTTGCAATGAGCCCCATTTGAGCTGGTATATTTGTCTAGACTGCAGCACTTCCTGTGGTGTCAGTGCCTGAAAATCCGCGGCTCTGATGATTGCATCTCATGGCGATTTGAAAGCAAATCCTCCATTCAGTGCCAGACGGTCCAATACAACTGTAGAGCAAAATCAGCATCATGGGTCTGCAGAACGCGGATGACTTTTGGGGTTTTTCAGCTGACTATTTGCTGCGTGCATTGCACTCTGGATCTAAACGGGCGTGAGCAGACCACTTGCACAGGAACAGCACAATACGTGCACCGCTGAATTTGAAAATGGATACAAGGGGCTTTATACTCTTTACATGCCTAGACAAATGACTCTTTTGTCTCATCCGACAATGTCATGCTTTTTCAAGATCCAATCCCACTGAATGCTGTTGTCCTTGGCACTCGAGTTTATAGAGCTTGAACTTTGTTTGACCTCATTACAGTCTCGTGAATTTTGCACCATTCAGTTGAAATACTGACGCATGGACAATTATTCAGCAATATTCAATGGTCCGTCTGACTGGCCATATATGAAAAACACTTATCACGCATGCTGTGCTGCTTGAACACATGTGTCATAATGCAATGTATTTAAAATGGAACTGCCGGCCATGGTGTAAAAAAAGAAAGGAAAACTCTGCCTTTTTCTCGGAAAACGTAATTTATATAATGAAAACATTCCTCTGAACGGGCGCAATTCATTTGAATTTCAACCTCGTCTTTGAAGGCTCCCTCAGCACATGACTAATTGATACCTCTGGAACCATGCGCTCAAACATTTCTCTCAGCTTGAGCCGAAGAGAGAGACTTCTGTTTACAGACTACAGTTAATGCACACTGAGCCATGATTTATTTAAGGCTAAAGGAACTATCATTCACTGTAAAAAAAAAGAAAAGTGGATTAAAGTGGATTTTAATAATTTTTGGTTTTTTCCTTCTTCATTATCTAATTGTTTCAGTAAACAATATTCAGATATTATTTGGTGGAAAATTTGGAATTACTGATAAAACCTTTGCAGTGCACAGCTTCGTACACTGCAGCTGCAAACAAGGTAGTAGCCTAATGGTAACACCAACTTTCACCAACTTCTCATCAACTTTCTTCTGTTAAACCCTGTTTCTTGTACTTGGCCTCAGGCAGCAAGATATAAGCTGTAACAAGATGTAAGCTGTAACTCTGGATAGCCTTTCTATCTCACCAAGTACTGAAGTAAAGGATCTAGGTATCCTCATTGACGCAGGTCTCTCATTTAATTCGCATGTAGATAATGTCACAAGGATAGCATTCTTTCACCTTAGAAATTAAGCAAAAATAAGAAACATCATCTCAGTGAAACATCATCTCAAAGTTGGTCCATGCCTTTATTACATCATGGTTAGATTACTGCAATGAATTACTGTCTGGATGCTCTAGTAGGTGCATGAGTAAATTCCAGCTAGTCCAGAATTCTGCAGCCAGAAACAAGAACTAGAAAATTTGACCACATCACCCCAATCTTACAATCACTGCACTGGCTACCCATCAACTTTAGGATTGACTACAAAATCCTACTTTTTACCTATAAAGCTCTAAATGGTCTCGCTCCACACTACCTGAGTGTACTCTTAGTTATTTATGACCCGCCACGCCCCCTGTGATCAATGGGTGCGGGGTCACTACTGGTACCCAAAGTACAGAAGGTCACAGTTGGGAGAAGATCCTTCTCCTATAGAGCTCCGCAGTTGTGGAACGGCCTGCCGGTCAGTGTTTCGGGACTCAGACACAGTCTCAGTGTTTAATTCTAAACTGAAGCTTGTGTTTGTTCTCTCCGAGACACTGAATCAAGCGCACAGAGCACCGGCAGACTCCAGTGAAGAGACCAGCAGATAAATCCTGGTTCCTGGCAACTGCTAAACAATGACTCAGCATGAAAAGAATCAGAGGGTCACCACAGCCACCACCTAGCGTTAAGGAAGTGGCCCGATCCGCACACTGTGTTCACTATGTGCTGTGCTGCTGTGTATCACAAGTGACAATCACTTCACTTTCACCATAACAATTAAAGCTTCAGGGATCTTCAAATTAAGCAGTAGCATCATAATGGACACATATTGTACACCATGACACTGGACTACTTCTCCACCTCTACAACTGTAGGCCTTTTTCTCTTTTTGGACAAATCACCACCAACCCTGCACTGACACCACTTGTAGGCTCACTCTACCCTGGAAGGGGGTCCCTCTCTGTATCACCAAGGTTTCTTCCTTTCTTTTTTACTCTCTTTGTTTTCCTTGTGTGCAGTACGGTCAGGTGTTGGGGGTGATAAAGTTTTCTCTCACACAAACATGTGAAAAGCTTCACTAATGCTATATGGCTGATGAGAAGAAACACCATTTTCATTATTTTAATATTAGTTACCCCAAACATTTGGACAATAACAGGGAAAGTTCAAAATAACAAACACTGACAATGTCAGTTTCCACCATGTGTCATTATGACACATTATGAGGCAATGTGTTCATCTCTTCCACAAGTGCTACACGCAGTTCTGCCAGGTCATGTGGGGGTGGGGCACGATCATTCAGTCTCTGGCCATACCATAATTCTGCCACGATGTGGTGACGTGCAGTGACTGAACCATGTACAATAATCACATCTGTTTTACTGGTGATGCCTGCCAAGACTATTGCACTCCTTCACCAAAGCAAACTGTGGGGCACATGTTGACCTCAACGTATCACTCACCTTACCCTCTCCAGCACCGCTGACATGACAGTCATTAGTGAACAGGATGGCAGAGTATTGCTGCATTGTCCAGGTCACATGGTCTTGTGCTCACTGCAAATGTTCACGGCAGTGTCTTGGTGTCAGTGGAGTCACCTGCAATGGTCGTCTGGCATTCAAGCCAAAGCGTCGGTTGCGAGTGGTTTGGTGGAAACCCTAGTACCCCTCGCATCTCGTAATCGGGCCTGCAGCTTTGTGGCGGTTGCATAACGATGTCTGAGTGCATAGGTCCTTAGATACTGGTCATCATTGCGGTCTGTCCCTTGTGTTGTAATTTTCTTGTTGTCGAACTTTGTGTACAGAATCTGCAACAGAGTGAATAAAATAGATGTATTCATAGTTGGGGTCCTAGTGAACCAGAATTGATCTCTTCATCGATGGTAACTTCAAAGCACGTTGTAAGTCGCTCTGGATAAGGGAGTCTGCCAAATGCCGTAAATGTAAATCATTTACATTTACAGTATTTATCAGACGCCCTTATCCAGAGCGACTTACAATCAGTATTTACAGGGGCAGTCTCCCTGGATCAACTTAAGGTTAAGTGTCTTGATCAGGGACACAATGGTAGTAAGTGGGATTTGAACCCGGGTCTTCTGGTTCACAGGTGAGTGTCTTACCCACTAGGCTACTACCACCTAAATGTTGTGGGGCTCCACTCCTGTGTGTGTCATGGACTCTGCCAGGAGTTCTGTGTCTTGATGCAAGTCTGCTGATGACACTTTGAGACACACCAAGTTCACGAGCAACATCTGCCTACCTGCCACCGACCCGAAGGAGTGCCATGGACAAGTAATGCTGCTTGTCCATTAAGTGACGTTGAGTGTTTGAATGATGAACTTGGAATGACTTACTGACCATGTCAGCTTTTTATACCCACATAATGTTTACATTTTGCCAGATTGAGAAAGGTTGTATCTTGGTATTGGCCCCAATATAAGGCACACCTGTACACAATGAGACCATTACATAAAAAACTGAAAATAAGGTGTGTCTTTAACCTCAATACAATTGCCTCCCTATCCCAAAAATGTCTGAAGTGAAGCAAACACCGTATATATGACTCTCACAATATCCCTAAATTATTGGGAATAGTGTATATTGTTTTAAAAATGTTGAATGAAATTATTAATAATTCTCTTCATTAAATAATTTCTCTTAATTTTTGTAATTTTTCTCGTCATAATCCCCAGAATAAAAAATTTATTTTCCTGTGTCTCATGTGTAGTTTCTATTACTATAAGTTAACCATAGGTTCACTGTACATACATATGTATGGTTTTTGTAAGTTCAAATACATTATGTTTACATTCTTTCACAATGAAAAATAGATCCATATGTGATCCATAATGCCTTATGTGTGCCTCCATAATGCCTAAGCAACAGCATGCAATCTTCAGCCAGGTAGACAGCAGCTGATTGATTGATAAGGTGGAGTCATTTAGGAAGGTTGGAATTGTACATCATGAAATAACTTACCTGAATTACTTTTTTAGAGGTAGTGTTTGGAGGACGCTTGCATCATCAGAGACACAAAGACCATCAAAGGTATTCTATGTTATGCACACTGCTTGCTGGCAAAAAATGATTCGTACATTTCTTACAAGTCAAGAAAAGTTCAAAAAGTTTTTGCTTTTGAAGGAGATGAACAAGAGGCCTGGCGCTCAATTATATCATTTTGACTCCATGGCCATTTCAACACAGAAGCATTCTGCACACTCAAATAATGGTGCAGGCCGCGGTTTCCTGATAGCATCGAATCACTCCAACCGGTGCATTCAATCAGCCAATCGAGCCACAAGTGCTGCCAAGGGAACGCAGTGTGTAGAAGCGGGAGGCACACGCTGTCTCCCCCGGCTTCCCTCGCAGCTCTACAAGCACCCCGTCGCTAGCCCGGAGTCACATGGCGAGGAAGGGGAGGTTACCAAACCATCTGTGCCAACGTCGTGCCAACTCTGGATTGCTCTGACTCGTCGGCCTGCAACCCAGCTGCACGCCGCCGTGCACCCAAGTCCTCTGTCTGCTCAAAATGGCAGAGTCATTATCCACAGCCATTCATCACTTTATCTCCAAAACAGACATGGGCTTCTTCCATTTTGTGGACCCTTCCGCGATTCTCTGTTCTCACATTTAGTGTGTTCATTCAAAACCCAGTTTCACTCTTAACCTCTTAGCATCATCAGATCTCACATGGCTCACTTGCTCATATTTGCAGGTGACAAAGCATGCAAATCACACAAGTTCTCAGTAACGCTAATGCTGGTGCCTTCAAATGACTTTAAATATGCGTGAATAACGAGGCAGAGTTGGCTACTGTGCTGGTTTGTGTTGCGGTAAATGTGGCCATGGAGCTTCATTTCAATTGCTCTGATCAGGGTTAAAAATAGGCCTTCCCACCGCATTCACAGAAGAAGCTTAGACTCATCTGGCCTTGCTGCCAAACCTCAGTCCCTCATCCGAAGAGTCTAATCAAAGAGATGCAATTCGTGCTCCTTGGAGTTCTAAAGATGACAAACACTTGCAAGCTCTGGCTTAGAAGTGCGACACAGACGAGTTAAGCCACCGGAGATGAAGAATCACCTCTCAGCATGCATGGGGCCACTCGACTCAATAGTGCTTATCATTATAACCTTGAAAAACCACCAACTCTCATGTGAGGGCTCTACACGGGGCCAAGTATGCACCATTTACCCTGCCTCAGGCCACCCATGGAGGGGACATCGGCCCAGTTTAGGATGGAAGTCTTTAATTGTGCTCACCAGCCTAGGCAGCTTTCCACAGCTCTGACGAGCTTTAACTCAGCCTTATATCCTCCCCCTCACCCCCACATTGACAAAACATCTCCGGTCGTAACAGCCTTCCAGACAGACTGTGGCAGGGCTGAGTATCTTTATGCTTTTATTATCGCTCGGAGACGGTTTTCCTCAGACTTTATATTCCCTTATGCAACACTGCAAAAAAAAAAAAAAAAGCTTTATATACAATCCGGAGCCACACTGAAGGTAGAAGAGACCATTCGTTCTCCATGCGTGTAGACGGAAAAGTGCAAAAACCCTCACGGTCATCCTTCCAACCATATAAGCCTGCGGTTTTAAAATCACGATTCATGAGGAATCCTTGTAAATAATTTATGCCCATCTCCGCGTGCTTTGGTACCATCAGCAGAGGAGAAGTCCAGTCCGGATTTAGACCCGGGCTCGGCATGCCACAGCGTTCTCATCGGAATGTCCCGAAATTACACCGGCCTCGCATTGTTGTCTCGCTGCTGCCACTGTGCGATGAGGCTATTTGTGTCAGAAGCTGAGTCGCATATGAAGACTGGCGACTGGTAGAGAGGATACGGAATAGGCGCAATAAATGCAAATCTCACATCGTCTGCTGTCAGGCATAGTGATTGCATAACTGCACAGGAGCAAGAGCTAACAATCGATGCAATTGCTTTTATATATCTTTTTTTTGTTGTTGTTGCACGTTTTAGATGATTTCCGTAACGGCTGGAATAAAAAAGGCATTGTGTTAAGACGATGCTGCGGTACCCTGCACAGTAAAGCCGATCACAGGTTCCTGGCAGGGAGTGTCTCGGGGTGCGAAGGCCTGATCCGCGGGGAGGGAGGAGATGATTTGGGTAAACGTCTTATCTGCTGCTGCCCTGAATGGTGGGATAAATGGGGCACCTGCAGAGTTCCCATTGAAGCTGAGTGGAACCAGTGATTTCTGCGCTCCCTGCTTGAAGTGAGAAGAAGCACCTGATGCACGCCTGTGTGGTTTCAGACTAATGCGGCACATTTGGCTGTAAACACAGGAGCACGAATAAAGCGAAAGACGAATAAACAAATTTTGCGTTTTTCATTTAATGGAGGAGGTTTATAATCTGTTAGATAATAACTTCATTATTCACTCTCGTTGCATAACTAACAAACCGATGTACACTGGGACCACATACATGCAGCATTAGTTCCACTTCTGCTTCGTTTGCTGCCTCGTGGATCCACACACACACAATTGCTGTCATGCCCTTGACCCATCATTACAGTCTGAAGGTTATCTTTGTTCATTAAAGATAACTTTCTCCACATAAATCACCTTCAAATATGGATTTGTTTTCCCCAGGATATTTACAGGCGTGATGATTCCATAGCACATCGTTTTCGTCGCACGGTACCTGTAAACAGCAGCGTGTGTGTAAAGCCCTCCTTCCTGGCTGCTTCGCAGCACTTTTTTCTCCATGTACTTGGCTGCTCGGCTCCCTGTTAAACGTTACGCGCCTCTCCTGTCTGAGGTTAATTATTGTGGCATTCTGCTCCTTTAGGGTTGTAATGGCCCCTCCTCCCCATCCCGCTTCCTTTAACAGACCACTGATTTGTTTCCTTTAGTCCAATTACCTGCCGCTGCCTCCGCCTGACACACAGTCAACCAATCAACATGAATAATTCATCCGTCACTCACGCTGAATATATAGAAAGGAAGCTGAGTACATGAACTGCGCATTTCGTACCAAGGCCTCCTGCATGCGCTCGGTCCCTCGGGGCGCAGATTCCGTTGCATCAGTCGGTGCCAGTGTCCCTCCCAGGACCGAGGGCGCTCCATATCATCTGGAGTCATAACCAGGCTCCTTCACGTACGCATCCAGAGGGAAGAGCGGCCAGTCGTGCCAGGTCAGACGTCACCACCGTCAACTTAATGCACCTTAAATATCAGCCGCGAGAAGGTGGCCGCTATTTTGCAGCAACCACGCTGGGCTCTTTCTTTTCTTCAATTTTTGTCTTTTTTTTTTTTTCTCTTTGCTGAACAACTCACACAATAGGAAATCTCTGCTGCAGAGTGCCGAGTCGATGACAAGTCATTAACAAAAATTAAGCCCTGAGAGAGAGCGAGAGGGATAAAGCGGCGGAAACTGGTGCCGGCGTCCAGTGTGAAGGCCCAGGGGTAAGTGGATTATGGATGAAGCTCTTTGCATTAGATTCCTCCAAATCAATCGCTGTGGCCCTTTGGATTTTGGCCAACGATTACTAATTTGTCCCTGTTCGTCAGCTCTCAAACCCAGTGCTGACCCAGCCCGGTCCACCGTCCCCCGGCAGTGGAGACATCCACTATATTATTTGGAGTTGTACCTCCTTACATTTAGACCAGTTTTCTCCACCCGTTGGCCTAAGAATAGGCAGAAAAATACAGAACACTACACATAAGGCATTATGTCAGCCCTGGTATCATTAATGAAAACAATAATACTAGCGTGAAACGTTTAGTGTAGAAAATAAAACAGAACTCCGAGCTTTGACTCTGCGGCACAATTATTAGTTCCATCATCGTTAATATGGCACAAGGTTGCTGTTATTACTGAGAGATGGTGTCAGGTCCCATCCGATGGCTGCTGCTGTGCGTGTGGGATGGTGATACCTGCACGTAGGCACTCGGCTGTAATAAGACGACTTGCTTCATGATTTTTCTAACTGGACATATGAACTAAGCTCTGCCCCATGGTAATTTAATGAATTATTGATTCACCTCGTTATAGCTTGCCGACTGGTTATTATTGCTTAACTCAAAATATCGGAAGAAAAAGAAGAACTTCTAGTAAAACACATCTAAAAGTGCCAAAGATGCTTGTTTTAAATGATAAAAAGAAATGGAATATCAGTGAGAGTATTTTCGATGAATAATTAATGTTGAGCCACATCAAGAAAGGCATCAGGCGTAAAATTGTTGCCAAATCATCTGAGCAGACAACCATTTGCTGTGGCGGCAAATAATGGGTGAAAACAAAGTGAAAACAAGAATTGATGTTTGGGAAGAAAATTAAAATGACTTTAAATATAAATATTAGTATTGTTAATATGAATAACAATAATGTTAATTATTATAGTACTTTGAATTGTGTGTGTGTGTGTGCATGTGAGAGATTTTTTAAAAAGTGTACGTATATACGTATTTCTTGGCACTGATATACTTGTACACCATTCTAGGCTGGTAGTAGCCAAATGGGTAACACACTCACCTAAGAACCAGAAGACCTACACTTACTACCATTGTGTCCCTGAGCAGGACACTTAACCCTGAGTGTCCCCAGGATGGGAATGTCCATGTAACTACTGATTGTAAGTCGCTCTGGATAAGGACATCTGATAAATGCCTTAAAACGTAAATGTAACCAGACACGTGGCCAAAACATCATATGTGGGTGGGCATTTGGCTTGTTTAGTTATTTAAGAAACTTTACAGGGAGTGCAGAATTATTAGGCAAATGAGTATTTTGTCCACATCATCCTCTTCATGCATGTTGTCTTACTCCAAGCTGTATAGGCTCGAAAGCCTACTACCAATTAAGCATATTAGGTGATGTGCATCTCTGTAATGAGAAGGGGTGTGGTCTAATGACATCAACACCCTATATCAGGTGTGCATAATTATTAGGCAACTTCCTTTCCTTTGGCAAAAAGGGTCAAAAGAAGGACTTGACAGGCTCAGAAAAGTCAAAAATAGTGAGATATCTTGCAGAGGGATGCAGCACTCTTAAAATTGCAAAGCTTCTGAAGCGTGATCATCGAACAATCAAGCGTTTCATTCAAAATAGTCAACAGGGTCGCAAGAAGCGTGTGGAAAAACCAAGGCGCAAAATAACTGCCCATGAACTGAGAAAAGTCAAGCGTGCAGCTGCCAAGATGCCACTTGCCACCAGTTTGGCCATATTTCAGAGCTGCAACATCACTGGAGTGACAGAGACATGGCCAAGGTAAGAAAGGCTGAAAGACAACCACCATTGAACAAGACACACAAGCTGAAACGTCAAGACTGGGCCAAGAAATATCTCAAGACTGATTTTTCTAAGGTTTTATGGACTGATGAAATGAGAGTGAGTCTTGATGGGCCAGATGAATGGGCCCGTGGCTGGATTGGTAAAGGGCAGAGAGCTCCAGTCCGACTCAGACAGCAGCAAGGTGGAGGTGGAGTACTGGTTTGGGCTGGTATCATCAAAGATGAGCTTGTGGGGTCTTTTCGGGTTGAGGATTGAGTCAAGCTCAACTCCCAGTCCTACTGCCAGTTTCTGGAAGACACCTTCTTCAAGCAGTGGTACAGGAAGAAGTCTACATCCTTCAAGAAAAACGTGATTTTCATGCAGGACAATGCTCCATCACAAGCGTCCAGGTACTCCACAGCGTGGCTGGCAAGAAAGGGTATAAAAGAAGAAAAACTAATGACATGGCCTCCTTGTTCACCTGATCTGAACCCTATTGAGAACCTGTGGTCCATCATCAAATGTGAGATTTACAAGGAGGGAAAACAGTACACCTCTCTGAACAGTGTCTGGGAGGCTGTGGTTGCTGCTGCATGCAATGTTGAAGGTGAACAGATCAAAACACTGACAATCCATGGATGGCAGGTTTTTGAGTGTCCTTGCAAAGAAAGGTGGCTATATTGGTCGCTGATTTGTTTTGTTTTTGAATGTCAGAAATGTATATTTGTGAATGTGGAGATGTTATATTGCTTTCACTGGTAAAAATAAATAATTGAAATGGGTATATATTTGTTTTTTGTTAAGTTGCCTAATAATTATGCACAGTAATAGTCACCTGCACACACAGATATCCCCCTAAAATAGCTAAAAATAAAAACTACTTCCAAAAACATTCAGCTTTGATATTAATGAGTTTTTTGGGTTCATTGAGAACATGGTTGTTCAATAATAAAATTATTCCTCAAAAATACAACTTGCCTAATAATTTTGCACTCCATTTAATAGTGGCTTACTTTTATATAAAATTGTGGCAGAAATCATAGCATATTGTTCAATAAAATTAACAGAGACATTTAAAATGTTTGCATTTTTTGTTCTATAAATATAGAACTACAGGATGTAGAACACTGATACTCTTGTCGTGCAGACACAGCTCTGACCTGCAGGGTACTAGATGCATGTTAGAGGAAGCTCTCGTCTTTTACTGTCCATTTTTCCAATTAGTGCTGACATGACGGTGAATGTGTCCTTTGCGGTCAGAATTGGAAACACAAAATTTTCGGCCAGCAAAGCAAAAGCTGGCATAACCGACAGCGAAATATTCAAGCCATGGTCGAGACTGCTATCAGCTCGCACTAGAGCGTCGGAGTGTCTTTCTGATCGTGCGCCTGGGATCATTAATTAAAATGAGCTGGAGGATTGTGCAGGTTTATTTACATCTTTTGGGGTTTCAGCTCTTGACGTGGGTGCGCTGTGCTGGTAGCAGCGGTGCTCGGCTCAGCCGTGGTGCAACAGGGGTTGAAGATGTCAGCTCTTTAATAAGCCACCGATGCATAGCTTTTGGTGTTACAAGCCAGAAAATAAAAGAAGCTGAAAAAATACGTGGCAACGCGAACTGTCAATGGCACGGTGCTATCTAGTGGAGGAGCACTGATGGCAACACACCCAGTTTAAATGGGACAATTGGGACAATTCTTTGGAAAAACAGAGCATTTTGCATTTTGTCTCTGTGGTCACACCTCTGATTGTGACTTTAAGGGGCAGTGGTGTCCTAGGGGAAACAGACCCATAATCAGAAGGTTGCCGCTTAAAATCCCCTAGCCGCCAAGGTGCCACTGTTGTGCCACTGGGCAAAGCACCGTCCCCACACACTGCTCCCCGGTTGCCTGTCATGGCTGCCCACGGTTAAAAACAGAGGACACATTTCGTTGTGTCACCGTGTGCTGTGCGGCAGTGTTTCACAATGACAGTCAATGACATTCAATACAGTATGAAGTGGCTTCTGTGGGAGCGACGGGTCAAACAAAACGGCTAATTAAAGCAGTTACTTGAAATCTGTTTACATTTCTGAGACGTGACAGATGTGTTACAAAGTCAAAAGAGTTTCGAAAAAAGTGTGGGAGTCATGAGTTGTCACAAATACAGCCAGAAATTACAGCAGGTGCAGAAAAATGTGGATAAACACATTATTCACTGCAGCACAACTACGTTGCCTACGCCTACCACTGCTGAAAATGTTCCAGAGCTCTTATTTTTCTTTCTTTCTTTTAAGTGTTATATGTGTAGATAAATCTGGAAAATACTTTCCACTATTTGTTCATGCTTGTGACACTGTTGCATAACAACAGTAATAATAATAATAATAATAATCAAAACAACCACTTATTATTAAAACTTATATGGAAAGCTTTTATATATACTTTTAGATATATATATTTCCTTTAGTTCTGTGATTTTCATGGTGTTGCTAGTGTAAACTCATGTCTTTTGTTGAATATCAACAACCTTCGAAATGTCAAAGTTGCCATCAACATTGGTTGATATTGAGCCAAACATCCATGTTTGAGTTAAACTTCTGCTAATTCCACTGTGTGGTGCTGAACATTATCACAGCTATTTTCACACTTAACATGAGGCGCATTCTGTCCTCCTGAAAGTGCTCCATTTGGATCATTATTTGGTCAAAAGCAGCAGAGTCTTCACCCTCACCTTCATCCTCACCCTCAGTTGTTCACATTCATTCGTGCCAATCTTGAGAGAAGCATCATTACGCCCACTCTCTCAGTGCAACTCAGGCTAACCTGCCACGGCCAAGAAAATATGATCTTCATGCAGAGTTCTGCTCATTGATGAGCCTCCTGCTGAACATGAGCACCTACAACGTAACTGCAGCGGATTGTAAATGTTTTAAAACGCCAGGTTTTTTGCTTTTGCTTATATAATGGGGGTCACATGAACTTCATTCCATTTGCTGGGAAATATTGAAGTTATGATTTTTTAAATTTTCAATGTGTTGTGGCCTTGATTTGGTTCCTCTTTTGACCCAAACACCTTAAATGCAAACAGTTGCACATACATCAGCATCACCGAATCATTCTTGTCTGACAATTCTCAACAAGAGCAAGTGAGGCATACACAGTCAGTGAATATTACGTTTTTTCGGGGGGCATGTTCTCAGCTTGAGCCTTTATTTCTTTTTAAAATCACTGTCATGGTGATGTAACTTGGCCGTAGAAGAGCCCTGCCAGGTCCACACAAAGTCAATTTTCCAAGTCATGATTATACAGCACCATAGCTTTTCGTTGGGCTAATTTCATTTGTCACCAAAATATATTTCACATCTTCTTTACAAAGACTGAATGCTTCATAAGAGCATGCAGAACAAGGAAAGAAATTGTGAGGGGCAAGCAAGTAGAAATCCTGGACCACACCATGGCTTCCTGTCCCGTCCGCGGGGTGATTGGGGGGGGGGGGGGACGACATACTGGATACGGGACATACTGGATACGGGACATACTGGATACGGGACGAAACGGGACATACTGGATAAAGGAATTTACTAATAAACACAAAGAAAAACGGCATGAGGGCCAAAATAAAGGAAACCAACAAAAACGAATCTAGAGGGCGTGTGCCGATTGCCAGGAACTTAAAACAGACAAAAAGTACTTAACATATTCCACCGGAATGTCGCAGCCGTGGTCCGCGGGCTGCACTCCGGTTTTAATCAGGTGCATGGGTATCCGCTGTGACAGCCCCATGGTCCCGGGGTGTCACACTTCCACCCCATTTGGGCATTGAATATTGACTGCACATGGGAAATGGCATGATAGGCGGGTGCTGACTGGGCTCCATGTTAACAGCCAAATCTGCTTGTTTTTAATGCATATAGTGGGCTTAACAGCTTCATAAATTTAATGCATTTCCTTTGGTTATTATTAATTTGGAAATGCATTTATTTATTTATTTTTGTTGTATGCATTTTATGAATACAATAAATAAAAGTTGATATAATATTGAAAACAAAAAATTATTGTACAAGAAACTATTTGTTTTTTCATTTTCAAATTGACCTTAGTTTGAGAACATTTACAAATGATGGCAATTTCAGCTCATACAATCACCATAATAGGGGCATTTAGCGACAATTAAATTTTGATTTACTCCAATAAACCCCCCTATTATAGACCAATGTGAATAAACAAGACACTAATAAATAAGGGATTTTAAAAAATACAATAAGCGTACATGGGTGGAATGAGACTCCATACCAAAGCACTAATCCTAGAGTCTAATAGTGGGTGCATTCCATGGGGATTGGGGGATTGTGAAGCTCTATACAACAACAACAAAAAGTTTAAAACATGCTAGAGTTAAAGAAATGCACACACCCCTTTCGTCTGGCCAGCTGTCTAAGATATAATAGGTTAGAGAAGCAGGTAGATGGTTGCCAGGGGCATCGCCAAGAGATGTGATGGCGTCATTTTTTTTGGAGGCGCATCCACAGAGACAAGAGTCTCTGAAAGGTCTGACAACACATTGCTGCATTCTGTGTTAATTTATTGGTGCTCCAGTTCATGGCAGGCCAAAGTGACCCTGGGGCCACCAGGATATGTCTGCATGTGGTTGGAATAAATCTAAGCAACATGTGGTGTGGTCCAGTGTCGTAGCAGCCCGGGAACATTCAGCAGCAGCTGCCACTGGTCATTTTTGTGGGCTTTCTTCTTGAGATCCGCTCAAATACAATGTTGGGTTGCTGGGACCATTATCTTGACGCCTGGTGCCAGGGCACTTCAGTTATGGAGGACCACAAAACACTCTCTACAGCAAAAGTTCCCCTCCTATTAGAAGAGAGAAAAATCTGGCACCATTTTCTTTTACAGACGTGAGATATGAACTAAAATGCATAAAGAAAGGAACCAAGCAATTTTTTTCCCTTTCCAATGATAATGGTTTTCTCATCTGTACCAGTCAGTTCATTTCATAAGGATTAACAACAGTCTGTTGGCTTGGCAGTCCTGGGCTAGCCAGGTGCTGCAAATCACAGTGTGCCTTTGTCCCTCACCCCCTTGATGTTTCCTAGAATACTGTGTGTCTGTTCCTTTGTTTTTCTGGCCCTCACGTCGGGACGTTGTTTTTGTTTTATTAAAGTTAGCCACAAATAAGATATCTTCTATAGTGCCTGTCTATAGTGGTGTCCCTTAAGGGTCAGTGCTTAGTCCCCTTCTTTTAATTCTCCAAACCCACCACCCACCATCTGAGGACTTTTGCCTCAATTTCACGGCTGTGCCGATGATGCTGTGCCTGATGTTTCTTAACTGCCACTCATGACCCCCACCCACCATTCATTTTTCTAAATATAATAAAATCCCAGATGGAGGTTAATTTTCCCAAATTGAACCGTGATAAATCTGAAATCATTACCATTAGTCCAAAACCACCCAGTAAATCCTGTCGTAATTTCTCTCCCACTATGCCATGCAGCATGTTTTTTTTTTTTTTATTAGCCTTCAGGTTGGATAACTGCTTTCCTAACTAAGACATTAACAAGCGCATGCAGAATACCCACCTCTTCAATCACTCTGAAACACTGCTTTCAAAAACGTCCACAGACTCTCAACTCCACTCTCAGTGGATTCTGTGTAATGCTCATTGTTTCAGCTTTCTAAGTACAATAACTTCACTTGGAAAATCAGAGATCTGACGTTATATCCTAAAGTTACATATTTTCTATTCATCTACAAAGTCTCCATTGTAGGGGTGTCGTCATTACACATTACAAAATGTCCACAATATTCACCACATATATAACACCCAAGCACATTATGTTATTAATTCTTTTGTTCTCAGATTCAGGCTTAGATGACCAGGATTATGATTGTTTATGTATATTAAAACATACATACATCAAGGACAATATATATCTGGTCTGGGTAAATAATTTAATTGAATTGGCAAAAGTAGGTGTACATTGATATCATATAAATGTGCAGGTAGTTACAGTAAAGTTTAATTATGATTTGTAAATTGTACTAGCCATTATATTGCACGACAGCCTCTGTAACCATAGTAACATGGTGAAAGGAAAGCGAGCCAGGAACCAGATGAGCTGATTTTAACCGACTTCAGACATTCTGAATAATAACGCAGTTATACATGAATATATACCCTTTTCATAAATCCCATCAAGTCACCATGGCGTGTGTGTGTGTACTGTAAAGACATTTTTAGATATAAAAAACATAAAATGTCGCGATTGGGCATTAGCAGTGTCTGACTGTGCCATTATGTACCTCCACAGAGTGGCCCTGAGGTCTGTGAATAATAATGTCATCACTCCCTCTGAAAGTGTGTAGCTCATGTAGCCCCATTTATATTGGCATTATACAATGGGTGACCTGGACTAAACTGAGAGCAGTTAATAACAAATAATTGCATTCAATTTATGGCATGCAATTTATGTCTTTTGCCCGCCGAGTTCTTCAACACACTCAACTGCACAGTGAAAATCTTCCTTTATTTGATGAATAAAAATACTGACTCCACAGATATTTAATTTACCGACATGCTATGACCTTTGCATCAGTTTCATAATGTAAATATAGACATCCACACATCCCTGCGCTTGTAACAGCATGCAGATCATCCGCTACGTGTTAACAGAGACCCTGTTCTTTTACTCAGGAGAACAAATGACCCACATCTTGTATCTGTCTACAGGGTGCTGACAGGTATAATAGCCATTCATGGTGGGTGATGCAGGCTGTAAGAATAATTGGAAGTCCTGTAGACTGGGGAACAAAAAAAAAAAAGAAAACATCAAATTAAATCTAATTAAAAAGGACAGAGGACAGCTCTGCATCCACTCTCTGTGAGCCGCGGCTTAAAACCTGTATTAATGAGATGGACTCCTAATGCCAACCCGTTTGACACAACCATCAAGCGTTCGCAAGCCCACAGCAACCCCCATTTGCCACATGACCGAGGATTTACAAAGTCGTCGTCCAAAAAAAGTTTTCAAAATGAATGGCTTTCGGCCTCTTTTGAGATGAGGCGGCGCGATGAAAAGCACCAAATTGCCACTGACCCAGTTGTCTGTTTTCTTTTTTACCCGCTATGCTGATTCACAGCACCGTACACAAAGGACTCAGCAAAGGGCTCAAGGGTGTCTGCATTCGTCGAGTGTGTGTGGGGCTGTATGGTGCAGTATTTTACCGGGCGCATATATTTCTGGGTCAGCAGCCTTTGTTTACTTCTTTCTTTCTTTTCACCTTTGTGCTGCTATTTAAGTCATAATATAAGAGCATATATATATATATATATATATACACACACACACACACACACACACACACACACACATATATATATATATGTGTGTGTGAGTGTGTGTGTGTGTGTGTGTGTGTGTGTGTGTGTGTGTGTGTGTGTGTGTGTGTGTATATATATATATATATATATATATATATATATATATATATGCGCTCTTATATTATGACTTAAATCCAGAACTCCAACTCCAGAACCTGCCATTCTTTCATGTGTGCCAGGACTCAACAGAACATTCTGGACTTGACATTTACTCTGCAGCCTTTACAGCTCAGCCACCGAGTAAACAAGCTCAAGAAGGTGACGACGTGACACGGTGACATTGCTCATTCAGTCAGAGTGGACATGGTGTCTCTTTCACGCTCGGGGGTGCCCGCAGGGCCCAAGGTGTTTACCCTGCATGCTAATGAGCAATGACATTAATGCAGCAGATTTGGTTAACTCTGTTGAGCACTTTTAAATGCACCGTTTTACTCCTGACACCAAATCAAACGAGCGATCTGACCACCGACAGGGACGGGCACGTCTTTTACATACTAAATAATACTTAGTCATTTGCATGGGTTGTTGTTTTCATGCAATTTGTATCGACATACTCAAAAATAAGAAATAGTGAATGTTGTGACAGGTCCCATTCAGGTGGACGTGTTTCTTTCACACTCTAGGGCGCCTTGAGGGTCTGATGTGTTCGCCGGTATGTTAATGAACAATGGCATTAATAAATTCATGGATGAATACATTTAGCTAACTCTGTAAAATGCATTTTGCAGATTGGATTTGACTCAATAATTATTACCGTGTTGTTGTCTCGCACAAATCTGCACACTTGCTGACATTCAGGGCCTTGCCGAGTAAAATGTAAATGATGAATGTAAAGAATGTTTTAAGCAGTGAGCTGCCCGTGGTGCTTGCTAGTGGCAGTTTGCTCTTCTTGGAGGATCAGAGCAAGGATCTGTCAGGCCTAGAGCTACATCCAAGACACGACTCTGCCTTTCTCAGCTGCAGCCAAGCTTCTGCCTCTTATTGCCAGACTGGTAAACAGGCCAAGGTGACGTCACAAAGGACAAATGCTTTTGTAAAGTTGATTTTGCTCAATCCAATTATAGTGAAACAAATCCGGCCTATGTTTGCATGTTGTCCACAATCAATATCCTGTTCAGGACTAAGAGCTTACAGGCAATATTTAATATTCCACTCACTGTTTGCTGAGAGTTAGGACTTAGTGCTATGGTTAGGTTTAGGATTGGATCTTGGCTACCTGTGTTGACTGAAATTAGCGTGGGCGGAGGGCCCATCGGTATCTAGTGATTGCTCCGATTGTGCGAGTATTACATTTAAAGTCTGACACGTTTCATTTCTGTTTTCCTGTAATGTAGATATTTCAGAACGCTTGACCCTGTGCGTATTTTCCCAGCCGTTGCATAGTTTGTTCTGATAGGAGTGCAATTAGGATACTTCGTATCAAAAGAGTTTTTGGCGTATTTTTACACCCATGTCGGTCAATATGTGCGTTCACATCGATATGTGGGTAAGTGGCTGCTCAGAGTTCCCCGCTGACCTCCAAAATGATGGCACCGAGTGATACAAGACTTTGAGCTGCTGCAGTGTATTAATGATGTCTGGCAGAGAGAAGAAGGGATGTGAGGGTGGGTGAGGAAGGGGGTTAGGAGAGACCGGGGGGGAGGATGAAGGTTTTGGCAGATAAAGAGAAAGCGAGAGAGCGAGAGCTGTCAGCGTTAGCCGGAAGAACAAGGTAGTTTTACTGAGCTTTAAAGTGCGTGTTTACAAGACAGCTCCACCATCAATTACTCTTTTTTTATACACCACCCACTGCCCGTTTAATTTTTTAAGAGCGGACACTGCTTAATTTTTTACCCCTTTCAGTTTTTTCCCCTGGTTTTTCCTTCCAGAGGGAAAAACCTTTTGTTAAAATTAAATTTTACGAGGATAAATGAAGCATTTCTGTTCTGTAGCAAGAGTTCCAGCCTACACTGCAAGCATGAGAACATATGCAGTAGGGCCGCTTCGTCTTATATAGAAAACCTCGGTGGAACAACGCCCACATTCCCTTTCAACATAATGCCAGGGTTTTCAGTGCTATATGGATGTTGCCGTGTGATGCAATAAAAAAAAAAACATGTTCACATACACCTCCAGTTTACTTCATTAGTGAATCATTAGCAAATGTTACTGTGCCAGTTTTAACTAGAAATATGCAAAAAAAATCGTGTGTTTTAGAAGCAGCATTGATCTGTTCTGTTGTGATTTGTGACATAATTATTATTTATTATTAATCAGAAGGTTGTTCGAATCCCGATCCACCAAGGTGCCACAGAGGTGGCACCAAGCAAGGCACAGTCCCCACACACTGCTCCCCAGTCGCCTGTCATGGCTGCCCACTGCTCACCAAGGGTGATGGTTAAAAGCAGAGGACACATTTTGTTGTGTCACCGTGTGCTGTGCTGCAGTGTTTCACAATAGCAATCACTTTACTCACTCACTTAAAGTGTGGCACTGAGTGACCATTCTTGGTAAAATGGCATTTAAAAAGGTCAGGTCTTTTTTTCAAATATGACTTTTGTAACATGATCATCTAGGGATATTTTCCATTGGCAAACATACATGTAATAAGTCCCAAAGGGTTACAATGGGTTTATGAATGCAAATTTGTTCAAGGGTTTAGAAAATGGTTGTCACGACTACAGACGTACGGGGAAAGGAAGCGCAGAGGTCTGACATGTTGGGAAGGGGTTTTTATTAACGGACAATAAATAAATACAAATAAACAATGGCGCGGTGGCCGAAAACGATTTAACTTAAATAAAGAACTAAAACTTACCCGTAGGCGTGTGGCGATTGCCAGAACTCAAATTACAAACATGCACACTGTTGCCAACTGAAGTTCACGAAAATGCCGGAGACCTGGAAGGGGCGGAAACATCCGGCATTTAAGCGCTGTCAGGATTGGCCACCGGTGTTGAGCACAGCTGCAGTCAATCCTGACAATGGTCAAGATCTAGATGTTTTCACACAGGTACTGACATCTGGAAGGAACATATTACTTACAAGGAACTATTACAGAAGTATTGAACACCTGTTGCCATTCAATACTGATAAGTCAACGAATTATTGCAACATCATTCATTTAATTGCAGTGTAAAACAATCCATCTAGTGGTGCTTCCTTATATAATACTCACTACCAATAATAGAGATAAGATAAGATAAGATAGACCTTTATTAGTCCCACAAGTGGGAAATTGCATTTGTCATGGCAGAAAGTGGATAGATCAAAGGTAAGAGCATCAAAAAAAATTATATGTATTTATCTACATATTTAAGGTTTGTAGGTTTATTCATGCCTGTTTTTGTATTAGCAGAAATATAAAAATTGAAGTATGTACCTGATGCCTCCTGATCTCAACTTCTGCCTCATTGTCTTTACATCTGGTGCATATTATCGAAATCAGAAGAATGAAAAATGAGCACATGCCACAAGAGGGTTTTTTGTCATTCTTTCAATCAAATGACATATGAAAATCAAACCCAAACATGCAGCTAAGGGAGGAAATATTTTCCTTAAAAGTGCACAAGGTTATTACCTTGACAACGGCCCATGTCCATGAACCACAATCTGTTGGCATTCTACAGGGACATCTGTTTAAAGCAGGATAAACGAAACATTATTATGCATGGCAGAAGACACTAATGTCTCCTCCATGGTGTTCTGGGAAAATTGCTTGCTGACATGAAGTCGGGCAGAAAAAATAGAAACATGCAGCTGAAACAGCTTTTGGAGCATCATTGCAAACCCCTCATTTTCCTCACAGAGAGCCGCGGACTGGAGCAGCCACCAAAGGTCATGGAGGTCTATCTCCAGGGAGCCGAGAGTGGATTTATTCAACTCCTCTGTTTTTCGGGATGTCAAGTACATGTTAAAACCGATCTGGTTCAGACCTGGGCAATTGTTTATCTGCCTGTGCCGAGTCTCCATCCCACTGAGATAAACAGCTAATTGATTTGTCTGCAGGCTTGGAGAGGACAAAAGGGCGACTGGATCAACCAAGCAACGCGAGAGGTGGGTCGTTTCGAGGTTCGGTAAATCTTTATTTTCATCTTTACCAACAGTCTGTATATCATCAGTAAAATGTCAATATCCTCTCAGATGACTGCCATAAATCAGCCAGTCACCAATGGAAGGCAGGAGGGAGAAAGCGAGTGCAGAGGTCAGTTTATTAAATCCAGGCAGACAGTCCAGGAGCACAGTCCAATAAGCCAAAACTGTCTCTATAACCAGCATAGCAACAAAACCGGGCAAGAAGAGGGTGCAAAAAGAAGGATTTCTACAGGCTGGATTACCAGTGGGAGCAAAGGCACCTGCACACTAACCATTCCTTTACTGATAAAATGGAGTCCCTTGGAAAGGATCCAGGATGACAAAAGTTTGGGAAGTGGAACGACTAAATTCTTAATTACTTTTCAACATCATTAATACAAAAGTCCAATCCTGACTCTTGCCCTCTACTATCTCCATTCGCCATGTAGATGGATCATCTGCAAACAGTTAATAACTTAACACCAAATTGACAACGAATTTAATTGCTGTAAATGCTTTAAAATGGTTTAAGGTCGCAATTTGGGTAACTTAGCTACACTATCTGAGAAGTGCATATATCAGCAACAACACTCATGAGACCTGGGAGAACCGCAAGGTTCATAATATCTCAACTCAGAGCTTCTTGCAGGAATTAAGTGTCTACATGTGGAAATCTTAAATTGCAATTCTAACACAGACACATTTTTATCGGTCGCTATTTTTTCCATTAAAATCTTAAAATTGTCTCAGCAGGAAAAATAATTGGCCCTCCGGTCTGGAAAAGAGAGCTGTTGCCCTTTTTATGAAAAACTGTTGCCAACTTTTCTGTGATTGACCATAAGTCCTTGGCATTTGCTGCCTGGAACAATTTGATTTCAAACCATGAACAACCATGAACAATAGGTGAATGTGCATGGCTCTGGTGCAGGCTATTTATATAAAATATATAAATATGATAAAATAAAGCCACGGACAACAGAGAAGAACTCAATACAATGTGACCGATTGTTGTACAGATATAGGGAGATTCAACTAATATAAAAAAAATATGAACACCACCAATGAAAGTCACACATGTCCATAATGTCCAGTGTGCAGATGGCGGCCACTAGTGGCTGGGGCTTGCCATGTCTGGTATTTCACACAATTAAACAATCGAGGTGAATTAAATTTTATATATATATGTGATATCCATATATAGTGATGTTAGCCAGTAATTGAAAATGCCAGATACCTCAGTGACACCATTTCAATTCAATTCACCTTGATTGTTAAAAATAAATGATCATCTTAAAATATTTACATATATAGTATTTTAAACTTACACTTCGTTCAACATGTATGACCTTCATATATGTACTGTTCTTATGATGCATTAGGCTGTCACTTTTAGTTAGAATAATAAGCAAATGTTTGCTTTCATGATGGTGGTCATGGTGACCTTGCTCTTGGCCTTCAGCCCTTCAGATGCCTGCTGCCCATAGCTTTGGAATATTTTCTGGTAATTAAATTGCTCTGCACTGTGAAACCTGAACAATGCATTAACAATATTCAAATAATCCAGAAACACCCAGTATTGGCATATGCTCATGTGGCACTGAGATGCATCTGTGAAATGGAACATCAGCAAACAAATGCTAGGTGAGCTTTCCTCAAAAGTGAGCATCTCCAGAAAGCCAAGTAGCTGGCTGGCAGGCATTTGTCAAGCTTGCCGATCATGCCTGTCGTGACAGACCATATGCCGTGCATTTCCGCTTTAAGAGCTCACACAGATAATTGTCTACGCTGCAGTCATGTGAGGGGAGGAGACGGGACATGAAGAGAAGTAGTTTATACACACATACAGTGATAATTTGCCATTTCAGTCACACACCTCAGCAAGTGCCAGCAGTGTTGTTGTCAGAATGGAAAGATAATGAAGAAAAGCGCAAAATACGTGCCTTTGCTCTTATCTGCCTCCTGCAAGCCTTGACCCTCTAATCGCACAGATGCCTATAGCCAGCGGGCTTTTCCTGGTTCACTGGCTCTTACACTTCATCATATCTTTCTCATCACATCACGTCATCGTCGGGCTTATCACCACACGGCTGTCCATTATTATGATTCCCGCACCTCATTGCTTGAAAAAAAAAAGAAAACACATTTGAAAACACATTGGTATTCTTGCACTGGAAACAGTCTTTCCATGGTGTATGACACATGTTGAAAATCAGCTTCCCCGTGGGTAGGTGAGCAACCCAAAGTAAAGGATCACACATAACTTTTATGATTTAACACGTAAGATTTTATCCTATTTTACACACAATGACAAATGAGGGCCACCATTATACATGAGTGAGGGCCACCTAAAATAAAATCTGGTTTCTGAGGAGGAGATCTGCATTCTCACTGACTCATTTATTAATAGGTGCCAAAATAGAACAAAGCAAAAACAGGATCTGATTTTGATGCATGAGGAGATGTGCAGAGAAGCTCAAAGAGCATCGCTAGTTTGGAAGCACTCAGAACAACTGATGCAAGGAGAAACACATTGTGACAGAGATGCAAAATTAGCATCTCTGCATTATGAGCAGTAATAAAAAAATGTCCACTTTAATGGGGTGCACATTCAGGAGAAAAGAGAATTTTAGAAGTCTTGTGTCCAGGACTAGATTTTTACACAAGCTTGCATTGAAGCATGAGCAACCTATCCCCAAGTGATCTCTTGCAACATGAATCATGTGAGGGAAATCACTCTGAAATATATATATGTTTTTGAAGAAACATAAAATCCAGTGTTTGAATGAAAAAAAAATGTTGATGAAATATGGGGAAAGGTTTTGTCAAGATTAGTCCACTGTGGTCTAGATTAGAAATATCCATAGTTTCTTAAAAATATTGGTATAAGTTTAAGTGCTCAGTGGGTGTTCATGGGAATCTATTATTTCCTCTATAGTGCTGAGATGCACACTCCCACTGTCGATGTAGGTGATGACATCACATTACGCTGTAAGCTCATGACCTTCATTAGAGCCATGAGAAATTGTTACCATATATACATGTGCAAATTTATAAGTGAATGCACAAAATTGATATAATAACATATCTAACTTTATAGTAAAGTTAGATATTTTTTAGTGATGCAAAACTGTGGATGAACTGTGGAAAAGCTCTGGATGAAATGGAAATGACATGGACAAAATGAAAATGGTAAATTACAAATGAAAATACTATCTTCTCTTCGCTGTAATAATGGATGCACTGTCCAGCGGTCCTTCCCTACTCCTTAGGATAAACTCTTCGCTTCATTGTGAGCCTAATGAGCAGGTCTGGGGATGGGCTTTTCCATGGATATTTGTCATAAACTAAATAAACACCTATAATTATATACTATATGGACAGTGGAGTGGGACACTGTGGATAGTCACATCCATTTAAAGTGATAGTTTTCCACAATTATTGGGCTCATTGAAACATGGACAACAAGCCAGTGATATAAAGAGACAGATGGGCTTATAATGAGATCCATTAAATCATAATGGGTGAGACCAAGGCTCGTTGTTATAGGCACTCTCAGCTACTTTGCTCTTTCACAACCTGCAGAGTTGAACTAGACAGGTCGGGATGCCACCTAAGCAGGTATTTTGAATAAGTTGAAAACAATTAACAGTAGGCGTTCCTCTTGCTTTACGTTTGTGCATTTTTACTTTACTTTACTTTATTTTGCAGACGCTTTTATCCAAAGCAACTTACAGGAGGAAGACACCAGCAATTCTCGTTCGATTTCTATAGATTTTGAGTTTACAAAAACTAAAAACCCTGATAAGGCCTAACTTGTCAACAAGCTCGGAGAAAACTTTTTTTTTGTGCAGTGTGTATGCATGTGCATGTGTAAGTGTTAGATTTGTCTGAAATACTTTTTGAATAAGTGGGTTTTCAACTGCTTCTTAAAAGTGGTAGTTGTCTCGGCTAGTCGAATGGAGGAGGGCAGGTTGTTCCACCAGCCAGGGACAACAAAGGAGAACAGAGTTGATTAGAATCAGAGACCCCGTGAAGAGGGACTTTTCAGTCTCATTTCATTTGCAGATCTGAGAGGGCGTGCCGGAGTGTAGGTAGCTAGTATTGTATTGATATAGGAGGGAGCAGTTACATTTACAGCCCTGTAGGTGAGCATCAAGGATTTGAACTCAATGCAAGCGGCTCCCGGGAGCCAGTGGAGAGAGGTGAGAAGAGTAACATGGGTGTATTTTGGCTGATTGAAGATGAGATGGGCTGCCACATTTTGGACCATCTGGAGTGGTTTTATGGTGACTGCAGAGGCTCCAGCCAGGACAGAGTTACAATAGTCAAGTTGCAAGATGACCATAGCCTGTTGTGAAAGAAAAGGCCTAATCTTGCGACCTAATCTTTACGCATTCAATTACATGAATGCTATAGAATAGAGTGAATGTTCAATGGGGCAACGGTGGCCCAGCGGTTAAGGAAGCGGCCCCGTAATCAGAAGGTTGCCGGTTCGAATCCCGATCCGCCAAGGTGAGCAAAGCACCGTGCCCACACACTGCTCGCCGGGCGCCTGTCATGGCTGCCCACTGCTCACTGATGGGTTAAAAGCAGAAGACACATTTCATTGTTTGCACGTGCACGTGTGTTGTGCTGTAGTGTATCACAATGACAATCACTTCTTATAGGACAGTATTTGGCAACTTAAACACAGTCTGTCAATATCTGCAGCTCCAAAAGAAGGACCCTCCAGAACTACCTGGATTATTCACTACCTGAGAGACAGACCAAAGTCTGCACAGTTGAGAGGATGGGTATTTGAACAGTGGACTCCAAACTTCAGTGTGCAACTTCCAGAGTGACTGCAGAAAAAAAAACAAAAAAACGGATGTTTGTGGTTTTCAGAAAGTCCAGGTCTAAGCTTTCCATCTTGGGAGAATTGGTGAATGTGGTGGAGACATACAGATGCCTGGATGATCACCTGGACAACTGACAGGACAGGATATGTAGCGCTGAGGCTGACGTTTGAAACTGGAAGAAGGCTGTGTAGAGGAAGATTATATTTCACCTAAAAGTTCAGATGACAAGTAAATAACTGCAATTTGTTGGGACAGCAGCACCAGAGCCGGCGAATGTGAAAACGTTGCCCTATTTTGGTCATCGGAAGCCAGCAAATAGTGAAAAAACAACGTCACAGTGCATAGGTCTGTGGCAGGACGCCTGGTCAGCAGAGTCAGAGGAGAGAAGAGGTCAACAACGAGGTTCCAAAAAAGCAGCGCTTGTTTTTATTGTTGTATTTTTCCTTTTTCCCAAAATGTGAAAGAATAAAACGTGCAATTGTTTACAGGAGGAATAAAACGGCATTTTAAACATAAATCAAACATGACAATAACAAAAAAATGACAGAAAGCATAAGACATAAACTCTGTTTTGTGCAGGTTACCTAAACCTGGTCCTGCTCCAATACTGAGACCTCGCTTGTCTCCAGTGTGAAAAGTTCGTAACATGGCTGCCCCGCCTCCCTCCGGCCTCACCTGCCCCTAGAGGTTAACACCACCTTCTGGCCCTACTCCTGGGTCAAACCACCCTCTAGGAAAAAATATATACATCAATATACAACAGGTCATAATCAAACAAAAACACAGAAGACCACACATAGTGGCCTAGCGGTTAAGGAAGCGGCCCCATAATCAGAAAGTTGCCAGTTCGAATCCCTATCTGCCAAGGTGTCACTGAGGTGCCACTGAGCCAAGCACCGTCCCCACCCACTGTTCCCCTGGGCGCCTGTCATGGCTGCCCACTGCTCACTAAGGGTGATGGTTAAATGCAGAGGACACATTTCGTTGTGTCACTGTGTGCTGTGCTGCAGGGTTTCAAAATGACAATAACTTCACAATCACGGGATTCAGTAGTTACAGGGACAGTCCCCCTGGAGCAACTTAGGGACACAATGGTAGTAAGGGGGATTTGAACCTGGCTCTTCTGGTTCATAGGCTACCCACTAGGCTACTACCACCCTACAAAAACAAAAACATGGCCACCTTACAAAAACAAACAGATGGATAGTCAGACTCAGGAGTCCTTGAGTTGGTTTTGCAGAAGCCATTCAACACACTGCACAACACAACCTACTGGTAGAACAGAGAGTTCCTTCAGCTCTTCTTCAGTAAAGATCTGTTACAGAAGGTCAGTTCTGCCCATGGCAGTAACCATTTACCACGACTCTGCAGTGACCTATTATCCTCTGAGGCAAATCACACACATCATTCATTTGCACGTTAATAGTAATATCAGTCAATTAACAGCGTTATTAACCATGCGTTTGATCAATTGAATCATTCTTAATCTGGTGCCGCATCTTGTAATTGTCAGTTGCGCTCTCTTTATTATTGTGTCACTGCCATAAATGTGAATCTGCTGCTGTGAAAATGAAATCTTATTGAACGGGTCTGAATGAACTGACTGCATTATGCATGTCTCCGGGCCATGTGCATGGGCGGCCCGCAAAAGTCAGCCAAGGCACAGGCTTTGTTGGAAATAAACCTAGTGCGCTTCCTGATTGTGTGGAACCGGTAGCAGAACTCTGAACACGTTGTAGCAGTACTGTGTGACCTCAGAGGAGGACAATAAATGTTCGTGACCTTCTTATTTCTTACACCAGCTGGTCTGCTACCCCTGGAAGTCGAAAGGTTACTGACTGCACTCACAAAGGGCACTCGCTGGAATTGAATTTTTATACGTCTTAAAGCTACTTATGTAATTGTAAGAAAAAGGCTAAAATCAGCTAAAGGCTTCTGTGTATAATGCGTATGAATATGTCTTGAGATCGCACACAGACATGCTACTTGATGCAACGGTAAGTTCTAGTACTATTTCTGACTGCAGACTCAGCCATCCAGGATTACCTCGTTTCACCCTTAAATGCAATTCAAGTCTGCTGTCAAGTTCGCTTCAAATTTTTATGATGTTATGCTCGCCCAGATACAGTACAGTATTTCCTCCATGCCGTGCACAGTGTTCAGGATCCGTTCACTTTTGTGCAATGTTGGAAGCAATGTGAAGTGCAATTTTTAAATGGACTGGACTGGTATATCAATAATTAAAGAATTGGAACGTTTTCCATTGTTTCATTACTGCTTATAAAGGAATTTTAGTAGGCCAAGAAAGACAGAAAGAAGGGAAGAAGGAAAGGGCAACCAATTACGTTTACCCTTCGGAGCACAATTAGTCTTAGTCAAATGGGCCAGGTATCTCTTGTAAGCGAGCCACTGCAGCTGCTCGCCGGCCTCTGTGTTCTCAGCAGTGCAACGCTGATATAATATGACAGATCAGAACGGCCCATTTGCTCTGCAGTCCTGCAAGAGAGCTACACCATTTTTTTTCTGCGAGCTTTTCCTCCGAAATCATTCAAATAACCAGTCATCTGATGATAAATCAAAGGCGAACATGAATGCATAGAGCACAAGCGCAGCTTTATTCCTTTTAGAGTCAAGATTAACATGTCAATTACAGTGATTCATTAATAAACACATGAAAATACATTAACACAGATGAGTTTTTTTTTTATTTCCTGTGGCAGCGTCGGTGAATTTCATCCTAGCCAGAGACAATCCCAGCGTGAAGAAAACGGACCCATGATCTGAAGATTGCCGGTTTGAATCTTGAGCCACCAAGGTGCCACTGAGGGTTAAATGCAGATGTGTGCTGTGCTTTCACTAATACACAGTGAAGGGCAGATTCAGATAGGGCAGATTATTGTCAGAATGCATGGCAAAAAAAAAAAGAAAAAAAAAGAAGACCAGATCATCTCCAGTCAAAGATTCTTTCACAATATGCACTGTAGCACTTTATTCTTTAAAAAAAATATATGATTCATAATCGTCTGATTAGTTTATTGCAAAATATGCAACTTATTGGTTTCAATTGATTGACAGCATAAATTTGACCAAAATGCATTTGTTTGATTCTTAGATCCTCACAATTTCAGCTTACAATGCATAGAATTTACATTTACAGCATTTATCAGACGCCCTTATCCAGAGCAACTTACAATCAGTAGTTACAGGGACAGTCCCCCTGGAGCAATTTAGGGTTAAGTGTCTTGCTCAGGGACACAATGGTAGTAAGTGGGATTCGAACCCGGGTCTTCTGGTTCATAGGCGAGTGTGTTACCCACTAGGCTACTACCACCAATTCAACAACAACAATTCAAATTGTTGTTAAGCATAATGCCAACGGTGATATGTGAGTTCACAAAGATAATAATACCAAAAGAGAAACAGTTAGGGCTTGCCTCTGACCCACAGTGCTAACAGCATTTTCTTTGAATGTTTTTCTTATTATTTCCCCACTGCATGCTTTCCTGGACAGTTGAGCTTACACTGATTTCAGTGTCTTAATATTTATAAAATATGTAAAATACTACTGGGAATCTATACCACATTTAGCCAAGTGATTCTGTAAATGGAATGCGGAAGCCTCTGCCAAGTGCTACAGAATGTCTGAGCACTCACTTAAAATGGCACAACATTCGCAGGATTCAAAGCCGGTCGGCACCAGAATGTCACATCCACAGGCAATTTCTTTCCACAATATGATTTTCACTCTTTTCCCGGCTTCTTTTTTACTGTTATTGAAAATAAATGAAGGTGCACAAGGGCTAGCAAGCTCCACACTCCAAAAAAAAAATCCTTTTAAATAATGAATCCTACATCTCCACTTCACTCTATATCATACATGAGAAAGCTCTTATGCAGTCAAGAAGCAAAATCAATGTTAACTGCTTAAGGTCACTGACTTTTTACTGTACTGATATAACGCACATGGTTTGGAACAAAAAGCAGACATGTGCGCTGCTGTAAGAAAAATGCAAAAACATAAGGTGAACAAAGGACCCTTGCAGACACTTGCACGCTCCTGTCCTTGGGCCAGTTCATGAACCAGGCCGCCTGAATGTGTGATGTATGAATGTGTGAAGGAAAAAGCCCGATGCACCCTCATACTCTCCTGCCCCTGTGCTTGCTAATCATTAAGAACAAGTGTTTAAAATTATGTTAATAATCGCGTGTTATAGGCCAAACAACTAATTACACTGACGACATGCAAATTGCGCACATGTAAAATGTACAGCAGCGCATGAAATTAAAGTTTAGCTGGCCGGAACTTGGGAATTCATGCACTTCAGCACATTTTACATTTGAATGTATGGGCAAGTCTAAACAGCAGAAGTTCAGAGAAGTAAGTCTTGTTTTAAGATCGAGGTAGGCCCAAAGGAATACAGAGCCATTAGCACATGGAAAATTGTAAGGTTAAGGGGAGCGGTTGAGCGCCGCATATTGAGTAATGTTCTGAGCGGCGCGGCGCAGCGCTTTCCAAAAACCCTTGCTGCGCGGTGACCCTCATTAAATGGCAGTGCGAGAATTACTCTAAATCTATCTGCCTTTTTAATGATGGCCATTATGCTGCAGTGCTTGTGGGAAACTTCGATGTTCCAACACACTGCTGAACATCTATTTTTACTCGCAAAACACAATTTGTGCAGAATCCTTCCAATCCAGCTTTAGTGGCCGCTAACTATTGGTGCGACGGACATATGGAGAGTGCTGTGACCCAAACAACTTTACAGTTTGATCTCTGAATGGGTCATAACATTTGACTGAATGCTTGCCCACTATAAAAGGCTAATGTTTCTGTGTTTTTAGCCCCTATGTCTAATCCTAAACACACCTACCTATTAACTGGGCATTTAATTCCGCTCCATTTACAGGAATTTGAATGCTGGTAATTATTATCCATCTGTTGCTTTCTTGGCAGTTTAAAATCACTACATATCCGGCATCGTAGCCGGGCCTCACTGAAGGTAACATCTCATTTATTCACGTTGTGGTCATTTGGAAACCCACACTAGCAAATGGGACATTACAGGTGGTTGAGGCCTTTGACGTGTTGGAGACGGTACAGGAGAGAGGGAGCCAATAGCAGCAGCATGTGCACTATGAACAAAAGTATGTCTGTGTGCTCAGATATTTGGTGAACAACTTGTCAGACATTTACATTCACAGTATTTATCCAACGCACTTATCCAGAGCGACTTACAATCAGGGACACAGTGGTAGTAAGTGCCATTTGAACCTGGGTCTTCTGGTTCATAGGCGAGTGTGTTACCCACTAGGCTACTAACCCCTGACCATATGCTGAAGCGGCCCATTGTGCCCAAACTCCTGTTCAGTCATGGTTGTTTTAGTCAGTTGGCACCTCCTGAGTGAAAGAAGCCCGTGTACAAACCTCTCAAATACTTTCCCAGCCTCTTTTTAGAACATCTCAATAATACATGTACCCTTCGATTAATTTAAAAACGAGATTTTTCAAGATGTGTAAATTGCTGATAGAAAGCAGAATTCCAGAATCCCATTAGTATACTTCCATCCACGTCTCTGCAGCTCATGCTATCTCATGTTTAGTCAACACAACTTGAGGAAGTCGGAAGCTGCAACCTTCCCGGCACTCTTTTTTGATATCAAGTGATCCCTTTTTTATGTTGAATCTAAGCCCCTCAAAAGCATTCAGACCCCAGCCTCAGAGCACCGAAGAAGCCAACTGCTGTCAGAATGCACCTTAAATCCACCATAAATCACCATAAATCAAAGGCCCCAATTCAAATATATTATGCATCTGGAGAGGGGAAGAAAAAACTTCATCAATGCAGGTGAACATTAAACTGAAAAACTCCAATTGGTTTGGCATGTTTTACAGTTGACCATCATGTTCTGATTGGGTCTGTATGTCTGGCCACGCCCCAGGACTTCCTGTGTTCACCTATGCTGCCTGCTTTCATCACATACATGTTTTCCCATGTGTACATAAGCCTTAGTTTCATTATTAATTATTTCATCATTTCCCCTCCCTGTTATCGCATGACACGTTAATTTTCATATTCTAGACGTCTCAAGATGGATACAAGGAAGATGGACCTAGCCTGTGATTTGAAGAGTTGTTCATTAAAGACATGAGGAGCAGTTAACATCATCATATTTTCTTTATGTTTTTGAGATTATTACATAACATATTTTAACATTCAGTAACTAAGCCGCTAAGATTTCAGTATTTCCATTCAGAGACAACAAAAAAGCAGGTATCATAAGCGTTGGTGCAATATTCAAAACATCAGGCCTGAAATAATATCCTCCTGTCCTGCAAGCTGATTAAAGCAGACTCTTTTTATAAGTGCTTCGATTTTTCCCCTGTTCTTTTATAAAAAAAAAAAAAAGTCTGAAATGCCTTTTCGGCTTCAGCTTCCATACAGGTCTATTACAGGTATATGTGCTTTCAATCAATTGCATGGCATACTGGTTAGCTAAAGACTTTTATGCTCTTTCTTCCTTTTTTCGATCACTCCTCTGTCTCCAGTCTGCCTCTCTGCTGCTTCCCCTCCGACCGCAATGCTAATGGGACGAAATTATGCTGTCTTCTGCAAATCATCCCAAGCTCATTTCAAAATGGATTCTTTTATAGAATTTCAGTACTTTGTCCAAAAAACCATAATAGATGAGTATTACTCAGGCAGTTACTGGTATTGTGCTAATACATGCATGCACACTATGCTGTGGGTATTATTAGCCTGATGTCAGAGTATGTGGGGCGTAGTACTTCCAAAAGGCTTTAAAAGTTCACACTGTAGTTCTGCTGGCTTCATAAAATATTAAAGCAACCAGCCAGTCTTCTGTTTTGCATCTTCCCACTCCTCCCTGGCTAAAATGTGTCAAGTCAAGGTTAAGGTTGAAATTCAAACACTGCTTTTCCCCAGAAGAAAATTTACAATATCCTGCCATCCGCTCCATTTTTGACATCCTGCTATAAATAAGTAAAGCATTGTATAAAAAAAAATTGTGTATATACAGTGTGCAACTCCATATAGTGTGCACTGTTGTCACTACTGATGTCCCCGTCATTTAGATTTTTGGACCCATATTTATCAAAAAATATCGAAAATAAGATTCTCTTCTTATACATGTGGTGCAATAATATAATGCATTTTATTTCAGACATCAGAGTTGCCTGACAGATCTATGAAGGTGTTACCGTCTTTAGAGACTGTGCTGTTGGTGTTTTTGGATTTACAGCTGCTACGCTTGTTGATTTCGCACACTTGACAAATTTCAAGCCTGTACCATTTTTTCCAAGTATTTGATTCTCTCCCCTTCTCTCTGTCCCCCTCCTCCATCCCCATATATCTTTCATTGGCTATGCCTGGCAGAAAATGAGAAAGGATAGCAGATAGCACAAAGGCGATCTTGGGCATGATCAGTTCAAGATAACTGTCCGTATAGATTTTTTCTTTCCCATTTTGCATGTACAGATTGAAAAAAATTAACCCTTTGCTGGGCCTGCTGAGTGTTTTGCATCTGGGTTAATCAACTCCAGATTCTTGATACTTTTTCCTGTGAACTCCTCCACTGCCTTCTGCTGTGAGAAGGAAGTGGAGGAGTTGAAAGGGGGAAAAAAAAATCCTTCACGTTGCTATCAAATGTAAAGTGAAATACTGTGCAGAAGAGATGAGAGTATGCCTACTCATTTGTAGACCAACCCTGTGATGCAATTACTTCACATGGTCTTTTTCCATCCATATGTAGGCTTGCCTTCAAATCAAAGGCCGTGTCAAAAAAACATTAACATCCACACACTGCACTGAGACCAGCCAGAGGGGGCAATAGACCTGTAGTGTTTTCATTTTTTGATACAATGCGGTTGACATGTTTTTTGGATTCTCTGGGATTTTTTGCCTCATTACCTGTGGTTGTGCCCCAGACCACTTAAGCCACACGCTTCCACTGGCACTGCTAGCCACCAAAGATTTGGTCTCACTGTACGAGCCTTTAAACAAGGTTGTTTATTTTAAGGAATGAGTTGCACTTATATCTGGCTTGAAGTGCCCATCAGCTGTGCCAGTAGGGAAGAGTGATGGTCTCATTATTTGGATACTCAGTGAAGTGCAACACATTAAGAAGAAGGTGTTATTAAACCATGCGCTGCCCTTTCCTGCCATTGCCTGAGAGAACAATTACCATATGCTGAAATAACTAATGATCGGGGAGGAATCTGTTCACCTTGACTACGATCTGAGATGGACGTTTTAGGCCAGTGAGAAATGATAGCAGCATTCGAAGGCACTGGAGGTTTTCACAGACACTCCGAAAGAGATGTAAATGAAATTCCGGCCAGCCTGCTAATGTTTCTCAGTAACTGGAGTGCGGCGGGAATTCGCCTGCTGGTTGTTTAGGGTGTGTGGTGGCGAAAACATCTGTCATCAAGAGCACAACCATTCACATAAAAATCAAACGCTTGTTCAATTAAACCGGCTATTTGATGTGCTCAGTGGGAGAGGCTTTTAAAACTAGTTTTTGACTCTTGTAAGTCACCAAGACAAAAGTGTTAAAAAAAACTCACTTATAACAAATGGCCTTGTTTGGTAGCTTAAACGGAAGGAGATATTCTTATTAAGCATATTGAATACACCAGTGAAACTGGTGATAAGCAACGTGGTACCCTCAAGGCATGGACATGTATTCATAGTATAAGGTTAAAACCATCCTCAACATTTACAAATTAAAGATTGTTTTTAAATCATCCAGAACCGGATTTTAAACTAGTTATTAAAAAAAAAAAAAAAAAAAAAAAATCATCATGTTCTAGCTGAGAGAAATAATTACACATCAACAAAAAGATCTTCCTCAAGATACAGATAACCACTACAGATAACTATGTAAGATGGGAAATCCCATGCCACTTTGCTTTTGTCTTGCGTGGGGGTCCCACCGCCTGTGTCGTCGTCGGGCTGCGACACGCCCCCAAGCAGGAGGCAAAGAACAAATCATCAAAGAACAAATCCAGATTGGTCTGTGGGAACTGTTTGGGAGTCAAATGTATAAAAGGATGTTCTCTTGGTGCCTTCTGAGTTCCTCTTCCATTCTCTCCCTGTTTCTCAAGGGCCAAGCTGCCGCTCTGCAGCTTGGATCCTTGCTTTTCTCTCTCTTCCTCTATCACTTTCTCCTTTCTTTTATTTTGGGTTTTCCTGTTACATTGGTTCCTTTTTACATATAACATTTACATGCAACTGCAATAGTAATCTACTGGTGTTAATAAATTAGAAACTGCTCATCCTTTTAACCTCCATTGTGCCATGCCTCTTTCTGCCAGGTACCATCAGGATGAGTGTTTAATATACAGTGCTTGTCCCTTATTACTTTACAACTACTACTTTCTTGCTTTATTGATTCGATTTATTGGAAGGATATTCAGCTGGAAGGAGATCTGCTAGATCCTTGGTTCTCTTGCTCTGCCTGATTGTTACTGTTAACATGCTCAGTGTAATACAGTTCTGAAAGCTTATGAGAGCCAATAATAAAACATACTCATTAAGTAAAATAGCATCCTGGGTAAACTTGTTAAATAGACCCACAGTAATGCTTATTTAAATGCCGGTCATAATTGCAGTGCCTGGTGTGCCAAATGTTTTTGGAGGTGGCAGACTGCTGTGGATTTAGAGAAAAAGACAACCTCCGAAGCACAACAGCACCCTCGGAAATGCTGCACTGCAGACACACACGACATTATTAATTATGAGCACCGTCTCTCGAATTTCGATCCAGACATCAAACAGACCCGGGCCTTGACCCTGCTCGCCACGGCATCTTAACTGGCATTACCGCACGAGCCTGTTTACTTAAAGCAGCGGGGAGCTCCTCACCTCGATCAGCTGTGTGCACAGACAGATGCATCTGAAGTGTACCTACAAGTGGTTGTTTTGTTTCCTGACGGCAGGTAATCGAGTGGAGAGTTAATTTGGTGCAAAGCACGAGCTCAGCACTATTCTTTTATTTTTGCGTTGGCACCTTTTTATGGTAGAGAAATGCATTCGTGTCCACGCGACTCCCCAGGTTGATGTGCACCTCGTTCAGACACCTTCCCGCAGAGCTGGAGACCATTCATAGCAGACAATGGAATAAAGACAAATAAAAAAAAAAAAATCACACGCCACCAGCCCGTCACTAATGCAAGCCGAGCACTACGGATGTTTGAAGGGTTGAGCTTCTGTGCCAACAAAACAGGACGGGGTTTCCATCTCAATCTCGATAACAAGCTATGTGCAGGTGGGCCATAGATAATAACTCCTCTATCAGCTTCTCTATAGACACAAATGGATTTCATCTGTTAATCTATACGTTTTTGTTAAACATTTCTGCAGATTGTTAAATATACGTTTCTAAAAGGCTTCTGGAGGTTACGGGCTGCATTTCAATTCCAATCTGTTCCCTCACATATGATGAACTCTTGACTAGAGAACAAGTGACTGGAAATGTGCTCCGACCATCAACATGCTCTCGCTAAAGCGATTGTTGATTCGCTGAAAATAATTGTGTCCATTTTGCATGTGGAAACCACAAAAAAAAGCCTCAACAGCGCGCATGTAAATGTACGTGAGTAAGTGGCCACTCGCTTCCAATTCCTGACAAAACTTTATGGGACGCTAGCAAATGCTAGCCCCATCTGCTAAGTCCCATTTGCACCACCATTATCACTGTTAAATTAAAGCCCCTAATCTTCAGAAGCCCCTTCACTAACAGGCATCTAATGATATGCTTGAATAAGCTTGTTTTGATCAGCCGCAGTGTGTCAGGGTAAGCTGTCGGTGCTGGAGCGCTCCCAAAATTGCATAGTTACCTAGGCACAGGATCACAGAGGAGTATCCGAGGTTGATTTGAACCCTCCGTCAATAAGCCAGAAGAGCTCTGCCAGCCACCTTTTAGCTCCTAAATTCATTTTATTGGCTAAAACAGTGATTGAATTCCCATTTATGGTTTAAAAAAAAAATGAGTTCCATGCATTATGCATGAAAATGGAACTAAGCGATGGCCTAATTACGGAGGCCTCGGCCAATTGAAGTCCATTAAACCCGTCAGGTGCACCTCCGTTCCCATGTGCATCAAGGTCCAGCAAATAGAATGCCATTCCGGCGCAGCCCACTGCTGCGGGGAGGCAGCTGCTAGTCGGAGGGCCCATCGGCCAGGCAGACATAACAGTCCACCCACTGGACTTTAACACAGCCATGATCTCCTGAGTCACAGACACGGTGGGCGTCTCTGTTTGGCGACTGAATACGCTACCCCGCTGGTCTAACATAAGTTACTATAGCAACAGGGAGCCTTTCCTCTCTCCCGGAGAAGAATTTATTTTTCCTTCATTTGGTGAAATAAAAAAAAAAAAAAAACAGTTCAAATTGTTGCTTTGACCTAATAGTTTGCACAAGAACATAGAAATTCTCACTCTATTTTATTTTATTCTCACAGGTTCTGAGACCTGTACACTTCCAGTAGGTCTAAACACACCTACTCATCTATGGGACTTGCTTTCGCGGTACTACAAGGATATGTTGTTTCGTTGCGATTTTGTTCGCCACTTCACACTCGTGCAGGAAACTACATATAGAGGAGCTCTGTCTGGTAGTGTGCATTTTTGGTTGCCTTCTTGAGCTCTTGCAGCCTGGTTGACAACCGAATTTAAGGACTACTTTGATCTTGAAGAAGTACCTGGTGGGAAATATGAAAAATATGAAAAACACACACACACACACACACACACACACACACATATGTGACTTATTGATGTGTCGAGAAACAGGTCTCGATTCCTCAAAATTTAGAGCAGGTGTCAACGCTGGAATGAAAATGTTCTGGCAGGGGGGCCTTGAGGAACTTTCCATATTTTTTTGTTTCCATTCAGCCGTCTCCTCAATCCAAAGGTCAGACTTTGTTTGTCCAGACTTATAGACACAATCACGTCTCTGTGTGTGTGTTCCTGTTCATTTCTGACACGCCGGCAGAGCAGGGGAACAGGGGGCGGGGCCTGAGTAAACATTTTCCCCTGTTTACTTATTCAGTGCCCAACGCGCCGCGAAGGCGATCCTGCAAAAGTCGCCTTGCGAGGAATTAAGAAAGATTCGTAGCAAACGATCACGGGAGACAAATGTCCGATCTATAATTCATCCTGTGGTTGTTTCTTCGTGCGCTGCGCTGTCTGGTGACCACATGCCTTGGGCGTAAACACGTCTTGCTCTTCGCTGAAAAATACATTTAAAAAACATGTTCGATTGAGCCGCCAGTGACAGAATTATCCGAAACGTAAGCAGAAAAATACTTTCCCCTTCGTAAGGAAAAAAACGGAAAAAGGCCTGAAAAAAGCCGGCACCCCTCGGAACTTGGCTCATAAAGTCTCAGAGTGTTTGCAGCTCCTGGACAAGTGCGGCTGGAGCGGTCTCTTTCTTTCCCATCAGCCGGTGTAGAAAGCGCTGGTCCAGCGGGGACGCCGCGGCCGTCCGGCGTAAATTGGGGTGCGCCCTCTCGGGCCGTCCGGCCACCTTTTACTCCTCCAGCCAGGTTGGCGTTACAATACAATTTACTTTTAATGAGATGCATAGGTCGGCCCAGGTCTCCCCTGGCCCCGAACCCGCCGCTATTCATTTTAGGTGAGGCGCAGAGAGAGAGAGATAAGGTGCATTAATAATCTCGCAATGACAATTATGAGAACAAGGACAAAAATACAATAAATTCAGCGGCGCTAAAGTGTGAAGGAACGTATCAAAGGTAAACACGTGATTTATGAAATTTAATTGACACCAATTAGATTAATGGCTCCAGTTAGCCTTTCTGACCTCCATTTTATGGTGCTTTTAATAATCACCCTTCTTGACATTGTTCCGCGTCTCAATATGTGGGACAGAAATATGAAGAAATAAGCCACTGGAAATCACCTTAAAAACTGCACAAACAGCAATCGAGCGGTTTGATCCAGTGAAATTAGCGGCGTGATGTATTGGTTATGACATTGGCAATTAACCTCATGAACAGGTTCTGTGGGGTTAATGGAATTATTCTGTGCTAGGCTTGACATAATTTATTATTAACAAGCACCAAAATAGCAACAGGCAACAAAGTGAAATAACTGCAGCCACCGCCAACGTGCATAAATACACATGCATTTAAATTATGTATCTAGATTTCATGTATTCAATTATTTACTATAATATTATAATTATTTTATTCAGCACACATGACACCCCTGCCTGGTCCCGCTATCTCAGAAAGGACATTTTTGCTTTAGGAAACGCACCGCCCAAGTATAGGTTGTGTTCGTCCAGTTAAATTCAGACTGAAGAACATCGGACCAGTTGCGGATTGAGCGTGAACTTGAGACAGCACTAGAGTCTGAAACGATCTTCCTGATGCAGTGTGTTGCAAGCTAAAACCCCAGACCCCATTTAATCAGATCGAGACGAGATTCTATCAACTCGAAACGATTCGTTTTATTCACCCCAAGCCGTCTCCATGGGCTGAGTGGCCTCCTCTCATTTGCAGCCTTCTTATGTTCTTATCTTTGACTGGGCTTTATTTCACATACGAGTCATTAAGAGGAGATTCTGAGATTTGAATGGCCCCATGCAGCATTCTGCAGAATTTTTTTTTCCTCACGGTAATAATACGATGACAATACATCCCCAAACTAACACTTAGAATGTTCGGTGAAGTTTTAATGTGTATCTATGTTTTACTTTAACTCCTCACGTTTCTGGTGCGGTCAGAGTGAGATCATTTAAAAAATTCTTAGTAAAAGTTGAGATTCTACCTATTTAAGAACTTTATAACACAGAACCGTATTTATAGGGCCCTAAGCAGAATTGGATTTGTGTCCCCTACCTTCAAAAAAACGTAATGCCACCAATTTCAGCTTTTATGGTCAAAAAGTGGTTATTTCCCCCACTGCCTTGATACTGCTGCATTTAGGGACATCACAGTAAATACCCTGAAATTGTGCAAAAAAAGTCCAGACAGGAATAAAAATTCCTGACCTTGCAAATGACATAAATTAATTAGTATGCACCTTTGTGCTACTCGTCCAGCTAGATCGCTGTATGCCAGGTGACGTCAGCTCGCCATGCCTTCGCTGATCTAAAGGCTCGCTCAGTGCTTCGCGTTTATCCAGGACCTTGTTGATAACACACCGTAGATATTCTACAAATTTCTGCTGACAGTTAAATCCTTTTTTGAACAAACTGTGTATACCTCTTTTGTGACCCCCAAGTGCTCTTGGGGGTCCTGTCATGTCGAGCCTTTAAGACAGAAAATCAAATGTAACTTCTTTGTTACTTTTGCTGTATGGGTTTGGGCTCTGGGCTTCAATACTTTAGAACAAAAAAAAAAAAAAAAACCCAAAACAAAGTACATTGTGCTCGATGGCGTGCCCTGACTTTGAATCATGGACCCAAACTTCACAGATAAGCCCACTTGTGTTTTCTTAATGAAAACAGCCCGGCAGAACGGGCCGCATTGTACTCTGACAACAGCTTAAGGTTCTCTGTCATGTTCCACTTCTCCTTTGTGCTGCGGCGGACTGGATGGCGGGTGATTAATTTGACTGGTAACAACCGCCGCCGTCCCCAGCGGTGCGGAGGACAGGACGGAAGAGTGAAAGAAGCGCCATCAAGCGCTTTTTGTTCCAGGGTGAGGAGCGACTTTCCTCCAGTTGCTTAGCAATTAACACCCGCCGGACCAGGAGCCGCTTTAGATCGGAGCGGCGCTGATGGATCGCCGTTGAAGAGCCGAATTAATAAAACCGCACAATCTGGGCAGATGAAATAAGGAGACAGAATAAACACGCTTAATATTCATCAGTACACTTCATGGCAAATGAAGTGTAAAAAGAACAAAAGAGGAAAAAAAACAGACTCGTGCCTGACTGTTATTTACATTTATCTGCGTTAACAGGAACATATTTATGTCACCTTCTTTTTTCTCTGTTCACTGACTCTCTTAATTATCATTTAGAGGGAGTTTGCTGAACCGACGCCGGGCGAGGACACAGTTAACCAAAACGCAAACTGAGGCGTAATGATAAATCATGAGTCCCTCCCTCCTGTGCAGCCGGCTTCATTTCAGTTTGAGAAATGGGCCTTTTACGGCCCTTCCTACCTGCAAAGCTCAGGCATCCCTGAACACAACCAGACACTATAATAAATGTCTGAAAAGTTATTATGGTTCTTTATTTTCCCGACCTTGCTTTACGTGGCACATTTTATGAGAGCTTTTGGAAGTTCAGTGTAGGTAATAAAGAGATTGGCCAAACTAATTGCAGTACATGATTGTGTTGATGCAAAGCAAGATGGAATTAGCACATATCTTCCGATTTTACAGCATGGCTAAAAAGGGCAAGGAGACTGCTTCACAAAATGGAGTAAATAAGTTCATAAATATAATTGCTGGAAAATGGGCATAGCGCTGTGAAATGAAATTAAGTAATGCATTCTCAGGAGAAAACCCTTTATCCATCTGTCCCACTGTCGGTATTATCGTGTTTTGCCAAGCATATTGCCTATAGAAATAGAACAGAATGTTCCATGTAGGAAATCTGCTCATTTACAGTTTACCAAAGCACCTTATTATGCATCATGTGAAGAGTTGTATAATGCACACATTCATCTGTTACATAATGACTTGCTCAGCCCGGGCACTACTTTCAAACTGGAGCTAAAAGCGGTCCTATGTGCTATGGGGCTTGTTCACTAGTGTAAGTTCATGGGCGTCCTTCCCAATTTGTGGGTCTGTAATTCTTTCTATGGATGATATAATTCCTCGGCCATCAACATTTTACAGGCAAAAACATTGTGTTTTTTTTGTTTACTTATTTGAACGTATTTGAATTTACACTGAACAAAAAAAAAAAAACATGCTTAGTGTGTAGCACTGAATTTAGCAATATTGCCCGTGAAGATATAACTCGAACACAGACTACTGTCCAGTTTGGTTTAATATCAGCATATGGCCCATAATGCACTTAGAGTCCACTGATTTAAAGGTACCAAGACTGGCACTTCTTCAAGCAGCGCGATGTGAAGAGGCAAATGGATCCTGTAAACAGGGATTACTGGATTAACTTTTTGTAGGAAGATTAAAGACACCAGGGATAAGGGGAGTGAAGATTAATGTTGAGTTGGGCATAGACAAAGACCAATAAATATTCGACAATAATCCTCCTGTCTATAATCAAGATGACAAACACATGGCTGGAGGGGAGAAATGAGGTGCATGAAAGGGCAGACGCTGTACGGGGACGATGGAGAAGCAGGCCCACGTGTCTCCAATCAGAATCGGCAAAACCCCAGCAGAATACATTTCATTCCATATGTTCGGGCTCTACATAAATGCTGGAACAACGTGTTCCCGATGCCTCAGCCTGCGTTGTACAGAAACTGAGCTAAAGAGGCATTAGCATATAAAACGCGACCAATTAGAACACAAATATCTATTTAATTTAGCATGAAACTTGATGGGTCTAATGCTGTGCTCCATGAAGTTACGGAAGGATGCGCAATCACTTTGGTTACTAATTCATAACGCATACACTGAAGTAACATAAGGTAAATAGTGAATGAGCCCCCAGCACAGAAAGGAAAAAGAAACCTTGTCCTTGTTGCTGCAGTTTTTTTTTTTTTTTTAATGGAAATGCAAAGTGTGCATGGTCATCAAGTTGAGCCATTGATTAAAAGATACTCTGCTCTTATCGCACTAGTTTAGGAAAATTACTTTCTTGTCAAAGAAAGCGATGTAACAGAGAGGAAATTTAGTGTCTGGTGTGTGTGTGGGTAAAAAAGGAATGGGTTCGCAATTAACTGGACTGATGCAAACATCAGCTTCCCCTGAAATCAGTGCGAGATTTTCACTCTGATAGTCCCACACACATCAAGTCTTATCACATCAGAAATCACTGGCTTCAAATTATTCACAACGAGGTTGTGTGAAGCAGAAGAGACTGTCGATTATGCAGTAATAATCTCTGTAAACTATAGACCAAATACAAAAAAGTAGTTTAATTGCAGTTCTGTCAGAAAGAAAGAAGCCAAAACGCTTAATATGTTGTCCAATTTTGAGCCGAAGGTTTGCATGGCATGCACAAGACTGTTGTACTAAGATATTTTTTACAAATATGTGTGTGTGGAGCTAAAGGTTGAACTACAGCCACAAAACCCAACAGGACACTGAGTGCATTATTACTATAGCATATTTTTGTTGGTTAATGAGCATCAGAATGCACATGTGGTATCATTTCCTTACTGAAGAATTGATTTTTGTCCTCATTTGATTTTATTTATCACATTGATTTATGAAGCCTCAGGCATATATATGAGGTCTTAATATTCATATTCATAGTAACTAGACTTAATTAAATATCACATTTGCATAACCTTTCACTGCTGGACCTGCTACATAACATCCAGAAGAGAGGAAGGATATGGGTTACATATTTCAAATAATAATTTACTTGGCTATATTAATGCTTTGAAAACAAATGTCTGCATGGCCAGCAAACAGAGGCCCGGCTGAAACTCTCACATTATTTAACACATCGATATCATTTCATATACATGTTAGAGGCCACGCTAGCGGGTAAAATACCAGGCTTGCTCAGAATTACTGACCTTTAGGTTGTCAAAGTGTTTGACATTTGTTGCTGATGAACCAGAAGTGTCTCTTGAAAGCCTGCATTGGCAAAACTCTGCAAATGACATATGAGGAGAATGATGCAAGTGACATGTGAGGACATCTTTTGCTGAAAGGACAAAAATGTCCAGGGGGACAACCGTGGATTGAGTAAAAAGCCTTGAATCATGATATTGTCCGGTATCCTGTAAGAGAATCATTTAGGCATTGGCCCATTCACAGCTAATGTCAGGGAATATTACGTGCTAATTGAAGCAAGTGTAATCACTGTTATAATTATCACCTTGCTCCACCGGCAGTTCTGCAAAGTCGTTTCTGTCCTTCTAAATCAAAATGGAGTAGTAGGGGAAAAGAGCATTTCACTATGGGCGGTGACATACCTTTCTCAAGGACACTGGCCTGTTTGACTGACATTTATGTTAAAGCCAAGCATTCAGTTAAGTTAAGGAATGAATAGCCGTGCCTAATACTCTCACAAACCCCTCGAGTATTTTTAGCGAAAATCTTTTTAAAATATAACTAAATCCAAATTTAACCCCTTCTCCAAACTCAGTTCCATGCATTAATAAAACCGATAAATCATAAAGTGGAAGTGTCTGTGGTGCTGACTCCTGAGATTTTAAGGGGTTAAAATTAGCATCAGGACTTTTGCAGGTTAAAAAAAAAGATAACAACTGATGGAAAGGAATGGATTTGAGCATGAATTGCAGAATTGCTTGCAAAAGAATTCAATTCATATTTAACGTTCAGCTTGCTAGCTTTGTTGGAGCGTGATAAATACTTCAGGGAGAGTAGTGTTAATGCAGTATTAAAACAGTAATGCAATGTCAGACAAGGCAGAGTCAGAATATTGGGCTGTACAGCTGATGTATGGTGTTTAGTAGGCTTCCACACTGCAGCTGAATGTTTTGCACGTGGCAACCTTACATCATCATTACTGGACATTTTAGTGAAACTCATCAGATTAGTCACAGCCTCAGTATGTCGGAAATGTACAGTATTGACAGAGAACATCGATGAAATTCGCCATTCATCTTGCCTGTTTTTTTTTTTTTTTTCTTTTTGGTCACATGTCTGTGTCCGGTTGCCTGTAGCAACAAGTCATCAATTTGGTCAGGAGCATCTCTCACTCTCGCATCGCTTTCTCTCTATGATGCTAATTATCATGTGTGCTTAGGTCATTAGGAGGTTTTTTTGGAGGAAGAGAGAAGAGGAGAGTGTTGTGCACATGTCTGTTGCCATGGGGATCCTGGCGCAGTGACTATGCAGTAATGTAGCCTGGGGAATGATGCCTTTGTTTTCAGTGGTATTTCAACAGGGAGATGGGTTTTTCAGCTGCTTATGGACAGGGTCTGCATCTCCAAATTATACACCGAGGACATTTTATTTTAGAACACAGTTAGCTGGGTTACTCCATGGGGTGATTTGAAGCACCTCTGATGTTTCCAGCTCCACCATCAGCACTGCAGCAAAAAACGAAGGCTTTGCAAGGCTGCAAAGCCTTTGGGGAGAAAGAGGGAAGAAAAGATGTAAGGACAAAACTGTTAAAAGGCACAGAAACCACATTAATTGAATACATAACACAGAAAATCAAAACTGCATTTGTAATGTTGAAGAGTTAAACCTGTCCATTTTCCCTCCTATTTCAGCTCAATGGAAAATGACTTAAAACAACATCTTAGACATTTTCAGAACAAATCAATGATCTTTTTTATTTTAATCACAAACTATTGTCATATTTCATTCACAATGTAAATGTCTGTTCGAATGTCTGTGCATGCTTATTTAAATGTAAAATTATTTAAAATCTAATCAGTCAGCCTGTGACCTTTTGTCAGACCTTTCATGAGCGTTAATAATATGCTGAGGCCTTTATTAATGTGTGAGTGATAAATAAACGGATCAATTTTTATAGAAAAAAATTATTGAAAGCCCTTTAAAATTCCATGGATGCATTTATGTAATGTCAGTAATACACTGATGGTAAATGTTAAGTTATTTTGGTATTAATTTAGAACTTGTTTGAATTGTGTAGATATAGTTCACAACAAAATATTTTTTGCTAATATTAAATCTATCTATCTATCTATCTATCTATCTATCTATCTATCTATCTATCTATCTATCTATCTATCTATCTATCTATCTATCTATCTATCTATCTATCTATCTAGCTATCTATCTATCTATCTATCTATCTATCTATCTATCTATCTATCTATCTATCTGCACTTTCAGACCGAGTAGTTCTAGGAAAATAATTCTAAAGTCTAGCCACCTGGGGTGCTCCCTCGAGAACTAACTTCCCTCTAGGGACATTTTTCTGGTTGTATTAACACCGCCAGTAGGAACTGTAAATGAACATAAGTGAGCCGCAACTAAAATGCATTTGCAAATTGCCATTGTTTTAGCCTTGCATCACTAAAATGTGTCAGGCAGCTCAAAAAAGTAAAAAATAAAAAATTTACCTATGATACACTGCCAGATAAAACTTGGATGTAGTTTGTGGGTCTTACATTTTTTTTACATTACAGAACAAAACAGAAGACACAGCACTGTGTAACATGAAGATACATAATTAACCACAAAAACAGATCAATTAAAAGCAATCAAGCCATAAAGTAAAACTTTTGCATCTCTCCAAAAAAGCGAGCTTTTTCTCTGATGGCAGTATTTTACACTTTTGGCTTCTCTCAGCCACCTTAATTTGGACAACGGGGACGGTTTCCAACGGTCTAGAAGACTCCATCTTGGCCTCCTGCTACAGAGTAGGGAAATCCAAACTTTTGACTGGTGGTTCCATGTGCAGCAGTTTACACTTGAATTAGTTCCTCCGAACACGCATTCTTAGAGTTACAATCATTCGCGGTTCGTGAGGAGAACCTCTTTAAGTAACCATCCATTTCTCTGGCAACAATTTCTCTGTCATCACTGTCACCACACAGAGCATTTTGAAAAGCATGCTGGTGGCAGCATGATTAGTACATGGTCCTACCCTCCAAATGAAAAGGTCACAATGAAAAAAAGTAGATTTATGCGATAAAAACATTTCATCTTTCAATGCAATGGTCTGAGGCATGCAGTCAAGTCAACCAAGATGAATGTCCAGTGTAGAGACCCAACCTCAATCACATCGCAGATCTGTGGACTGATCTATGGACAGGCTTCGCACAGACGATCCCTTTGCGGATGGGCTGAGCTTGAACTATTCTGTATGGTGGAGTGGAGTGAAACGGCGTAATCCCTGCACGATCAAGACAGATTGCCAGAGCAGCTTCACACACAGAGGGTGCATACGTCTGCAGCCAGGGTATATGGGAGAGTGCGCCGATGATCCATTTTGTGGCAGCAAAACCAGACGTTTCAAATATATGGCATCCACAGTAATTCTATTGAATGAAGCACAATTCCATTTTGTTCCAAAGCACTCTATTTGTATTGAACAGAAGATACACGTTACATACCTCCGAGTACCAGAGTTGGGCAGAAATAGAAAATCACATTTCCCATTTTTTAGCTCATGGGTTCAAAGCAATTCTCGCGTTTGACAGCACAGCTGCATTCGACTTGCAACACCATACATAATACACCTATACGAATAAAACAAAACCTTATTACAGAGAGCCAGTTGCAGCATTGCCATGTTTAATGATTCGTCAGACATCACTTTAGATCGTATTATTATTACAGCAGCAAAGGGGCCATTTACAAACAGCCAGTTTCAAGCGTTGTCTTCAAACATTACACTGGTGCAGTAATAGTGACATTTGAATGTATTCTTAACACACACCAATCTCACGCATGATACAGGCCATGCCAAAACAATATACTGAGTTCTTTAAAGAAATAGCAATATATATATATATATATATATATATATATATGTGTGTGTGTGTGTGTGTGTGTGTGTGTGTGTGTGTGTGTGTGTGTGTGTGTGTGTATATATCACTAAAAAACTCAAAGGTTTTTGTCTGACGCATTTTACAGAGGGACCTTTTGCACAAAATCTGTTGCTAACTCCTGTTGCTAACTAAGGTTTTGTGATGAATGCAGTTCTGGGTCGTGCAGGAATGCACAGATGTGGCACCCAAAAGGCAGATGAGTAGAATGTGCATTAAAAAATAAAGCAGGTAAATAAGTAAGTAAATAAATAAATGATCCATGTAAATGATCATTTGCACTGTTTTTTTTTATTTTTTATAAAGCTACAGCTACATGCTGTGGGTCTCACCATTCAACACATACTGTACGTTCAGCTCCAGCCCTATTTTGTCTGAAAAGGACCAGCATGTACACATGCAGTGCAAACAGAGGGGTGCTGACTCTGCGGGTGAAGGGACTGAAAAGGTCCATGTCTCTTCCAGAGAGGTCGGGAAATGACAGTAGAAGTGTTTCAGTGGCAGTTCCAGAGGTCCTGGCAGGTGTCCCTCGTGGTTGGAGGAAGGTGTCTCAGTCATTGGCCACATCTGGAGTGAGGTGAGTAATCCAACAGCCTCAATGGAATTTTTCTTATACTGCATCCACTTAAACTCATGGCCCAGAGTCCCATTTCATGTATTAATTTCGCATAGTCACAGAATAATATAATGAGTTGTCCGTGAAGCCGATTCATGCAGTGTTAAGAGGTTAATGGGGATTCATTTTTTATGCATTTAACCCTGTATAATCACACTTTAGCTTTACAATGCAGTCAATAAATCATCTCAGAAGGCCTTCAAGAACCCATCTATCTACAGTTTCCCCCCAGATATGATTTTATCGTCCATCAAGCTGCATATTGATCTGACGACCCTCGACCCAACTTTAACCCTCTGCTGCCTTTTAAATTGTCCGTAAATAATCCACAAACTGCCATTAACATCTGAGTTGACTATAATGAAGACATTTTATCTACTGAGTATGAGCATGTCAATAAAGATGTCTCCTGTGGTCTGAATACAATGTAAAGCTATATATTATGCATTCTAAAATCCCTGTGATAAATAATCTATTACTTTCCTCACATAAATTACTTCTAGAAATAAATTGAGATATATACTGTATATTATTATACGCCACTGGCATATTTTTATTATGTTTTTTTTATATTCAATGTATATGTTTATTAAATGTTTATGTTCAGCTTGTCACACGGGACATAATGTATCGTTCTGTCTTCATCTTTACATTTCTACATTTTTTGCAGTTTCATTGGACTCTGCGAACTGCTGCATGTTATTTTCTGCCTTTGTGTCCCTAACGAAGCGTTCAGCAGCTTCGAGGATGTAAATAAACGGCACTGAACAAAAGCCCAGTTTGCCTAAAAAAAATCCATTAAACTCAATGGTTCAGCGCCGTGTATACAGAGATCCTCTTCATTATTCACTACCGTGGCACTAGAGCACTCCGAAGGAAGACATTTAATAGGTAATGTCTGGATGTCTGCTAAATGAACCCGATGGTCTACCTCTGTTGGACAATTCTGCTTCCATAAAACGTGCTTATACATACATTCATCCCATTGGGTTAATGTGACTTTATTTACAATTACCTTATGGGAATCTGTAGCGGCCCGGACAGATGTTACCTTCTGAGTCTTTGTCTATAGGAAGCAGAAAGCAGAAAGTTTACGTCCTGCTCTGGGGACGACCACAGGGACAACCTCAATTCTAAACAGATGCCATCCCTCAGGACGCACTCCTCTGGGAGGAGAAGGCTAATTTTCTTTTGCATACTGGCCACGGGGTGAGTGAAAGCCCTGGGATTTAAGGTGTAGAGGACGGGCAGAAGAAATCCATTTGATGTGAGCACATAATTAACTGCAGGAATCGTCTCAGTTCCCTCATTCTTCCTGCCTGTCCTTCTCATATTAAAAGCGTATAATGTGCCAGGTCATCTTTATTTTGCATGCGCATTTTGATTTTGTTGCATTTCACACTCTGTAGGTAAGGTGAGGATGATGACGTCTTTCCATTTGTAGACGTGTTCAGCCTGGGACAGCTTTGAACAGCTGAACATGTGATCTTCACCATATGACACATAGCTACATCAAATTGCTTTTATAAAGATTTTTATTTTTCCTGTATTCCTGTACAGCTGAGGGTGCTGCTGTCCTATATAATAGGCCAGTGGTCGACTTTAAGGGGGAGCTGGTGGCACAAATGAACTATTAAAAAGAACAACATGGCTTCTACCTCCAGGAAGTGCCATCAAAATATACACTGGATGGTTCTCAGTAATAGCAAAATAAATCTCTAAGGGACTATCAGCAGTAAACAAGGCAACTAGATTGTCTCTGGGCCATAAACCATTACAGACCCTAAGTTTGTGGAGACACGCACGCTCAGCTCCGATCAGCTGCACATTTCAGAACAACTGAACGGCTACCTTTGGAAAATGGAGAACAGTTTTGTATCCAGTTCCTCCAGTGCTTCCAACCCACTTTGAGTTAAATGATCTACAGGATGTGAAGAAATTTTTTACATTGGCTGCAGCACATCTGATAGTTAAAGTAATAATTTGTTATAGGCAATATATCAAAATAATATAGATTAATAGGCCACCAGAGGTTTGTACACAGGGTAATTCAGGAACATGTGATCTGCATCAGATCTCCCTCTGCTGGACATAGTCCATGGTGTCTTCTGACACTGGAACAAGATCAACATCATGTTAAGATGGGTTGGAATAGGGATCGAGCTCTAGATCAGTTTTAGTAGTGATCTTGATCTTGTATATCCAAGCCATCTGTCGTCCTCACTCCAGAGGGTCTACTGTTTGTATAGCATTTATTGCAGAACCCTAATTGAGAGGAATCTCTAACTTTGAATGTTTCATTAATGACCTTGCTGCAATTTTACTGACTTTGACTTTCACAGTACTTTAAACGTCTGTTGTCATACAACAGTCCTCTAGACTCAGAATCAATATTTTCAATTAAAATTTAGGGATTGCATTAACGGTGCATAACTCCAGGCAATGTCAGCGTTCGAACTTACAACTGGCACATGATTCATCAGCTGCATAGGGACCAACTTACCATCCTCACACTCAATAATACATGCACTTACATAATTATTTCATAATATTCTACATTCTGACCAGCTGCATCACTGTCTGGTTTGGGAACTGCACCATATCGGACTGCAGGACCCTACAGCGGGTAATGAGGACAGCTGAGAAGATCATCAAAGTCTCTATTGTCTCAGACTTTTTCACATTTGTAAAATCAAACTTACTTGGCTACATTGAAATACTAGAATTAGCACATATATTTTTTTCTGTCTGAATACATCTTTTCTAAAAAAATAAATGAGATATTACAATCCAATAGTCACTCAGTACCTGCATTTACATAATTGATGTGCAAGCACCTACAATATTTTTTCTAATGGATGTTGCATATTTCAAGTATCATGTACTGCCTCATGTTCCGTTGTGTAAATGCAATCAATGTATTGACAAGTAATTACACATGCAATCACAATGTACTTGATTATGTAGGTACATGCAACATCAGCCGTGAAATGTAAAGTGTTAACCTTCGCATCATTACCAGACTCCATTTAATGGATAATTTTGCTGACCCATATGATCCATAACACTTGTGCCAGCGGCCCGCTGACTGTATTTAGATTTGGATTACACACAATTGTACAGCAAAACAAACGAGTTGCGGCCAGACCTCCAGGCCCTTTCTGGTGGTCAGGTTATCATGTTTGCACAGATTTTGAATGCTGCATGTTTGCCAGACTGCTCTATAGGTTAGGATCATTTTTTTGTGATGCAATTCAGACCAGGGTTTTTTATTATTTTATTGTGTTTTATTTGCCAACCATGTGCACAGCATCCATGAAGACACGGAAGCAGGAAAGTGGATTGCATACACTTAATTCAAATGGATATCAAGCAACTGAAATATAGATTAAAAAAAATTTAACCTCTGACAAAACACCAAATATACCTCGAGTGTTTTTTGGTTTTTTGTCCGTGAGTGAGTGAATGAGTGTGATACTGGAGAACAAAGTTTATGATGTTCCTCACAGCGTGATTTATTTCGCACGTCTGATACAAGAGTCTGCCAGCCAGTTCCAGAACTGCAAGAAAAAGAAAAAAAGTAGTGAGAGGAGAAAAACAAGGTTTCCGTTCATCCGGCATGGGTCTAAATAAATATGAATCTGCACTCAGTCTTCTTCTGAGAGATGAACTGACGAAGGACAGCGAGATAGTAACACAATGCTGCCGGGCGATGTTTGAACTGACGTGAGGAGCAGAAGCCAGCATGCACCAGCACCAGCTCCAGAAAAATGTCCTTTTGATCCCGGTATACATTAAATGGGTGCGTTCAAAAAAAGCAATCCCACATCCGCCTGCTCCTGGCGGGGTCCTTTTTTATAATGTGGAGAAGAGACCCAGGAGACTCATCAGAGAGAGGGGGTCTTCAGTGGAGGTCTGAATCCCAGGAGAACATGCTGAATCCACGAGCAGCCAAGCAGCAACCGCCAAAAAGACATAACACGGCCTGCTCACTCTGCGTCCTTGCTTCTAGTCCACCAGCATGAGGGACCTTTACCCACCCTGGCACCAACTGTTCTATCATTCCTGCCACAGACACTTGTTTCATTGCTCATAAATTTTATGATTCTAATTTTGCCATAAATTACAACATCTAAAGTCATTTTTAGATGCTGACACGCGAACCGGGACCAGAACGAGAGAGACGTGTAGGAGGAAACGAGAGACCTCAGTGCGGCGGGACGCAGGGAGGCAGGTAAGTTCCTCCGCGTTAATCTGCGAACGGGGACGGCGCGAGCCGCAACACCACACTGATGTTGTCGTTCGCGTATTAAGACACAAGACAGGGCAGGACAGGTTGACAGGAAGGAGTTCAGGTATCGGGAGAACAGAGAGGACAGGTACGGTCTTACTGGGAGCGGGTTTTCGGAGCCGAGTCGAATGGCGTGCGTCATTCAATGACTGAGCAATTGGCAGCTGCTCTCCAGCCTAATATATAGGAGTCACGTTACCTCGTTTCCGTGTTACTCCCGGTCACATGATGGAATCATGTGACAGTACCCCCCCCTCCAGGGCCGACCCCCGACGGCCCCGGAGTGGCGGCGGTACGCTGCCGGTACTCAGCCACCAGAGACGGGTCCAGGATGAAACGACTCGGGATCCAAGACCGTTCTTCTGGTCCATAGCCGGTCCAATGCACCAGGTACTGGACCCCCCGACCTCTGCGGCGAGAGGCAATGATGCGCTCCACAGTGTAGGCGGGTCCCCCGTCGACGATGCGTGGCGGTGGCGGATCCGGAGCAGGAGGATGAAGCGAGGATCGGACAAAGGGTTTGAGTTTGCTGACATGGAAGACTGGATGGACACGGATGGCAGGAGGGAGTTGGAGACGGTATGTGAGGGGGTTGATCCGACTGAGGATCCGGAATGGTCCGATGTATCGAGGGGACAGTTTGTGTGACTCAGTCCTGAGACGTAGGTCTTTGGTGGACAGCCACACCCTCTGTCCCACTCGGAAGTGCAGTCGACGAGGGTGCCGACGATCGTGCTGGGTGGACATCCTTCGGGAGGCGATGAGGAGGGCCGACCGCGCCGATTTCCAGGCCTTTCGACAACCGCGGATCATCTGACGGGCCGAGGGGACCCCACCTGCAGGCACCTGGTGCGTGAAGATGGTGGGCTGATATCCATGGCAGATCTCAAAGGGACTATGGCCGGTGGCGGAGGAGATTTGCAGGTTGTGGGCCAGCTCCGCCCACAGGAGAAACCCGGGCCAAGTGCGTTGGTGTTCGGACGCGAAGCATCGCAGGTATCGTCCCAGCTGTTGGTTGGCCCTCTCCACCTGACCGTTGGTCTGGGGATGGTAGCCAGAGGAGAGGCTGCAGGTGGATCCGATAAGGCGACAAAACGCCTTCCACACAGCTGAGACGAATTGGGGTCCCCGATCAGAGACGATGTCTTGGGGGAACCCATGGAGGCGGACCACGTGTTGAAGCACGAGGTCAGCGGTTGTGGCAGAGGACGGTAGGCCGGGCAGGGCGACCAAGTGGACCGCTTTGGAGAAACGATCCACTATGGTCAGGATGGTGGTCATACCACTAGCTTCAGGGAGGCCGGTGATGAAGTCCAAGGCGAGGTGGGTCCAGGGGCGATGAGGAATGGGAAGGGGACGCAGGGGCCCAGCAGTCGGAGTGTTGGGAGTCTTGGCCCGGGCACAGACATCACATGCATCCACGTAGGCCTGTACGTCCCGTCGTACTGAAGGCCACCAGAATGCTCGGCGAATGAAGGAGAGGGTCCGTTGGCGTCCTGGGTGGCCTGAGAGGACGGAGGAATGGCCCCAATGCAGTACATCGGGCCGGCAGGTATTTGGGACGTACATGCACTCGGGTGGGGTGTTGTCTGGGCCAGGGTCGGATGCCTGGGCTGCCCGGACCTTCGTCTCGAGGGACCACCGGAGAGGGCCTAGGATGCGATGAGGAGGAAGAACGGGTTCGGGGTCAGAGGATGGTGAGTCTGGGGCGTGTTGACGAGACAGGGCATCGGCTTTCTGGTTTTTGGAGCCGGGACGGTAGGAGAGTTGGAAGTCGAATTGTTCAAAGAATAGTGCCCACCTCGCCTGGCGGGGATTGAGCTGTTTGGTGGTTTTGATAGAGATTAGGTTTTGGTGATCGGTCCAGACCAGAAAGGGGGTGTCACTGCCTTGCAGCCAGTGCCGCCACTCCTCGAGGGCCCACCTGACCGCCAGCAGCTCACGGTCCCCCACCCCGTATCGCCGCTGTGCAGGCGTGAACTTCCGCGAGAAGAAGCAACACGGGTGCAATTTCCGGTCCGGACCGCGTTGAGAGAGGACGGCGCCAGCACCCACCTCTGACGCGTCCACTTCTACAACAAACGGAAGGGTAGGGTCTGGGTGTTGAAGAATGGGGGCGGTGGTGAAATGATGACACAAAGATTTAAACGCTTGAATGGCCTCCGGGGTTAGGCGAAACGGACCTGGTGAAGGTTTGGTGAGAGCAGTGAGGGGTGCTGCGACCGTACTGTAGCCACGGATGAAGCGACGATAGAAATTTGCAAACCCAAGAAACCGTTGCAGTTGCTTCAGCGTTGTGGGTAGGGGCCACGACGCCACTGCTTCTAGCTTCTTGGGCTCCATGGCCACACCCTGGGACGAGATGGTAAAACCCAGGAACGTGGTGGAGCGCTGGTGGAAGGCGCATTTTTCCAGCTTACAGTACAGTCGGTGGGCGAGCAATCTCTTTAGTACTGCCCTCACGTGTTGAATATGGGATTCTAGAGTGGGTGAATAAATGAGGACGTCGTCCAGGTAGGCATACACCCACCGTCCCAGCATGTCCTGGAGAGTATCATTTATGAACTGCTGGAAGACGGCGGGTGCGTTGCAGAGACCGAATGGAATTACTAGGGATTCAAAATGACCGGTGGGGGTGATGAAGGCGGTTTTCCACTCGTCGCCCTCCCGGATACGAATCAGGTTGTAGGCAGACCGGAGATCCAGCTTCGTGAAATATTTGGCTCCCGAGAGGGCGTCCAGGGCGGTGTTGGTGAGGGGTAACGGTGTTCGATTTTTGATGGTGATTTTATTGAGTCCCCGATAGTCCACGCATGGTCGCAGGCCACCATCCTTCTTGGTCACGAAGAAGAACCCTGCCGCGGCCGGGGAGGTCGATGGTCGGATGGTGCCGTTTTGAAGCGCCTCTGCCACAAACCGCTCCATGGCCAATTGCTCTGCCTTGGAGAGGGAGTAGAGATGTCCTTTCGGAGGAGTGGTTCCTGGCAGCAGGTCAATGGCCATGTCGCCTGGTCGATGGGGAGGCAGCTGGGCGGCTTTGGCTGAACTGAAGACGGTGGCTAGGTCATGGTAACAGGAGGGAATGTTGTCTAACACGGGAGGACTTGGTTCTGGGTTCGTGGAGACAGACGAGGAGGGTTGTGGCAGAAGGCAATGGTGATGGCAGTGCGCTCCCCACTCCAACACCATGCCTGACGACCAGGAGAGATGGGGTTCATGTAGGGACAACCAGGGGAACCCGAGGAGGAGTGGTGAGGTGATTATCTTGGTCACCAGAAATTGAATTTTCTCCACGTGGGAGTCCAGCCGGAGTTGCAGAGGGACCGTGCGGTGAATGATGGGCCCTGCGGAGATGGGATGACCATCCACGGAGGTTATTGTGAGAGGATTTGGGAGGAGTTCCAGGGGAATGTGATGTTGTCGGATGAAGGAGTGGTCTATGAAATTTCCAGCCGCCCCGGAGTCCACAAAGGCTGTGGTGGAGATGCTTCGCTGATGACATTCCAGGACGGCCGGGAGAGTGAGTCGGGAGGTCGGTGGCATCAGATGTGGAGGAAGGGGCCTAGATGGCCGCGCCGTGCTGATCTGCTGGGTGTCCCGTCTCCCCGGACGAAGAGGGCAGGTCAGGCGGATGTGTGAGGGGGAAGCGCAGTATGCACACAAACCCTCCCGAAAACGCCGTTGCTTCTCTTCAGGCGTGAGAGTTGTCCGTCCCAGCTGCATGGGTTCCCCCTTATGGTCTGGAGGAGTGACGGTGGGCTGAAGTGGTGATAGAGGCGGTCGAGGGGTCTGATGCAGGGTCGGAGTGGGGTCCGCAGTTTTCGGGAGAGCAAGCAGATGGCGATCAATTCGCATCGCGAGTTGTATGAGGGCCTCATACGTTGCTGGCATCTCCCGACTGACCATCTCACCCCGAATTCGTGGGGCCAGTCCCTCATAGTACATCATCCGGAGGGCGTGGTCGCCCAGCGGAGTCTTTGCAGCCAGGGTCCGGAATCTGGCGGTAAACTGGCTGACCGATGAGGTACCCTGGCGCAGATGGTAAAGCTGTGACGCGACGTCTTCCACACCGTCCGGATGACAGAAGGTGAGTTTTAATTCCTCCACGAATTCGGCATACGAGAGGGACGCAGAACTGGGGGAACTAATTCGCGCAGCCGCCCACTCTGCGGCGGAACCACCGAGCCGGGTTAGGAGTAAGGCAATTCGGGACCGGGCACTGGGGTAGCGGCTAGGCTGTAGCTCAAAAATCAACGAGAGAGCGGTGAGGAGCACCTCGCCGCTCCCCTCGGTCCCGTTCCAGCGCTCCGGGAGCGGCAAACTGGGTTCGGGAACCGCGGGGGGGGCGAGGGCTCTGCGCCACGCTCGCCGCTTCATGGTCTCGGTGCGCGGCGGTCACTTCCTGAATGCGCTGCCGCAGGAAGCGAACCTCCTGCGACAGACTTCCAAAAAGATTCTCCTGCCGCGCTATCCGATCGCACAAAGCAGCGAGTTGTGAAGCGCGTAATTCGGGCTCAGTCATTCTGACACGCGAACCGGGACCAGAACGAGAGAGACGTGTAGGAGGAAACGAGAGACCTCAGTGCGGCGGGACGCAGGGAGGCAGGTAAGTTCCTCCGCGTTAATCTGCGAACGGGGACGGCGCGAGCCGCAACACCACACTGATGTTGTCGTTCGCGTATTAAGACACAAGACAGGGCAGGACAGGTTGACAGGAAGGAGTTCAGGTATCGGGAGAACAGAGAGGACAGGTACGGTCTTACTGGGAGCGGGTTTTCGGAGCCGAGTCGAATGGCGTGCGTCATTCAATGACTGAGCAATTGGCAGCTGCTCTCCAGCCTAATATATAGGAGTCACGTTACCTCGTTTCCGTGTTACTCCCGGTCACATGATGGAATCATGTGACAGATGCTTGTTGTCCTAAACTAAGCCTGAAGCCCCTTTCTATATAATTTCCTAAACTTCCATAAAACTATTTAAAAAATGTCAAGGTTAGAGGTTCTAAATATGATGCTTTAGGATTATGAAGCCTTTTCACATCAAGTTGGGACAACTTGCAGGTTAAGCAAGGGGACCCACCAAATACCATGAATTATTTGCATATGTGCATTTAAATTGATTGACAGTCCCAATATTTAACAAATTAATCAAACTTTTCACAATGAATTAATGACAAATGCAATTGATTTTTAAGATAAAAGTTTGCTGTAATTCACATTTTTTATTTATTACCAACATATGTGAGGCTGAGACATAAATAATGTTAAGTATTTAAATCTAGTTGCTGTGATTAATGTGTTAATATTGACAAATTGACAAAGTGCCAGTAATTTTTTTCCCTGTATCGGTAGATACTGGAGGGTTTTGGATAAGAAAATATTTTCTCTCCTCACTGCTACTGCCGTCTGGGACACTCACCATTCCTACAGTGTCCACTTCTTCAGAAAGTGCTGCAGAAGAGGTTTGGTGAGCAGCTGCTCCTGGTTTGGTGAAAATAAAGGAGAATAAGGAAGGAGAAGGCCGCTCCAGGAGTCTCTGTGCTTCTCTTCAGCTAGGGACGGGTGCCTGTGGCAGGGTCACATTTTTGGCAGACAGAAAAATATCCAGCTGAGATGCCAGGAGCTGCACCATCCAGAGGCATGTCCCCCATCTCAGCCTGGCACCTCGGCCTCAGAACAACAGCCTGGGTACAAGTTGGGAGGACGCCATTACTGTTGCCACAGAGAACCTATTCCCAAGGCGAATTAGATAAGTGGGTTCAAACATCTGCCTGCTCTCATAATGTGCATCAGGCTTTTCAAACAGATGCTTAATTATGAGTTTAAAACACGTATGAGTTTTAATTCACATACCAAGGTCGTGAAAAACGATTTTGAAAGTCCCACATCAGCTAACGCTCAGAAGTTTACAAATGAAAAAGGATGCCGACCTTCCTGTTTCTATGGCAACCATTCCATTTCTTTTATTAGTCAATTTTCACCACCAACACACCTGATGATGAGTTGCTTATTAGATGAGATCAGATGAACTGAATCTCACCAAAAAAGGTCTGAATGACATACAAGGTTCCAAGTTTAAGTTTAATTATTATATTTGTTAGCTGCGTTGTTTTTCTTCTAACTTTATATATAGTTTAGTTACATGAAGAGAAGGAAACAAGACAGAGACATCAAAGGAAAGATCCTGATTGGTCTGTGGGAACTTTTGGGAGCTAGACGGGGCTGTCGTCACTTTCCTTTTCCATCGGGAACTTAGGGTTTTCCCCCCAGTTTCGGAGTCTTCTGAAGAAAGCTTGGCTCCTGGCTTTTCTCTCTCTTCCTCTATCCCTTTTCACCTTTCTTTTATTTTGGGTTTTTCTGTAACATTGGTACCTTTTTTACATACATTATTTACAGGTAACTGCAATAGTCTTCTACTGGTGTTAATACATTATAAACTGTTCGTCCTTTTAACCTCTATTGAGCCATGCCTCTTTCTGCCAGGTAACATCAGATTGGGAGTGTGTTTCAATACAGTGCTTAGCAGTTTATTTCTTTACAGTGTCAAAAACAGATTACATGAAGAGCATATTTAAATGCATGCTTACAAGGAGTCCTAATGTGAAATCTGAAGTTAGTAGAGGAAGGTTAGTATGTCTATGTTAGTACAAGGTATTATTGGGATCAACAATTATTCCAAGTGCCGTCTGGGATCAGGACTGGGACTCGGCACTCTGGAGAGCATCACACTGTTTGTGTTAACGTTTGGTGCAGAAGGTATTATTATCTCTGATTATTATCAGCCTGTTGTTTGTAATGGCTATTGTCACATTTCCCCCCTCTTTTTAGTGTGTCTTTCATTTTTGTGTGCTCTTTTCCTCAGCTCCCATGACAACAAGCTGCAAGAAGTGTGTGTATGTGTGGAAAAATAAAAGGACTGCAAGTGACAAACTATTTACATGACAGGCCAGTGCAATAGCATCAGAGGAGGAAAACATCTCTTGTTTGTGTTTGCTCACTTTGATGTAACCTGGGAGTAGCTGCAAAGATGGGAAAATACACCGAAAAAAAGAATGGATGAAGTCTATCTTGCAGCCCCCGCACCACCTTATCTTGTGTTATTTACATTAACAGCAGAGACACTGCGCCGCAACTGCTTTAGCGTCCATCCCCAGGCTGGTTGCAGCGGTGGTAACACATTAGTTCATATGTACAATTTATATTTGGGGTTTTCACAGGCATGCATATTTAATACACGACCTCATGCAATGCTCTGATTAATATACAGTGCATCCGGGACGAACTCACAGTGCATCTGCACACAACACTGACAACATGAAAAAACTTTACTTACTTTGGGCAAATGTACTAAAAATAAAAAACGGAGAAAGCACACTCACAGCCTTTGCCATGAAGCTCAAAATGCCTTCTGTTGCCACTGATCGTCCTTGAGATGTTTCTGCTGCTTAATTGGAGTCCACCTGTGGACAAACACTGGATTGGACCTATATAAGGTCCCACGGTTTACAATTCATGTCAGAGCACCAAATCAAGCATGATGTCAAATGAATTGCCAGTAGAACTTTGAGAAATACATAAATGTATGGTCCCAAGGAGCACAGTGGCCATCATCTGTAAGTGGAAGAAGCTCAAAACGACCAGGAGTCTTCGGGGGGGGGGAGAAGGGCCTTAGTCAGGGAGCTGACCAAGAACATGATGGTTCCTGTGTCAGAGCTCCAGAGGTCCTCTGTGGCCAGAGCGGAACCTTCTAGAAGGACAACCATCTCTATAGCGATCCAGCAATCAGGCCTGTATTATAGAGTGTCCGGGCAGAAGCCTCTCCTTAGTAAAAGGCACATGGCAGCTCCCATGGAGTTTTCCAAAAGGCACCTAAAAGACTCTGAGATCATGAAAAAATCGGTCTGATGACGCAAAAATGTAACTCTCTGGTGTTAATGCCAGGTGTCCCGTTTGGAGGAAACCAGGAACCGCTCATTACCAGGCCAATACTATCCCTACAGTGTAGACTGGTGCATGCTGTGGGAATGAACTGGGAGACCAGTCAGGTGAAGATGACTACAGCAATGTACAGAGACAACCTGGATGAAAGCCTACTTCAGAGCGCTCTTGAACTCAGACTGAGGCACACAGTCAAGATATCAAAGTAGTGGCTTCAGAACAACTCTGTGAATGTCCTTGAGTGATGTAGCTAGGGATGTTCAATGAATCCGATTGAACAACTCTGGAGAAATCTCTGGGAAATGGCTGTGCACTGGATAGGTGTGTCAAGTTTGTGGCATCATATTCATGCCAAAGGTGCATCAACAAAGTTTGAGCAAAGGTTGTAAATACTGTGATTACTGTCATTATGGGGTGTTGTGAGTAGAATTCAGAGAATTTAAACCATTTAGGAATAAGGTATTCAATGTGAATACTTTCCAGATGCACTGTATGCATTATATAGGGCAGAGCAGTTAAATTCAGTATACCCATCCGTAATGCTGTAAAACTGCCAAACCAAAAGTTCATGGCAAAGGTGACCATAACCTACAGTTTCCTACAGTTGCTACAGTTATTAGATTTCCTCTCATTATCATTATATTGTTTGATAGTACGAAACAGCAATAAAATATTACGTTAATAAACCAGTTGGACAATAACAGTTGGACAAAAACCAACATGAATTATACTGAACCTGCATTATTCTTTTGTTGCGTAAAGGAATCCATCTGACACTCACTCCATGGTGCATTTCATTTCTCTTCTGTTGTTAATCTCACTTTGTGATTTTTGAGTTGAATCTCATAAGGGATCTTGCATAACTGGGCTGTCCCTTCGGACGAGCAAAAACCCTCTGATGTTCCTCACTTTAATAGAGAGAGACCTTTCAGTTGACCTTGAGGGAGACTCGAAAGTGAACGGCAGTCATCCATGTTAAGAGAAATGGCCCATGTTAGGATGATGGACGCCAGGAATTGAATTGGGCTCCGATTTGAGCCATAACCCCCCCCCCACCATCCCCCAATACTAATAATGAAGTGCCTTACATCTCAACGCCTCCAGATAAATGAAACCTGTCTCTGCGTATGGACGTCCTCTCAAGTAAGTGCATGCCGGCATTTGAACTTATGACGGAATTAAAATGCATGAGTTAAGTTCTAATAAGTGAAGGAGGTAATTTGAAAAGTCTTTGGGAGCGTTTGGAAATTTATCAATATGGACCAGCTAGGATTTCATGCATGGCAGCTTTAGTTGTAATTACCTGTGCCTCTCTGATAGAGGTTTGACTTCAATAACAAAAAAATAAATAAATAACACGAAGAGAGAAATAGAGAGAGAGAGAGAGAGAGAGAGAAAATTGCACATTTTCTCATCTTCAGAACTATAGCTCAGCTCACAACATTTAAATTCTTCTTCAGTCAACCTGCATGCATTTATTACTGAAATTAATGTGCAGTGTAATATCAATTCATGGAAATATTTTATCTATTTTATCTGGTTTGAGCTGTTCCTAATCAACGTCACTTGTAACTGGGGCTTTATGTACTGTAAAAAGCTGGACCGATAAGAGGGCCTTCCCATCACAAAATTCTGCAGTCCGGAGAGCCAGGAACGTCACAAGCGGGTACGTAGTTTCTACATTCATAACCCTGGTAATATAACAGTAAACGTTACTTCCAAATACAGTTCACAGATTTTAAACTCCTGTCGGTCTGGTACCTTACTTAACTTGCCTCAATAGCTTGAGTGTTCCATCGAAGCACATCTATAGTCAGTCCCAGGACCAGTCACAGCCAATGAAAAGGCTGCATTTGGAATGTGTTACAACCGGGTCACGGTTTGTGTTTTTTTTCTTGTAATTGGGGAACATTACCATTTCTGACAAAAAATAAAACATTACAACAAAAAAATTATGTATACAGTACTGTGCAAAAGTTTTAGGCAGTAGCGAAATAAAACTAATTAAAGATTTTTCCATCTTTAAATCTCTGAAATTTTGAAAGAAGATGAAAATTCTCTAAAACACAGAAGAAATACTGATTAAAACATGAAAGTGGCAGTAATTTCATGTTTATGTCTAAAGATGTGCTAGAAGAACTGGGGATTGGTCTCTCCCAGCTTTGTAAACTAATGAATGATCTCCTGCCAGCAATGAGGTAAATGCTGTAAATGGAAAAGTCTATAGATGGAGAACAATGTTGTAGTGCAGAGAGAATAAGCATGCAATGGCGTTTGAGCAGGGGTTTTGTGTGGAAATATTTCTTTTACTTTCATCATCTCCCATTGGGGGTTGGCACAGCAAATCAACGTCTCTATTTACCCCATCCTCTAGATCTTCCTCTTCCACGTCAACCATCAGCTTGTCCTCTCTCAGCACATCCATAAACCTCCTATTAGGCTTCCTTCTTTTCCCCTTGCCTGGTAGCTCCACCATCAGCATCCTTCTACCAACATACTCAGTGTCTCTTCTCTATGTCCTGACAAATGCAATCTAGCCTTTTTTGACTTTGTCTCCAAAACATCCAACCCTAAGTGCTCCTCTAATGCGCTCATTTCTAATCCTTGCCATCCTTTTCATCCTTGAGGTAAATCTCCCTCTGTGTGAATTGACGTCTCTGGGCCCAAACATGCGGTGCTCCATGAATAAAGTCATCTCTCCTCTCCAACAGCAATAAGGGAGCAGTGCATGTCTTCTTCTCTCGGCTTGCTTCTCCATCACGTTGACTGCTGAAGGTCTCTTGATGATCTCGGCTCTTAGAGGCGCATCAGAAATTCTGCCAACTCGCGGAGGGTGAAAGCAATGCGGAGGGAAGGAAGTTGGGGGGGCGTGTGTCTCCTCCAGCCCACACCTCAAGCCCTGCAGTGAACCGAGCATGAGAATTGAACACCCAAATGCCACTTCAGAGCCATTCATCATGCATACCATTTTGATAGAATATGCAGAGCAAAGCTAATCATGTGCAAAGTCCCAGATGCCTCGGCATCTAAATGAAGAGGTTTCTTTTATTTATGTTTAAGATGAGCTCCTTTGGTTTTGCATGAGTTGTCTTGGTGCACTAAGCTTTTGTCTATTATCGGAAAAAAAGATTAATTAATCTTTAATGTACAGTACACACTGTTGCCTGTAAGTCTGTTTTATTCCAGGGATAATTTGAAAATCTATGGTCTGTTGGCCCACATCCCCATGTGGTCTCTGCTTGGTTTGTTTTAAAGAGGAGTTGCAAAAAAAATAATGTAATAAATAAAATACAAAAAGAAAAAAACTCACTGACATTTTTTTGAAGGCTTGAATAATTTTAATACATTGATGCTTTAAGACATCACAATTGGGGTGCAGATATGCTGATTAAGAGTGATAATTGATCAGTAATGAGGGGATAATATCTTGCATTATAACTTTATGATGTCTGGTATACAGCTGCAAAATTACCCACCTATGCAACCTGCATAATATGCATAATACATATTTATTAGCACACCCTCAGATGAAGTGGTAGCCTTGAACCTTTTATGTCAAGAACGTCACACTTGCTAAACACTGGAGTGATGTGGGTTTAACAAATATTGATTTACTGAGACAGTTATTAGACAATGAATATAATTCAGTATTAATCCAAATCCATAATCGAAATTGGCTCATATAGGCATTGATACAAAAAATTTGTTTAACAGAGAATAATTTAGATAATGTTTTTTTGAAGATATTAATTCAAAGATGTTGTTTTGTTATCATTTAGCTCACCTAATGCAGTGCTCTTGGCAATGCTTTATGAAAGCTCTATTATTCTGCATATTTTTATGAACTGCAGCCCGGCGCTTTTCATCAAATGAGTGGGCTTAGTGCCGTCAATAAAAGATGCTACTCTGGGGAGCCTGGTCCCGATTCGCCATGCTTCAGAACTAGTTTGGAGAAAGATGAATTTGCGAGAACATATTCATGCTGGAGAAAAAAAAAAAGCACTGTCTCAATGATCGAAACAAACAGAGATCCCATGCTGTGATGCTCCATCGCATTTGCCAAGCCATTTTCCTTCAAACCTTTTTTAAGTCTATAAGGTTTCTAAAGACGTTTCTTTTCTGTTTTTCTGTCTAGTCCAGCGTTAAATGATAGTCATGCCGAGTGTTAAAATGCACTTTCAGATCAGCCATTTCAAATGGGGAAAAGGGGGCATTATTGCAGCATGTCACCAACTGACGCAATGTGATCTGTTGCACCATTATGCCTCAGCGAAGCACCATCATCACCGTTATCACCATTATGTTGTATGTGGTGTGACAAAAACAGGAAATTATAATGTTTTTGTTTCCACACCAAAAAAAAAAAAGAAGTCATACCGTTTACTTCCTGTAGACGCTTTGCCGAATCAGTCTCTACTTATTTCTCATGGTGAAGACAGGCTTGCATCAGCAAAAGACACCGTCTGGATGAAACACATCGTAAGATGTCTCAGGGGAGTAAACATTTTCACTGCAATATGCAGCTATTCTGTAATTTTTTTCTATTTAGTGGTGCACGTAAATTGAAGAGCAGGTGATCTTCAGCAGTATATCATGGTAAAAGAAGCCTGGCCTTTAAAAGGTTCTCCCGTTCTAGGTGGGACTGCAGGTGAAAGATGTGCGGAGCTTTCACTTGGTCTGAAGCAGCACTGGGATGAGACCCAAACGGTTCTCTATGCACGATAAAAGAAACTTGTCATCAAATGAGAAACTCAAATGCCTCAGTCTTATATAGAGTAAAAAAAACAAAGCTATCAATCAAATCAGCAATGAAAAAGTTCGTTTTTTCATTGAATTTTCACTGCAGATAAAATAAATCATGGCAGTAAACGATCGTGCCCTTTATCAGGGAAACGGTAGTGATGTAGCTTTGTACTGTAGCTTTGTTCTACTTTATTGAAGAAAATGAATTAAATGACGCAACAGTGGATTTATTTCAAGTGTGTCTTAAACAGCTTTAAATTGCAGTCTTACACATTTAATCTGTGCAATTTGAAGAAAGAGTTTTTATGAATACATTAGTTGGTAATTGTGACAAGGACTTATTCTCTCCCATGTTTGCTCAAAATGCATATATCAAGTGTGACTCATTTGCAGTATTTATGTCTAAACACACCTGCTATTTGTTTAAATATGCTCAAAATTAAAATTCATTGTCTAAAAATACTTCTGAGGAATGTTATTTAAAAAGCAATAATTTTTACCTTGAACTGGCAACAGACAATGCGGTTCACGTAGACTCAATCCTCCATGTTTGCAATACGAATCCAGAGATATGGTGACTTCTACCTGCACAGATTTATAGAAACTTGGTTACTTGGGACTTGTGCATTCACACTGTCGTGAAAATCAGATCTAAGTCACAAAACTAATTTGGCTCACATTGGTTCTGCAGTATAAACTTAGCTTTAGTGAGAAAATTCAGGGTCAGCAAGCCATGTCTGTACACAATCTGTGCTGGCTGTACGAGCTGCTGTGCTTCAATATGACAGAAATACAGACCCTGGAGGCAATCATTGCATTTTTAAGTGCTTAGATAGCAATCAGTCTGAAAAAAAAAGAAAGTATGCTTGAATATTTTATTTAACGCATACCATATTGTGATCTCCAAACTGAAAAATATATATTTTGAGTATTTACATTTTGCGATCGTGACCAGAGAAGTGATTGACTTTTCTTACGTCTTTACCACGCTAAATAAATTTTGGGTCAGTCTAAATTCCCGTAAAGACAAGGCAATTCATCAGGCCGATCAAAGGATTTTCTCTGAGTCAGCAGCTGCCGACAGATGATGAAGAAGGAGAGGGAAGCCTTTTGAAAACAAATTTGTCATCCGGGGCTATTTTTATCTCCACGATGACCTTGCAGCAGATGAAACTGACACACATCGTCATATTTCTGACATTTTAACCCTGTCGTGTGAGGCCAAATTGACAATGATGGAAAGCAACAGATTTATGAGCATAAAATGCCTAACCTGGGTAACTGGGTGCACATGAAGTAAGCACGGTTTTGTATATCTCCCCCTTTGATTCGCTTTGACGGCAGATGGATTTGGCTCTGCCCAGTGGTGCTGCTGTTTGATTTATGCTGAAACGCCACCTGAACTCGGGATTTATGATCCATTACTGCTGTCAGTGAGGCCACATTACATTAGATTTCTGTGTTCGTCTGCGTCTGGTCTGGGCACACAGGACTGTATGGGGACAAATGGAATAAGCCGGCATATTGGTGTTCTATAAAACATGCAGGCACGTTGCGAGGGTGACAAAGGATGGTTCAATGGATTTATTGATGCAGGTGGCACCCAGATACCTTAAAATCCCAAATGATCCGGGGTGGTGGTCGTCAGAGTAACGTGTCTTAAGCTCTGAGTTTGACAATGTGACGGCAGCTCCTTGCCACATCTGAAGAGCAACATACAATCTGACATGTAGGAAGACATGACATGCTGTATTGCTGTATAAATTCTCTGAATTAGCAATTTCATCATATAGTCAGTTTTATGCTCTTGTAATCTGTACATTAAATGACACTTATGAGGGTTGTCAACTAAAAGTAATAATAATTAATCACTGTTTTTTTGTGAATAATTACGGGATCGGATGGGTGTGACCCTAAATTATCTGAAATAATAAAAAATGGAATAAAAGCTGAATACTATTTACTTTGGATCGCATCATTTGTGCTTAGTGTTTTCAGAAGTTGCAAACTTCACTGCAAACACGTTACTTACACGTAATGTTTCCTTGGCTGCCGTGTGCCTTGTGCAAAAGATGTGCCATTTGAATCGGTCTTTAAAATCGTTCACTGTCTCTCTCCACCATTATGTAGCAATCGTCTCAGGCTATGATGACTGAAAACATTAAATGATCTAAATGACCAGGGTAGAACAAAACACTGGCGTCCATTGCAGAGGATATCGGTGCGTTACCAGGCACCTGCAAATGAAGAGTCAGGCAGCGGTTTCCCATCGGGTGCCTGCTGCATTAGCAAAGTCATTAGGGAACCATTGGAGGGGCCCAAAACAGCTCAATATCAACAGCCGAATATAAAGTGCATCCTCCGAATCAGCGCGCTGGCGGATTAGCAGTCTGCCGGAGCACACGGCTGATTTGGAGTCCCGCTCCGGCCGCTAATCAAACATGCATGACAGTTCTCCCTCAAAGCCCCGGCAGCGTGCGGGTGTGACAGGGAATCATTTCATCCACCAGGAGAAAATCAGGTCTATTGATGTCAGCGCTGGCAGGCCAGGCACTCGCCCCCCTCTTCTTTTTCTTCCCCCTTTTCAAAGGGAAGTTTAATAATAATAAAGACACTTTTTTTCCTCTCTCTCCTCCTGCTATCCTTTCATCTTGCGTAGTGAATGCAGTTCTGCAATCTAAATGCACGATGCCGGCCTTGTTTAGACTTTGGAGCTAATTTTGAATGAATTGCTTATGGCAGGCTTGTAAAATAATGCATTTTAAATCTTGGAACGTTGGAAGAAAAGTGAAACCACAGATTGGCTGTATTCATAGCTTCCATCATTTGGTGTAAAGTGGTCTTAAGCCAATCTTTTTCTTGACATTTCTACTGGGTCTAATGTCACCATACGTGAACTCGAGAGCTCATCATTCCAGAACCAATCAGGGGTGGCTTTCACCAAGTATGGCAGAGCCTAAAGTCATTAATGTCATGAAATAAATCACAGAGATGGCCCTTTCTCAAAGGTATGACATCTTGAAAATGAATGTGGCTTCTTCAAAATGACTTTGAAGGAAACTGCGGAATTATATGAATATATGTAAAAATATTGTGATTATTACTTTCAAATCTATTATTCTCCATAACATAGTATTAGGAAGAGCAGGAGATGAGCAGGAGATGGTCATGTCATCTTTCAAGCCTACAGTCTTCCCTGCTAAATAGCTTGCAGAAATACAAACATCTTCAACTTTGTTTCATTTGGAACTCGTAGCTCATTACAAACACTTTAATACTTTAGGCAAAGATCAGATGGTTGGTCCTTTCCAACATGGCTACCATTCATAGGTCTGCCAGTCCTACAATGTTATCAGTTGGAAAATAATAAGTGTTAAATAAGAACAACCTCAATCCCTACACACAACTCAGAGCATTCTAGACTCCCTGAAGGCTGGTTTCTATCCCATACAGAACATTGCACAGGAAACAAATGAGAGATTGATACAGACGATAAATAAAGTCCCGATAATGTCCAGGAAGAGAGCGTTGTGGTGGGGACCGATTGGAAATGTCCCCCGGGCCAGTGTGTGAACTCTCAGTCCTGACTTTGTTAAAGTTTTAAAGTATTGAAAAAGTTTTTAAATGTTTACTATAATCCTTTCATGAAAATTTCAAGACTCTTGAAAAAAAGTTGTAAAGCATGTCCTTAAGGTCTTTTGGAATTGGGAAAAGTCACCTCGGGACACAGCAAAGCCAGAACAGCAGCGTCTTTTCTTTCTTTATTTTTGTAACAAACCACTGCACAAGGGCAGCTGTGGTCAAAATCAGCTGCTGTTTCTGCTCTACCATTCAACAGTTCCCCTTCTTGCAAGCACACAGCAGGGGCATGATGGGAAATAATCTCAGGAAGAATCTAGTTGCAGACATGCACAAAGTGACAATGTCACCGTGGCAAAGCTCTATGACTTCTCTATAGTCTTTTTGAAATTGTATAACGTCTTTAATCACATAAAGCTGGATTGAATTTTTCCATTGAAGATGAAACTTCAAGGCACAATATTTTGACTCATCCTATTTACCCTGATCATCCTTAAGATGTTTCTGCATCTTAACTGGAGTCCAGCTGTGGAAAAAAAACAGTTTATTGTACATAATTTGAAAGTCACACACCAGTCTATATAAAGTCTCACAGTTGACAGTTCGCGTCAGAGCACAGACCAAACATGAAGTCAAAGGCATTGTCTCTAGACCTCCAAGACAGGATTGTCTTGAGGCACGAATCTGGGGAAGGTTACAGAAAATTTTCTGCTGCTTTGAAGGTCCCAATGAGCACAGTGGCCTCCATCATCCGTAAGTGGAAGAAGTTCAAAACCACCAGGACTTTTCAGAGAGCTGGCCGCCACCTAAACTGACCGATCAAGGGAGAAGGGAGAGAGCTGACGAGGGAGGTGACAAAGAACCCCATGACCACTCTGTCAGAGCTCCAGAACCTTCTAGAAGTATAACAGGAATTTGTCTGCAGGAATTTACCAATCAGGCCTGTATGGTAGAGTGGCCAGACAGAAGCCACTACCTAGTAAAAGGCAGCCAAAAGGCACCTGAACTCACAGACCATGAGAAACAAAATTTTCTTGTCTGATGAGACAAAGATTGAACTCTTTGTTGTGAATGCCAGACATCACTTTTGGAGGAAACCAGGCATGGTCAATAGTATCCCTACAGTGAAGCATGGTTGTGGCAGCATCACGCTGTGAGGATGTTTTTTTCGGGAGACTAGTCAGGATAGAGGGAAAGAGGACTACAGCAATGTACAGAGACATCGATGATGAAAACCTGCTCCAGAGCCCTCTTGAACTGAGACTGGGGCTATGGTTCATTTTTCAGCATCTTTCAGACCCTAAGCACACAGGCACGATATTAAGGGAGTGGCTTCAGGACAACTCTCTGAATGTCCTTGAGTGGCCCAGCCAATGCTCAGAATTGAGTCTGATTGATCATCTCTGGAGAGATCTTAAAATGGCTGTGCAGAAATGCTTCCCATCTGACCTGATGAAGCTTGAGAGGTTGGAGGAATGGGCGAAACTGGCCAAGGATAGGTGGGCCAAGATTGTGGCATCATATTCAAAAACGACTTCAGGCTGTAATTGCTGCCTTGACAATGGTGCATACAAAGTATGGAGCAACGGGCACCAATGTGCATCACTTTGTTTGTTATGTTGGTCTTATTCCAAAATGGACTAAATGAGTTTTTCCCTCAGACACACCCCAACATGATGTGACAACATGAAAAAAAGTTCACTTGATGTTTTGGCAAATAAATAAACTGAGAAATCACATGTATATAAGGCTGTAACGTAACAAAATGTGGAAAAAGTGATGGGCTTTGAATACGCTGTGGACGCACTGCACATGCTAAGTCCTTCACTGTCATATCAGCTTTACAGATGTGTTTGGCATGCTGCACGTGTACAGATTCACCACAAATGAAGCTTCACTTCTAATGTCATTACTGAGAAGAAATAAACAGCAGCCCAAAATTCGCATGAAATCACATGAGAATTATGGGACCGAACCCCCTCAGGCGACTTCCCCGGTGGCAGTTCCTCGAGGGGTAAACGTATTTACGAGTATGCTGGTGTGTGACTGACAAGTCGACATGCAGTGAAATTTATTTTCTGCGGCAAGGACAGTGGACTACTAGGGGTGGACTGAAGCCTTGAAGCTCTTTGCTGGAGACTTGGAGTGAAAAGGCATCCGGTGAGTCACTGGCCTGTGTGACAATCTCCTCGCTGCTCTCACTGCAAGCAGAGCCACAACAAAGCGCCATTTGGCCTGCCATTCAAGCACACCGCACACTTCCGGAACATTCTGACAGTTTTGCTTTGGAACTCAATAAAAGCTGAAGGCCTGTTATACTGTGCAGTCAAATCCAAGTGGCTCTTCAGCCAACAACTCCATCCCGAAAATAAATAAAAAAACCCAAAATGTAATAATTTTTTAAAAATATTTAGTTAGAACAATGAGAGAAAAAAATTATATTCTCATAGGAACAATTTATTGGTCTACATGAGTATTTATGTGTTTGCTTTTTAATTAACAGCATAATACTTCGAACAAACAAGCAGCTTTTACAATATCATGCAGACGGTTATTTTTTATCATCCTGACATTTCAGTGCTGACATTATGCCTCGCCAACACTCTTGTATTCTGCCACCAGTGTGATGTACACCTCTTTATTAACATAAATATATTTAGGGTCCCCAGCCTTTTTATGTATGCAGATGAAATGCAAATGAGGTACTTTAGCATTTCAGTCTTACTTCGCTCCGGCACTGTATTTACACGGCTACGCCAGGCTGCTACTGATTTCTTTTCCAACCTTCCTTAGTTCCAATAACTTTCCAGTTAATGAAATGCCAAAAGCGTTTTTTAATGCTGCGGGTTTAGTGTTTCTCTGACCAGATTCCCGCGATCATCACTGGTGGATTAATTGAATAGAGCTTTTAGCACATTGCTGAGAGCATCCCGGCTCCATCTGTGCTTAGCCCACTTCCCATCGACTCCACCGTCATTTTCCTGACGCATGCGAGACAGTGATGAGATAATTAATATGCTTGCAGAGCACGTCCTGGCAGATGATGATCAATGACAAATTCCGGTTGATTACAAAATGCCAAATTTTGCATGATGTTTCCAAAGCCCGGTGCCAAAAATCCGGCATTTGAAATTATGATCCTCATGCAAAAATATCATGATAGTCATGGTGGAGGAAGAATGGAGACTGTGACTAAGGTCTGAGTCACAGTGAGCCGCCTCTCGCCCTCCCTGATGTCCTTTCTTTCATTTTTGCTACGCATGTCATGGTTACTGCACAATTCTTCCCTCAAGAAGTCATGATTATTATAAGTTGAAACATGCAGACACTGTAATTTATGAAAAATGACAGCATAGAACTGTGTTCCGTCGCAGGGAGCATTTCCCGGGGAGGTTGCAAATTGCACTCTGTCCTTTCCGCCTTTTTTTTTTTTTGCAGAACAGGAAACCTCAAATATTTCCTCTAGCACGTCCTCCATTCACATTTAACATTAAACAGCTAATATTCTATGGCCGTGAGAGAAGTCCTCATCTGAACCCCCGGACCTGCGAGCCTCCGTTCTTTGTTCCTTTCTAAGACTTGCCGGCTCGTCTCACACCCCGGCCTTAGTTCGCTGAGCTAACATTTCCCTGCTGGGATAGAAAAGAAATAACATCTGAATCAACAATGCTGCGGTAATGAAAAGGCACGACACCAGGAGCAGGAAGCGAGTGACAAGGTAAAGGTTATTAAAAACAAGGTTATAACAGTCTAGGCAACGACTGAACGCAAACAAAAAACTGAGGTACAAGTGGCAATCATGGAAAGAAGGAAAAGGTGAACGACAAGAACACGGTAGTAATAATAATAATGAAAAAATGAAGAACAGTGACTCATGCTCACGAAGGTAGAATTCAAAATTAGCAGCCCCACCATAGAGATGCACCAGTGACCTTTGACCCCAGTCCAAGCAGAACATGCGTTTCAGATTTGAAGACCCCAACTGAACAAGGTCCTGATGTGTCAAGAACGTGAGGTCACCTTGACCTTGTCCTATTTCCTTTGTCCTTTGGACAGACAACCCAAAAACAGTAATGTCTGTCGCCAGCACGGGTGCTAAAGACACACTAACAAGGCAGGAGCAGACAGCCAGGTCCCCACAGGGGAGGCCAAGCATCGAGACACAGGAGAAACCCTTCAGGACGTGACAGATGGTTTGTGTTGGTGTTTCTTGAGCTCTGGTTCCAGTTTGGATAGTATCTTTGGACTGCTGAAGGGAAACAGAGTTCCAATGAATGTCATTCGTGTTGACTCAGCTAAATTTGATAACTTAGAGCATATCTATGCGTATCCAGATGAACAGCTCATCCAACATCTTAAAACAGAGCTTGAAACTGGTGAATGACTTTTATTTGTGATTTAATGTTCTGCCAAGGGGTTTTCACAGCGACTGTCTAATTGGAAATCATAATTGAAAACACCCCCATGGTTAGGTTTGTGGTTTGTGTGGGCTTGTTATCCCATTGATGAAGACATGAAAGTGAAGTGATTGCCATTGTGAAACACTGCAGAAGAAGTTTATTCACTGGATTACAAATCATTGTGTTCTTACTGGGTAACTTTTTGGGGCTGGGTATCCACCATGGTGATGCTTAAGTCATGACACAGTTTGAGGTGCCTCAGGTGTCTGTTGGGTTTCTGGGTTATAAACATTTGGCTCATCGTTCTCAAACTTTTAGACCAGGAATTTCATTTAAACATGTCCAGCTCTCAGAGATAAGACCCTATTAATTAAATTCTGCGGTTTGCAGCTCGCCATTATTATGTGCTTAATTATGCTCTTAATGAATGGGACTGCCTGCAATGCATGTGATTCAGTCATGAGCATGTGATGACGACCAAACCTCCACAAAGAAAAAAAGACTCCAAATGCTTTTTTGTACAAAGAAAAGGCATTTTTCAGAAAAGGGCGAGGCAGTCAGAGTGACAAGGAAAGAAGGGTATGATTGGTCTATTCTTTGCTCCGTCCATCACGGCACTTAGCGGCCCAGTGAGTATAAATGAAATATTCCTCGGAGACCCACGCACAACGACAATATTTGTCAAACGAGCCATCAATACGAGGACTATGTGAGCTACACTTCGTTCCAGAAAGCTTGCCAGTCTTTCAAAATTGACAGTATCCAAAGTACTCGAAAGCGACCAGCATCTGTGCTCATTAGGCCGGCAGATGCCAAACAGCACTTGATGAAGATGTTCTCGTGTGAAGGGGGGGGGATCAGACATATCGGTGCACAGCCATGAAACAAGGACCTCCTGTGATCCTTCAATGATGGATTGTCTTCCTCATCCAGAAAGACTAAAGGTGGTTTCACCTCCTTGAGCCGCGGTCTGTTTGCGCGGCAAGTCTGGTCCATTATTGGCCGGCAAGGCGGCCAGTCCATCTGAACAACTGGGCCACGGACCAAACAAGTGAACCTGAGGGCTGATTGCCGAGGCGTGAGACGCTCGATACTGATGAAACTTGCCGTACGGTAGGGCGTCTGAATGCCAACCCTGCCAAGGTACCTGTGGAGGCGGTCATCTACTGTACCAAGAAATCGGCGTCCATGCAGAACTGCTATAGATTTTGACCCCATTAGGTGAAACAATTATTGTTCACTGAGGTTTTGACCTTTTTTTGTCGCTTTGCTTTATAGTTTCTCCAGATACATTGTACCAATAGCTGCATGACCTACACGTGACATTTGTTCAGAAACCGACTTTCTGAGTGTATATTTAACTCCAGGAGCATAAACCACTCCTCTTCATTATTCAGACACTACATTTTTTTATGCAGTGACTACATGGAATATAGTCACGGGGTGCGCTAACCTTTGTGCTTCGTTGCAGACACTTTACTTTAAAATCTATTCAGGCAAAAATTGCACCCTTATAAAACTCTCAAAAGTCTATATAATAATAAGGTTTTTTGCTTTCACTTTCTGATATTGTAACCTTTGGCTTCCAGTTTGTTTAGACAATGCTGGCGCTGTCTATTTATGATAAAAGCACTATTTTATGAATCATTCAGTAAAAAGTTTAATTAATGATGGATGAGAATGATTGTCAGATTCAGAATCTAAATGATTTTTCTGGGTGACACATAAAATGACCTGGTGGGTGGTTTTCAGAGGTATATGGACAAAATATTTAAAAAAATGAAGAAATGCTCTACATGAAAAAAATGTTATGAGTTATCAGTTTTGAGGTGCAAATTTAATAACATAATTATTTAAGGAAGTCAAATTTCCAAATATTCAACCCTGCCAAAAGGTTTGGCATGAGAGTTAACAAGGCCAAAAAAAAATGCATTTTCACATTGATAAAAAAAAAGTCAACACATGGACAACGTTTAATGAGCAACACGAGCGCGGCCCACATAAAGTCCTTCAGGAGGAGTGCAGGAGCCTTCCAAGCGACCATCTACTGAATATCCCTGACCACAAAGCATCTTAATGGGATCTTGGACACCTACAGTGCCATTTCACATCTCATATGCCATCTGTGTAAATAGAAAATAATGAAGAAAACATGCTTCCCTTCAAAGCTAACTTCTGAAACCATGGACTTTTCGTTTCAGTCTCAAGAAGAGCGCTAATGCGTCTTTTTCCAACAGAAAATGGCTTTGGCCCAGAGTACTCTTTGTGGGGACATAATAAACATGCTTTGATCAGTGTTGCGTGGTACACAATGCCTGCTTCCACTGTGCTTCTCGTCCTTCCAGTGATCTGGCATCTCAACCTGACAAATCATACACATCCAGATTTCTATAGGTGATTATGTATTCCATATGTCTCATATATGGAAACAAGACATCGATTGATATAGATTAGGAATATATATGTAAATATATATTCAAAAGGTGCAGAAGTGTGTATTTTTTTTTTAGTTGTCATACATAAATCCTATACGAAATTTATGAAACCGTTCCATATGCGACCCAGTGAAACGACAAAATGTGACATGAAAATTTCAAACAAAGGCACTCAGACAGCAGTGTGTGCAACTCGGTCGTTTCCATGTAAAGAGGAGCATTACGCTTGAGGAGCGCTAAGATCAGCGGTGCGTGTGTCTGGACAGTGGAACGATGCGGATGAGGCCAGGAGTGTTAAATGAATCATGGACCACAGCTGGTCCTCTAGCAGGGGGATAGGCAAGGTCACGTCTGGGCTCGAGGAGCAAAGCGGCTGATGAAGCTCGTTCCCGAACGACTTCGCCCAACAAGGAAAAAAATACATAAGTAGGGTAAGTAATAACGGTGGACCAAAAAAAAAAGTAGCCGCATTCCGGGAAGGTGCATCTCTTCAGGACCCCACTGAGCGATATGACTTTCCAGCCATCTCCACGACGGCTGCTGAATGCTGCTGTCGTGCAGAACAAAAGAAAGCATCTTTCTCCCATTCGTTTTATTATTATTATTTATGTGCCGCAACGTTTTTTTGCCAGAAGCTCACTTAACCTAATTTACCCGCTGTGACCTCAGCTAAATAAATAATGAAAAGAACCTTAAAAATGCTGCAAAGACACCCACATAAACACACACACACACACACACACACACACTCGGCTGGAGGAGGTGAACAGCAGCAGCGTGGACAGCGGCATCGTCCCCTCGTAGTGCCACCTAATCATGCGAGAAGAATTATGCCCTCTCACGACGAAGCTAAATTAGCTCATCAGGGCGGGCTATATAAAGCTGCACTGAGACAAAGAGAGAATAGCCGGGAGCCCTTGGGCAGCAGAATGAGTAAGAGCTCAGTGTGTAACCTGTGTGTGTGTGTGTGTGTGTGTGTGTAGAGACCAGCAGTGACAACAGTCTGTTTGCTGCCCGCGCTCCCGCTCAGACACCCTCTCCGGCGCCTCCGGGGAGCCTCGCGGGCCCCGCGTCCGCCTCGCATCACTCTTTATTTTTCTTTAATTACCCACCGCCGCTCTCACGCCCTCCTCTCTCGCCTCCTCGCTCCCCTGCTTTCCATGCGCCCTCCTCGGCCCGCCGGGAGCGGGGGGGAATCGGGGCCTGCGCACGCCTGGCTGCCGCGGCCGATCTGCCGTGGTGCCTCTCCGGTTCACTTCCTTCCTTCTTCTTTTCTTCTTTCGCACGTTTCACTTCGCTCGCGAGCAGAAGAAGAAAGAAAGAAAGGAAGAGAAGAAAGTGAAGTGATTGTCACATGTGATACAGCACACGGTGCACACAGTGAAATTTGTCCTCTGCATTTATCCCATCACCCTGAGTGAGCAGTGGGCAGCCATGACAGACGCCGGGAGTACAGACAAGTAGCACAGTAAGCATCCTATGTACGACGGGGTTCCTCATTTCTCACCCCAACAGCGTGACATTATTAATGTGGTCCTTTGGAAACGCAGTGCATAAATGTCAACTGTGTCTTTCTTTTCTACCCTTTCGGTTTTACTTCTAAGCAAACCGCCTGGCCGCTTTTTCTTTTTGTTCTCTGACTCGATGAAATAAAGCAAACCGTTTGCCTCCCTGTTCGATCGCGTCCAGCAAAATGTTTGTTCGCAACGGCGGCGGGGCGCGGAGCCTCAGCTGCACCCCACCTGGCCGTGCTGAACACCTGCCCGGCGAGGTCTGGTGCATATGGCTGCGCCTCCCCTGCTGCACCGGTCCTGCGCGTAATGGCTGGCCCCATCCCAGGGAAAGCGGGTCATGTGCTCAATCACCAGACACACACTCGGGTTGCTTGGACAGCCTCGCACGTCCATTAACTGCATGAGGGTTTCACTGCGACGCTCCAAACAACAAATTGGGGTTTGGTGCTCATTTGGCAAAAAAAGTAGTAGAGACAAAAAACAACACATTCAGCAAAGAGAAAAGTTGGAATGTGTTGACTGACTTCACAGAGAAACCTCTGTGGCTCCGTCGCCTCCGTCCTACAGCAAACAAGCCAAAACAGTCCGGCTAAGTTTTTATTATGTCCAATTTAGAGCCGGAGTCTGAGCAGCACAGTCTAGAGTCGATGTCAAGTCCACCTACTCATTTGTAGATCCGCCCCACAGTGTAGGTGTAGCTAGAAGTCTCTTCTAGCCTGGCTGTCAATCATTTCATGCCTTCTTGTGGAATAGCAGCATAACATTTTATAATCCAGAGAAAATAAATTTATGAACAGATCCCAGAGCATTGAATGAGATAATATAATATGTGGATAAAGATGTTTTAGTCTTGAACAGAGTCATAAAAAAACATTGCTAATTTTGTCATGAAAGCCATGGGGATGTGTGGAAATAGAATTGTACCACGGCTGGCCAGCAGGGGCGCTAGACTTTGGTTGGCTTTACTTTTTAGAGATAATGCAGTGTGTTTTTTTGTGTTATTGATTATTGAGAGTGCTTTGTTAATTATTATTTTGATGATATTATAATAATACAAAATAAATATTTTTGAAATATATTTTATTTTAAAAGTAGTCCTTGCATAAGTATGATTGTCCATGTTTACCTGGACAGCGATATTCTGGAATAAGATAATATTTTTTTCATGGCCATAACCTGTGTAATATTTGCAGTAACATTATTTACAGATAGAATTGTGCAATTCTCTCACCCCAGTTCGTACTTGGCACTGGCATGCACAGTCTCTGGGTTCGCCTCCAAGGCATTAAAGATAGTTGCTGGGTAAGCAGCACCAGAGCTTGTTGTAGAAAAACTGAGCTGGAGTACAAAGTAAAAAAAAAAAAACTCAAAATGGGTATGCAGCAACATTATGTTTTTTACTGTTAAATTCCGAAGGGAATATTTCACTTTAATCCAACTACGTTCTCCAACATGAACAGGAATGTGATTGGAAAAGTCTAAAAGCAACTCGTGCAAACGCCATACCTGAAATTCTGTCTTGTTCAGAATATGGTGAATATTCTAAATATCGCTGTCATTGACAGCGGTTTGCCACCCGAGCTCAGCCGATAGCAGAAATGCGGCACATACAGTGGACCTTCCTCAGATGAATGGTCCTGCACGGCTTGACGCTTCAGACAGGATGCCGAAAGGTTTATTGAATTCGCAACGTCATGCTCAGGATTTTGCGATTTGCCGCTTACATCTTACCACTGCCTGATGTCCAAATCTGCTCACTTTAAGAAAGGAGGTGGAATGCTGTTAGTGGAACCACAAACACTGCAGGCAACAAGGCCGGCCCGGAAGGCCAGGGTATCAGCAGCGCTTTCTCGACCTGATTTGGGGTTGGGGGACACTATAAGAAAGATTTAGCATTGTGCAGTTCTGACCATCACCATCTCACCAACTTGGTCCATTATAATCTCATTTGTCACAGGGGCTGTCGAGGCGGTTCCTACTTCACCACAGCAGCTCATACTTTCGGAAAGTCGCCCGTGCATCTGTCTCCCAATCAGAACGTCTTACACTTTTAATCTCTTTAGGGCAAACCAAAGACACAGCACAGCACCAATGGTACAAAGAGGCTTCCATTCAACAACATCAATGTGTATCGGCTGCTTAATTATAACATTCATCAAGATAACATTAATACTTCAGTAATTGCCAGCTATTTACTTAAACAGTTTTTCTATTAAATCACTCAGAAGGCAGGAATTACCCAACATGATCATTACGGGAGTCAAATTTGTCTTTCTGAATCTCAAACAAATGCATCATAGTTCTGGACAAATTGCTAGATAGTTTGGGATGGGATTTCTGCTATTGACAACTCCCACAGCATTCAATGTACATGGAATTCTCAATGAAAAACCACAACAAAGTTATTAATGCAGCATGCAAAATGTATAATTGTTGATTATGCATCCTTGTGCATCTTCAGTAGTCACTTTTTGTTTTTTGTGTCGCTAAAATCCTCGCAGGCCTGAAAGGAGCTGGGATTCGTTCAGTAATCGCTAGCGTCAGCTCTAAAAGATACACAAAAAAAAAATAATTAAGGGGGTCGTAATTAAATGAAATCACCGCCATGCTGTCACACAGACAATATCCCTACGCCAATGAAATGCTCTATGTGTGAAGTACCATGTGTTAAATTGTGCTGCGATTTCTCTTCTTTTCCCCGGGCGATAAAAAAGAAGCCCTTTATGCCCGTGACAGACGGTGGAAATGGGAATTTTTTTTTTTTGTTCTCATTTGTTCTGATGCGCCTGGTCATTTGGTTGACTGTGGAAAAGGTTAGTTTGGTCCCATAAAATAAGAGAGAAATTGTCTAGCGCAGGAGTGCTGCAGAAATGAACTCCCGGCGTTCCATCGCTGTTTTCCGGGGCGGTGCAGTGAGGTCAGCGTGGCCGTTGTGGCCTGGACCGCCTGGACGTACGTGGTTAGGAGCGCAAGGTTTCAGGGTCGCAGGCGGACAGGCCTCAGGATGGCTGGGTAATGAAGCAGTGCACACAGCTGGTGCCGACTCGGGCAGGCCCCAAGTTACACAGATGAAAGGTCACTTTTAGTTGGAGAGGGGAAAAAAAAAAGGTAGTTTGGGGTTAAGGAAGCGATTTAGACGAAAAAAGGAAACGTGGCGATGTTGTGGACAGCGAACGTAACCATGACGACTGCTGAATGAAGCAAAAATTATATTAGAAATCAACAGTGAAACTTGCTATTATAGTTTTTGTCTGTAATGACAATAATAATATAGTTCATATTTGTCATTGTTGTTATTAGAGTGCTACATTATTATTTATTATTATAAATAATATAAATTATTTATATTTATAATAATGAAGAAAATATTCCAAAATAAAAACAAAACAACTACTAAATGTTATTGTTATTCTTGTTAAGTAATAATAATAATAACAGCAGTAATCATTTTTATTATTGCAGATGTTATTTTGTGGTGTTTTTTGTTTTTAGTTTTTTTTTTTAAAGGAATGTTCAACAGCCATGAAATGATTAAGAAAAGGCAGTCTGGAGACAATCAATAATGTGAACAACCAATCTGTTTCAGGTGCTTTATGATGTGATTGCGGTAATTATCATCTGATCAATAACATAGTTTGTCGTGTGTGGGGAGAGGCCTGGGACAGGGTAATTGGTTTCCGCTGATGTCCGGGGTGGGGTCGGTGAATATAAATTTTGCTGAAGCTTGAGATGAAGTGAGGACTAGGAGCGGCATGGTGGGGTGGTGTCCTGCTGTTCAGCCCACAGGGCACAGTCGTCAATGTCTCTTATTTACAGAGCAGTTTTCATCTACCTGCAGCATGATTGAAAGTGTTTCTAAAGACCCTTCGATGCTACTGGGGGGGGGAGTAGAGGAGGTAAATAAAAAGTGGAAATTCAGCAGGGAGAGCAAGGAGGATATTTCTCAATTTGTTCTGCTTTTTTTTTTGTGTGCTGTGCTCTTGGAAACCAATGTTGCAGCCATACAAATCTCAGCATGTGGCAGGATGAGTTTTCGAAATGTTTCCCCGCTATTAGGTGATGCTTGTAAAACATGACAGCATCTACAGTTTCTGACATCTTCAAATCTGATTCCAGGGAATGAGCGTCATCTTTGTTGGCGACGACCCGGATGACTGAAGTCAGATTTGTAGAGATACTATGTGACAGCGTTCTTTTTTTTGTATTTTATAGTAAAATAACCAAGACTTGGGTATCGTCTCATGGCTTTCAAATAATCTTTTCAGAAACGTTTGTGGAGGTCACCTAAGCGAGACCACAGGAGACCTTGTCTAATTGAGTCCTTTCTTTCTAAATCAAGCTTTTCATAGCGAAAACTGCCCCACAACAGATTTGGCCGTATAGCCATCTCCTCACTTTGAAAAGGTCACGGTTTGTTCCAAGATGTCACATGGCACTAGTTTCATCATGGAATTCTTTCATAGACACTGACTGACTTTCATAGACACCCACCTTTTCTCATTGGACTGTTTCCTTCTACTGATTGAAAAAAGCAACACGCTGCCATTCAACAAAATAGCTCTTAAGCTGTCACTGTGCTTATCGACATTGATCAACGGGTGACCAGAATATCGTTTGGATGAGATTAATCAACTATGCATGATTAAGTCACCCCGCATTCGCTGAGAAAAGAGGGGCGTGGCACGGGCCGATAAATAAACCCTGAGCTCCGGCGGGTCTGAAACAGTGCTGGTCAAAACACGATTGTGTTAGCCTTGGCAGGTACATGGTGTTCTCCACACTTTCCTCAGACCAGAGCTCGGCTGTATTTATTTATTTACTCGTTTCTGTCCCACCAGCCATGGCTCCTCATCTTTCATTACCTTAATTTACAACGAAGGTCGTTTTTATGAATCAGCTGAAGATAAAGCTTGTTGTTTTTTTTTCGGCCCAACTTAATTAACAGAAAACTCAGCCAGTGCACCCCGGCAGGGCCATTTAATTAATTATTTATTTTCTTTCTCCCTCTACCCCCCCCAAGCCTCCCTCGTGATTCGATAATCAACAGAAGTAAATCATCTCCACTCTACTGCATCAGTAGCCAGCAGGCTGGAACAAATGCAAAAAATAAATAGACACATGGCTTGAATTATGGAATTATGGGTAGGAATTTGGCGGGGGGGACTCGGTGCCAGGTTACATGCCAGAGACAAAAATGCAAAGTGTCAGTTAAGCACTCAAGTAAACAGGGTCTGATTGGCTCTGACAAGTCCTGTGGGAGCGAGCTGCGGAGGTACTGTATACCTCAACCTCCAGAAATAACAAGAAGCCAGGGATGCTGGTCGTGCATGGGTGGGGTGGGGGCCTGTGGGTGGAGCGCCTACCCGTCCCTGGCAGTTCCTCGTTAATTAATCTTTGGTGATTTACGGGTCGCTGCCGTCGTCGCCTGTCATCCGGGAGCCCCGCGTGCTGCTGTTGTCGCCGGAAATTATTGTAGGTGTTCATCAGAAATGTATTATTATGAGTTACGCGGCGGAGGGAGTTGTCATTGACGGAGCATTTCTGGGAGACTGCTGTTTTTTTTTTTTTGATACATTTTTTTATTTGTGCTCTAATGTAGCCTGAATAATGTGCTTTTTAAATCTGGACACATTAACCACCACTGTTAAAAAAAAAACACACACACACACACACCGCAGTCGACGTGGATTATTTAGTTTCATGCGCCTCAGGACGCAATTAAACTCTATTCAATGGAAAATTTCACTCGCATTATCCGTAATCTATTGTGCCCCAACTCATTTATATTAAGATAAGATGAAATAGGCTCAGATATGAGTCAGCACATACTGTAGGATAAAAAAAGCTTATCGCCTATTTCAACATGCCCCGATGTGATGGGCATTTTTAAAACATCCCGGGTGCAAATATTTTTTTTTTCGTATCAGCAGCACTGCTCATCAATTAATTGCTTTTATCAAACTTTTTTTCTTTCTCCAATTTCTATATTTCTGAGCCAAAGTGGAAAAGACAAAGTACCCAGCCAAACGCTGTGCCCCAAGCCATCAGTCACCGGGGGTATTAACTACCTCAACTCAGATCACAAAGAAAACAATTAAAGTTAAACTTGTTGATTTGTTACCACACACCATAAATCACCTCTCAGCGCGTCAACCCCCCAGCACAGTACCTGCCTCGGCGTCCCTTACCCTGCCAGAGTGAGTTCACCAAATGGCACCATTTTCTGTACTGTTGCAATAAGGAAAAAATGCATTTTTGGGCTTATTTAATATGCATTTTCAAGTCTTTTTAGAATTTCTTTTTCAATGAAGACAATATTTCAAAGAGAACAAAGGACCAGCAACTACTTATGTGAGAACAGTTTCCAGAAAGCAGTCTCGCATTAAAAAAGAAAAAAAAAAGAAAAAAAAAAAGAAAAGATCTGGCTGCTGCACAGTTGCCCTGTCGTTTTTAGCCTTTCACTTTTCTACGCAGTGGCCGATAAACTTGCTGTCTTCTGATGCTTCCATTATTCTGGCAAGATCCTGTCATGCGCACAGCTACTTAAACACTTAAGATGACATTTCTAATCCATTATTTATCTGCCGAGACAAGGTATTAATTCCAAACACAGTATAGTGTATAATGAGCATGTCATAACTCATTATGAACGCGCTCAGGGCGCATTACAGATGCATGCTGGAAGTACGAGGCCACAGTTAGACTCAGCCAACCTCAGCCTAATCGGCCAACTGGTCACAAGTCCACTGGTTCCCGGGGAGCGGGGGAAGCGATGCCCTCTGCCTTAAGGGAGGAAAGCAAATTAAAAAGTGGCAATGGGAATCGGGGGCAAAGTGCTGCGTTGGCTCTTAGCGGAAGTAAAAACAGAGTGCTTTAATATGGGGTTTGGAAGGAGCTGAAAGCATCGAAATAATCAGACGGCAGGGAAATTGTGAAGAGACCTTGGAGGACGCTGTGCCGCCGCCGCTGTTATACGACTGTTGGGAAAGTGTCCCGCATCAATCAGAGGTGCTTTGTGGATGCAAAATGCACACGGCGGCCCATATTTTTGTGGAACTGAGCAGCACGAGCGAGAGATAATTAAGGCAGTGAGTAAATTAGACGACACCCAGCGGCAGGACGAATTACCTTATCTTGTTAAAATCAACCCGCATTAATTACACCATAACTTTTTCCTACCGGGTTCCCAATTTAAACCAAATTGAAGAAAATCCAGCCTAATGGGAAAAGTCACAGGTATTCCTCGGCGCGCTCCGTTTTTGTTGATCAGGCAGCCTGCTAATTTAATTGTAATTGCGGGACCCCTTACCCAGGCGGATATTTCATTTGAGCCACGCAAAGAGGCGGCTGAGGGTCAAGGCAATGAACCAATGAATATTAATTATTCCAAACAAATACAAACAACCAGTGGTACAACGGCTGATTACTCAAGTGCTGATTATTAATTGCGGCAAAAAAAAAGCAGCCTGGGAGAAATGGAACATGGAACAGCAAATTTGTTCTGAGCTGAAGGAAGACAAGATATCAAAGCGGCAAGCTTTATCAAGAGCACTTAAAGCCATTTGTCTGAGATATTGCAGATCTACCGACATGTACATGCAATAAAATTTTTAAAAACCTAAAAAAGAAACTAGAAAAAAAAAATAGAAATAACATGATTATTAATTTAAAAGGCCTGAGACTGGATTTTATGCTTCCACGTTGGTGTATGACCATTACTGGAGGCATTATTTATTTGGGTTGACCATATGTTCCTCCCTCAGTATTTTCCTGTGGCTATATAAGAGGTAACGTATTGAGACTGGTGGTAGTAGCCTAGTGGGTAACACACTCGCCTATGAACCAGAAGACCCGGGTTCAAATCCCACTTACTACCATTGTTTCCCTGAGCAAGACACTTAACCCTGAATTGCTCCAGGGGGGGGACTGTCCCTGTAACTACTGATTGTAAGTCGCTCTGGATAAGGGCGTCTGATAAATGCTGCAAATGTAAATGTAAATGAGAGTATTGTCACATTCACTAGGTCACCAGTCAGAACGCTTGCAGTGAAACGCACAAAATGTATGATTATGAGATGTACAATGGGGTAATAGTTTACCCGCCTAGCGGGTAAGACACTTGCCTATGAACCAGACCGAGTCACAGATTCAAACCTCACTTACTACCATCGTGTCCTTGAGCAAGACACTTAGTGTCTCCAAGGTGACTGTACCTTTAACTACTGATTGTATGTCGCTCTGGATAAGGGCATTTGATAAATGATGTAAATGTAAAAAATATAAATGCTACACATGGGCATGTGACATATTGACAGGAGGGGGTTTAAATAGAAAAAAGAGGAAGTAGGGTGTGTGAGAACTGTCAGTCATGTCTATATGCTCCTCCCTTTTTAAACGTTGTCAATAAAAACGTCATTAAAGTTCATCTTTGAACGTCAGAAGAAATCACACACAAATAAAACGGGCTCTCAAACATTATATTAGCAGTACTTTCTGGTTTCTATTGGACCATTGGACAAACATTACATGATTAGAAATTGACTGTAAATCGGCATTATGATTATGTTTGTCATGCGAGCGACGGCCTCCGTGGGGGTTGCAGTGTACGCTGAACGTGCTTGCAGGTTTAACGGTGGAGACTCACCCACCACTTCGCGTCATCTCGCCATTTGGTTCCACGTCCCCACCGACATTTGCGCTTTCATCACGTCACACCACAGCCCCGTGACAGACTCATGGGGCTGTCACTCATGGGTTCACGTCACTGCAACTCCGTGGTTGTGTCTTTGGTCATGTCTGCCTCGCCATCAACCTCTTCATACCTCAGCTGATCGTCCTACAGCTTATTTCACATTTAACATGGATCCTTGCGATCCATGTGACCTGACTCCTGCTTTGACAAGTGTTGACCTCATCCGCTGTCAGACGATGTGATGTCACATTGGCTGCATGACAGGCTGTATAAAAAAACGAAGAGAACATGATGCGTTGTGATGATCAGAGCCTCCATGCCCGGGTCATATAAGCATTTCTTCAAAGTCGTTTGTAAATGCCCTCGATCTGCTGCATCTATTCGGCATCAGTCTGTTCGCCGTTCCTGCAGGTTCCAGTGCAAATGAGGGTCACTAGATGCTCAAAAAGTACGAATCTTATTTTTCTTTCCCATAATCTCTCAGTGTGCAGCTCCTTCAATAAGCTGCCAAGAAGGCAGCACAACACATCCTGTTTATTTAGACATCCGTACAGGTTTTCAAGTCAGAAAATGAACAGGTCTTTTTGGCCACAGCTGTCACTCTCACACAGTAAACAAACATTTGCTCTCATTGGGAACGTGTCACCTTCCTCCCCTCAGGCCCTCGTTCTGTCCTGACGCTCCTGTGAACGGGTGAGGGCAGCTAATGATCTCATTAAATGATGTGCAAGTCGCTTTCAACTGAGGGCCACGAGGCCGTGGATGACCCTATGTCGGCCAGAGATGAAGAAGGAAACACGCCCCCCACCTCACCCACTCAACCAGCAGTGGTCGCATCAAGCAAATGCCTGTAAAAGTGGACATCCAGTGAAAGGCCCATCCAGTGGTTTGGTTTGGAGTTCTAAAAATGTAAAGCAGATTCTGCTTAAAAACAACATTGCATAACTGGAAAAGACAACACATCATGTCACAACCGCTGTTACCCGTTCGCAGCTGCATTATGAGGAGAGTAAATGTCCTCCACGCTCTTCCGTCACCAACTGAGCTCTGTGTTTGTTTACCCCTGGCAGCGTGTCGGCGATTCCTGTGATGTCGATTGGCAGTTTGCACACACCTCCAACGTAATGAACACCTCTTTCTTGTGACGGTGTGTATTGTCTCCTCCGCAATCATGCACTGGTGAACAAATTTGCAACCCTTGTCTTTCGGGAGTGTGAAATTAGAAAATGGCTCCACCGAAACCGCTTTAACAATGTATTATGAACACATTTAACACGTATGCTTATTCATACCACGATGATGCATTGTGCTTTACATACTGAATTCAGACAGCAACCTACTTCGGAATGGACAGTAACTCCTCGCTTGATGGTGTGCAAGCCTATTCAGATTACTCTCATTAGGGTTGCCCCGTCTTCGTTTAAAAGTGTGCGCATGACATACGTGCACGAAATGCGGCTATATATTTCCTTGCTAAACATAATTACAACGCTAATTGTACAGCCAAGAACAACGATGAGAAAAATGATCACAGGCCGCCATAAATGTCCCAAACAAACCCCTTTACCGCAACCGCTGGCAAATATAATGCAATTGAAAAAAATTGTCCATCTCTGCATTGTGCGCTAAAAACAAAAGAGCGATCCATCCGCATATTCTCTCTCCTTTTTTGTTCCCTTTTTCCCAGGCGGCGTCCCAGTGACGGCAAACTCACATTAACCACTCAGACAATACAATTAAACATGCGCACACTTCAATCATGAAAAAATAAGGCATTGGAGAAATTAAGAACATAAAACACAATTACATTGCATTTTTTAATTGAACCTTGTACTCTTTATAAAACAGGCTTGTTACTCTAGTTTCAAATGTCATTATCTCTAAATGTGTTATCTGCTCGTGGGAAGCCGTTTGACAAAGATATGGAGAACACAGAGGTGATGAGCCCCTATGGAAGACAAAAGTACAAAACGTCATGTACTTGTGACTTGCCATCTTACAAACCTTTTAAATGTAATAGAATAGCTGTGTTGTTATATGCTGTATTGCCTCCAATTTATTGATGGACTTTTTCCTCAATTCTTAAAAAAAATAAACTAAAGTCATTGTGTGGCCTAGCACAACAGAGTCAATAATGGCATTTTTGCAGCCATTATTCCACTGCACCTTTGCGGCTGATGCACGCTGCTGTCAGAACACGAAGACGCACGCCGCTTGACGAGCGTTCAATACATGATTGAGCGGGCAGTCGTTACATTCCGAAATGGAACACAACTGAAGGAGCCGTAACACAATGTAGCCTTGAAGAATCGACATTCGTCCCCTTTGGTGTGACACTGACACTGAGGAAGAGCTTCCACCCAGGTGCTGTGACACAATGCCGGCTGTAGACGGCCTGTCAGGCAGACGGGGGGGTGGGTGCGCTCCGGCGATACTATTCAGGTTTCGGCCGACTGTCAGGAGCCGTCCATCAGGTTTCTTTCAGCTCGTGTAAAAAAAAAAAAGATGGCAGAAATCAAGCAAAATATAAAATAAAAATCAACAATTGTTGATGTGCCAGCACATTGCTCAGCGAAGCCGGCGCCTGGTGTGGAAGCAGCTCTCCCCGTGACAGCCAGCCAGTGGGACGCTGTTGTGTTTACAGGTTCAAGCCTACCAGCAGTCGATAGCTGCTCTAGACAGCCCGGAGGAACAAAACTGTTTTAATTATAGATAATTTGCGTTAATTGCCAGTTCCCATTTGTAGGGGGAACACCGGGAGACTTTTTGCTTGCCAGGATGCTGCTGTGAGCCATTTGCAAGGTGGGTGGGTTTGTTGTGGCGCAGTGCAGCTCCGTCTGGAGCCATGCTAGTAATGGCCTGGTCATTCCTGCAACGCCCCTCCGAGTGTCCTCGGGCTTCGCCTCGAGAGTTGCCATTCTGCGAGTAGGTGCAAGACTCATGGCGGGGTGTAGCCCAGGTTGCGGCACTCTATTTTAAACATAATGGCTGCTTCTTTAGGGCAATGTTTTGTTCACGCCTCAGACTCCCTCATTGTAGGAGGGCCGCGTTGTTACCATGCTCCTTAAGAGGATCTGTAATTAGCAGCTTCAGGAGGAGAACGTCTTCCAGCAGCCCGCCTGCTAGATCGCCGGAGAGGTTAAAAGTTCAACGCCTCGTTGTCGCTGCACACACCTGGTCATGAATGCAATCTTCGAAATGGAAGGATGTTACGACCCAGGGGAGGAGGAAGGGATTCTACGTAATTTTAACGTTGTAAGTGCAGCTCATGCGATGCTCTTTGTGGCCCTGTGGGATCTGCGCATTGATAACTGACAGCAAACCGAAACAGAAGTCCACCCGTTCAAGTTCATCCAGGTGAGGGTTGCAGGGCTGGAGTCCATCCCAGCAATCTCCAGGCACAAGGCGAGAACAACAGTTCGCAGGAACAGGTGTACTTTTTATGTAGCTGTGTGGCAAAAATCCATTGCAGAAAAAAATCCATTTATTTTTTTACATTTATGTTTCAGTCTAAAAGGTCACAGATTTAGTGCATAAAATAAATGACTGCTAGAATATTACAAGCCTCACTGATGTTCATCTTTTTTAATGTCTGCAAGAGACAATTTCAGTAAGATCCAAATGCAAAGTCATGTTTTTTTTTTAATAAAGATTAAATCCAATCCAAGCAAGAATTAATCATCTCTGATTATTGTACTCTGATCCATTTGTCAAAATCTGTCCATTTTAGTCTAAAACTAGTTTAAAAGGACTTTCTGACTGTACTGATTTTATTTGTTGATGAAAATTATTAAATTGCACTTTTGTTACATGTTTGCATGCAATATTGAACCTTGTGTTTTATTAATTTGAGCTTCGTTAGTGGGATCACAGCAGAGTACCCTGCCTAGTCATCTTAGAATGCATGACCCAGTCTACATCCTCACAGTAAAGAATAAATATGGATCTCAGTCTTGTGCTTGATTTCCACTTTAGTTTTTTTTTTATATTTTCCCGGTGAACTAAAAACCTCTTTTTCATGGCGCATATGCATCCAGATGGCACAGGGCTTATATTCGCGCCTGGTTAAATATAGTTGTTCAGCCTGTAAACCAACTTTGAGAGGACACCGTTCGCTCTGCATGCCTCTAGACTCTTAATTGAACAGTTTTCAAGTAGCACAAGCAAATTTGTAATTGTGCCTTTGTTCCCTTCTTAATTGTGTCTTGGCGCCGCGACTGTGCTTTTAAACTGCTGTCTACTGATTCGCTTCATTTTGTAAACATGCACTGAAGGGACTAATGGGTGTCATTCTTCAGTTTTACATTTGGCACAATGTGGTGTGGGTGGTTGGGGGTATCTGAGTAATGAAGAGAGAGATCGCATTCATCCTGCTCGTAATGAGACGGCCAATCTTGTTACGGACAGAGAAACGCAGTGGACGACTTCCCCAACACTAGTTCCCGACCCCCGAGTGTTAGCTGCTGCCCCCATCGGCTCATTGATGTGGAGAGAACATGTCGCCAAGGTAGAGATTATGGGCATTGGCCCATATTGACGAAAAGTAAGAAATTATCCATCGCTATCTGAGCAAACGTTTGCTCCGCCTCGTAATAAAATTAGCGACCTCGGCAGGGCCTGTTGCCAAATGCATCAGCATCAAGGTCAACAATAGCTGCCAATAAGCATGACTAACTGTCACATATTTTCCCCAATCATTAATGACTAATTCCAGACATGACATGATATCCTCAATATTATTTATTACAGAGGAGAAATCAATGACATTTCAATTAAACAAATTCTTTTGGCTCAGTTCATCTGAAGAAATGGAAGATGCGTTTAAGTTAGCACTGTTTTCACCTTGACAGGGTAATTGAATATGGTTGGGTTGGCGTGATCCATTCCAGCGTTCTGCAGTGTTTTTCAATCTTAATCCCCAGAGTGCTGATGTTGTCAACTTGATTACTTCTCGTGACATGAATGGATGTGCTCGGCATGTCAACGTTTTTAAAGATAAAAATCCGTCAACTGAAATGCCTAGAGCTCTAGTGTAGAAAGATCCGGCATTTATCAAGCGTTGTTCCTAGAAGGAAGGACCTTCCAACAGAAAACATATCCTGAAATTTTATTATTTTTTTCTGCAATGAATTCTTACAGTCAGGGAGTGTGTTTTTCATTCATGCACATTCATACAATGGCCTGCAACTTTGGTATATGTACTTTGGAAAGTTCATGAATACATTTAAATATCATCTGAGAACACTGCGACAAATCCTCCAGTCTATAAATGTCTGCGAGCTTCATAAACATCGACCAGCTCTTCATGTGCTTTAATTATTTTTTTTTAGTAAATCCAATAAAACAATATTTCATGCAAATATTACTGCCTCTTAAAAGGGAGAGTGGGATTTTATTTTCTGTAAGACAATTATGCAACCACCTAACAACCAAAAAATTCAGCTTCATTTTATATGGGATTTAGCTGTATGTTTTACTTTTACCCTCAAAGTTGCAGTGCAGAGCACTATCACATATGTAAATACACGCACACATGGGCAATTTAGCATCACCGATGACATGATTTATTTTTGGACCGTGTGAGGAAACCAGGGCACCCTGAGGAAACCGACAGAAGGAGGGGAAGGGGGGGATGGAGGTTGCTGGTGGTGGGTGGCTGCAGTGGTTGGTACCTGCCTAAAGTGGTCCAAGGAAGGACAATCGGTGAACCGTCGACGGGGTCATGGCTGCCCAAGGCTCGCTGATGCGTGTGGGGAGTGAAGGCTGGCCCATCTGGTCCCATCCCGCAGATGAGCTAATGTAGTGCAAATTGCGGAAAAACCTTAATGCTGGCCGTGATAGAAAGGTGTCGGAACGCACAGTGCAGAACAGATTACAGAGTGTGGGGCTGTGTAGCTGCTGACCTTGGTGACCCCTGTCCATCCCTGAAAGCTCCCAGGATGCACTGTGGTGTAGTCATAGTAATGCCTTTTATTGCATTATCTGTTTGCAGCGTTACCCCGAATCACTGTGGTCTACAACGCATGAAACACCCAGACAGTCTTATTAGTCTAATTATAGCATTTTATCATAGAAAAAATGGTATTAGTCAGTGGTGACTGAGATGACCGACTCCATCCAAAAAATATTATTTATGCACCCACATTTATTCATTTATCTCTTTGTTTGTTTTGTTGTGCTATGCGCGGCGGTGAATTGTAAGCAGGCATGGACAGAATTGAGCTCCGCATGTCATTCAGATTCTACTAGGTTACATTTGAAGCACAAGCACATAATAGCAGACATGCAGCACTGTTCGACATCTAACTTGAACGGAAAAAAGTATTTTGGTAAAATTGTGTTTAGAGGGAGTAAAGAATGCTTCGGCACTCTCGCTGTAATTGGCGCTAAATTGCGACAGGAATTATCAATCGTACCGAGGAGAGTGAGTCAGAAGGAAACTGGTCAATTCTTTTTCTTTTTTTTTTTTTTTTTTTTTTACCTCACAGCTCTTCCTCCTCTGCACTGGGCTCTCTGTGTGTGAGAGCAGAGGCGCGAAGCAGAGAGAGAGAGAGAGAGAGAGAGAGGGAGAAGACAGGCGAAGTGCTACACTGCCACCCAAAGGTCCAAGCTCTCACCGCCACCTATTGATCTGTGACAACGGCCGTCTACGCATCAATCACGCATCATTCGCCGAACACTATTTGAAGTGCACCAGAGTGTGAGGAGCCATTTATTTACATATATCAACTTAGACGGCGTGCAATTATGTCAGCGGCGAGGAACAAATTGAGCGGGTAGCATATGGTGCTGGTGAACTGCAGCCGGAGCCGTATGAAGGAGGCACTTGTTGTGATATACATCAGCACATTGATTGCTGGCTCATGTCCTTAGAAATTAGCACGTGCAGCATACCGTTCTTCTGTTTCTCGGGCATCGTCCTGCAATGACGTTTTTGTGCACTGTTGGCCGGGGGCATTAAATCATCCTTTGACCATGTTTGACCTTGTCCACTTAGCTCGGCATGGGGACGCAACAATACTGAGGATGGAGGCTTGACAGAAAAATGGTGGCTCCAGGCCCGGGGTATTGTTTAGCGGAGCTTAGTCCCCCCCTCGCCAACCAATGCATTGTCGGTGACATTGTTCAAAACACATTATTACCAAAGCGGCATGTGTTGGCACAGACAGCCTCCTGAGACCTTGCGTCCTCATATAGGGACATTACATTTTGGCTTCCCTTTACCATAATATTTCATTTTGTTCAGTTTGAACCTGTTGTCCTTCTTCGTGTACCTTTGCTTTGCCCTCTAGAGGTCAGAGAAGCATTATGCACAAAACATACAGAAAACAAGATGGCAGCAATATCGGCCGCAATCTTCTGTGGTGCCGCCAGAAACAAAAGTAGGCAAAGTAATTTTGCTCATCCAATTTTGAAGTTGAAACTATAAGAATTTGACAAATTTTAGTAATAGTTTTGTTACACAGCTACAAATGTTTATCCAAACAGAAGCTCAGGTCTCAGGAGGAAAGTGTGTAAAACAGTGCTATTTTAGTCTTGCATTTAAATAAATAATGCATAAACAATGCATGAATGTTTGTTGCCCAGAACACAACATCATTTGCTAAATTATGAACATTTCCAATGTAATATATGCTTAGCGGAGATATACAGCCCATTGCCCATGCAAGGGCTGTGTGCATATATATCTAGCTATTTATGTATATTTATATATAGATGTATAGTGTGTATAAATATGTGATGCTGGGCAAGTAAGGTGAGTCAGACTTCTAAATAATTCAGAGTGCCTAGCTTGCACCATACGCCCAAACAGGATTGATACTCCATACTCCATCAACATTAACAACTGTTATTACCTAAATAGTTTGGTTAAATCTTGCGCTGTTGTCTCATCCTATTTTGTCACTTTTCTTGTCTCAAGAGTAATATTCTAAATATTCAAACACGTTGTTAAATATGTTCTCCAGTCCTTTTTGACACCCTATAAGTATCTAGTACTTCAGAACCCAGTCAGAACTACAGTCAGACCTGATTCTGCATTTAGCCAGGTCATCCGGAGGTAGAAAGAAAAATAAATCTGTTACATCCAAGATATTTATTCACATGTCTCATTCCAATCTTGAACCAGGACCTCCTTGGGAAACAGGAGTGACGGTTTTGACCTTGTTTTGGTTGCTCTTAGTCCAGGACTGACTCATGACTCTCCAGCTCAGCCATCCTGAGCGGATTCTCGCCCTGATCAGGGGCAGCGAGCTGGTTTTCAGCAGCGTTAGTTCTGGATTTTAAGCTCCTTTAGCCTCGGGCCATGATCATCCATAGCCTAGAGCCAAAACAGTAAGAATGCAGAGTGTGATTTAGGTCCTTTGGATTCTGTACACAGACCATTGATGAATAAATGCATTATCCTTAAATTTCAGGCCAGATTTATATAAAAATTGTGAGAAATAATTGTCAAACAAGAGATGGTGGTGTGCACATAGTTGCTGTTCCATGATTTCTACTTTTTCGAGTAATTCAAGTCATTTTCAACATCAAGTAACGCAACTAATTACCGTTTCAATCTAGAGAATGTAAATATAATTAGTGAAATTGAAATTAGTTTGTTGCACGTTTGTCTGCCTGAAATTAAAATAACGAACCGCTGAAAACTATGGCAGACTCTAGGGGATGGAAGGATAAGAAGCAAGATGAGGTATTAGAATCTGTGCATCACAAAAATGAACACACCAGTGAAGGGTGGTTCATTCCCGAGCGACCTGCAGTTGACCCAGAGCTTTAATTCAAGCCGACCGCAGCTTAGCCAATATTAATGATGGCCTATCTGCTACCCAAAATGACTTTTTTAACTTTTGGAAATAATGCAATATTTATAGGTCATAATTTATAAAGTATTACAGCTACTTGTAATAGTGAATGTTGCCTGTTTTATTTAATGCATGTAGCAAAAAAATCCATCAACGATGTAATTCAACATATATTTGTTGAAAATGCATTTTTGAACATCAAAAAAAAGGCTTGTAGCAGAAAACAACCTTATTTCATGAATTAATTCATGAATTAAGTTAAGTTACAATGGATCAGCTGGTCTGATTGTCAGCACAATTGACTTGGCAAAAGTTTTACATGGATGCCATAATGGGGGTTATATACAACCCAGTAATATGGGAGGTAGTAGCTTAGTGAATAAGACACTCTCCTATGAACCTGAAGACCACAGGCTGGGACCAAGGAATACACTGCCATGTCCCTAATTACTTTAATGCTCTTATAGTACATTAAAAATCAAGTTTTGTCACATCCATCATCATTGTTTATGCAGGATGGTAGAGGTGGTCAGGATAAAAATACATTTTTTTAATGTTTTTAGTTTTCAATGATAATGTTTAAAATATGTTTTTACTAAATCTTCCAGACTTGAAAAGAACCATGGAGGCAGCTTTAAAAAGCCAACATTTTCTTACAAGAAATATATTTTCTTTTTTAATTCCTTTCTTGTTACTTTCTTTATTTATAGACCTTTGCCACCAACAGCCCCCACAACAGATGATCATCATGGAAAATGCAGCCACACTGATATTTAGCAAATCACCCTGAACAAGATGTGAATTGCCACCGGGATTAATGTCACCTAATAGTTTCCATACTGAAGTATATATATATTATTGTCACAGGTGGGCTGGACATGGCGATGAAGGAGGACGCATTCGCACGATTTCACACAACAGGGGTTTAATACAGACTACACGAGACAAGGGAACATAAACACACACAATGACCTGACGGCCAACGGACACGAACAGGATAGTTTTATACAATTATATAAATATACACCAGGTGAACACAATCAGGGAACATTACACAGGATGAACATGTAACCCCTGCTGGTCCGGATCGTGACAATTTTGACAATCGTGTGAACTAAATGGGTTGGTTTGGACTTATTTTTTATATATATATTTATTTATTAAATGGGTTGGTTTGGACTATATATATAATAATAAGTCCAAACCAACCCATTTAATTCACAGATTGAGCTGAGATGAGGATCCCTGCGCTTCCCTTGGAGGTTTTGTAAGGCTTGTCTGACAAAGAGTTTTATTTGCAACGTCATGATTTAGAGATGGAAAAAAGATATTACTTCTCTTTCAGAAACTCTGCACCTTGTACCTTCTTCCAGGGCCATTTCACACCGAATTTTGATATCTGCATGGATCCAAGGGACTTGTGTAGACAGGCTGGCAACATTTTTGGAAGAAAATGAAAAGCCAACTCATTCTTTGTGGTCTTTACCTCATGCTGTGACAAACCATGGTTAGAAGTGCTCTCAGAATGGACGCAAGAGGAAACACATTTAAAGCAATGTAGAATAATGTAGAATAAAAAACACAAGCACGCTGCACTTTCAGCCGGTGGGAGATGACAGAGGTCTGTGCCCTGCATCAGGCATGAAGAGGCATGTGGCCCGGGGTAATGGTGGCTCTGACTATCCAAGGCCAAAAGCCTTGGGAACAGACGGGTTTTACACATTGTCTCATTATAGTACTTTTTTACAGTAATGAATGGGGCTGGGACTAAATGTGATATATTATCACAATTAATTATTGTTATAACTGGTAACTCTCTGTTCTCTAGCTGAACAGACTCCAGAATGTTCAAAACTCTGCAGCCAGGGTCTTTACACACACACAAAAAATGTGACCGCATTATTGGAGTATTGTTTCCCTGCACTGGCTTCCAGGTAAATACTGAATTCACCCCGAAAACCTGTGGACTGAACGAACAATACATTTGGCCTTCCTGTTTGCACAGACTTCCAAGTATATACTGCCTCAATGGACTTTAAAACGGGACACTGCCTTCTCACTTTCCCGACAATCCCTGGATGCAGCTCACACTAGATTACATCTGTGTTTTGACCTGAACCACCTATAGTTGTCCAATGTCCATTGTAGAGAGTGGTAGAGGCCAAGTGGGTAAGAGCCTATGAACCAGAAGACCACAAAGTCACAGGTTCAAACCACACTTATTACCATTGTGTCACTGAGCAAGACACTTAACCCTGAGTGTCTCCAGATGAACTGTCCCTGTAAATACTGACTGTAAGTCGCTCCATATAAGGGCGTCTGATAAAAGCTGTAAATGTAAAAATGTAAAATTTGATTGATTGATTGATTGATTGATTAAGGTAGATTATGATGATCAGCTTTGCGCATATTTGATGGATCATGACTGTATGACCTATGGATAATTGCTTAAATGAGTCAAGATTTGTGGAAAGAGTGGGATATGTCAGTGTGACCGAGACAGGAATTAAACATTTCCAGGAAGAATTCTGAGGTGCCTCCAAAATGTGAACAGCCTTTTTTGAGGCACTAACCACATCAAAAGATTGCAGTCTGTGGGTATGTCTCAATTTGGGGGGCTGAATCCTTGTACATTTAAAGGGTGAATGCATCACAGTGGCGTAACAAGACTGTCTCAGTTCTGAATACAAATTGAAACCATAATTATGTAAATTACGTAAATTACTGTGAAACAGTAAGTATGTTGCTGTAACATAAGCTAATGAATGTTAATAGTTAATAGGCACAAGCTGATAACATGCATATAGCTATAGTTGTATTATTAGTTAAAGTAACAATGTTCTGGGTTCAAATACCTAGTAATTCTCAACCCAGTCTGTCTAATGTATGTACATTTAACAACCAATCCATTAGCATAATATGTATTGTTATACAGTATATGCTCCATCCCTTGCAGACATGAAGGATCAGCATGCATTTAACAAGAGAAGAAGAGAGAGAGAGAACTCACGGGTTAACATTCAACGCACCAGGCACTTCTTATCTGAATGTAAAAGTGTTCTATAAATAGAAAGACTAATGCTGTTAATGTCTTGGAAGAGCCTCGGAGGCATGACTGGCATTTAACAATGTCCATACATACCAAGAAACTTAAAGACGTGCTAGAAGTTGCATTTGTCCTGCAAAAAAGGGCCTTGGCAGCAGTGCACTTTATTGATCAGCATTCGTCTAGTAAATCAATTTCCTTGCAAATAAGAACTGAAGTTTAAATGGCTTTGCATTTGCTCAATCCTAAAATTAGCAAAATTGTAGGTTTCTGTAAAACAAAATTTACAGCATTTATCAGACGCCCTTATCCAGAGTGATTTACAATCAGTAGTTACAGGGACAGTCCCCCTGGAGCAACAGAGGGTTAAGTGTCTTGCTCAGGGACACAATGGTAGTAAGTGGGATTCGAACCCAGGTCTTCTGGTTCATAGGCAAGCGTGTTACCCACTAGGCTACTACCACCCATAAATGAAGTCTACCAAATTCTAAAAACAAACGAAAAAAAACATTACAACAACAAGACATTTACATTACAATAATGACCCCTTTGAAATATACACTTTTACTCAAATTTGACAAAAGAAAGAGATCATGTACTCCTTTAGCACTTCTGTCATTTGTATCATAATAATCTTTGGTTAAATTATGTGGACAAATTTGTGTATAATGTAACCACTGTGCTCGAACTATATATACAAAAAATGTTTCATATGGTGCAGAACTTACATTTAGTACCTACAAACATGCAAACATGGTCCTGGAACTTCTTCTTTTGGAAGCCTATTCTGTCCTTCCCTTGTTTCCTGTATTAATGCAACCTGTTATCGGTTAAAGAAGCGACCCCATAATCAGAAGGTTGCCAGTTCAAATCCCGATCTGCAAAGGTGCCACTGAGGTGCCACTGAGCAAAGCACCTTCCCCACACACATTCTGTCTCTCACAGATGATGTGTACCTATGATGACAATTACAGACCTCTCTCATCTTTTTGTCACAGTGGGACATCAACCAGTGGCTGCCAAATACTTCTTCTGCCCCTCTGTATATATTAAGTCATATTTGTGTGTGTTTTGGATAAAACTCACTTTTCTTCTTTTTTGCAGGTATCAGATGGCATAAATGTAAATGTGAATGTAGTGCAAAATGAATGTAGTTTTTGCAATTAGTGTGGGCTCCACAAGCCTGCATGGCAGTTTTCTTGCAGCAACAGCTGGATTGTCAAATGTCCTTTTAAGTTATACAGTAAACAGCCATTTGTGGCCATTTGAACTCTCATTGCATGTGTTAAAGAGGTGTCTGTTTCTGAATAAACTTTTTATTAGTTTTTCAGGAACTGCAGAAATATGCATTAAAACATTTTATTAAACCATATCGCAATGTACAGTTCTGTGCTACAGACGTAGATCATTAAAGTAAATTAGACCCCTTTATGTGGGTAATAAGTGTATATTTGAAAAAAGGATGAATAAAAACACTTTTAAATATTAAACACAATACAGGGAGCTGAGAAGGCTTTGTGTTTCTCAAACAGATCAATACTTGTGCAGCTACGCTCAGAAGACAAAGCTGAAGCAATTTGCTTCAGTAGACGGCAGAATTTTTTTTTTCATCTCGCGTTAAATTCCTCCAAGCTTTTTGCAGGATTTGCCATAACTCTTCATTTGATTTTTATTTTATTTTTCTCCATTTCTCAGCGATCCCTCACAGCTTTGGTGCACCTCAGGTCAGGGCCTCTAACACGCTAAACGTCTGCATTCTTCTGCTCTTGATTGTGATTGCATCTGCACTGCTTGCTGCACGACCGACTTCTCAGAAGACGTCTTCTCAGGTTCTGAAGCATGAACTTTGGTGAGTGCAGTACATTTTTTTATTTTCCCTTTTTCTCTAAGCATATACCTTACTGGTTAAAGGTTAAAAAATTATTTTTCTATTTCATATTGAGAGATGTTTACAAAGTACAGTACACAGTGAAGAAGTAAAGGCTGGTGTAATCAGAAACATGAACAACAGTGCCTGTCATGAACTGGAGAGGCACGTTTTGATGCATGCATAATCTGAATGTTTCCTTAATCTTTATTGCACACAACAAATATTGTGCAGGTAGAGCAATATTTAAAATTAATGTGCAAACAAGCTGTGCGCCGATTAAGGCAAGCTTTGTGACTGCTATACAAGGTCTATAGATTATATAGATTATTAATGTGAAAAAGCTGTCATTCTTGACTATATTAAACAGAAGCCAATTGGACTCATTGGAAAGGTGCATATTAGGTACATACATAGGTAATATTTTAATCCAGTTTAAATATTGTCTAGTTTTAATACTACAATGCATCCAAAACTGATAAATAGCTGATAAAATACCACGGCAAAGTCAATCATTAATAATGAATCAAATAGATGAACAGGCCAGATATATGAAGTAAATTGATGTCACTGATGCTCCCCATTTATTTTCAATGATCAAGATGAGAAATGATTGGACAAAGTACATTTTAGCCATATATGAATGAATGAAGACAGTTCCTTTATTTTTTCCAGACAAACTCTCGAAAGATGTTTAATGTGACATAACAAGTGAAGAGAACCACCCACGACACACCCAATATACACCAGAAAATAGTCAGGTGTATAAACCATTCTGACAACAGGTTTATGCCGTGGGAAGTTTTATCACAGATCAGCATATGCAGAAACTTTTGGTGAGTCCCACGGACAGGAAAGCTAAGTTGCAGTTTGAAAAGTACTCAGCAGAGTCTGCAGAGTCTTAGAATAAAATCACTATGGGTGAAGGAGAACAAGAATAACCCGTAGGCCGAGGAAAGAGTGAGCAGGAAAAAAAGTCCTAATCCATAGCACACCATATCATTGCTGAAATGTTATAGAGTCTGTGTTATGGCTGGGGTATGTGAGGCTGCCACTGAGGCCGACTCGCTTGTCAGCAAGATCACAATAACAGATGAAGTCTGCAAAAATACATCCTGCTGTACCACACTGCAACTGGTCAGCGGGCAAAATAATAACAATAACAATAAAAAAAAATCGCAGCTCATTTATTTGCAAAATAAAGGAAAACTATGCATCCATAGCCATACCATATCAAATGTGACCGAGGTACACTGATCAGAAAGAAAAAGCACAAAGCAATTACAACAGTCAAAATAACAATGAAAAGAATAGAAAAAACATGATACATAAACAACAAATATACATAGCCAATTGTCATACCTGGACTTTCCGAGGTGCTCCGGTTCTGCATTCCGGGATGGAGTTTTATGTTCATTGTGTGTGTTCCTGATGCTCTGGTTGTGTGCACCTGTTGTCATGTGTACAAATGTATCCTAATTGTGTCTAGTCCTTGTCCGGTCATTGTATTTTACTGTATTCCATATACTGATGTAAGTGTTCTTTGTTGTCACATAGTAAATACCCTGTTTTTGTGACAAATGCATCGTTTTTTACCTGCACTGCCACTATCCCTGTCTACAATAATTCCCTATGATATACAAATTGTGAGAATTCAGGCTGTGAAAAGACTTAGTACTTGTTAATATGGATGTGAAAGTGATTAGTCGTCACATGTGACACGCCACCGCACAGCACCCAGTGCACCCAATGAAATGTTGTCTCTGTATTTAACCCATACCCTGAGTGAGCAGTGGGAAGACATAAAAGGCGCCTGGGGAGCAGCGTGTGGGGACGATACTTTGCTCAGCGGTACCTTGACAGTTCGGGATTTAAACCATCAACATTCCGAATATTGACTCTTTACTGTCCCCTACAGGACTATAAGGTCAAGGACAGCAAAGAATTGTCATGAGAAATGACGTGTGCTGTGAAAGTGAAAATAAATTCTCTGAGCCTCCCCTTGATATGGTTCTGCACTGATGAAATGAAATCGGCTCTCCGTAGGTTCATGCTACATCATTCCACCAAGCTTCCTTTGCCTCACTGGTGTCATCCTGCGCCAGCAAAGCCCGCTGATCACAGCCACGGCAATCTGACTATTGCACAGACACCGCGTCAGCCCTGAGCCAGCAGCAGCCCACCTGGTATCCGAACCCCCCTCCCGAGGATCCAGCAGGCTTGCGCTTTGAAAATGCAGACATGCTAAAAAGTCTGAGAGGACGACATTAAGGATGAGAGATGAACGGGGCTTGTGTGAGACAATAAAATCAAGGCCGTCCAAAGAAGCAGGCGATAGATTGACAAGCTCATCGAGTGGAAACGGCAGGCTGCCAGCAAGCCCAGAGGTCAGCACAGAGGGATACCTCTTTGAAGAAATGGTGCATTTAAGAGGGCCAAGGCTGGCAGGGTAGAGGCACTGGCAATGAACGAATAAAGAAAGCAAATGAGGGAGGGAGGGGGCGAGGGAGTGACGAGTAGAGGGACGAGGCAATAGCCAAATCGTGGTTTTTATAACAAGAAAATTAAGGACTGAAAAATACCGGTTCTTCTGAATTTAAAGAATGTTCAGCTGATGATGCAAATTCTGCACGTCACACTTCATTATGTCTCTCCTAACGGCCCTATAGGTGTTCTGAATTAGTTGAAGAGCGGAGCACAAACTAGCCTCGTTTTTATAAATTTTTTTGGGACGGTAAATGCATTCATGGTTGAAATTGCTTTTTTTTTTGGTGTTTGTTTCTTTGCTAAAAGCAACGCTACATGCCTCTGCTACTGTAAAGCACTCTTGTCTCACAGACATTTCACGCACAACCCATTGTTTGAGTATACTGTGCAGTATATTTTGAGTGTTACAGAAGTGGCCCCCTTCAGTGTAAGTGGGATGTAAACCTGGCTTGCTCACTTACATGTTACAAATAAAAGCGGCTATAGATGTGAGCCATTTGCAACTGACACGAAACCTTGACCTCGAGCTTCACAAGATGTTTGGATGTTCTGATGTATGTATGTATTTCTAATGCTCATCATTTAACGTTTAGTAACTTCATAAAATTAAGCCCACATTTCTTTATCCTGACACTCAATATTGATTATTATATTGCCGTATTAACCCTAAATAATTATGCAGCAGGTTATGCATCAATTTGCCACCTTACAGAAATGAAGAACACCACCATCTGTCTATTATCATCTGCAGCAATGGGAGCCACACAAAGAGTTTGTTAACACTCGAGCTGTCTAATTGTGCTTGTCTGCGCTGAAATTCATGCTGCCCATCTGCCACATTAATAAACACCGGCGCTGGGGTGCAGAGGAAACAGTCGAAAAAGGAAAACGGCATCCTTCTGCCTGGCCGGGCTTCGCCAGTGCCGTGTCTACCTTTCCTCGCTCTGCTGTTGCCCGAGGCGAGAGAGGCAGGCCTCGCTGCCACAGTTGGCCCAGCGATCTCGCTTTCTCCCCCTTTTCGTTTCTTCCCCCCGTTTGGGCATTATGACAGGGAGATAAATGCCACAGGAACGAGCCGTTGACTTTGCTTGATTGGACATGGAGAAACGCTCATGGCTGCTCTGGTCCGAAATAAAAAAACAAAAAAAAAAAAACAAGGTGGGTGGAATAGTGGCCATTAAGTGAAACACTCAAGGATATCAGTGATCTTGGCTGCATCCTATGAATTATTTAGAGCGCCTTTTAAATAAATCATTTTTTAATTCATTAATTCTCCAATGAAACCGTGGACAGCTGCGATTTCAGCTACAGAGGAAAGTGGGCTTGTGTGAATGTCCTTTTAATCTCAAATATTAGGTGTGCAAGGAGGGACTTTACAGTTTATAAAGAGCCACTCTGTGAAAGAAATAGCGCCTTTTAAGTTGTCTATGGAAGACGCTTTTCAGAAGCTTTTCTCGAAGCGTTTCAGCATGACCCACGTTAAATAAAAACCCGAAAAGGTTTTCATAACTGGCCATAAAGCTTATTAGGAACTCTACAGACAACTACCAAAGGCCAAATGAAGCAGTGAAGATTACGTCAGGCGAACACTGTCGTCACAGCAATGCAGGCCACCATAGGAGGAATTTAATCCTCCTGCCTTTTGTGTTCCCTACTAATCACATTTGCAGTGAGCGTTGCTCTTTGATTTGTAGTAACAGTCCATGCCAAAGGGAAAAGGCAAGGTGCAAAACTGCCATGTAATGCTATAAAAACCTTTGGGAAGTTCATAAAAATATAGATTTAATACTTAATACATATACAGCTAGAGTTGCTTTATGACACTGAATAACAATAAGCCTTGGCAATTTAGACGACAATGGCTTTGTCAGTTTATCTATTTAGTCAAGTGTAACAACAGCTCCTACAGACATTTTCTACTCCAAGATTACTTCACTTGAATAGAATCCAAATGTAATTTCAGCCCTTTTTATGCATGCTTGGCATGGGACATATTCCATCTCCTGCTTTATTGTCATTTACAGTGTTAAATCACTTGCATGAAAAATATTTTGTGTGCATTTTCCATAGTTATCCCTATGGGCTGCTTTGCATCCCTTTGACGGCTGATTTTCACATAAAAAAATCCTATGAATAAAATGGGGGGTGGTTGTTTTATGTCAGCCCTATGGCAGTATATTCCAGTGCTTATATTACCTGGATTTTTATTGATCGGACAGTCAAATATTGTATTCCAACTGATGTCCTCCTCTAGCCAAAGTATATGCCTTTGACAGCACAAAACTGTAAAGGTGATGGCTGTACTTTAAATCCAACTGGTCATTCTGCAAGCAGAACATATCTGAACATTTCGACTATGATCTTCATTGCTGCTGAGAACTTAAGGACATTTTGAGTTGAACTAAATACTACTGGAATGTACTAAGCACGAACCGACCAATAGCTCTTGAAACCATGACACGGTGAATGTGTTCTGCACATCTTACCCGGCGAGGATGAAAAGCCGTTGCTCTGCTCTACATGTTTGTCTGCATATGCAGGGTGCTGTTGCCACGGCTGACGCCTGATACGAGACACGGTATCAAAGACTGACAGGCACTCGGCAGATTCCTCCTCCACATTCAAGTGGCTTCCTCTGTTGCTGAATAAAAATGCTTTAAATAAAACACTTGAAGCTCCTGTAGCCTCAGATGAGAGTGAATACTGCATGGGAAACAGGCTCGGTTACTTATTATTTCTTGTTCTTCAAGCAATGTCGTCCTTAGTCTGACTTAGAAAATGATTATTATTAACACCCCTTAACCCCTCCAGGGTTTATATGCAGGTCTATATGTATATGTTCTTCATAATTACTGCGTTAATAAAATGCAGGGTGCACTTGACTCACCTGGACCTCCTCCTGTGTACAAATAGTGGTGTGGTGTAGTGGACAGTGGTGGCCTAGCGGTTAAGGAAGTGGCCCCGTAATCAGAATCCCGATCCGCCAAGGTGCCACTGAGGTGCCACTGAGCAAAGCACCGTCCCCACACACTGCTCCCCGTGCGCCTGTCACGGCTGCCCACTGTTCACTCAGGGAACAGTTAAATGCAGAGGAGAAATTTCACTGTGTGCACCTTGTGCTGTGCTGCTGTGTATCACATGTGACAATCACTTCACTTTACTTTACTATTGTGCGCATTCAACGTCAAATAAAATCCCAAGAGGAACCGCCCGTCTGTCCAGTAATTAGACAGATTTCAAACCTAGCAGTTACGCCACGGAAGAGCATGCTGTCGTTTTTGGCCCTTACTGTCACTGCGAAGCACCCGTTTCTTTTTGAGCAAGGTTGGTAGCTCACTTTCTCCCTAAAACAAATGCAGCGCCTTGTCAACGGCAAAACGCACAGCGCTCTGTATTCCCTAAGCTGTTGTTGGAATCTATTCATCTTTAACTGCGAGATAATTGCATTCGGCTGTGTGTGAAATTGAGCCACCTGAGTTGCGGTGGGACTCCACTGCAGGGCTTGTGCAATCCATATATTTTTAATGACATGTCAACATTTAAGTACATTTGCTCATTATGCTTTGCGCTCTATTAATTGGTAGTAAATGGTCATCTGCTCAAGTGTTAATTAGTGTTGTTTTCGTCAACAAAATGTATGACGAAATACCTTCGTCAACACCTCTTTTTGACATAATGAAGACGAGATGAGATGCTGCTGGCCGTGTGGCGATAACTATAACGAAATACAGTACAGGCCAAAAGTTTAGACACACCTCATTCAATGTGTTTTCTTTATTTTCAGGACCATTTACGTTGGTTGATTCTCACTGAAGGCATCAAAACTATGAATGAACACATGTGGAGTTATGTACTTCACAGAAAGTGGAGACCTGACCTCCACAGTCACCGGACCTGAACCCAATCCAGATGGTTTGGGGTGAAGCTGGACCAACAAGTGCTAAACACCTCTGGGAACTCCTACAAGACTGTTGGAGAACCATTTCAGGTGACAACCTCTTGAATCGAGAGAATGCCAAGAGTGTTCAAAGCAGTAATCAGAGCAAAGGGCGGCTATTTTGAAGAAACTAGAATATAAAACATGTTTTCAGTTATTTCACCACTTTTTGTTAAGTACATAACTCCACATGTGTTCATTCATAGTTTTGATGCCTTCAGTGAGAATCTACCAACGTAAATGGTCATGAAGATAAAGAAAACACATTGAATGAGAAGTCCAAACTTTTGGCCTATATTGTATATCATGTAATATTGTTGAAAAATGAACAATACTAAATATGGTTTACAGGAAAAAAAATGTCACTTCATTTTCAATGACAAAAACAAGACGAGGCATTATTTCCTTTCATTTAATCGAATTATTGTGTCGTGGTTTCTATTTCCTGTATCTCCCATCTGGTTGCTTTTGCACTATACAATCGTGACATTAATTAGATTTCAGGATACTACTGATGTGTGAACAGATGGATGGGAGAAAATGATGAAGCGGTCTTAGGACACACTTTCTTTACAATGAAGTGGAGAAAAAAAGAAAGCGTGGTCCAAAATCATGAAAGAAATCAGAGCGTCTTCCATGTCTGAAATGAGCTGGGATATATGTAGATTATTCTTGTATCTATACGTTAACAATAAAATAATAATAAGATAATTGTGAAATGGGTTTACTGCTGAAAGTAGCAAAGCACCGTCCCCACACACTGATCCCCTGTCATGGCTGCCCACTGCTCATTAAGGGTTATGGTTAAAAGCAGAGAACACATTTCGTTGTGTCACCATGTGCTGTGCTGCAGTGTATCACAATAAAAATCACTTCACTTTCACTTCACTTCAGTTGAGGTACTAAAAAAAAAAGACTAAATTACAATTTTCATTGAATAAAACTAGACTAAAATGTCATCAGTTCTCATTGACTTCAACTAGACTAAAATTTGGACTAAATTCTGACTAAAATATGACTTGACGAACTAATAAAAACTAAAATGATGGCTTGACATAAAGACTACACTAAAGGTAACCAAAAACAACTATAGCGTTAACATATAATGTAATAAGATGGGTAATAAATTGAATAACTCTTACTTTCTCAAACAAAGGTAGGATGATAATTACCCTCCCTGCCCTCATCAAGTCCCCTGGTGTCTGGACCGAAGTGAACTACTCATCATAAGCCAGCAAGGTTTCGATAACCCACCAGTGACCTTCAGCCACAGCAGCTATGCAAGCCAGCAATCAGCTCTCGCCCTTCCCTTCCATTGTCCTTCTCGCACCCACTCTCTCGCTTTGACCACCACGAACCAGCATTGATTAACTCGCTAAAGCAGACAACGTCAGAGTTCAGGCTTTTAATTAGCCAACACAGTTTTTTTCCCGCAACGTTCACAACATTAATTAGGGCACTAATTGGGTAATTTGCATCACATGCTGAACGGTAAGTGAAGTTAATCACAAATTTAGGGTTAGTGCTGGGAAAACATACACTGGCGTGTAGCTGAATCCCGAATTAAGGCCGTGTGAGGTTTCAGCGGACAAACGGGGAACTAGTGAGGAAAGTCTTGTTTTTTGGTGCTGGGCAGCCCATCATCTGCCGACACCAGATCTTCCAGGGCCAGAGCAGACATGTAGAATTCAGGTATCAGCTTTTACAACTATTGCTCTAGGGGCAATTCCGAGCCGGGGGGCGAAATTTCACATCCCAAGCTGAAGATCACGCTACATTGCCAGACACGGTCAGCACATCCAATGAGGTTCTCTTGTCAGAGTACAGATCAATGCCGTGGGGCGGCTGGAAACAATATTAAACAACAAAGCATTGGTGCAAGATAATACAGGTCAGACAGGAAGGCGGAAGACAGCACTGCGCAGCAATCTCATGTACAGCACATGGATCTGAGTACACGTCAAGGGCGCTGAATGGAAAGTGCTGGATAAGCTGTCTTATATACCAGGGTTTATCATTACAGCAGATTAAATGTGCAGCGGGATTGTAGCACAGCGGGGAAGAGTGAGATCAGCGTCATTGAGCCTTTTGATGCTTTTGTGAACGGCCTCTGAAGCTCAGCAATTGTCTTAACTGAAAACTTGTAACAATTATTGTAAAATAATTTCTTTTTGGATGTCGGGGGACTTCAATTTTGCCAAATACCAGAAAAGCGCGTGTCTGCTGAAATATTGCGTAATATGGTGATGGGTTATTCCATCAGCCAATCAGATCCTCAGTGAGGTTTTTTTTGTCAGGGGTTTTGTGTCGATGTAAATCAATGTCCATGAAGCCTGAAGATGTAACATGGGCTTCGGAAAAACTCAAGATTTTACAGAGAATGCATGATGGGACATAGTTTGATGACTCCATATTGTTATTCATTTTCATAGATTTTTATTCTGTGAGATCAAACTTCAGTCAGAAACCAGTTGTCTTGTCTATTCTGAAAAATATAGTCTAGGGGTGTGCTCCTTTCCGTGTTCCAGACTGGAGTTTTCACATTTACCTTATTACCTGATTGTGTTTACCTGGAGTATATATGTATCCCGTTTCCACCCTGTCCCCGCCGGGTCATTTTATATGTATTATGTCTTGCCATGTGTGTTCAAGGACCTTGTTTGTTAAGTACATCCCTCTTCTCGTAAGTCATGCAAATTTGTTCATCACAGATAAAGCGACTGTTGTCCCTCATGAGGTCATATCTCTGCCCTTTTCAACTCTTCTGCTCTTTTCTTGTTTTTATTCCTTTTAGTAGAACGAGTAGTGGTATTGGTGAACTAGGTGAACTGATCTAAGAATTATGGTCTAAGACCTTGTTATCAAGCAGACTTCTCCAGTGCCTGCATTTCAGAGTGGAGAAAGAATCGGTAGAGCTGCCAGCAACATGCACGACAAAGAAACCTGACACAATCTGCTGCCTATGTCATTGGACAATTTATCTTATGTAAAATATAAGATATAAGATATAAGAAATGCACATTGCACCTTGTCCTTGCTGCAGAAAATGCAGCTTCTCCCAGGAAAAATCCCCTCGCATTTAATGCTGTTAATAATGAAGGTTCTCTACACAAATGCTTAAAGTCACTTAAAAGAAACCTCCTCTGGTTTGAGGACAGGCTTTGGCGTATTCATTTGCTTCACAGCTGCAGCAACGCGACTCGAGATATTTTGCTTCTTGACAGATTAAAAGTTAATGGACAGGCTTGGCAGGCAACTTTAATTCTGCCCACTAACTTTGTTAATAAAAGGCTTAGCTTCACGCCTCAACTTTGGAAAGCGTTCCCCTTCCTCTCGACTAACACGGCAGTTATTTTATCATACTTTCAGCTTTCAAATTGTAGTAAGAGTGATGAAGTGCCAGGTAGACCCAGGGAGAGCAATTCTGGCGACGAGGCTGTCAGTATATGGGGATCAAAGCAATTTACAAAGAACACACACATGAAACAACCTAGCACAATGCGTTGCCTAGCAACCCCAGACCAGGTAGCTCAGAGCAAATGGGGAAAAAAAATGTAATTCATGTTGTCTTTTTTCCCTCCCTTTCGACATATTCGTGAGAATCGATAAAGTAAAAAGGAAATGCCCCCGCCTATGCCATTACTGAGGCCATTAAAATGGTTCTTAGCAACGCAAATTGAAGTCTTCTTTCATGCCTTATGCTTCCACTGGGTGTTCAATCAAAGCATCGCTCACATGCACACACATGCCAAAGCACATATGTGGCCAGAGACATACAAGGAAAGTGAGATATACAAGAGTTGTGGTTGGGCGACATGGCAAAAAAAGAATCAAGAAATATTTTTCCATATTTTTTATATTTGTCTTCTGATTTTACCACTTTGAGAGCACCACCAGAGATAGGCTTTTATTAACTTTTTATTAACATGTAAAACAAAATAACAATCCTTTACAATATTCAGCACATGTTTTCTGCTCTTTTTTTCAGTCATTCTGCGTTTTTTTTTCTTTACCTTCCCCGGCTGTGCTCACGTGCTGATGGTAGAGGTGTCAATGCGGTAACGTTATGTGCTGAATTGTGGGTCTGTTTCTTTGCATTGCATGTGACAGAAAGTAAAAAAAATATTCAACTTTTCAAGCAACCACCAGCCAGTCAGTCAGTCAGTCATTTTAATGCCGAATTATGTTGTCATTGGTTTCCGCTATTGGTTTCCACTCCTGTGGAATATGCCCAAGGCTGATCATCGGAATTGACCAGAATATTATCTCAATCACTAGTTGTAATGGTGTAATTGGCCAGCCCTAGTTTCGGTAACTCTGTATGCAACTCTGTATGCATCTCAGGAAAAACCCTAATCGCGATTAAGGCACAACTGTTGAATTACGGAGTGTTAAGGCCCGCTCAGCCCCCGAAACCCAAGAGGCCGTCCTCTGCCAGCTGTGAGGGAATGAAGGAGGAACTGAAAGAGAAATAGAGAGGCATTATCTTCATCTCACAGGGGGGGCCATTACATGATCAATTCTTCTGTCGACTCCAGACGTTAGCGGATGTGCTTTTTTCCCGCCGTTGTTGCTGAGTGTCAGTGAAAGTGTGGCCTTGTTTCCCAGGGCTATTTTCCTCTTAGGACGACCAGGGAAATGTGCTAATGTCAAAGCATCTGGGGAGAAATGTTTCAGCCTCTCGGAGGGATACTTAAGTCAGTCGGTTGTAAGATTGATGTGGCACCATGCTCCCCGGCTGTCGATCTCACATGGCAGAAACAGGTGTGCAGGGATGTATGCATCTTTTTCTTAAAGACACGAGCCAACCAAGCCCTGCATGGATGGAAATGGAAATTGTTGGAAAATGCCATTCTGCATGCAAATGATAACACTTACGCATGCATGTTGCCAATGTTTTTTTATTATTATATATTTACCATCTAAGAGTAACTTACAAAACAACTTGTCACAATGGCTGGCAATAGGTAGGAAATACGCACTTTTTAGTGTCTGTGCCAATATTGGAACACTGCTGTGTGTTTCTGCTTTTTTGCACCACAGGTAAAAACAGTGAATGACAGTGGAACACACGTTCCACGATGGACAAGTAGTTGATAGGGCTGGTTGTTGGTTCTGTTGCTAAGCAACGTAGCAGATGCTTGCTGCGATGGTTAAAACCGATGATATTTAGGGATCTGTAGTCAGAGTGCTGATACTGTGAGACATTCCAGCCATTCTGAATGCAGCTACAAATGCAATTTGAGGCTTATGAATGGCTATTGAATAAAAAATATTGTTGTAAAACAGCTGTACATTGAGCTGCTGCAGTGAAATTAGACTCTGTGAGTTTACTGTTGACAATCCTGTTGAGCTTTTATTCAGTTTGCATGGTAGCAGATGCTGTTTACATGATAAGAGCACGCTCAACCAACCATACTGTGAGGTCAGAACATAATCTGCAATGAAAAACCACTAAATATTACATGATTGCCCCATAACATTAATAATTTATTGATCCTAGACCCACACTACATACAAGAAGACATATGGAGCTCGATTCCGACTAGCTAAATGCAGGGTGCTGTCATTTGACAGAGTCCATTAGGATCTATGCGGCCAGGGCCTTCACAGCCCTGCAATTCATTGTAACTTGGTACTGGAAAAGATCAATAGAAGGGGTTTAGCAAATAAATAACAAATGATGCATTTAGCTTTCTGCCAGACTACTTTGAAAACTTAATTATGTTGCATGGATGGGACTAAAGTGTAGAGATGAATATACTGTGCGTGAAACAGTCAGGTGCTTATTTAAGGGCCAGACCAATTTTCATAGGCCTAAGTGAGCAATGCTTTAGCATACTGTTGTATATGAGTCGATGCGTCAACCCAAATTAACAGCCCCACATTGTATCATGGGAGCTTTGAAACGATAAAGGTGGGCTACATGTAAGCATCCGTAATAATAGGGTCATTATGGCACATTTAAATACAAGAAGGGAAATGAGTGCTTCAAGACTTCTGTCATTGGCTCATCTGATCAGGGCACCTCTCCAAGGACTCCTTGTTACCGTAGAACGAGGGAAGAGAGAGTGAAGGAGGGGGGGTCTTCTTTTGCCAGATGTCCCTGTGAAACCAATTATTTCCCTATCTGAGCTTCTAGAGGAGTTTCACAATATGTCACCTTTTTATCCAAAGGAAGGACTGAAGTGGCAAGGCTGAGAGGGGTCAACCTCATTCATTCCATTTGCTATCTAAAACATATTCGCACAATAAAGACTGCACTAGCTGGGACCTTTGCTGTATGGCTAAACATCACATTGTTGAAAATGTTGTTTCATCATAAAATGTAAGGCTGATGTACCAGTGCACCACATAAGAATGTTTTATCTATCAATTGTCTTTGAATGATGAAATATTTCCATATAAAGGATTTTATTTTTACTGTTTAAGAGAAACATAAAAAGTAGTACCAGTTTAATCAGATGTTCTTAATGCACATGCTGTTAAGACTTCCTCACTCCAATACTTATGAAACTAGCCACAGAGTGTGATAAAATCAGCCCTCACTTAAAGCTGTAGCAAGTTTGCAAAGACTTTTGACATGCTGCCTTCTGGCAGACAATATAGAAGAATACGGACTAGTACAGTTTCTTTCCCCTCGCCTAAACAACTGAACTGTCACACACATTGCAAAGGCACTTTATGTACACTTACTGTTGTGCTTGAGAGATACCATCGACTGGAATCAACTTCCTTGTATGAGTTCTCCGATGTCTCTCCTCAAAGACCACCTCCATCCCACATACAACCTGTTAAGCCTGCTATTTGCCCTTTTTTGTTTTATAGGTGCCAACAAACCAACATACTGATCTGTGCATGCACAGAAATGTTGTTTTGTGAGAATTTTAACACATGCATATTATCTGTTTGTGTGAACCATAAATGTCTTGCTAATTATTCAAAATTATTCTAATCATTTTTGTTAACAAATTCATCACGGCTCATATTAACTAATGTCATGTCACTTGGAAAAAGCTATGCACGAGAGGGAGGAAGACAAATTTTACTTTTTAATTGCATGCATTTTCATGAACTTAATTGTTTTTGTCATCAGTGCAGAAGAAGTACAGTGTGTGCTTGATGTGATGCTAGTGTACAAATTTGATGCACAATGCTTTAATGCTCTCATTAAACATTGTCACTTTAGAGCCACATTTATTGTTGGAAGGACATTGGCCATGTAAAAAAGCGAAATCACTGCCAAAAGCGAAATAACATTCTGCCATCATATGACACACACACAATGTAAAAACAATAATTCTAACTAAATCTTTTATTGTACCACTGAGTCAAAAACCAGCAAACAAATTTACTTCATATGCAAACAGTACACTGTAAACAAAATACAAGACAAATGACATACACCCAGAGTTTCATGCATGTCATTCTTAATGTCTTCCCTTCAATTAACATGTAAAATTTCTTTCATTTAAATTCAGTTCCTATCTGCCACTTAGTTCCAAGCAAAGCTGAATTGTTAATTGGCCTGGGCAATTGATTTGTGGAGACAATTCCTGAAGCTTTATGGTTTTCAAAGTGCACAGCTGGTAATGCCCATATTTCTGCGGTCTTTGCCCCTAAGCTGGCTACAAAGAACAGTCACATCATTTTCGCATACTATATAATCACAGTACTAGGCAATACAATGAAACCATGGCCTTGCACATTAGTGCTGCAATTTACCTGTCCTCCACTTGAAAATCCACACAATAGATTGCATTTGGCCGGACAGGAATTCAAACCTCTGCAATTGTCACGAATCGATACCGTGTGAAACAATGAGGTGAGACACACATCTGATATAAGCTGTCTGCAGCCCTCTCGTTGTTTAGATCCTCTCTAAAACTGACACAGTCCCCCATCCCTCTTACTTCAGTTCATTTCCCTGTAATGTAAAACGCAGCTCATTTATTTTCTCATGATTGCAACAGCCGCCTGTCCGCTGTTTCACAAGCATAAGCTCTAATCATCAAAACTCTTCACAACTCAGTGAGAAGTGTAAAATATGAACAGAAAGCCAGTTCGTTGTGTAAATGGGGAAGTGGTTTGACGGCACACTCCATGAGAATCCCCCAACTTCTGAGCATACCACCTAAGACCTTACAAGCTGTAAGTGTTAAATGCACAAGGGTGTATCTTTGAAAATGATCTTCTTATGCTAATTGGTGACGGCAGTTGAATAATTCATGGGGCAGGGATCTGTATATCTGCTTGGGCAAAGGGTACAGCACAAAAATCCATGTCGGTGTGTCTGTGTTGAGTGCTGTTTAAAGTGCTAAGTGGTAGTGACACTAGTTCACTACTGTAACGTTTATTGACATATCCTCGACAAACCTCGACTTTCACCATGTCACCTACCCTTGCCTCATCCTTCCTGCGCTGTGGCATGACTGAAAACCCCATCCAAGGTCACATAGGCCTAGTAAGACATTAAATAAGTGACAGAAGAACAAAACTGACAGGCAGAAACATGTTCCACGCATTCAAACCCCACACCACCACTTGGAGTCACTAATGCGAACAGAAGTGAATAGTATAGTAACTATTTTATGAGAGATGCCTATGACGTGATAAATGTTTAAGTAGCTCTAATACCCCAGCTGGATTCTATTTCCGGGTCTCAAAAAGAGGACGTCTCTGGGAGAAAAGACGACGTCTGGTCACCCTAAATGGGACTTGCCTCTCTTTTTCATGCTGGCCATTGTTGATTACAATGGTGCGAAGGTGACAGCACTGTTGTCATGCATGTGAAATAGGTGACCAGATGATGTAGAACAGATGTGACTACATTAAGGATTTTTGAGTAATATTTGCAAAACATTAAGCGAAAGGGTTGCAAATATGCTTCTTCGCAAAAAGATGCTGTAAATTTCCAATTTCGTGGGATTTTCTGCAATCGCAACATCCCTAAAAACTGAAGGGACTGATAAGGGCTACAAAACACACAACAGTACCAATTCATATCTCAGAGCCTTGTGAAGAACAAGTCATTCAATTCAATTATTGCTTATTATTTTAAATGGTTCTGGCTTCAATTAAGTGTTTGGATTGTTTCTTACAAATTAGAGACAATGACAGGTAATCTCCTCAGATCCTTATTCCTCAGGTTTATCTTTGCATTTATGCTTTCAAATACTTTTGAATCATTTTCTTCAGAATTTCTCAGCTTTTATCAACAATAATTTATTACCATTATGTTTAAATGCTGATTTATTGTATACCTTTATTTTTTGTTGCACAAGATGGCACCACTAGATTTTTTTTGTCTTATACTTGTCCTGGTATGCATTTTTCATGGGATCCTTGTGATTAATTTAGACATATGTATTTTCAACAATATATTCCAAACCATAAATAATTAACAGGTTCACAGATTTCACTCATGAATTGAAATTTGCATACAATGCATATGTCACGTCTAATTAAAATGCAAGCAAATTTTTGCATTGATGCTTGTCAGTCGATGCCTCGATTGTTTAGGACGTCCCTAGTGTTTTGCTGGACTCATTAGAGGTGTGGGCTGATGAATGAGGGGGTAATACTGATGACATTTGCTCATTCATGCCGCATGCCTGACTTTAATAATCAGCCAGACAGCTCATATTTGACTTCTCTCTTTAGATTAAAGGTTTAAGGTGGTGCAGTTCATCAACTCGGCTTCTACCCCCAAAACAGGGGCAAACTCGCCCTTCAAAACATTAGAATATTTTATCATTTCCTTTCAAGGGTTTTATTTTGGAGTGTTTACTAAACTGACACAATCAGCAGTTTAATGATTTGCCAGCATGCGGAGTGCCTGCGTCCCCATGACCCCAACACTTTGAATATTTTGTTCAATAATGAGGCATACGCTCAGAGCTGCTGCAACCTGATACTGCTAATTTAATTGAAGATAGTTATCTATGATGGATATTTTTTAATCCTTCAGCCACCGTCCAGATTCCAGGCTTTGCTTGCACATAAATCTCTGGGCTTTAATAATAAAAACAGGTCCTTTCTGCTGGTCTCTTTACTGTACGCGGTCACCACCTTGTTAAATGGAAAGCGGAGATTATTCTCATTTCCTACCATGTCAGAGTCATGTGCCCAGGCTTGATCGGCCACAAGGTTGCGTTATCTCGGCCACAGCCTTATCTCCGCTTCCCAGCGAGAGTGCATCGGGCCCCGTTGCTTGTCGTATGACACACTGCACGTCGACAATTCTCCATCGGGTGACAAGGCATGACGGCGGCACCATCAGAACAGACAACGTGGGCCAAAGCAACATGAACAAATGCAACGGGAGATAAATAAAAAAGGCCAAGCAGCCGGGATGTGTAGCCCACCAGAGATTTTTATCTGCATTGCAGAATTATTTAAGCCATGACCTTGGCCGAGAAGACTCGTCTCGTGAAAAGAAAGGCGCATGATGTTAGGCGGAGGACGGAGCGACTGGATGGGAGGAGGTGAGAGCGGGAGGATGCACCTGCTGCATAATTGGCCCTGCTAAAAGGAACGGGAGAGCTGATGTAACAATGCTGTCGCAAAGGCTCCTTCAGCCCGGGATGTAAACAGGACCTGACGTTCGTTAGCAGAAGAGCCCCAGTGAGACGGCGGACGGGGGCACGGATCAATCGGAGACGTGCCCTGCTTTCAGGATTCCGCAGGGGTGCCGTGGCTGATCTGGGACCAGATGCGCTTCCCTCGTTCTACCCCCCCAATTTACTTTATCACAGAACCTTATCTCTCTACAGAACTCGTGGAACAGTCCGCCCGCTGACAATTAGCCTGACCACGGTGATAACTTTAGTCTCCTCCGGTTCTGGTAGGCGGGGACAAAATGGTTCTGGTGGGGGAAAAAGAACGCCGGGCCTGGCGCAGTGAGCCGAAGTCGCTCTCTCTCTCTCTGTCGAGAAACAATATTGCCATCTGTTGGAAATGCGCTGGAGCACCTGCTGCAGTAATAAATCGGCACGAGAAGAGAGCGCCTCCGCCACATCATCCATTGATGGAATAAGCGTCTGTTATTGCGCAGATACCAGCTTTTCATTACCGGTCATCGTGCACGATGAATGGAAATCTCTGGCTGGGAAAAGGGAGCGTACATGCAGCCATGTCGAATGCACATATACTGCACCAGGAAGGCTGTTTAGAAATTGAAAGTCCTTTTAGAACATGCCGGAGAGGCACATGCTAGTCATAATATGCAAATACTCAACACCCACTGCAGGAATCGCGGGTGTGCAAGTGTGTAGCATTCGTCTGGCTGTCAGGGAGTCCTTCTGTTGAGGACTTGAAAGGATCTTGTTCACTTCCAGTCATAATTGAGTGGTGAGCAGAGCGAAATCTGGGCCGTGGCAGGGGATCATAAATTCGTCTGCCTGACGATGCCTTCGTCAGAAACAGCGTCTGGCAGTCGATGCATCTCCATTCCAGCCGCCTCTACGCGCTGCACAGTGGAGGTTACTTGGCTGGCTCCGTCCAGGCCAGTTCCTGGAATTACAAAATGAATGACAAAGGAAAGATTACTTGTGTTGCACTGGTGACAACGCATACAGCAATTTGCCAAATTCACTGGTCAAACAGCATAAACTGGAAATAAAAGGTTGAATGAAGAAAGCCTACAGGCTTGGACTTTGAACTAATCTTTAAAAAAAAAAGGTTTTCACATTGATAATGTTTGCACAAAGGCCGAATTTAATATTTCATAATGAGGTCTAATGAGAGCCTGAGCAAAAAGCAACATTTGAGAACCTGTTAATCATTCCAGTTTATGCTCATGTCTCTTGTGTCAGAATGACTCAACATAACATTAACTGTGAGTGCTGGAGTGAAATGTCAGAGGAGATTTCTTGACCCTCCGTGGTGCTGATGTTCACATCTGCTATGTGCATTTAATAATCAAAATCTGTATTTTCTACCCATAATCTATTACGTTTATTACAGGCAGCGTGCTAGTGTCAACATGAGTTCCATAGGTGGATTACATGCATTGAATATTAAAACATGAAGTTCATGATGAAACACACACACACAGACCTGAACTTTCAGACCCAAAGCTGAAAGGAAAAAAAAACTTTTCACTTAGAGTGGTGGACATCTTAAAGTGCATGTTCACAGGTTTCTATTTGATGTAGTCATCTGACCTCGGAGGCTTCCGACCAGAGTGCTGCATGAACCTGATGTAAGCACAGTAATTTTACAAGTTTGAAGTGACAATTTCTGAAAGTCAGACCGTGGATGAAAGAGGCATAACTGACATTTTGCATGAAATAGATATATAGAAATCTTGTCTAAAAGTAAACTGTCATATGTTATGTCATTATGTTATGCTCAATGCTGAAGGTATTTGTGGAAATTGCAGCATAGCCAATAGGCCAAAACTCTCAAAGAGACGATAAAATGTTATAAACAAATTTTTTTTATATTTCTGTCAAAACTTCTTTAATAATTTCTGTCTCTGCTTTTGCCTGTTTAGATATGAATACATCATAACGATCTGCCCTACTCTGGCCATGTCGGATTTGACCCTGAACTGCAATTTTAAATGATGCACGTTAGTGTTTGGACGGAGCATAAATGTGCCTTTAAATTGTGAAGCAAATATCTGTTGAATCTTCAGTTTGTCCTCAATGATATTTAATCATCACATGCCGCCTCACCTCAGCAGCAAATTCCACTCTTTTCAAGTTAGGAATGCTCAGTTTAAAGTTATCCCTCCAAAAGTGGTACTTGATTTGGTTTCATAATGCTCCGCCTAGAGGTGAATGACTATATAAAGCTGTTTCACAGAAAAGGGTGAGTCAAATTTAATTGTATTTCCTCCAAATAAATGCAGCACACCACTTTGCATCTCATCATTTATTCATTCTTTTTTTCTCTCCCTCAGTTTTACCGTGCAGATGTTTTCCTTGCTGGGTTAGTCCACTGTGCAGAAATGCAGAAAGCATTTTGCAATTACGCATTAGCTTTCTTTGTTCTGTCCTCACCCAGGCCTCTTTGGGTTTGAGTATGTTCACGCGACCATAGATGAGCCATCTGACAAAATGTTTACATTACCCGAGAGTCGGGGCTGACGAATTTCCATTTGCTGCCATGTAACGGTGCCAGGCTGCCTTTGAGTAGAGCTGGAATAACATCTGTCTTCATATTAGAAAGGCTGGAAGGATCCCTGCTGAGGTCTTCTGTGGAGGATGTGACGGAACGACTGCCAGAATCTTGTCTTTGTAGACCGCAACCTGTTAATGTTAATCTCATCCCGCAAAATTAGGAATGTCGTTAATGACTGCTAGGAAGTCTTTTTTTTTTTGCCTCTAGGCTGACTGGCTGGCAAAAATATGGGTTGTCCTACATTTAACATGCCTGCTGGTCCTGACCAGTAACTTTTTTTCCAAAAGCAACATGACCGACCTGTAGGATCGCCTGAAAAAAATTATGAAACTTGCCTTCTTCAGGTTCTTGTTGTCAAGAACGCATGACAACAACAAAGTGAAACCGGAGGCTGTTAAAAATCTGAATTTGACTCTAAATGACCTGTTCAAGAGTCCAGGGGGAGCAGGGGAAAAGAAAGACGTCGGCCTTGGCCTTGAGGACCACTAGCCCAGTATACCCAAAGTGTGCCAATGAGCTGGAGCGGCTTTTCACTGTGACCTTGATGACCCCGACCTGCTTTTTACAGTGTCCCCCGAAATTCTGATGCTCATTCTGCCCCATGGCATCCATGAGATATGTGGCCCTGGGTCTGATCTTGCCCTGTCTTGCCTAACAGACCTCAACGGCGGCTTCTCATATCAGAGTGGTGCCATGTAGCAGGGATGCTGGGTGAAACAGTACTGCCACGCTGAAAACAGCCCACACATTCAGCCTTTACTCTTGCTTATAATATGGGGATGTAGCAGCCAGGTGGGTACTCTTGCCTATCACTGACACACACCTATCGACTAGAAGACCACAAAGTCACACATTCAAACCCCATTTACTACCATTGTGTCCCTGAACAAGACACTTAACCCTGAGTGTCTCCAGAAGGACTGTCCCTTAACCACTGGATAATGGCGTATTCTAAATGCCATGAATGTAAATGTAAAAAGCAAGTACACGTGTCAATAATCAGATTTTAGACTTTTGCATGAAGTGACTTCTTGTTGTGTCTTGTTGACACTAAAAGTTTGACTTTAATTGCATTTAAAATTTTTAACGGTTGGTCACATGCTGATTTAGTTGCATTTAATACCCAAGAGCATATGATTTAGTTGCATTTAATAGCATCAGCATATGAGTGATACAAATTGACAAATAGTCTGAGACTGAGTGGTACAGTCTGAGACAGAGGCCTACTATATTTCAGATACACAGAGGAAACCGCGGATTTAACCACACGCTCTTATCACACAATCAGAAAAGCAAAGCAGCTCTAACAAGCAAAGATGCCTGGAAAAAAATCAATATCACAGCAGAACACTGGGAATACTTTAAGAGCGGAAGGATTTTTACCTACTGTGGTTGTTGCAGAAGGGAAGAAAGGAGAACAGATGATTAATTTACAAGTACTGCACTCTGATCTGTTTTTCTCAAATCGAAAAGACGAGTCAACAGCAGACTTGACAAGACCGGCGGCAGCAGTTTGGGATTCACTATCACTGCCGCTGAACTGTTATTCACATCGCAGAAAGTTCAGAGGTAATTTTACCCTCAATATTCCGTCACCATGGATACAGGGTTTCAGTTTCAGATTCCAAGAGGGGGGCTCGAATGACATTTTGATGTTGATTCATTCACATTTTGCTCATATCTGCAAAGGATCAGAACAAAAAAACAGCCAGAATAAGTTCTGTTCACTCCAGTTTAATGTGTATGTGTGTGTATGTATGTGTGTGTGTGTGTGTCTTATTATTCTCCTCTATATATTACCTTGGCTGCATCGGAATTGTGCCGCTGCATTCATTAGGCTTGTTTCGACTACAGGCAAACATAACATGCAACAATGGTGAGGTTATGTCTGACATGCAACCTTATTTTAAATGCACTGCTTGCATCTGCGGATGGATGTCTGACACAATCCCCGTCTTCCCTCCACCTCAGCTGAGTGGCTCAGCTCAATAGATAAACAAAAGCCTTGGAGACGATCCATAATTGCTCCACTCGCAAAATCCTGAGCATTGTTTGTAGATGTCGGAAAGGGAGCTGCCTGGGGAGCCACCAATAGTGAGAGGACATGTTTGAAACACTGCAAATGATAATAACCAGACAAAAAACCACACACGGAAGCTCAACAAGCAAAAAATGTCGAACAGTTACAGCCAAGTAAAAAGCTCTCAAGTGGTGCAAGGCAACGGTGCAGCATGTGAATGTGAAGCAGAGTCAGCCCAAGGTTTTATGGGGCCCTGAGCAGAAACCCATCGACCACCACCCTCCACGACTTTGCCAGAAACCATTGATTTGGGGATTTTACAGCCAAATTGTTTTCTCCGTTGGGCATGCCCCCTGGGTTATACAAAGTTTTGCCCACTGTGGCACACATGACTATTGGTTTAGGGTCCTGACTGCTTATGGAAGGGAAATGACTGAATACAAAAAATGGTTGGACCCATGACAGAGTAAAAAATAAGAATGTGGGGGATATTTAGGCTGCTATGCTTCCCGGTTCATCTCTGCGTGAGTCTGAGAAAGTGTTGTTGTACAATCACAAGGTGCTGTCAAATTTCTGCTGTCAGGAGCCCTGCGGTAGAATCACACTTGTTCAGAGCACAGGACACAGTCAGTTTTCCAATTCTCTGAAAATGTCCAGATCCTTTTGCACATATTTTGCTAATTCAGAAGAATAAGCAAAGAAGTAAAATTAAAAACCCTTTGTAAACTAAATAGAGTACATCAAACCATGCCAAATTGTAGATGATCATTAGTGACCAGATCATCTCAGTTGGTCCATTAGGCCAAATGAACATTTGTGACAAACCTGAACAAAATGTCCTCAAGGATTTCCTTGTTGACTTTGCTTTAACCTTTAGTTCAGTTTAGTTCAGTTTATTTTGAGTTCAAAATAAACATTTGCCATATTAAGAAACACACCTATTTATTAGAACATATTTATTTGAATTCTCCACAGTGCTCTTGATACATTGTGTCCTCAAGAATGAGACCATCGAACAGGCAAACACCCATGGTCGTAATAAAAGCCAGTCTCAAATAGACATGAAAAATTCAATAATGGTCCATCACCCCCTCTGCATTGCTCCACCACATGCTGAAACTGGGAACATTGTCATGTCCCTACTATTGATGGAGGCCATTGCTTGATATTGTGTCGCTGTAATAAAGTGGTGGTGCCATGATTAAGTGTGGCTCCCAATTTCCCAGGGGCTATTAAACATGTGGTACATCTGGACTTTATCTGAGGACCCTGCCCACTGATGGGGATAAACGATTATTTAAGGCAGAGAAGGTGGTGTGGAGGGAATTACAAGATGGTCAGTCTAATTACAGCAGAGGTGGGTATAATGGCTTCCTGCCACATTTCCCATTGCCTTTCAAGCCAAGCGCAAGGTCAACAGCGCCGGCTTGTTTCGAGCGGTCCCGGCAAATTGTTGGACTCGGTGTTGATAATCTCCTTGCCCCTAATGGATCATATATATGTTTACCAAGAGGCTGCACGTTGCAAAGTCATTTTGAAACACAACACCTGGCCCGCAACACCACCGCAGCCCATCCCAACCCAGCCCTGCCCCAACGCAATAATAGAACTGAGATTGGCTTTTTGATCAATGACATAGCTGGTTAACTCAATATATTTAATAAGCACGGCAACCTTGAGCGGCAATTGCATCTGCGTTGGGCTGAGAATTTTTGGAGTTGGGAGCATATGCTGCCCTTAAAGAAACTCTGTCTGTCAGAATTCAGTCTTGTGCAGTAAAAAGACCTCTCGCTTTCAGAGTAATGACCTCATTTTAAGATTAAAAACCAATTTAACGTAATCATCTGTTCATGATCATTACCAGAATCCATTGAGACTGTAAATATCAAGCTCCAAAATAAATATAGCAAGTGTAAGTGTAAAAGAAGCAAAAAGAAAAAGGGCCCTATTTGCCTGCCTTAGTTTCAAATAGCATAATTCAAATGTGTGGAATTTGGTGTCATAATTGAATTAAGTTGACCCAAAAAAACATTTTTTTGAGTGCAGCAGAAATGTAAACAGTCAGCTTAGTGCAGTCTAGTTGGGAAATAGACATTGACAGATGCACAAGGGTCATTACAGCTTGATCCTCTCATTCCCTATTGTTATAAATGAGCAATATGCTTTTTCATAAAGGTGCTTTATGAAAATAACTCATGATATGGCACCAGGGTGGCCATTTCCTAATTGCATCCCTTCTGAGTTTCTTGAAACAGGACTTTTTAGGCTATGTTTTCCTTTTTTTGGCATCTTAATAATTCCAGACTCAAACTGGCCATAATTCACCCAGTTTCTATCGGCCTCATTGTCTTTCCCCTGTGAAAAATTCCGAAGGCTGGATTCCCCAGGTTACTGAAAAGGGGGAGATTCATGTGCCAACAATGAGGACACCATTATAGCAGTTGGCACAGTAAACCCTCAAAGGCCTTGGCACAAAAGACAGAGCAAATTGGTGTAGATAGAGGAGCAAAGTCATTAGCCTCACAGTTCCCAATCTCCGCATAATATAGGCGAGCATTGCATTGTTCTGCGCTCATCTGATCATCACTATTTGTAGCACTTCAAAGCGCCAGTTCCTTTTTCTCACAGCCTTTGCTGAGAATGAGCCGGGCAGTCCTTTATTTTACATACGCTGCCACTTTGAAGTCATGAACTTGCACTGAACTTGCCTTGCGAGCACATGGCACCCCTCATTCTATTTCATCAAGCAGACAACATTGAGCTTTACTATGCATGAATTTTTCTGCAGGCTAGCTCTAGTTAGAGAGCTGCTGGGTTCTTTGAAACTTTCTTGTTTAAATGAGCATTTGCAGATATGAAATATAAACATACACCACAAAACATAAGTGCTTTGTGTGTCATTTAAGTAAGCACCATTAGATGGTGCCACTGAACTGTAAATGTGCAAAACCATTGCAATGGCACTTATTTTTTTTATCAGCGTTTATCAGACGCCCTTAGCCAGAGCAACTTACAATCAGTAGTTACAGGGACAGTCCCCCCTGGAGCAACTTAGGGGTAAGTGTCTTGCTCAGGGACACAACACAGGGACACAGTCCTTCTGGGGTCTTCTGGTTTATAGGTGAGTTACACACTAGGTTATAACCACCACATCCCAATTTCAGAAATAGAAGGAGAATTGGAAAGGCATCTATATTAAAATTATACTAATTTTAGTGCGTTAACCCTGCAAAAATATCATGCACATAATTCCTTACCTCTATGCATTATTTTAACCAAATGAAAAATACAAAAATTTTAAGTATTTTAAGAAAAACGCTAAATCACAGAGAAGAATGTGGTACGCAATACATCAAAGCATCTTCATAGTTGATCATTTAATTCCTGGAAGCACATCCAGTTTTTGCCATGACAGAGCTGAACACAAAGATGAGTATTAAGAAGCGACGTTCTGAAATAAACATGTATTCTTTGTAGTGCAAATTTTACCTTTGTACACAAATTCCCCTTTGACTTATCACAGCAGAACAGATTGCTCCCCAACTTTTCATCCTGCATAATGTGAAAAATGACCAAGTGGTAAAGCAATAAATCATGGTTTATTTATTGTGATTAATTGACAATTCTTGCCAGTGCCCATGTGTGCCCAGACACTGTTGCGTTTTATTTCTGCAAGTTATCCCCCCCTGCCTGCAAAGGCTCTGTGGACATTTGTTGAGTCACCAAGCTTAAAAATCTCCCCGTGGAGACGTTGTTTGGGAGAGTTGCTGATGTGGCCTACCTTCTGCATCCTGTCATATGTTCTTGGCAGCATATCTCTTGCATCATCTAACCCCACTCCAACTACAATTATGGCTCTTGACTGGCATACCATACAGGAGAGGTAATTTCACACTCTAATGCAGAATGAGCCTTTTTTGTGTGTGAATAAATTTTGCTCTATAGGAAAAACTCTTTGTGATTAGCATGGTAATAGCATTCACAAAGACCTCTCTTGTCTTTTTGAGCATGCATACATTAGACCTTTTGTCCTTTTCCTCCGCAGCTGTCTTCCTGCCAGGGTTCCTCCTTGCTTTTCCTGCCAGTGTTGTGCGATTTACTTTCTCCTGGGTCCCAGTGACAGCAAACACTGTCAAATTGGTATGATGAACACTGTCGGAATGCAGTGTCACATTGTTCTGATGGGTGCAATCTGTTCCAATATACCAGATGTGCAACTCACATGTCTGATAACATTCAGTGCAATGCACAACCTAATATCAAGGAAATTAAGATGTAGCCAGAACAGTTTTTTTAGTGACTCAAAGGGAAAAACGAGCAAGGCGTTCCCACGCTGTGTGCTGAATGGAAAGGGTACCTTGTCCAGCGGGAAGCATTTTTGCCATCAAGCTCAGCTGCTTTTGAAAAACACAGTGGGGCACGTATTACATAACACATTTATGGATGAACATTTACACAAGCTATTGTTCAGGCAAGCAGCCAACTGTAAGAACTTTACATAACTGCCAACATGACACAAATGCCCTGCCACTGGCCATGGCGTATGAACAGGTATGCTGCATTCTTTTAGCTAAAGAAATAATTTGTTAAAAATATTTCTTAATGTGCATTTAAATGTAAAAGTGTACTGATGAAAAGTCTGTGGGTGATTAACCCCTACTAATGCTTTGTGTGTGTGTGTGTGTGTGTGTGTAGTTTTTTTTAGATTTTTTTTTTAAATGGTCTGTGTCCTCCCCTAGTGGTGAAGATATTTAACTGCGAGTATTTCACATTCAAAATAAATAATATGAAATGGATTCCCTACAGCCATGAATGTGCAGTATGGATTTGCTTACAAGCAGCTTGCAGGTGCTCTACAGACATTTGAATGCATTGATTGCTGCTCCTATAACTTAAAGAATATGCCTTCCGAGATTCTGTACATTTGGAGGTGATAAGTGCTGAATATGTAATTATCTGATGCAATATATGCAAAGATAATAGTAACTACATGCACGTCACCCTCCTGAAAGACCCTTCTGAAGTATGTGCTGAGGATCTGTAAAGGCTGTTTTTAAAAAAGGTCTTTGTATGTCTCACGTCGGTATCAAAAGTGGCACCATGGAAACAGGCAGACCGATAGAGGAACAAATGCACTAACTGCGTATGGTCCTTTTGTGTACTGACAGCACTCCCAGTGCAGTAGAGATATGACAAATGAAAGGAAAGGTACAATCTGCCTCAGGCACAGTGTTAGTGAAGTGAAAGTGAAGTGATTGTCATTGTGATACACAGCACAGCACATGGTGCACACAAGGAAATGTGTCCTCGTTTTTTAACCCATCACCCTTGATGAGCAGTGGGCAGCCATGACAGGTGCCCAGGGAGCAGTGTGTGGGGACGATGCTTTGCTCGGTGGCACCTTGGCGGATCAGCAACCTTCTGATTATGCTTCCTTAACCGCTAGACCACCACTGCCCCAAACTGAGAGAGGAATGCGTGTCTAGACCAGGGGTGGGCAAACCTTTTAAAAAAAATTGTCAGATGGACCCGGTCAGCACCACATGCATACATATACATAAACATAAAAAAAAATTCAATAATGACATTTACTTTTAGTCATAAGATAAACAGATAAGCAACTGTGTTGCTTATCAGCCTTCACTTTGGAGTAGGGCTCGCTAAACTAAGAAAGAAAATAAAAAGAGTAGGTTGAATGTAAATAGTTGCATGTTGAGGTGTGTGCTACATGGGGGTTAAACACAGCTACACAGTACTGTACAGGCCAAAAGTTTGGACTCACCATCTCGTTCAATGTGTTTTCATTTTTTTACATGACCATTTACATTGATTGATTCTCACTGAAGGTATCAAAACTATGAATGAACACATGTGGAGTTATGTACTTAGACCTGGCCTCCACAGTCACCGGACCTGAACACAATCTAAATGGTTTGGGGTGAGCTGGACCGCAGAGTGAAGGAAAAGGGGCCAACAAGTGCTAAACACCTCTGGGAACTCCTTCAAGACTGTTGGAGAACCATTTAGGGTGGCGACCTCTTGAAGCTCATCGAGAGAATGCCAAGAGTGTGCAAAGCAGTAATCAGAGCAAAGGGCGGCTATTTTGAAGAAACCAGAATATGTTCAGTTATTTCACCTTTTTTTGTTAAGTACATAACTCCACATGTGTTCATTCATAGTTTTGATGCCTTCAGTGAGAATCTACCAATGTAAATGGAAGCCAAAACATAATGGTTACTGGCTCGAGTTTGTTTCATCTCCGTACCTCCTCACGTCTTTCTCGGTAGTCATAACGGATCACCCGACCGCTCATTTTAGTTAGTGTAGAAACCCACTGGCTTTGGTCAAAAGATCTTCAGCTCTATTTGCGCCTAACCCGCTACCTTGTGGAATGTCAGGCATTACAGGACGAGTTCAAATGAGAGTCATCATAATCATGACTTTAATTCAGCAATTCTACACAAATCTTCAGCTTCCGGATTAAAAACATGTTTAGTTTCATTTGCAGAATTTATCAGACATCCTTATCCAGAGCGCCTTACAATCATTAGTGACAGGGACAGTCCTCCTGGAGACACTCAGGGTTAAGTTTCTTTCTCAGGGACACAACAACAACATGTATTTCTTATATAGCCCAATATCACATACAGTATGTCTCAATGGAGCCATCCAGTTGACACCCCCCACACTTGACCCTTCTGCACGCAAGGAAAAACTTCCTCACAAAAATAACTCTATGAGTAAAGAAAGGAAGAAACGTTGGGACAGAGTGATACGGAGAGGGACCCCCTTCCAGGATAGGTGTCAGTTCAGGTTTTGTAATGATTTGTCCAATAAGAGAAAAACTCCTACAGTTGTAGAGGTGGTCCAAAGTGTAGTCTAGTGTCATAGTGTACATTTCATGTACATTATGATGCTACTGCTCCATTTGAAGATCCCTGAAGCATTATTTGTTACGGTGGTGGTGGCTGTAGTGACCCTCTGGTTCGTTTCATGCTAATTTCTCATTTAACATTTGCCAGGAACCAGGATTTATCTGCTGGTCTCTTCACTGGAGTCTGCTGATGGTCTGTGCGCTGGATTCAGTGTCTCTGAGAGAACAAACAGAAGCAGTGGCAGATGGTGGTATTGTATGACTGATACTGTAATATGTGGTTATAGTGGTATATTGGTGCTACAGTGGGCCGGAACCCTAACTAGGACAGCCTAACTAAGGTGAATTTAACACTGTCTGTGATTAACAGACAGTGATTGTGTAACTAAGTGGACTTAGTAATTGACAAATGTGTCTGGGACTTTAACAGAATGCCGGAGAAAACAGATGTGTTTTCAGTTTAGATTTAAACACTGAAACTGTGTCTAGGTCCCGAACACTGACAGGCAAGCTGTTCCACAACTGTGGAGCTCTATAGGAGAAGGATCTTCTCCCAGCCCGTGACTTTATGGTCTTCGGGTTGATAGGTGAGTGTGTTACTCACTTGGCTTCAACCACCTAGACTACTGCTGCAGCAACATATGTTGCCAAAACCCGGGATCGATCTGGTGACCTTTCGATTTTCAGTCTAACACTCTCCCAGCTGAGCTATTTCTGTCTAGCCCTTGGGACTATACGTGAAAGTGATTGTCATTGTGAAACCCTGCAGCAAAGCACACGGTGACACAACAAAATGTGTCCTCTGCTTTTAACCCATCACCCTTGGTGAGCAGTGGGCAGCCATGACAGGCGCCCGGGGAGCAGTGTGTGGGGACGGTGCTTTGCTCAGTGGCATCTTGGCGGCCTGGGATTCAAGCCAGCAACCTTCTGATTATGGGACTGCTCCCTTAACAGCTAGGCCACCACTGGCCCATGTAGTGTTCATTTTTAATGCATCTGCTGTTAGCTAATGTTAGCTTACCAGCCGGATTCAGTAAGTAGGCTGACGCCGAGAAGCACATATTCGCATTCTGTCACCAGCTTCCTCATGTGCCAAACAACTCTGTGTGCTCTTGACAACAGTTTTTGGATGAGTTACCCCAAAAGCAATGTGGCTCTAAGTGCACTGGGAGCACCATTGTCATTCATAGATAATTCATAAAATGTTCCTCGAAAAGCCTCTGTAACCTGAATCGCTTCGTGGTGCGAATATATAGTGTTGTGTGGGCCTCAGAAAAGGTTCTCTTGCACTTCTGTCAGTTTGTCCCTCTGATGGATGTGAGTAGTTAGCATGTTCCTTACATGGTAGGTTGGGATGAAAGTATTCCTTCAGAGGGAACAGGACTGAGATCTCATGTTTGTGTTGAGATTAGAAAAGAGACGGCATTAGTGGCATCTTTGCATTGGTCTTTTAAGTTGTTGCCCTGGGGAACAGAGTTGAATGAAGGATAAGGACAGCCAGAAGATCAAAGCAGAAGACAAGAGTGAGGTTGAAGAAAGGAACTCATTGATTTCATGTGGATAGATCGATAGATAGATAGATCCTTCAAGAGTCAGAATCTATGTGGGCCCGGTATCACCACTGATCAGCTGTTCTCTCCAGGATGGCATCATCTACTGTTGTTTGAAGACTCTGGCACCTAAATGAAGATCTGGACTGGAATAGAGCATGGATTGGTTAGAGTAAAGACCAGTATTGATCATCTGCAATGAGAACAGGGTTTCCCTTCAATTCAGAAATAGACATAGATAATTTGTCTTTTTATTTATCCAGTGCCCTCATGGATTAAAAACGTGTTAATCCCCTTTAACCTTTCGACACGTTAAATGAATGACAATGAACTCATCAGTAAGGGGTAAAGTAGAATTATCAATTATCATCACAAGACTGACGTTTCTGGAAAATTCCAGCAGGGGGCATTAAAGCACCATAAACGCTTTATTCTTCATCCGTTTCACGATTGGACTGTAAATTTGACCTGTCTATTCATAATTAACGTTTTATGGGCTGCAAAATCAATCCAAGATAACAAAATCAATAACCTGGTCATCCAAGATTTTTCCTCCTAAAGGGTTTTTGTCTGGTTTCCTTTAGGATCTGATCACAAACTGAATACCTGCATGGATAAATGATCAAAATATCTTTTGCAATCATAACATGACAGTGCTAAATTCTGGTGGCTTGGCAGAGCAAGTCGCATAAAGGTAAAGGAGAATACAACTTTGGGGGCAGTGTGTTCCTTTTATGTTGTAAGATCAATGTCAGAACCGAGGAAGAAGACGTCGGACGCAGCGTTATGTGTTGCCAGTACCGCTTACTGAACGTGCATAATAAACACACATGAACTTTCCCCCCTCTGCATGTCAGATTCTTGACCCATTCAGAATCCACGTAAACAACCAACTAAAATATAGAAGGGCTGCTTATATATGGAAACAATAATTTACTTTTTTATTGGCCGCATTTTCCAGAGTGACTTAAATCGGCAATTACATGGACAGAGACCTTGGAGACACCCAGGCAGTAAGTTGAATTTGAACCTGTGGCTTTTTTTTTGGTTTGGGAAGAGGCATAAGAAAAATCGGTTTTCGCCCAATCTCAACATTTAGCTTTAATTAATTGTAACCGTTTTCCGTTTTAATGTCGCAAGATCTGGCAACATTAGGGTCGCTACCATCTAGGGCCTTCACGAAGCGTGGAATCATCGTACCATTAAACCTCATACTAATTAATACCGTTTATATTCACAGTTCCCATTCATGGTTTTATACAGGGAACCGGATGCGGCCAAAGCGAATCGGTCGCCGTGGCCAGTGCGTTCTGAAGGCGCCGCTTCTTTTTTTTTGGTCGCAGGTTGCCAGTTTTGTTGACACTTTTTCAACCAACGTTAGTAGTACTCGGCTTTCTCTAATGTCTCCAAATCTGGCAGCCACTGTTTACGCGCGTCTGCCAGGTTAAAGGGTCTTGAGACCGACTCTAAGGCTAATCTGTGTTCTTAAGGAATTAAAAAAAGGAAACGGCCAAGCAGTGCATTTATATGACATGTAATATAAATTAAATATATATATATATATAATTTAAAAGCCCTTTCCTCTGTCCCCAGTTTTCGTGACGCTGGCGGGGGCAGGGATCCTCGGGATGATCAATGGCAGGAGCTACGTGGACCTTCTCCACCGCGTCCCGAGGAGCTCGCATGCCATTGGCTGAGCCCGCGCAGAAGAAGGCCCACCTAGCGATCATATTGTGAGATTTCCACCCTTCGGACGATATTTGAATCCGCGGTGCAGGCGGCAGAAGTGGCATCGGGAAGAAGGTGAACAGAGATAAAAGCGCACCGATAGAAGAAACAGAGGTGAGTTTAATAGACTGTTGCAGGTCGGTAAAAAAAATGAGGGGGGGGGGCTCTCTAACCCCCCCTCCATCATGCAAATCGAAATGTATTTCGTTATTTTTTAATAACGGCGCCTTGCGGGCGGTGTAAATTGAGCGGTAAATAAAACTGGCGTAATTGCTGCACCGTCTTAAAGCGCGACGGGGGTGAGGTGACTTCGCGCTGTCACCCATCGTGCTGCACACGCACAGAGAAGCGACGTTGTGCGACCACTGTCACCGCATTGTTATTATCATTATTAAAAATAATAATTTGATTTGCCCTCGCGTGAATCGTGCACCCCCCCCCCCCCCCCCCCCGAATGACAATGCCCTTGCATTATGTCATTGTGCAGCTCGCTGTCATTTATGTTTGTCGGTAATCACGCTGTGTAATAATTAATGAGGGGGGTTGGGGGGTGTTAACCGTTTCGAGGACATTTTGTTCCTGCCCACATTTGGATGTGTCTGTTTTTTTTATTATTCAATGGTTCCGCTAAAGCCTATAAACTATAAATTGTCATTATTCATTCATGTATTGGTTACATTTGGCATTGAACACGGGGGGGTGATTTAATATCGATCTAACCCCCGCTCTCTCTCTCTGCTCTCTCTCTCTCTCTGTCCTCTGTCTTTCTGTGCAGCAGCGGGGCCAAGATGGATTTTTTAATGAAGGGGGTTTCCAAAGCCAAAGAAGGCATGGCGGTGGCCGCGGAGAAAACCAAGGAGGGCGTCGCGGTGGCGGCCGAGAAGACCAAGGAAGGGGTGATGTTCGTGGGTAAGATGCTCCCGAGTGGGGAGGGCGGGGTCGGCGTCACGCTTGGCTAGGTGGTGAATCCATGATCTCCGACATATGGAGACTGGGTGTGTGTTTGTGGGGGGGGGGCATCGCGTGACGTCACAGACGTAGTGATCGGTTTCCGCCATCGATTAGTCGCGGTTAGGGGTGGGGAGCCGACGCAGCTGCTACGTGTGGTCCATTTCCGCCGAAGTAATGCATGGTGGGTAATGCACGTCACGTGCGTTCTGCCGGTACCTCGCGACCGTTTCCCATCCTCTGCACCGCATACGCTCGTTTTCAGTCTATTTTTTAACCATTAACCGATAAAGACGGAACGAATAAAACTCTATTTGAGTAAACTTGGTTTCATGCGTGTCTGCACAGCGAACAGAATATAACAGGCTGTAATATAAACGCGGCGACGGTTCTGCCGGGCAAGGGCAGAAATGCTCCCTGGAAACCATCCAGCGACATCTCGATACCCTGCGTGCGCCCGAAGGGCGCCATGCAAGCCACATGTCACCGAATTCCGTGACCTCACACGAGTATCTGCTTCGCTGCAACGGTCCCGACGGCGGAGGCAGCTTCTCGTGGCCTCGCCAGTTGTTGCTGCGCTGCGTCGGGGTGTCTTGGCGAGGTGTCCGTTTCCAAACATGAGAGGCTCGGGTTACGCACGGCGAGGCGCGTCGTTGTGGAGGAAGGATGGAAGAACGGAATGATGGATGGATGGATGGATGGATGGATGGAAGGCGCATGCTGCTCGAGTGCAGGGATCCGTGAAGCTGGACGACGCGTCCGAGGAGATGAACGTGCGCCTGGCTACTGTTTTTACGCAGGGATCGTCGCCCCAGGAAATTCTGCAGTCACTTCTTCCGTCGCCAGCCACAGAGTAATACAGCAAAACTATTGCGGTTCATGTGCACTCAGGTGTTTGGCAGAGACAGAAGTCATTTCCCGGCCCTGGAATTATCATGGAATCCAACGGTCTCCATTCCGTCCCACCTTTACACCTGCAAACCCAGACAATCACCTGTCAGTCCAGAAATATGCTGGTTGAGATATTTTATGGTTCTTTGAAACACTGTACAAATTTTGGCATGCGTGTTCATTTCATTGCTGTTGTTATATTCTCTGTTATGTTCTCTTATTTTTCTACAGCTTTACATTCTGTAGTCATTTCTTTTATTGTAAGCCACGTCCAGCGGAATACAAGTCACTCTGGATAAGGGCGTCTGATAAATGCTGTAAATGTAAAAAAAACAATACTTCACTCCCAGATATGTAGGTATTTTACGGCCTGGTCATGTGAATTGACTTATGGGGTCTACGTTGTTGCACGTTGTGTATCAATAAAGCGGGTGCAGCTCACTCTTACCAACATCATATTCTGATCCAGCTGGAGGCGGGTGCCAGGCAAATGGTTCGTAATTGCATAACCGGCTCACAAGATCGGCAATTACTGTTCTGTCAACTGGTGCAGGTCGGACACGTGAAGCTGGGGGAGAAGCCTTGTTTACTAGAGACTCTTTGGCGCGGGTGTGTTTGTGTGTGTGTGTGTGTGTGTGTGAGCGGGGAACTTTATTGCATTGGCATCTGTTCCTCTTTCAGTAGCACAAGCAGTAAAAGACGCGTCTGTCACTCCGTGTAAAATTAAGGCCGGAGTTAATGGTCTGTTCATTCGTCTTCAGGATTTGAAATTCTGGCTTTTGGAATAATTTGGCACATAATCGATCAGCAATGATTGTTTTATTTTACTACACTAAATGGGTTTTTGTGGGTCATTTTGGTCCTTTTGTTAGACCTTTAAACGAGTCAAACGCTCCAGATATTTGTCATGTGGAAAGGAGACTGAAAGTGGAGGAAGAGCCCCGAGCGAAATGTGCAAGGTTGCGGTGAAGATGTGGGCCATGTGCACGCTCCTTCTGCCATTGTTGCGCTCCAGCCGAGAGAGCGCCGGAGCAAGGGCACACACTGTGCTCTTAGCACGGCGAGCGCGCTGCCCTACAAAGCCACACATGATTCGCCCGGTGGGCCTGGGTGGGGGAGGGGTCAGAAGAAGCTGATAGGGCTTCGCTCCACCTTGAGCAGTCTGCTGCACACCACTCAGCCGGCGTGTGGAGCACCCGGTGGCGGCGCCGCCTGCGCCCCCGCTGCACGTGCTCAGCATCACCTGTTATGATTTATTATTTGACATCGAAATAATATCAACTGTCCGATAAACGTTTCCCTCCTCTATGAAGAAAAATCTGGCTGATTTTAGACGCACGATATGTGCTGGAGAAGTCGGTCGGTAGAACTGGATGATTTCAGGATCACACCTTCCGCAGGGGGTGGCAAGCCACACTCAGTTTCTGTTGGGGTGCAAATGAATAATTAGGGTCATGTGATTTTTCGGCCTGCAGAGCGTTTGGCTCGGCTGCAGGAGAAGAGAAGATGCATAATTCATGTTGCCCAGTTACTAAACAATACCCACTGTGGCAAAAGTGACAAATCTTTCTAATGAACGAGTATTCCCAGGAAACACAATGCAGTTTTATAGATTGAGTTCATTCGTCTTTAGTGTGGCATCTTCAGTAAAATGTCGTTAATAGGGGTGTTTTTTGCGAAATCAGTTTGAAATAAGTCCATTACAGACTATTTACATTTACATTTGTGGTACTTATCAGATGGCCACATCCAGAGTGCATTTCAATCAATAGTTACAGGGACAGTCCCCCTGGAGACAGTGTCCTGCTCAGGGACGCATTGAACCTGTGACTTTCTGGTCTTCTGGTACATGATTTCTTAGCCACTGAAAAAAAATTGATTTAGGCGGTCTTAATTCCTTTTCATTATTTCAATCCATACATATTAAGTTAATTCAGCTTGATTTGTTTTTAACACATGATTTTTAATTTGTGTATAATCCAAATCAAACATGTAATTCTTACATGATGAAATCATATGTTACCTCAAGCTGAATAACTTAATATGTATGGCTTGAAATAATGCAAAGGAATCAGGACAGCATCAATCAAATTAATTATGTGGAGCAGAATTTTTCTAATAGGTTTTACCTCATAAATTTTTTTGTTCTTCTTTCAGGGAGTAAGACCAAAGACAGTGTTGCAACAGGTAAAACATATTTTTTTTCTTGATGGAATGTTTCTCATTTTAAAGTGGTATTTATTATTTCTTGGTTATTTTGGTGGTAAAAAAAATATTACTATGATATTAGAATACCCCACAGTATGGACTGGACACTACTCTCAGCCAATCAGTCTAATTATGCTCTGCCCCATTAATGCCCCAGGAAGCAGCACCATGGACAGCCCCTCTTTAAAAATCATTGCACCACAGTTAGATCAATGATTCTTTGTGAGGAATCCTGACTGAGGTCACGTCAGTCCGGCGCATATGTATTGGTATAATTGTATCTACAGCTACTTGGAACACAGACATGGAGTGGAATCTTCGCTCTGACCTTTCTACCGAATTCATTAACTGCGATGCTCTCATGTCCTCCAGTGGCTGAAAAGACGAAGGAGCAGGCATCACAGCTCGGAGGCGCCGTCATTTCAGGAGCCGGGAACATAGCCGCGGCCACCGGGCTGGTGAAGAAGGACGAGTTCCCCACTGACCTGAACGTAGGTCAAATTCCAATATAAAAACCTCAAAAGACTGCGACTTTGCGCCACATGTTCATCCGTCTGGTGAAAAAGCTGCAGATATTGCTCCGAATCTCCCACTGACGGGTGGCCCCGGTGACACCGCATCGGTGTCTGTGCAGTGGGCAGACAACAGGGCAGCTCTTCCCTGCGGGGCTATCACCTCTCCTCTCGCTCACGACCTTGTGCAATGTCACCGAGTCCTGTGCTCAGCGATTAAAAATCACTGGGCGGGGCTGACGTCTGTTCTCCTTTAACCGTGAAACTATAAAAAAAAATATACTACCTGTAATATTATCCAAGGAAGATCTTTTCTATAGAACAGTATTAGAATTAAATAATTGTCATAAATTACTTTGAAACGTGTAACAATTACATTGGATGCATGCCGTAAAAAAAAGGCCGCCTCTCCGTGTTGTTTACTCGATGCACCAGCCGCCTGACTAATCACTTAAATCGCTTATAGTGATTCTCACCTAAGAGGCTTCCGGCATTGCAGCTTTTTTCCTTTGTGTTAGGCAATGGCGAAGTAACTCATCACATCGTCATACTATGTCATGACGTATTTCCATGTCGTGTGTTTAGAAGAAAGTGAAAGTGGGCTGAGGTTAGATGGCATCCTCCTCGCCACAATTCTCAAGATTATTAGCTCGTGCAGCATGGCCTAATTGACGTGATTAGCGGAGTTTAAGAATAAACTCTGCCGTGACCCAGTAGTGTAGTTCAGGCTGCATGTGAAAGAAATACATCATTGCTGTTGCCAAATTTGTCCACAGAACCATTTTCACAGAATATCACAAGTGTTTTTTTTCTCCATGTTCTGTTACTGGGAGTTTATTGTCCAAATGAATGACAAAGATATTTTCTGATTGTGTCCCCAGCCTGAATTTGGCCAGGAGGCCATGGAGGAGCCTATGGGAGAGGGCATGATGGACCCAGAGGGTGAGACATACGACGAGTCTCAGCAGGTATTGCATTCACTTGTGCTTTGTGCTTTGTGCTTTCTATACCTACAGCAATGTGGCATCTCAACCGAACTTTATGCCTGGCCATTACCTCATGCATGAGCAGGCCTGACTGCAGGGGTGTAGTGTTTGAAGACGCTTTGGATAAGGGCGTCTGATAAATGCTGTAAATGATGTGAAGAGCTGTGGTGCATTGTGGGTAGCCCTCCCTTGGTTGCCAGCGCATGGACTCTCCCTGGATGGCACGTTGATCACTGTTATTGGAGCCTGTCAGCTGGGTGCTATGGGATCTGTGTCTCTTTTATAGACTGTCCTTTTAATTTATGTCCTGGGGGGGATGGAGGACGACTCAGATCTATAACAGCCATTAATCAGTTCCCGCCTGAGCTCACTGACTGGCCGTCTGTAGGGCTACAGCTGCCCCCTCATGGATAAAACTGGATTATACAGATATGGAGAGATAATTATGCAACTCTTCCTTTGGTATTGGAACCTTGTGTCAGTTGGGGTTGGGCAGACTGATATTTCACTAAAGTGACATTTGTGATGTCTTTCTCAGAATTTTTAATTCATTAGTACATTATTATTATTGTTGTTATATTTTTTGATATCTTCTGGAGTACATAAATAAAACTCCAAACCCTCAACATGGCATGTGTTGTTCCGATTATTATTATTATTATTATTATTATTATTATTATTGCAGCTTTTGCGCAGCCCTTTAGGTGTCAGGATGTCTATTTACACACAATTCACAAATGCATGTAGTGTAATTGACCAGCAGATGGCGACCACCGATCACCAGACATATTTTACTTTGACATAACTTAACTTTCATTTCTTGGCCACCATGTACCACCTTGTGCTATAAACTTTATGCTTCTCTTTGCAGGAGCAGAGCCAGGACTACGAACCTGAGGCGTAAACTCAACATTCCATGGTCCAGCCAGCAGCACAATAAAATTTATAACAATATACATACATACCAACAATAAGGACAAATGCTGAGCCCACTACAATAACTCTTGTTGCAGAAAATAGAAAAAAAAAACTATATAAATATATATATCCTGCCGAAAATGTTCTTCCTTTCAGATAAATACTTTTAATATGATCTATTGTAAATGTCATGTATGACTGTATTGTGTTGAGTGTATAGTTCATTCCTGAATGTGGGAGTCTCGGTCTCGTTTCCTTGATTCCCTCCCAATGAAATGAGACCTTGTCCCCGTTTGTGACTCTTTGTATTTGTGCAGCTGTATTTATATTTGTGTAATAGGTGGTTCTGAGCTTCCAAGGCATTGGGGGTTTAAGAAAAGGTCACCAACAATTAGACTATATTCTAGTGTTGTACAATGTTTGTTATGGGTTTACTATTGGACCAGCTTTTTATTTAATGATTTTAAGTAAAAGTTTTATACATTGTACCTTTATAGTTGATTGTGATATCATTATAGTGAATTATTTGTTGAAATTGGAAAATTATATATATTTGTGTGTATGTGTGTATGTATGTGTGTGCGTTTGTGAACCGGAGATTTTAAAAGTAAGAACAAATGTGTCTTTAAATCGTAATGGATGTCAGATTAATATGTGCTTTACGATGCTGGAAATGTCAATATAAAGGTTTATGTGTCAAGCAAGACAAATAAATCTTCTGTAAATTAAAAAAAATTGTGCATTTTATATTGGCAGTTTTTGTATGAAACATGCTGCAGTCTCTTCATTTTTCGGAACAGGATGAGCTCTCCCTAAATGAAAGATGGGATTTTCTAATGTGCAGACGTGAGCAGAACCTCCCTGGGTTCTGGACCTGAACTCTCATGTCTGAAATTCCTGGGTAATCTGCCCCTTTCGAACCCATTTGTGTGTGCCTAATCATACTGGAATGTGTGGGGTGCTGTGCCGCACACAGCAGAGGGTATTAAACCAGCCCGGCCCACAAGGCCCTTTATTTGTGAATGCAGTATATCGAGATTGTGGCTGGATCGGCAACATGGCCTCCATCAAGAAGTCCTTTGAGGGGCTAAAAAGTTCCACCCAATCAGCCGCCAAAGGCGTCACGGACACTGCAGGTACAGCAACATTCCTGACCATCTACAGCCTTCGCTTTCTCAGCTTGTTGTTGCTTTTTGTCCATGAAATGTGTCCGAGATTTGTGCCAGTAGATACCGAATTTGAATTCAATATATCTGATATAATATATTGTTCAAATTGAAGCTGAATGTTTTCATTAGAATTTTTTACGTCCCCAAAAACAGTCCAGTTTTTGTCAAGGACCCTGGTTTTGCATTGCAATAAAGTGAAATTTAATAGACATCGCTGAAATTGAGTTTGGGGTAGCATATTTGCGTCATATTTTTAACTATGTAAAAATGCAATTCAAATCTAATTTAAGTTTCTGTAGTGTGGTGGTTATCATGTGTGCCTAACATGCGAAAGGTCCTCGGTTCGAACATTCATGTTTAAATAACTCAGTGTATGGACCTTCCCCACTTCATGCACTGCTTTGGCTGGAACGCTGGGAGTTGTGCCCAGGAGGGAGGGTAATGTCATGATCCAGTCCGGGCGGGGTTACTCCGGGTCCGGTATATGGACTGGAATTTCATGTTCGTCCTGTGTAATGTTTCCTGTGTCTGATCATATAAAGCTGCCCTGTGCGTGTGTGTTCACCATTGGGTCATTGTTACATGTTACATGTTACATGTTAAGTGTTCCTGGATGTCTTCCCTGTCCTGTGCATCAAGTATTAAACCCTTGTTTCGTGACGTCATGCGTATGCGTCCTTCTTCATAGTTATGACCAGCCATCATTTTAGCCAGATTACCTGCCTCGCCATGCCAAGCGAGCGTGACAGCTTGTGTCCATTTGTTGAATCTGATTTCAGTACAAGCATCTCAAGATGCTGTCCACCAGGTGGCAGAGGCTTCCAAAGAAACCACTAATATAGGTGGGTGCAGGCACACCACCCACGGACCACTGCGGATGACACCTTTAAATGTCACTGAATTGCCACTGTGTAAACCATGCCAGACAACATTTGCGATGTGAATATATATGTGATTAAGTGGGAGAACAATGGATTCATATTCCTCCTCATATGATGATCATGTTAAAGCTGGAAACATTTTTCTCCATCAGATTAGATCTAAAATTTATTGCTCTAGGAATAAGCATATAGGGCAAGTAAACTTTATTATATGGTCGTTATATGATGCTAATTCTGGAATGTTTACATATGACTTTTCCTCAGCTGCTGAGGAAGCCTCCAGACAAACACAGAGCGCCATCAACACAGCAGCGGGAAAAGCCTCAGACACCATCAAGGAGTTTGGACAGAAGATGGGCACCAAATAATCCACGCTGCATCTTTGCCAGCGAGCTGGACAGCCTGCAGCAGAGCTATATTTCAAATTGATTGGTGAACACTAGTGGTAAATTCAAAGGAAACTGAGCAAAAATTAGACCAAACACATTCCAGTCCCAATAGATCAAACATGACGTGCTAATCTGTCCATACTTTATTGAAGCAATTATTTTTTACTTTGATAAAGATAAAATGTTGATATTACTGTCTTACAAATTTGTAAAAAAGCGTTAATATTTCTTTTCACATTAAATTAATAAAACAATATAATATATAGACACATTCTGCAATCTGCTGCAAACAGTGTAGTGTGCGAATGTGTGTGTTATTTGATTTACATCCGCCTGTTAACACTCATGGGGTCTAGATTCAAAGTCTTTATTCAATGAAATTTCTCCATTATCTAGTTTCTGACATTTTATGTGATAATTCTGACTAAATCTTTAATTACTGCTAGTATTTTAACGTAAAGAGTAACTGTTAAAGGGAAACTAAGTATGTGTGTGTGTGTGCATGTGTGTGTGTGTGTTTGCTTACACTTCATGCATTTCATCTTCATCCCACACAATTTCCTCCTCTTCCTCCCACTCATCTACCCTCTCATTTTCATAGCCAGTGACAGGCAGCCTCCTCTTGTTTAGCATTGTAGTCACGGCCATTTAAACAGCCGTTCATCTGCAGACCGCGCTCCAACTATACTGCCGGTTGCTAGGGAACAGATATCGGAGGGAGAGCTTGTGACCGGCAAAGCCCTCCGAATTGGCGGTGAGAACACGAGCGGTGGAACACAGCTCAGTGACACAGACGACCAGGCCGTACCATGCAGAACAATTTTAATACTTCTTATAAGTAATAGAACATATGATCACAAAACAAATTATGAATTAAGTGGATTATTATTATTCAAATAAAGAAAATAGAGCAAGACAATGATCAGACGAATAAGGGAAAGCAGAAGCTGGCAGACTGTCATATAATTTATCTCACATTTGTCTGAAGGCCACAGAGCATCAGATGCGGTCAAATCTAGTTCATGAAACTCAATTTTTAATAAACATGCTGTTTTTTTTCCTTGCATGTGATCTGCATGCTGTACAACTGCAAAGGTACAGCATTAATCACCATAATTTGCTGCTGATTAAAGAGCTGGAGAGAGTTTGTCATTTCATCACCACTTAGTGCCAGGCTGAGGCTGGTTTCCAGGGAAACTGAAAATCAGAAGCGCCTCAGTACTGTGAGCCACAGTAAAAGCCCAAGGACCTCCACACAGCAAGATCCTTCTGGAAATTCTTTTATTCGACTCGACTAATGCAAGGAAACGAGGGAAAGGAATCACTGCTCAGTCATGTCTTTGGATGTAGGATTCAAAAAATGTGGATAGAATTTTCAGTCAGTTGCCCTGGTAAGGCATATTGTATTTCAGATACAGCGTGTACCCTTACATTGTTTACATCAGATTTTCATGTTTCTGATGCCATTTTTTAGGACACGGCTACATTCCTGAATGACATTTTGTCGCAGGTTTAGAATTTTTAGAATGATAAGTAGACAGAATTTATTCAGTGTTTCTGAACATTTTGTGACATAAAGGTTTCCTAGATTTATTTATTTATTTGTTTGTTTTGTTCACCAAAAAATACATACTTATAATATTAGGAGTAATTTTTATTTAGTTAGTGAAACTAATCATTGTTCAAAGAGCATACTCAGAACTCCGAAATTCATTATCATTTCTAAGCTGCATTTTTCTCACTCTTGCACACACACACATACACAGACACACACATATGTGTTTCTATAATGTGAACAATATATGATGGACACAACTTCTGTTTGTATTTAAAAATTGACAGAATTGTCAGATATGGAAAGAGTTTGACTGACTCATTGTAACAATGATAATATTGTGATCAAAGCAATGCTGGCTGTGAAATTGCAGTCACTGAAGTGTTGAACCTGTCTTTGCAGGTTTCTAAATTTGTTTGATGTGTTTCACAGCTGACTGAGTTAACCTTCTCTTGGATGTCATAAAATGTGGAGCAGTGTGACAATGGGAAGCCTCAAAAACTTGTCTGACCACACAACTGAAGACTGCTGTAGTGCTGTTGTTATAGAGAACCCCCACGTGGCTGATCATGGACACTGGAACCCTGGTGACGGACAGAAATCCGCAAATAACTCTCACACAGACAAGCTCAACCAAGCTTTAGGAAGCTCAGAGGTTACTGTCACCTCAGAGGTGTCCGATAGTGCTGAGCAGGAGCTCGTCCAAGAGGATAAGACTGACCTGGGGCCAAAAACAAGTGGGTTGGTGATGGGGATGAGCTCAGCTCCGTCCACATCCAACAGTCACCCAGAGGTAGACCTGGCGAGAGAAAACATCACACCGAAAGAAAAACCTGTGGGGATTGTGCACTGTACACAACTAAAACGGGACGTCAGTCAAGAAATCACCATCCTTGTGACAAGCCATGACAACAGTCTACCAGCAGAGGAAAATGAGGGTGATTTCCACAGTGGACAAGAGTCAGCGTCCTGCAGTGAGCATGGTAGGAGGAGAGACAACACCAGTATTGATGGCACTATTGTTTTGGCAAGTGTGATTACCATAAATGAATTAGACAGAAGCAAAATAATTGGGTCTGACTCCATGATGAATGCTGACGTAAGTGGCCAACAATTGCAGAGTCATTCAAACTGTCAAAAGAACATGAATGCATCCCAGCAGGATGGTGCGCAAAAGAGAGACACCAACTCCTCAGCTTTTGATCCAATGGGTATCTCAGTAAGTTCCAGGGACATAGATGAAGCAGACTCTGGACCTGTCAACAGAGCCAGCAAGACCTTATTTGAGCAGAATGTGGTACAACAACTCAACAAAGACCATGAATTTAAAGACAACCCCCTAAATACTGAAACTAAAGACCAATCACCATGTAATCCACAGCACATGCAGACTCAGGTTAGCCTGGAGGTCACGTATCAGTCGGTGGCCACAAGCCCAATGACACCCTCAGACAGTGCCACGGCATTCCAGTTTCCATATTCTTTAAAAAACACTGGTGGCAATGTGACTATGGACACATCCAAGGCACCAGATAAAGACAACTTGAAGATCTTGTGTCACTCTGTGGCAACTAGTCCAATGACGCCTCCAGGTGGTGCAGTGACATTCCTGTTTCCACACTCCTTGAGCAAACCTTGTGGCCCTGGATCCGATCAGGTCGGCCATATGGAAATGAAAGATGGTAAGCTACAGGTCATGTGCTACTCAACAGCTACTAGCCCCATGACACCAGCAGAAGGAGTTTCAGCTTTCCTTTATCCACAGTCTTTGGCAACAGCTTCTGTCATAGGTCCTGAGGATGCAACTCCAGTACAAACGAAAGGTACCAGTCTTGGAGTTGTGTGTCACTCAGCAGCCACAAGCCCCATGATGCCCCCAGATGGGACGGCCGCATTTCTGTTTCCACAGACTATGGCAAATGTTGGTGACAAAGCTTCTGCTGAAGTCACTCAGGAGGAAACCAAAGACAGTAAGCTGCAAGTCATGTGTTATTCAGTGGCCACTAGCCCTTTTATATTTCCAGAGGGGGTTGCATCCTTTTTCTTTCCACAGTCCATGGTTAAAGCTGGTGTCAGGAGCACTGGAGAATCTAATGAAGGGGATAACAAGGAAAGTAGCCTGCAGGTCACAAGTCACTCAGTGGCCACTAGCCCCATGACCCCTGTAAACAGTGCCAGTGCCTTTGCATTTCCCCAGTCCTTGTCCAAGACAAGTGTCAGTAGCCCAGAAGATGTGGGTAAGGGGGAAACCCAAGACAATAGGCTTCAGGTCATTTGTTATTCGATTGCTACAAGCCCAATGATGACACCAGACAGTGCCACTGCTTTCCAGTTTCCTCAACCCCTGAACAAGTCTGGTAGCAAATGCTCAGAAGATCCAAATCAGGAGGATGCCAAAGATGGCAGGTTGCATGTGATATGCCATTCAGTGGCTACTAGTCCCATGACACCTCCAGATGGTCCTATGGCTTTCCATTTCCCAATCTCCTTAGCTAAGGCTGGCAGCAGAGGTCCAGAAGATGTCGTTATGTGTTACTCAGCAGCCACCAGCCCAATGACACCCCCAGAAGGTACTCCTGCCTTCTTATTTCCATACTCGATGGCCACAAGTGTTGTAAGAAGCCCTGAGCAACTCGAAACTAAAGCAACTAAGCTGGAGGTCACATGCCACTCAGTGGCCACAAGCCCCATGACACCACCAGATGGTGCCGCTGCCTTCCAGTATCCACAGTCTATGTTGGCAAAGTGTGTTGTGAGAAACACTGAAGATGTAATTCGGGTAGAATCCACAGATGGTCGGTTGCGGGTCACGTGTCACTCAGTGGCAACCAGCCCAATGACACCGCCAGACAGTGCCATGGCCTTCCAGTTTCCACAGTTCTTGTCTAGTCCTGGTGACAAAACCTCGGCTGAAGTAACTCGAGTGGGTAATAAATATCATGGGTTGCAGGTCACCTCCCAGGTAGAGTTTCAGTCTGTTGCCACCTCTCCCACGATTCCCATTGGCCTGACAACACCCGGAATACTTTCTGAGCCTCAGCCAACGACTGAAGATGGCCCCAACGAATCGCCAGAACCAGTGCAGGAGGTGAGCTGGGATGAAAAGGGAATGACATGGGAGGTATATGGGGCAGTGGTGGATGTCACTGTTTTGGGTTCAGCCATCCAGAAACACCTGGAGAAGCAAGTGAAAAAGCACTGGAAGCAGCCACCATCAGCCACGTCATCTCCCCCTCTCAACCAGGAAGCTCCACAGACACCAGGGCCATCTTCATCGCCGCCAATCTCTGAGGCCCTCCTCACTGGCTCAGTGAAACAAAGCAGTGCAAAGAAGAAGGAGGAAAAGCAGTTCAGGAAGCGTAGAGGAGTGCGCCGGAATCCCCTCCGTGGCATTTTTCAGCGAATCCACCGGCCGCACTGCTGCTCCAGCTCTCGATCAGAAGAATGACTATCAGATGTTTTGATAGTCGTATCCCATATTACACCAGTGTAAATATTTCTAGTCAGGATGTTGTTTCTGGGTGAAGATAAGTATTTGTCTTACTATTTTACACTATCTGCCCTAAGCGGGAGTGTAATTAGCCACTACAGCTTTGAAAGCATGTTGACTTTTCTGCCATTTAGAAAATATGTTTGCATTTTGAATCTAATCAGTGATTTTGACCTGAGTGCAACGATGGCTTTTGTGAAAGTGCTGAGAGCAATTACATATAATAAGACACTTGGCAGTGAGTGGAGAACTCAACTGGTTTTAAAATGAAAAGCTCACAGCACAGCCTTGTTCAGAAATGTCATGATTTTTTATCTGCCAAATCAACATTCTGAGCGGGATATCATTTTAACAAATGATTTAATTTCTGCCAAAAACAGTTTTCCTTTTTTTTTCAAAACATGTTTGAAGAATTTGTGCAGCTACATCCTTTTAAACTATTTCTAAAGGCCACCACTGCCAAACAATATTGAATTAAATATACAGCATATTTTCTACAATAGTGTTTTGACAAGTTACATTGCGATAAACACCAAAAAGATGAATTCTGACAGATTTGTCTTTGTAAAAATATGAATGTGTAAATATTGCTCCTTGTTGGCTTTAATCAGCTTTGCTATGCTATGTAAATGTGTTTTTCTCAAAATTTTAAATTGTGTATTGCAAAATAATTCAATGTACCTCATGTGACCATCCTGTATATTCCTTAAAGAAACACTCATATTAGGTAAAGATATGAAGAAGGTTAGTAAAATTGAGATATTTCAGTATTACAAAACATTCAGACAAGAGTTTTGTTTCAATCAGTTAGTGGTTCCGTAGGCACCTACAGCAAACTATTAAATCTGACCTTTATGAACATGCCCAATGTGCTATGTCGTTAATAGCCAGTCAGAGATATACCCTTGGTCTTCAGTTGAAGTCTACTTCCTACTTGGTGGGTTAAAACAAAATCCTGTTGTGGAAATTTTGCTTTTGCTGATCTTTCTGAAATGTCCAGCCCTGGTACAGCATCTACTGCTTTCATGGTCCTTGATCATCAAAGACTGCTATTTGAGTTTAAGTGAGGCTGATTGTTAATGCACTGCACTGTTTTTTTCTTCTTCTTTTTTTGTTAATGCGCTTTTGTTGTTCCTGCGTTAAGTACAGCATAATTGATTCATGCTCCTACTGTGTGGTACAACTCTTAAGTTTGTGGATGAATTTGTGTACATTTTCTTTTAGTGCAAGCAAAAGACCTTTGGATTAGAAATCAAATACCAGAAAGCCATTTATTGGATAAATATCACACAGATTGAAATGTTTCTATACTCATAAAATCCTATTATACATGAAAATAATGTCAGTCTGATGTTCTTACCGCATATTTCTGTGGATAGAAATATGTGACACACACACTGTATCAGCATATGCATTGTGCCACAGTCCAATATAAAAGTTCAACATTTAACAGACCAAAAGCATACTCCGTAAGACTGAGAAAGCATGAAGTTATACATTCATATGCACAACATCCATATTGGATTCAACTCATTCAGTTCTGAAACAGGCTTCTATTCTTTAGTTTAAAATATGAAAGGTTTTTTCAAAGAAGGAATGGGATTTGTAGACAAAAGTTATACAAAAAATGTGAAGCAAAGTACACTGCACTGGAAAAATTATTAAAAGGATTAAATCATACAAAAATACACAGGTTTTGGGACATTTAAACAGTTGGCAATTTAAAGTGACAGCACAGACACCAACAGATCATCTGTGAATCAGAGATATGGAAGCCTGCTGAGCCATAAATAAAATCTTTTTTCAAGTCACAAAAAGGTAATAACTGGTCTTGACTGTAGATTATGAAATGTTATTTTAGAATGAAAAAAAAAGAATAAATGTATGTCTTAAAGTGCCTCACATTCCTCTTGTTGCCTTTGTTGCAGTGAAGAGCTGGGAAAGCTCTTTTGCTCCAGTGCTTAGAGGTCTGTGGTGTTCATGGAAGGGTTGGCAAATGTTAGCGAAGGGCTCCCAGAACGATTCTTCTTGCCTCGCTGTGCCAGTGCAGCTCCAAGAGGTTCAATGTATTGGGGTTCCCTTCCATTTTCCTCCTCTTCCTCCTCAATTACCTGTCAAAGAAACACGGTTACATTAAAATATGTTGTCACACACTATTAACACTTGGCCACATTGTACTGGTGTCATGCTTTAGTTTTTAGGTACGCCTCTTTACCATCATTGGCATTGTGTCTTTCTCAGTCATGTTCATATCAATGTTGTAGTCCAGGGAATTAAGGCTAAAAAAATGAAACAGAAAACCACACATCAGAATCCCACAAAGTAGCATTCTCTATCATAACCGGGTGGAAATTGCATGACTGAGGGCCATTACCAGTATATGCAACTGGCTTGGTTGCTTGGAAGAAAGATCAGAGAAAGGTACACATTGTGTGATTCTGAAAGGTCATACAAACTACAGCACACGGATCACGAGGGAGAACAGTGGAGATAAAGAGAGCTCTGGATAATTTACCTTACACATCCTTCTGTCATGTAAGACTTTAGTTTGCAACCATGATTCAAACTCTAAGCTTTAGCATTGCCCCAATTGGCAAGTCATGAAATCAATACAGAAATTATAAAAGAGGCTTTATCAGTCTGTTGGGATGAACCTTGAGCCTTGATTGGTTTGAACTGTTCTAGTTACTGGATTTGCTCTTCCGGTACAAGAGCTGGGTCTTGATGATTCACTGCAGGAGTCCAAAAGTCCGTTGTCCCTGCCATTTCCTCCCAAGCGATCAGGGTCAAAAGATACAACAATACATATGTTGGCCCTACGATGAATGTGAAGACAAAACTGTCCACTCAGATCATGGTACCTCGCTCTGTCTGTGTTAGATCCATCCTCATCGAAGCCTAGGTCAGTGGCTGTGTCAATGTTCAGATTCAGAACTGGGTTTGCCCTACAGAACATGACACACAAAACAGTAATAACTAGATATGGTAATGCAATCATAAGGACATTACTAATCATAGTAGTTAAGACTCACCCTTCCATGGTGTACTTGTTGGTTCCAGGCACAACCGGACCACTTTTTTGATTCTCATTGGCCGTCATTGCTGCTGAATTCATGGCTTTAGCTGCTTTGAGTTTCCTCTTATAACTGAAATGCAACAAGAAAAAAACTAAAAAGTGGGAAGTGCAACAATATATGTAAGCTCATGTAAAAACCTTGAGAAACAGGTTGATCATTGCACACACAAGAGTCTTTTCATTTTTTACAGTCTATGGGGACACATGTTGCCATAGAAATGGAGGTGTTATCTCACAAAGCATCTATGTTTTGAACAGTGCAACCTATGCCCGCACCGTTAAAAAAACGCAATAAAAAACACACTGCATCATATTATTTATCTTATCTTACCGGCACAGAAATATTCACTTACTTCCGTTTAATGCACACGAGAGATGTGGATGTGACAACAAGCGTTATAACCAGGGCTCCCACCAGACCAACCATGACGAAGAAGCCCAGGTTGTCTTCAGTATTGCCATCAGAGCCGCCAGAGTGCTGTCAATGCAAGAATGTAAAAACGTTGGGAAATAAGTTCTGCTCATTAGTGAGCTCATGTCTCTAACAGGTTATGTTATCGATCTACTTACTACTCCTGTCAGGCCGTACTCAAAGAGAATATCTCTGTACTCTTCATTCCGGTTCACGATGTTTAAAACAGCGTCATAGCTGAGTGCAGTGCCGTTGGAATAAATGAAGTATGCTTCCACAACAGTTACTGAGTCCTCTGCCCTGTAGGAATTAAAACAGCACATTTGCTGAGGAATCACAGTGAATAATTTATTAGCCATTTAAGCGACACATCAAATGATTGAAGCGTTGCAATGATTCATGTAATTAAACACTATATTCATGTATACTCATATAAAATTCATTTAGTGGTTATTTTATCATTGTGTGCTGGCTGCTGTTTAAAACAAGGAATAACTGCATAGATTGTGACCCACCTAGTGGATCACATTAGTTACAACAGGCAACCAAGCAGAATTTGAAAATAATATATTTTGTGAATATAATTTTTAATTTTAAGCTCCCACCTTTTTTCAGACCTCTTTGCTTTAACATCCATAATGTGAACAATTGTCCTGGTGGCTAATTCAAGGTTGCTGGAAAGTAAGAGAATGTGGGATTTTAACACAGCTCGCAGATTGAGCAAACATACTAGATTAGACTAGTATAGTAAATAATAAATCTTACATTTTAATCTGTTCTTCGTTGACTTTGAAATCTTGCACCGTGGTTCTAAACTCAAGGGAAACTCTGTAAGATTTGTCAACTGTGAAAATCTGCCAGAGAGAAACAGTTGGTTGTTGGGTCATCATCAGCACAGATACAGCGGTAACACAGTAAGCAAATGTGTGACAGAGCTACCGTTATTTCTGTGGCTGAAGAGAGTTGTGGCGCTGCAGCGTTGCCCGCTTTCACTGTCAACACATATCTACCCTTCCGCTCAACGTCCAGAGTCTCAAGGGACCTGAAGAGTATTTGACAAAAATTGCTTAATAAATTAAACAAACCACTGAGCACCAGTGCAAGAGTTAAATGTGTACCTTATTACCGCATTACAGCACGGCTCAATCTGAGGCACATCAGCATAAAAATTTGTGATCAGATCTTCCGTCTGATTATTTGTATGCACAAACTTCACTGACTGCACGCTAAACACCATTTCAGCATTTGGCAGTGTGTCACGGTCTCTGGCCTATGAAATAGACCAAGGTGAAGCTATAGTTATAACAAGAAACAAGTCTGTATTAAGTCTCATCAATCAAAGATACTCACGTAGACATGAGCCACTGACGTGTCCTTCTTTGTACTTTCGGCTAGAACAACTGTGAGAAAAACACGAGAACACATCAATTATTCAGAATAAATAATGTTATGTAATAAATATAATGTATCGTTGCCATGAAGATTAGGTACCAAAGTTAGGTTGTGCATGATAAAACTCTGGGGCATTGTCATTGATGTCCTCAATTTCAAAAATCACTTTGCCTGGAAATAAATAATACAGTTTATCCAACTGTATCAAGAAAGGAAGAAACTTAAATTGGCTGGAAGCCTATACCTATGCTACTGTCTTCTCCCTTTTCGGTGTAAATATCAGTTATTGCCACATTCAGCACGACCAACGGATGTGCCTCGTAGTCAATGACAAACTCTGGGTTAACCTTCACATCTCCGGTGGGCTCCACAATGAACCACTCCTCCTCGCACGGCTCCAAAATCTTAGTACTCTCACATTCACTGGAGACCAGCTTGTATGTCAGTGAGTGGTTTGTGTCCAGATCTTTGCCCTCGAGTTTTCCCACATCACCGGTGATGGTTGTGTTCTCTTTGACATGAAATTTTGTGTCGTTCAGCATTGGTGTTTCGTCGTTGACGTCCAGAACCTTGACATTTGCAGTTGTCGTGGCTTTTCTCCCATCCACATCGGTGGCCGTCACGGTGAAGGTGTATGAGCGGCGGCCATGGTCGTAGTCCAGCTCAGTGTCAGCATCCACACTGATGTTCCCGCTGAAACCTTTGCCATTAGTGGCTTGAAAGCTGCGAATGAAGAAGTTCCCAAGGTTCCCTCCGAGGTCGAAGGAGATGCGGTTGTTCGTGTAAGTCTGGTCAGCATCATCGGCCCACACAGAGCCAACAAATGCATCTAAAGATAGAGCAAGTTCTCAGTGCAGGAAGTTCGCCATTAGAAATGTGTGTGAAAACACACGTCAGTTAAAGCGTACTTACTCTTTTCACTTTCCTTTACTGTGAAGTTATACTCTGACTGTCTGAAATGTGGATCATTGTCATTAACATCCTGAAATGATATAGAAAATTATCTTTATGGCATTCCACAGTGTTTTTTTCCCAAAGAACAGAACATTATACAACTATATAGTAGATATAAATATGACATAAGATTACAATTAGATGAGTGTTTACCATTAATATTAATTCATGGCTGTTTTAACAACTAAAGTATGACACATGTGGTTTTAAGCAATATCATTCATGCAGCAGATGGAAAGGGCAGCAGGATTTTTAAAATGTCTGACTTGGTCACTCTCACAATCCCACTTAACCAGTCAGAATGGCAGGTTGGAAAACGACTGTGTAATCTTTAAACTATAAGCAATGAAAGTATACAGTATATAGTACACTAAATATCAAAAACATAACTACATAACTATCCCTGTCCCGTGGTCTTGTATATGTTGTGATTGAAGTTAAAAAGGAACATAATTTTTTTTTTTTTTTGTAAAACAAAAAGTGAATGATGAGAGCACAGATACACATACAGACTTTCTTGTGTCAACTGCTTAGAGCCAATATATTATTATTACTGAACAGTTGGCATACCCATGTATTGATCATAAAGTGGTTGGTCAAAACAAACCACCATTAATTATCATACCTGTTGGAAAATTAGATCAGCACAGGAACAAAACAAATTATTTTATAAGCATTAGTCCATGTAATTCCTAAGATGTGTACAATGGATGACACCAGGCTTACCTGAACTTCTATTAAGACCATGGCCCAAGTCGATTTGCGTGGTTCGCCCATGTCATAAGCAGTCACATTTAGCTCAATTTGTCCTTTCAGTTCAATATCTATAGCCTCTCTGTCCAGAATGCCGTTGGTTTCAATCTTTCCAGTGTCCCGGTCGATGGTAAAGTTCTTTTGGAATTCACTGTCAACTATTTCATATTGAATCTTGCTGTTTACGGTGTCAGGCTCATCATTATCACTAGCCTGGCAATGGGGGTAAATAAACACCATCTTTATAAAGTGTATATACAATTCATGGTGATGCATTTAGGTGGCACAATCAATAAACAGTCCAGAAATAACTTTACTGACCTGGACTTCAAACATAAGGCCATTTACGTTCTCATTGACATAGAACTCATAAAATGGTCGTATCATTTTTGGAGCGTGATCATTGATGTCAAGAAGAACAATCTCCAGTATTGTTGAGCCAATATTGTTCGCTTTGTCTCGTGCCTGCAATGTTGCAGAGTAAGAACTCCGAACCTCCCGGTCAAGCAGTTCGCTGCTTTGGACTGTTATACCACCAGTTTTTGGGTCAACATTGAAACGGCTGTGTCTGTAAAAAAGATGTGACCAAATGTGCATAAACCTGAGAAGATCTAGCATCTTTGGAGAAAATCCCATGCTAATTGTGTGACAGCCCGTTTTCATGAGACTACTTACAGACTCTCAGGCAGCAGTTTGTATTCAATATTGCCAGCATCCTCTGTATCAAGATCAGTTGCCTGCCAAGAACACACATTTTGTCGTTTTTTTGCAGTATTCCAGGCGTTGTTTACTTATATGTGTTACATGTATTTTTGGTAAAACTCACTGTAATGGTGGCGATCAGAGTTCCTACTGGACTGTGCTCTTTCACCATCTCTGTATAGGTATCATTCTCAAATGTGGGCCGGTTGTCATTGATGTCATTGATCGTAATCGTTACAGTGGCAGTTGACCGGAAGGCCTCATTTAAGGAATCCAAAGCAACTACCTGCAAATAATATGACAAACTGCCAGTGAACATTATACAAGCAGTTTACTGTGAGAATAATGTTGCTTAGGAACAGGTAGGTCAGAGTTTCTCAAGATAAATGGCCATAAATGGATGCCGCACTGTGGATTTTCCATGGTGACAATAAACCATGAGATGTACCATCCAGAAAAACACACAAAATATTGGCACCTGTAGGCTAATATTTCATTTGATGGGCTAATCTGCCAAAGTCTTAGTAGTGCAGATAACTCATGCTATAACACTAAACATTTTAAGAAGTGATAATGACTGGACATGTTGTTGATGAAAAACATTCGCAATTCCAAATGTGCTGGTGCTCTCCACACACTATGTAATTGATCTTAAGAATATTTACCCATCCTAATTATGCAAAGCCAATTTCAGTTAAGCCAGGATAATTCTGGATTCACTGAAATCCCAGACCTCTCAGCTCGCGCAGCAACGGTTGCCGTGGGCAGCATGGGCACAACTCTCACCTGCACGGTCATCGTTTTGTATTTTTCGTAGTCAACCTCCTCTGGGTTTTTTACTAGAATTTGGATTTGGGTCTGTGTCAGGGCAGAAGAGGGCGAAATGGAGAATGCGCCCTTGTCAGGGCCCTCCAGGCTCAGAAGAAACGTGCCGTTCTCCATCTATGGAGCAAAGATTCGCAACACGGCAATTACTGAGACGCAAGTTGGCACCATTGCAAAAATAAAACACAGATTGAATTGATTAATAAATAAAGAAAACATTGTAGTCTGACCTTATCCAGGTCCTGCACGTGAACGTTAAGGCCCTGCACAGGCAGACCTACGGACGAGTGCTCGTCAATTTCACCCTGGAAACTGTCCTGTTCGACGCAATCCGTGTCTGAACAATCCAAAAAAACTGGCTTGTTGTCATTTATATCTCTGATGATGATTTGGATCTGATCAGTTGTCTTTGCCTGGACTCCATTGATGTCTAGCAGGCTCTCTTTTGCCTAAAAAGAAACACATTTCTTTGTCATTTTTTTTGTGCCAACACAAGAACTTTCAACAACACCAAAAACATCAATGTCACCTCTATCTGAAGAACCACAACTGCGTCGTTCATACTGTTTTCCAAAAGGGCTTCACGGTCTATGTCACTTTTGACACTTATGATGCCAGAGCTTTCAATGATTTGGAAAAGGTCAGGAACAGAAGAAGCTGTGGAAACGAAAGACATAAATTGACAATAATGTTATCCACCTCTTCGTCTTTTTAAGTGTGGAACCTTAATAAAAAATGTCAGAGCACTAAAACATGGAAGTACTAGAACATCAATTTGACTGGATGTCTTGATACTAGGAAAAACAATTTAAGAACTCTTATGGTTATTCTGTCTATAAAATCTTGAATAAATAAACATATTGCAATGGTTATCAAATCATGTTGTTTTTTTGACATATGGGGGATCAGAAAATATGCAGAGGTGCATGTCAACTGTCATCTTTAAGAGGAAAAGATATGCAATGCTGCAAGTTAGTCTTGTTTGAACTTCAAACAGCGTGTAAATTCCGTCCTTATAAATGGAGGTAGTTTAAAAACGTTCTCACTTGTGATGCTGTAAAGTATTTTGTCGTTAATGCCAGTATCAGGATCTCTTGCTCGCACTTGAAACACAGATGTGCCCTTATGTGAAAGAGTAAAAGAATTATGTAAAAATGCACAGGCCAAGCCATGGATAAACTGCCTGAATGCATGGTCTGCTCACCAGTGGGGTGCCTTCTTCCACAGAAGCTGTGCCTGGAAGGTTTAAAAACTGGGGATCTAGATTAGCCACATCCTTAATGTTGACAGACAGGAAGGCGAGATTTGACTGTACATAATTTGGATTATCACCCAATGGGCCACCGTTATCCTATAAAATCAAGAAGATTTTTATGTTAGGCAAAAAGTAATAATCTAAACCCTGGGCTTTTTTGTAAAGATGAAAGATTATGATTTATTAATTATGGACTTACTGAGGCATTGATGGTTAGCTGATAAAAATAGCTTTTATCTGTGTAGCTCAGTTCTCCTGTTAGCATGATAATTCCATTTTTGTCAATGCTGAACATGCTCGGATCATCACTGGGTATAACCTGCATTAAGAAGGTTACCAAGGGAAGTTTACGATTTCTCAGATCACCACTGTAAATGTACTGACATTTAAATCATTTATTAGGCGTCCTTATCTAGAGCAACTTACAATCAAGAGTTACAGGCCCCATGGCATTCGGGGTTCGGTGTCTTGCTCAAGAACATAATGTTAATACTTGGTGTTTGAACCACTTTGAACCTGTTTGAACTGTACTTCTGGTTTCCAACTAGGCTAACACAACCCCGTGAAAAAAGGTTTTATTGAAGTGATTGATTACCTCGGAAATTGCATAATTCACAACTCCAGCCATTCCAATGTCTTTATCTATCGCTGTCACTTGGAAGATACTTTCTCCAGGAGGAGTAGTCTGTGTTTATGAAAAGGTTGGAGAGAAACAGTTGTGGTTTAATGTGACATTTGGCTAGATGTGGGCCTTGTGGGCCATATTAAATACTGCAGTTCTATGTACAGATTTAGCCAAGGTAACATTCACACAGGATCAAGACTGTTAAGAGCCTCATCACAGCACCTTCTTCTAATCTTTGACACCTTCATGATTCGGTCATTAATGAGTTAATAATAGTCATTGCATGTGACAATCTAAAAGTAAAAAACAACTAATTATTTGTTATTGCTTACCTCTGGTACAACAGTACTGTAAGGAATTCCAATGAATTCTGGTCTATTATCATTTGCATCCTCTACTACAATGAAAATGGAGGCAGAAACCTGAAAAAATAAACAAAACATTAACTTTTAAGTTAGTAGTAGTACTAGTAGTAATTGTCTTAGTAGTTTAAATGTTATGTACATGAACATTATATAAAACAATATTTACAAATCCTACACATTGCAGAACATTGTCTTATGAACTCACATCAGGGTAAATGTGATCAGTAACAGTAACTGTAACTTCGATAAGCTCTTGGTTCTAAAACAAAAGAAAGAGAGAGAAGAAAAGAAGTGATGAGTGGAAGTTTACAATACATGACATTTAAAGTGTAGAACTAATGACTTTTTTAGATTTCATGGCTCAAATGACGACATGAAGACATGAATCTACCTCTCTGTCGAGTTGACTCTTGACAGTCACCTCTCCGGTGTCTTTATCAACATTGAAGTAGAAGGTATTTGGGCCTGTCATTCCATATGATAGCTTATCTCCATCATGGTCAGTTGCCAGAATAGTAAATGCATAGCCACCTGTACATTTTACATGTTTAAAATGTAACATTATAAAAAGAAAGAAAGAAGGAAATAAGAAAGAAAGACAGAAATACCTATAGGGATATCTTCACGTAGCTGTACAACTTCCGTGGAGATCTCTGGAATGCTGTTGCCGTTGACATAGGCTGGAAAAAATCATGAATATAAATGGAAAAAGTGAATAGATTCAATTTCACTTTATTTTTCCATTTTCATACATTTAGATTCTTTTCTTGGTTGTAATAATGGGTACAACTTTTGACCTTTTGTAAAATATGTTCTTCCTTTACTTGAATCAGCACAATAGCTATAAGTCATACCAAATTCATTACAATACATTCTAAAAATCAACAATAAATTCAAGATATCATTGGCTAGTAAAATATGAACTTGACAATAAACTTAAATATAATATCCCATGATCATTGTATTAATGTGCCCAAAAACTGTGGAAAAAATAGAAGGTTTTAGGTAAACAGAGAACAGATACTTACATATGGCAATGAGCGAGAGAAGGGAAACAACCTGAATTCTCCCCACCTTGCCCATGACTATGATAATGGGAAAGTGATGATAAAACATTACTATGATTAATATCCTTTTGCCATGCTGAAATCTCTAGATATCAAAGTTTGATATCTGGATTTGTAAATAAGGAAAAAATATACATTTTTATGTTTGTAAAATATAAAAAATATGTATAAGTTTAAGGTATTATATAAGATGTGAAGGAGATCTACTTACTCCCAGAGCGAAGGCCTTGACGCGCTTTGACCATGAGACCTGCCGTGACTGAGGAGATCGGGTCCTCAGCAGAACCTTTGCCTGGTAGACCTTGGCTGATTACAGCCTGCAGGCTGTAAACGTAAATCATTAACACAGCGTGAAAAAGCCCAGCGCGCCTCTCCGCTGAGCCTCTTCACTTTGTGGACTCCTGACAAAGCTGCTTACTCGTGGCATGAGGTCTGTTCCTAAAGCCAAGCGGCACACCGACGACAGACTGCTTCGTTCTCCCGGACTTACCAGGTGTGATGAGCCCAACCCCATCCTTTCCATCCAGGAACTTATCATTTCCAACAAGTTTAAACGTCTAAGTGCACAAAATTAGCATATTGGGCGTAATCTTGTGACTTAAGGAGCGTAGAGAGCTCTTAAACGGCTTACCAGAATCAGACACTAACCTGCTCTAGAGATTTATGAAAGGTTCGTGTGTGAACAATGGGCAATGTGGTTAAAAAAAAAAAAAACATTCCAGGACACCAGGATGGCGGTCAAACAACAAACCCCACTTAGCAGTCCAGGCTCCACTAATGAGTTCTTTCATGGGCACGGCCCCTCCCCCATTTCTCATCACAATTAATGTCAAACGGACAAAAGACCATCCTCCTCATTTCTGGCAACAAACTGGCCCAAAACCTAGAGTATGCCTTGTCACATTGTTTAGCATTGCATTTTATTTACAGTAGTAAACAGTGAATAAATCTGCCATAGACTAAGCAGATGAGGATTACATTGGATCTAGCAGCCATAAGACCAGAAAGAACCTGGAAAAACATCCAAGTTGTTTTAATAACCTAAACTTCTTTGTTATCCCAATGAATTTGGAGAAAGTTTGTCCAATTGTGTATTTACTCTTAAGTATATATTTTTTTACTAACTTTTTTTGCACTGGTGAGGTTTGCACCCTTGACTCTGTGGGTCAGCTCTCTGATTAGCAATGTTAATGACATTGCTGGTTTGGGGTGAGCTGGACCACAGAGTGAAGGCAAAGCCAACAAGTGCTAAACACCTCTGGGAACTCCTTCAAGACTGTTGGAAAACCGTTTCAGGTGACGACCTCTTGAAGCTCATCAAGAGAATGCAAAGAGTGTTCAAAGCAGTAAAGAAACTAGAATATAAAACATGTTTTCAGTTATTTCAGCTTTTTTTGTTAAGTACAGAACTCAACATGTGTTCATTCATAGTTTTGATGCCTTCAGTGAGAATCTACCAACGTAAATGGTCATGAAAATAAAGAAAACACATTGAATGCAAAGGTGTGTCCAAACTTTTGGCCCGTACTGTATATTAGGTTAAGGTGCCTCACCTGTGCATTATTTTTTTCCCATAAGATCAGACATTTTTAAATAATATTTAACTTGACTTGCCTGTTTCCATAAACAGCAGCCAAATCATCACATGTGCCATAAATAATGTGACTTCAACCCTGCATTTCAATAAACAATAAAGTTTTATTGAACGTCCAACCAACTGCCCAGAATTGTGTTACGTTGCTCTAATCTTATCACAATCGATTACCATATCACACTCCTCCCTTCTTTAAGATATTCTTGGTTTGATTATCAGTGTGGCACGCATCATTTTGAACAAATAATTACTCTGATGCACTTTATTTTTTAATCTGACATTTTTATCCCACAGATTTAAAAGAGGGTCTTGCTGGAAGATCTGAAGTACACGTGGTCTTCCTTTGCTCATTTGTTCTTTGTTGCTAAAAGCTGTACAGCCACTTCCAAAGGCTTCCAAACTGCAACAATAGTTTATAGAGACAAGCTGAAAAACATTGTTACTGGAGAGTGACTAAATTAATTATGACTATTAAAACTCATCGCATCTTCATCTTTATTAAAAAAAATTTCATTTTCCAAAATTTAGTCGAATTTAGACTTTACACTAAAGTTGGTGTATTTCAATTGGGAAAACTTGAGCTAGCTGTACTGAAAAATACAGTTATATGCACAAGTAGGGCTATCATTAAACAGGTTTTCTTTTGTAGATTTGTTTTCTCAGTTCATCCTGCCATGTAAACTAAATTTGCAACCCATCTAACATCCTCGCCTTGATGTCTCTACTGTTTAGGAGGTCTTTGGTTGCCACCTTGTGGTGGAACATCCAGCGCTGTAATTCGGTGCTTCCCAGTCCTGGTCACAGTTACCACTGAGCAGCAACTTCTGTGAAGAAGGATTCTACCCGCGGTGACGTAAACGTGGTTTCTGGCGCGAAACGCACTTTACTGTTCAAAATGTTACAAAGTAACCAGTAAGACGCGACATTGTATCGAACAAAGGAAGGAAAGAAAACGCTGGAGGAGGAGTCGTGACGCTAATCACGTGTTTTCATGCACCGCCCCCTGAATGGCGGCGAGACAAAGACACGCCACATAGCCCTGGCTTCACTTAGGTCCTCTCACTGTAGGTAAAGCCTGAGCAAGTCCGAATCCGCAGTTATTGTACCGATCTGACAAGATGTCTGGACGCGGAAAGGGAGGAAAGGGGCTCGGAAAAGGAGGCGCCAAGCGTCACCGTAAGGTTCTCCGCGACAACATCCAGGGAATCACCAAACCCGCCATCCGCCGCCTCGCTCGCCGCGGTGGAGTGAAGCGCATCTCCGGCCTGATCTACGAGGAGACCCGTGGTGTGTTGAAGGTGTTCCTGGAGAACGTGATCCGTGATGCCGTCACCTACACCGAGCACGCCAAGAGGAAGACCGTGACCGCCATGGACGTGGTTTACGCGCTGAAACGTCAGGGCCGAACTCTGTACGGCTTCGGCGGCTAAAACCTGCTCCACTTCTAATAACAGCAGCTCCAAAGGCTCTTTTAAGAGCCACCCAAACTATCACTGAAAGCTCATTCTGGTCTCATTAGGACTTTAGAAGAAAAGTTACTTTATATATCGGAACAAACGTACGTGTGGCCAAGTGTGAAGCTGTAACTCTTTGAACCCGAACAAGATTATACACTGACCGTCTCTCGCAGTCATGTCTGCATGATTGGAGCTGCTGAGAGCCGTAGAAGCTCAAATGTGGTTTATTATTTTTCGTATAAATACCTGCTTCATGAAAAAAAGGAGAACTTCTGAATTGTGTGATATAATGGAACGCTTAACTAAATCCCATAGTTTAATATCTTATAACTAATATGGTTACATTGAAATGTCATATACGTGTACTTACAAAAAAATACTTAGTTATGTGAAATAGGGTGGTTGTAGCCTAGTGGGTAACACCCTCGCCCACTTTATACAATGTGTCCCTGAGCAAGACCCTGAACACTGAGTTGCTCCAGGAGGGACTGTCCCTGTAACCGATTGTAAGTCGCTCTGGCTAAGGGAGTCTGAAATGAGAATAAATTATATTAAATATACAATAAATATTTACAGATATTTCCATCTGTAAATTAGCTGACAAAATTACTTGTCAAGCTGCGTTAAAAAAACATGAAAAAATAATTAATTTTTGCTTTTTTTCTCTTTCATTTTTCTTTTTATGCTAATTTGAAGATAGAAAAGGGTTTGAAACGAGCGGGAAATGGGAGGCTATGATTGGGCGAGTCCGACACATCCGCTTCGCGCCTTAATACGAAAGCACCAACCACAGCCGTCACCTTATTTCCATACCCGCGTGTATAAATAGGAGAGGAGGGTCTTATGTCGCGTCAGTCGCATCCAGTTTTCACACTGAGACGATCATCATGCCTGAACCCGCCAAGTCCGCTCCCAAGAAGGGATCCAAGAAAGCCGTGACCAAGACGGCCGCCAAGGGAGGAAAGAAGCGCAGAAAGACCAGGAAGGAGAGCTACGCCATCTACGTGTACAAGGTCCTGAAGCAGGTCCACCCCGACACCGGCATCTCCTCCAAGGCCATGGGCATCATGAACTCCTTCGTCAACGACATCTTCGAGCGCATCGCTGGAGAAGCTTCTCGCCTGGCGCATTACAACAAGCGCTCCACCATCTCGTCCAGGGAGATCCAGACCGCCGTCCGCCTGCTGCTCCCCGGAGAGCTGGCCAAGCACGCCGTGTCTGAGGGAACCAAGGCGGTCACCAAGTACACCAGCTCCAAGTAAAGCGGGGCCACAAGCGACGCTGCACCAACACAAAGGCTCTTTTAAGGGCCACCCACTGCGCTCGGAAATAAAAGCAAATTCCGTTCAACTTGATAAGAATTCAATGTATTTGACTGTGATTGAAGGTGGCGATCTAGGATGTAGCTTATATATGCACAAATAATTACTTTCATGAAGTTTCTCTCTTAGATTTAACTTTAAATTTTTTTTATTTTTAAAAGCTCAAATCTTCTAATTTGAAACTAATTTCCAGTGCTAAACTCTTACACTTTATTTCCATACTAGTTCAGAACAGTCTGAATTAATTCCTCATATTTTATAAGTAGTATGTTTTGTTAAGATGCTATTAGGCCCAAATGTCTCATTCTGTGGTGAAAAGACCACAATTGTCCTTTTATGGTTTTGATATTTTTCTTGATATAATATATTTATTATTTTAATTTAGATATTTTTCTATAATTAGTGGTGTGTGTCAATGGGGTTTTGTGTTTTGTCCTGTGGGTGGTGCTGTGGCAGGAGGAGACTGAATAATGTGTCCAGCAGGTGTGCTGAAGGTTTTGGCCACTTGAAGGAAACCAGAGGAATTGATTGTCATGCTGTATGTTTCAATTCCTTGGTAAAGAATGGATGGGTTTTCAAGAACTTTGAATAAAGCAAAAGAAACCAAGCATCTGTTGAAGACTCACTTTCTTATCCAAGGGTTGATACATGAGGATTTTCAATAGAAAATACAACAGTAAAATAAAGATTCTTTTTTTAAAGTATGGTTTTGTTAATAAACCGTTTTTTTTTTATTTATTTTTTACACACGAAATGCAGACAATTACAGTTATATAAGCTGGATAAGAAATGAAGAGAAAACAGAGCAAATCACTAGGACAGAATTTTAACCAAAAATAAAAGTATTAACCACATGATGAATGAAATACTTTGGCTGAGCGGTAGCACCCTGGTAATATTTCCAACATTAATTTGTGAATAAGACGAACACAGCAAACCACAGCTGATGTTCACACATGTACACACCTCCTATACCACAGAACAGTAAATACACCAACATGACTACACCTCACCTACTACAGGGATAAATGTTACACAATAAATACACAAGCATTTATTAATAAGTAGCCTAAATAAATATTTTGCTAATAGTTTAAAGAAGGATTTTAAAGTTCAGAGGTCAAGGCCTCACCTGAGATTTAATGTCAGGTGACAGATTTAAAAAAATAATATTGCAGCTTTTTGAAACTTGAACTTTATTGAAACCTATTGTTTTATCCATTAAGAATTTCTTTTTGTTGTTTTTTTAAGTCCATCCTGATTAAACTGAATTCACAGAAAAAGGGTATAAGATGTATAAATTCACAAACACACACATGAATACGTATATAATGTGTAGTTTTTTATTGTGCTTATCAGCACTGATCAACAGAGGTAAAGTATGAAGAAGTGGCGCCTTTTCGGGATCTGGGATCTTCCTCTGTGCTTCACCGCAGCTCCTCTTCCTCGGTCCCCGCGCTCTCCTTCAACTCGCCGGACGCGCGGTCGGTAACCGAGGACCAGTGACCGCAACCCGTCCACAGACCGCGGCCGGTTTCTCCGTTTAAACACATTTAAAGGCGAAAACGAAGCCGCGACGCCCGTTCCTCCGCTCCTCTGGGCGCTACCAAGCGTCGTGTCGGCCTTCCTGCGGGATCAAATCCGCTCTCCGCCGCGCACCGCGCGGTCCAGCCGGATCATGGAGGTCCCGGCTTCCCGCACAGAACGTCCCGCGACCCGGGGCTCGGTCGGCGGCGCGGTTTTTGCCCGAGATGCGTGGCGGAGAAAACACAGCGGAGGCTGCGGGGCGGCAGCAGGGCGGCGCGGTTCTACACGGTTCTCACGGCGCGTTGAAAAGCGCCGCTCCGCGCGCCCTGCGTCATTGTCACTCGCGTCACCGAACCGCTCGACATGGCAGAAGAGGCTCCAGCTCCAGCGGCCGCAGCGCCGCCGAAGTCGCCCAAGAAGAAGGCCGCGGCCAAGAAGCCCAAGAAGGCGGGACCCGGCGTCAGCGAGCTGATCGTCAAAGCCGTGTCCGCTTCCAAGGAGCGCAGCGGAGTGTCCCTGGCCGCCCTGAAGAAGGCGCTGGCTGCCGGCGGCTACGACGTGGAGAAGAACAACTCCCGCGTCAAGGTGGCCGTCAAGAACCTGGTCACCAAGGGGACTCTGGTGCAGACCAAGGGCACCGGCGCCTCGGGCTCCTTCAAGCTGAACAAGAACCAGGCGGAGCCCAAGAAGAAGCCCGCCGCCAAGAAGGCGGCTCCGAAGGCCAAGAAGGCGGCCGCCAAGAAGCCCGCCGCGGCCAAGAAGTCGCCCAAGAAGGTCGCGGCGAAGAAGCCCGCCGCCAAGAAGTCGCCCAAGAAAGTCAAGAAGCCCGCGGCGGCCGCCAAGAAGGCGGCGACCAAGAGCCCCAAGAAAGCCGCCAAGAAGCCCGCCGCAGCCAAGAAAGCGGCCAAGAGCCCCAAAAAGGCGAAGGCCGCCAAACCTAAAACTGCCAAACCCAAGACCAGCAAGCCGAAGAAGGCGGCGGCCAAGAAGAAGTAAATTCCTGCTGCTCTTTACTCAGCACCTACTCAAAAAGGCTCTTTTAAGAGCCACACACTGATCTCCAGAAAAAAGCTACAGTTCCGATACCGACGTGCAGCTCGTATTCGATTCCTTCAAGTAATCATAAAAATAAAAACCTCATTATGAACTCCGCACCGCTGAAATCTAGAGATCGAGGCGCATTTTAGCCTGATTAACCTGTTTGGTTTTTATAAATTCCACGTTTTTACGTGGAATCACTCTCCGAGCTCAAACCGGAGCGTAATCTGTATTACGTTATAATTTATTTGACAGTTTAACACTGAATACTGAAATAATACTACTGGAAAGCGTGTTATGGCTTCAATTCTCGGAGGAAGAGAATTTCTTTTGATTTATGTTTAAAAAGTGAGACTTGATCTTTCATACAAACACCACGGATGAATATGAATATTTTGGAACTGAATCTCGATATGAATCATTTCGATTTTAAATCATTGAAAGATTAAAAATGTTTACTATGTAACGAAAAGCGTAATAAAAGTTGCGAGTGAAAGATGAAAGGGGCGGGGCATTTTACCACGACGCCGACATGATTGGCTGAAACTTCGAGCCAATTGGGACTCTGAGACGTTTCCTATAAGAGAAGATCCTGGAGTCTCAGAGTTACTTTGTTTCCTGAACGAACATCGCAGTAAGACAACATGAGCGGAAGAGGCAAAACCGGCGGGAAAACTCGCGCTAAGGCCAAGACCCGCTCGTCCCGGGCTGGTCTCCAGTTCCCCGTGGGCAGAGTTCACAGGCTGCTGCGCAAAGGCAACTACGCCCAGCGCGTCGGCGCCGGAGCTCCGGTCTACCTGGCCGCGGTGCTCGAGTACCTGACCGCTGAGATCCTGGAGTTGGCCGGGAACGCGGCCCGCGACAACAAGAAGACGCGCATCATCCCCCGCCATCTGCAGCTCGCCGTGCGCAACGACGAGGAGCTCAACAAGCTGCTGGGCGGCGTGACCATCGCCCAGGGCGGCGTCCTGCCCAACATCCAGGCCGTGCTGCTGCCCAAGAAGACCGAGAAGGCCAAATAAAGCGACCAGTGCTCAAAAATACCCACAAAGGCTCTTTTAAGAGCCACACACTTACTCCAAAATGAGCAGATTTCTGATCCTGTATAAAGTAACCATTAAAAATTCATGAAAAAAAAAAAAAAAAAATCACCCTCTCACTCTCTCTAGTTGTACAAGACGTATTATTTTAATGTGTAGCACATTCGCATATGAAGTACATGGTCAGAGATTCATCCCCTTTCCTACTGCCTTGGTGTCTCCTGAGGACTGCCCCAATAAATACTACAAAAGAGCATCTGCTAAATGCCAAAATGTATATGGCCTCAGGTTTCTCTTTTTTTTTAATTGATTCGCGGTTTTTTAAATTATTTTAAACTCATTTAAAGAACCTTCGATAATTAACAAAAAAAAGGGTTCAATTTTGAAATTTTGGCGCTAACCACAAGCTCGCAACATGACCAATGAAAAGTAGCCCCTGTCGGGGGAGGGGCTTGTTAGCACCGCCTAGTTCTTTTGTTAGAGCCGTCTATAAAAGTCTGCGTCGGAGCGCGAAGCTACACTTTTCACCGAGACTTCATTAAGAAGCGCAGACGACATGGCCCGAACCAAGCAGACCGCTCGCAAGTCCACCGGAGGAAAAGCTCCCAGGAAGCAGCTCGCCACCAAGGCTGCTCGTAAAAGCGCCCCGGCCACCGGCGGCGTGAAGAAGCCTCATCGTTACAGGCCAGGAACTGTGGCTCTGCGGGAGATCCGCCGCTACCAGAAATCCACCGAGCTGCTGATCCGCAAGCTGCCCTTCCAGCGCCTGGTGAGGGAAATCGCCCAGGACTTCAAGACCGACCTGCGCTTCCAGAGCTCCGCGGTCATGGCTCTCCAGGAGGCCAGCGAGGCGTATCTTGTCGGCCTGTTCGAGGACACCAACCTGTGCGCCATCCACGCCAAGAGGGTGACCATCATGCCCAAGGACATCCAGCTGGCCCGCCGCATCCGCGGAGAGCGCGCTTAACTTCGCCAGCGTGCGTTCAACCCCCAAAGGCTCTTTTAAGAGCCGCATTCATGTTTCTTCAAAAGTGATCGTTCCCTTAGTAACTTAACCACATAAATCAGTTTCCGCAAGGAAGGAGTCAGTGTCCTTGAACACAACGGAAAAATAATTAAATGTTTGAAAAAACTATCGGCTATATTATAAAAGGCAAACAATTTATGGTACAGTAGGTGTTTATAAGGTATAAGTGTGTTTATCACTTTACAATTTCCACACAGCACAGGCAGCTCTCTTTGACAAGCCAGTTTCCACCTGACATGTCAGTTAGAGAAAACAGTTCTGTAGCGCTTATTACAAAAACTGAGTCTCACACACTTTAATTTGCTGGTTTATTACGCAATTGTTGTATAATCTGTTGTAATATTTGTTATAATAATCTTCATTCCTTTTGAGAATTTTAAAAGTTTCTTTGCTCTGCGCAGTTATTCATGTAGTGAAATATAACCCAGAGTACTGTGCACAAGACAAGAAACAGTTTTGCCCATTTTTTTTTGCAGCAGCTCTTAATTTCCATCAGGATAGAGATTTTAAAATCCCTCCAGAGATGTTCAAATCTTGCCTCTGGCTGGGCAACTCAAGGACATTGTGCTTTGAGCTTGAATGTGGGTGCACAAGGTGAGATAGTTGGTGAGCCCAAGGTGCCTGATGTTCTTCATTTTTTCCACTGGAGCACCTCCAATGGTGAAAGGTGAGTGGCAGCACTGCTGTTTCCTGCTGGGGCTCACAACCATCTCTTTGAATCTGCTGACATTCAGTTGGTTGTCCTGCACCATCCTGTCAGACTTACACACGCACATGCGTATACATTACACAAAATAATACACACACACAAATATATATAAAATAAAATTTTCTTCGTCTAGCACTGAACAATCTCAGAGCGTGAGAAGTTAGGCCTTATCAGGGCTCTTAGTTTTGTAAACTCAAAATTCTATAGAAATCGAACGAGAATCGCTGGTTTCTTCGTCTTGTAAGTCGCTTTGGATAAAAGCATCTGCAAAATAAAGTAAAGTAAAAAGGCTCAAAATTAGTTCTTGTGGGACTCCAGTACTAAAGATGACGATATTGGACTCAGAGGTAACAACCGCTGAAGGCCTGGAAAGGGTTTCTGAACAAATATTGGTAGTGAAGAATTTATTTAGTTGTACAAAATTAAATAAAACATGAATAACTGGCTGTGCAGAAATGTTGGTAGCCTTGTAATTATATGCAACTGTACATTACCAATTACTCGCAACTCTAAATTGGTTGGAGTTGGAAGAACCCTCAAAATATAAAAAAAAAATTCAGTATCACAGTTTAAGGCAATGTTATAAAATGCTCGGATGTTTTAACTGCCAGTTTCAAGTGTAAGAAATGTACTCAGGAAATGAAAGGCCACAGGCACAGTGTCCGTGTAACCTGTGTTATTTAAAACATTCAGGTTCCAAAGCTTAATTATCCCTTGTACAGCGCACAGTGCATAAGGTGCAACAACTTCACAGAAGAAATGTTACAAAGTAACCAAATGTTACAAAGTAACATCTTGACAGAAAAAAATTACAAAGTAACTAGTAACACATTGTATCGAACAAAAGAAGAAAAGAGAACGCTGCAGACCGGAGGAGGCGCTGCTGCGTTGTCACGTGTTTTCATGTCCCGCCCTCCAAAAGGCGGCGAGACAAAGACACGCCACACGGCCCTGGTTTCAATTAGGTCCTCTCTCTGTAGATAAAGCCTGAGCGAGTCCTAAGCCGCAGTTATTGTACCGATCTGACAAGATGTCTGGACGCGGAAAGGGAGGAAAGGGGCTCGGAAAAGGAGGCGCCAAGCGTCACCGTAAAGTTCTGCGCGACAACATCCAGGGAATCACCAAACCCGCCATTCGCCGTCTCGCTCGCCGCGGTGGCGTGAAGCGTATCTCCGGTCTGATCTACGAGGAGACCCGTGGTGTGTTGAAGGTGTTCCTGGAGAACGTGATCCGTGATGCCGTCACCTACACCGAGCACGCCAAGAGGAAGACCGTGACCGCCATGGACGTGGTTTACGCGCTGAAGCGTCAGGGCCGAACTCTGTACGGCTTCGGCGGCTAAAACCTGCTCCGCTTCTAATAACAGCAGCTCCAAAGGCTCTTTTAAGAGCCACCCAAACTATCACTGAAAGCTCATTCTGGTCTCATTAGGACTAGTTTCCCAGTTTGATTCGAAATTTAAGCTACTTTAAATATCAGAACAAACATAAATGTACCCAAGTAACAAGCCCTTGTGCCCTTAATGAAGTAGTTTTTAAAATTGTATTATACCTTTGTATTTAATTTTACTTGTAAGCACCATGGGTCTGAGAACATATAATTCTCTGTATGTCCTGTGCATGTGGCAGGATTGACAATAAAGCTGACTTTGATTTTTGTGAAACTAACTTTGTGTACCTGAACAAGATTATACACTGACCGTTTCTCGCGGTCAGGTCTGCATGATTGGAGCTGCTGAGAACCGTAGAAGCTCAAATGTAGCGTTGTTTTCATATGCCTGCTTCATAAAATAAAACGGGGAGCTTCTGCATTGAGTCACACAATGTAACGCTGATCTTAACCCGACTATTTCATTATAAATAATATACGGTTACAGTGAAGTATGATAAATGTGTACTTACAAAAATATACAGTTATGTGAAATGAGTATAAATAAAATAATTTAATACAGTAAATATTTACATATGTTTCCAACTTTAAAATAGCTGACAAAATTACTTGTCAGGTTGCGTTAAAAAACATGAAAAAACAATTTCTGCTTTTCTTTTCTTTCACGTTTCTTTTTATTTTTATGTTAATTTGAAACTGTAAAAGGGTTTGAAACGAGCGGGAAATGGGAGGCTATGATTGGGCGAGTCCGACACATCCGCTTCGCGCCTTAATACGAAAGCACCAACCACAGCCGTCACCTTATTTCCATACCCGCGTGTATAAATAGGAGAGGAGGGTCTTATGTCGCGTCAGTCGCATCCAGTTTTCACACTGAGACGATCATCATGCCTGAACCCGCCAAGTCCGCTCCCAAGAAGGGATCCAAGAAAGCCGTGACCAAGACGGCCGCCAAGGGAGGAAAGAAGCGCAGAAAGACCAGGAAGGAGAGCTACGCCATCTACGTGTACAAGGTCCTGAAGCAGGTCCACCCCGACACCGGCATCTCCTCCAAGGCCATGGGCATCATGAACTCCTTCGTCAACGACATCTTCGAGCGCATCGCTGGAGAAGCTTCTCGCCTGGCGCATTACAACAAGCGCTCCACCATCTCGTCCAGGGAGATCCAGACCGCCGTCCGCCTGCTGCTCCCCGGAGAGCTGGCCAAGCACGCCGTGTCTGAGGGAACCAAGGCGGTCACCAAGTACACCAGCTCCAAGTAAAGCGGAGCCACAAGCGACTCTTTACCAACACAAAGGCTCTTTTAAGGGCCACCTACTATAAGAAAAAGCAAATTCCGTTTACATTAATGTCAGTCAATTACTGTATTGCTTTTATAAACATCTAGCTTCTGTTTGTGTGTGTGTGGGAGTGTATGTAGTGTTGCAGGGTTCTCAAAGGGACACAGGAGATGGATTCTGGGTGAGGTTGGGCTGCATCAAGTATTCAATTTTTTTTTTTAATGTTACATGGCTTCTGTTGCCTACTTGCTGCTTTGTATCATTCCCGAATTTACTTCCAGCAACAACTGCATGGAGTATAATAAAAAAAATTTGGTAGAAATCGCAATCCTTTATTTTCTCCTTATGTTCATTTATTATTTTATTATTGCAAGAATATCATGGCACCAAACCTATATTAGAATGTACAATGATAGTAAACACAACAAAAGGCGACGGCTAACAGACTGTTCGGGACACCATTATGTACTCATTGTACAAAAACCATAGGATAGTTATGTAGGTGTTATTTAGTGGTATTTTATTTTTTATAATGGATTCAGCAGTACATCCTATATTAACCAATGTTCTGTGGTGGGTAGAAGTGGGATGGCAGATTGGAGCTATTGCTGATTGGACCTATAGAAGGTCCACTCCTTTCTGACATTGTCAAAGGAACAGTGGTGTTGGCTGTTAATCTGATCAATAATTTGCATATTCATCATGATAACAATTTATCCGCATGGATAGTGAGGATCATATCGCCCTCAAGTTTCATACAAGTCAGCCCATTCAGCTGATGGAAAAACAAAATACAGTCAAAATGACGCCAAGTCCAACACTGGTGAAAATTATTTCATCCAACTCTAAGACAAACACAGTAAGAAGTAGTAATTCTATAATGGCTATGAGATATTACATGGGCATACCATTGTTGTTCTGAAATGTTTCTCTCTTTGCACAAAAAAGGAACCTTCCACACAAAACACAGTGTCATTTAGTATTTTTACAATCCAAAAAATAAAAATTCTTAATATAGCATTCACAGAATAAATATCATATAAAACTCATTAACATCAAACTTTTATATCACCCTGTGTGCAACACAATATCATCCCATTGGCTGCACTTGGCCTTTAGCAACTGGCTACGAGTTTGAGACCTTTACTTTAAAAGATCAAAATATCCAGTAGACATACATCATGCTTTGATTCTTTCTTGTGGGTGGACAGTGACTGGACCAGTCCAGTTTGTTGTCATGAGAAGAGCTTGGTATTTATTGATCCTGAACAATCTCCACATTTTGAGACTGTGGTCTTCTCAGGCCCATTACCAGTTCTTTTGTCTTGCTGATGTTGAGTTGTAACTCCACCGCTGTTACAGCAGCTTCTCTTGTGATTGTTTTAAAACTGAGTTTTGCTGATATTATTCAGTGGTCCTGATGTAAAGGAGAAAAAAACAAAATTGCAATAGTTTAGTCCTGACTGCTGGTCTGAACTTTGATTGCCTGGAGTCCTGCGAATTCTAGTTATATAGAACATTCAAGTTTAAAAACTTTATTATCACTTGTACAGGGCACAGTGCATAAGGTAGAATGTAACTGTTTTCCACATTGTCCACAAACAAGACTAACAACTTCACAGAAAATGTTTAAAATGTTACAAAGTAAGTAGTAATTGAAGATATACCTGGTCGGGTGCAACGGGAGTGTGCTGAAAAGCTTGCAGACATCTTCACAGATGTCTTCAACACATTGCTGAGTTCAGCCATGGTACCTGCCTCAAAACCTCCAAGATCATCGCAGTGCCAAAGAAGTGATTACCAGGCCATAGCACATGAAGACCCAACTGACAACAGAACTCCACAGACAATGCAATCTCGGCTGCCCTTCATGCATCCCTCTCTAAGATAGAGGATTAGGGCCACAAAAAAAAAAATACTCAAAGAACCTCACAATTCTGACTTGAATACTGTATTAAGTGTTGCAGAATTTGTCGCGTTTTACTTTGTTTCTTTTCAGTTTGAACTGTAGTAAAGAGCACCAATACTGTGTTATGGGCGCACAAGACAACCGTTGATTCAGAACGTGCACCACCAATCTTTGGTTCATTATAACATGTTGTGCAGTCAAATTTGCGAATGTGAATGCAAAATAACGTTCTGCATGTAGCTGGGTTGTGGTCTGGGGTGAGAAAAGGGGGAGAGGCAGAGACAGAGAGACGTGGAGAGAGAGGACCAGCCCCACACATATGTGGATAATCCATTATAATAAGCTATTACTAGCAGGTCTCTTTTTTTCAACAGATTCTTGACATGTCGCATATCTAGAGAAATAAGGCAATAGCAGCACTGTGTGTACTTTTATTTTCATTATTAATATATAAAGTGAAGTGATGTAATGTGATACACACATTATTTTTAGATTTATTTGCTGAGCTAAAGCACAAAGAGATATAGCCATGATTAAAAAAGTTTAACGGTGTCATTTAACATTAAAATTAGTACACACTCACTCTATACTGGGTATCAGATCAGCTGAGGAATCTTTTTGTACCATCATTATACTTAACTCTGCATATATGTGCAATTCTGCATATATGTGCATCGTTTATGCAATTTGATCTTTAAAGAAAATAATTGAGTTTTCTTTTCTCATCTGTTTTTTCTTCCGTTCCTCTCCCAAATAGAAAAAATTCTATTTGTTAAATTCTGTTATGCATTTATGTAGCAAGGGTGGTAGTAGCCTAGTGGGTAACACACTCGCCTATGAACCAGGAGACCCAGGTTCAAATACCTCCATTGTGTCCCTGAGCAAGACACTAAGTTGCTCCAGAGGGGGACTGTCCCTGTAACTACTGACTGTAAGTCGCTCTGGATAAGGGTGCCTGATAACTGTTGCAAATGTAAAATGTAAGTTTTCACACTTCCTGCCCAACAACCAGGCCATGTTTCTCCCTAAAAAGACGAGAGAAGGTGATTGGTGTGAAGGTAGAGTGCTGAGGGTTATCGGTCAGGATGAAGACTTTAGTCAATTCTTTATCAACAATAATAATTAGTGTTTGCTTTTATGCATTGGACAAGTCGAGCAGTTAAACAGCATGCACCACCGCTCACCATGACTTAACTCACGCTTGTGGAGGAGCAGCTATAAGCATGTGATCACCCGGTCAACATATTTACAAACCGCTTTTTTATAACAAAAATGCTGCTCGAGTATCTGAGCACAAAGGCTTTTTGAAAAGACCCTTGAACAGAAAGGGTCTTACTTTTGTATGTCTAAAGGTTTTTACAAATGTAAATACTAGAAATAACAAAGTAACTTGTGGAATGTTTTCTTTTTTTTTTTTTAAATATGTGATAGAAATTTAGGTCCAAAAGACCACAAAGTCACAGGTCAGAGGCAGTGGTGGATTAGCATATTAAGAAGCAGCCCTGTAATCAGAAGGTTCCTGAACCACCAAGGAGCCACTGAACAAAATACCGTCGCCACCTGACATGGCTGCCCACTGTTCCCTCAGGGGAACAGCAACACTTAAAAATACCTCTTCCTATTCCACCAATGACTCAAAAAAAATTTTGGTTGTAGAATGTAAAATGGTTAATCAAAGTTTAAAGTTCTAATTTTTTTATAAATCACTTCACCAAAAGTGCTGTACACAGACAACACAGTTGACCAAAGTGCTGTACACAGACAAAAGAAAAGAGAGACAGGGAATAAGACAATATAATAATAACAACCAATAAAATAATAATAACCATATTTAAACTGTTAAACCAACCTCTCAGATTGATTTAAAAGCCAAGGACAGAAAATGTGTTTTGAAGGATCTCAAAGTCTTGTGGCAGCAACACCTAAGTTTCATCCATGTCTTGACCACTTATCTCTTGATCTCTGGTTGAGCCCAACATAAAGTGCATTGCAGTAATCCAGTCGATTTGTAATAAAAGCATGGATTAAAATGATGCAGAGAAAGAAGTGGGTTGACTCTCGACAGTTGTCTCAATTGAAAAAGATGGGTTTGACCAGTAAGCTAATCGAATGTCAATTTGCTGTTCAGTCCAACACCCAACTTTTTCGCTGCGTCCGTCAAGGGTTGAACTCTAGTCAATTTTTACTCTGTCACTTTGTCCATAAAACACAATCTATGTTGTTTTTCATTGAAATGTAAAAAATTGGACCCTGTTTTAGCTTGCGGCAGCTTCTGCGTTTTTGGTTTGCTTTTGTGTTGTGCATTTTTGTCAACCTTTAAGCAGTGCAGCTCAAGCGATCATTCTCAGAAAAAAACTAGGGCAATTGATATTGTGAGTATTCTAGGTTTAAAAAAAAAAAAAAAAAGTTTTTTCTTTTCTTGCATAGGATAATTATGAAACATGAACAAAAGTCATATTTTTCTGGGCCCTTTTCAAGGGTCTGAAAATTTATCTACATTGTGTCCATCTCTTCCTCAAAATTTCATCACTGCTGTAATGGGTGCCTTACCTTCATTTCACAGTACATTGTGACTAGGATGCAGATTTGAGCCAAGTCATACAATACTATTTCTGATGTAATGAGCTTTTTGTTAATGAACTGTTCTGACTGAATGAGAAAAATTCTGGGGCAATAAACCTGTATAATCTATATTCCTTCCAGACAGTCAGATCGAGAAAATCGCATTTTCGACCAGTTGGGTGGCTCTTAAAAGAGCCTTTGTTTTGATGCAGGGGGTCCCGTTACTTTTAAGCGCGCTCTCCGCGGATGCGGCGGGCCAGCTGGATGTCCTTGGGCATGATGGTCACCCTCTTGGCGTGGATGGCGCACAGGTTGGTGTCCTCGAACAGGCCGACAAGATACGCCTCGCTGGCCTCCTGGAGAGCCATGACCGCGGAGCTCTGGAAGCGCAGGTCGGTCTTGAAGTCCTGGGCGATTTCCCTCACCAGGCGCTGGAAGGGCAGCTTGCGGATCAGCAGCTCGGTGGATTTCTGGTAGCGGCGGATCTCCCGCAGAGCCACAGTTCCTGGCCTGTAACGATGAGGCTTCTTCACGCCGCCGGTGGCCGGGGCGCTTTTACGAGCAGCCTTGGTGGCGAGCTGCTTCCTGGGAGCTTTTCCTCCGGTGGACTTGCGAGCGGTCTGCTTGGTTCGGGCCATGTCGTCTGCGCTTCTTAATGAAGTCTCGGTGAAAAGTGTAGCTTCGCGCTCCGACGCAGACTTTTATAGACGGCTCTAACAAAAGAACTAGGCGGTGCTAACAAGCCCCTCCCCCGACAGGGGCTACTTTTCATTGGTCATGTTGCGAGCTTGTGGTTAGCGCCAAAATTTCAAAATTGAACCCTTTTTTTTGTTAATTATCGAAGGTTCTTTAAATGAGTTTAAAATAATTTAAAAAACCGCGAATCAATTAAAAAAAAGAGAAACCTGAGGCCATATACATTTTGGCATTTAGCAGATGCTCTTTTGTAGTATTTATTGGGGCAGTCCTCAGGAGACACCAAGGCAGTAGGAAAGGGGATGAATCTCTGACCATGTACTTCATATGCGAATGTGCTACACATTAAAATAATACGTCTTGTACAACTAGAGAGAGTGAGAGGGTGATTTTTTTTTTTTTTTTTTCATGAATTTTTAATGGTTACTTTATACAGGATCAGAAATCTGCTCATTTTGGAGTAAGTGTGTGGCTCTTAAAAGAGCCTTTGTGGGTATTTTTGAGCACTGGTCGCTTTATTTGGCCTTCTCGGTCTTCTTGGGCAGCAGCACGGCCTGGATGTTGGGCAGGACGCCGCCCTGGGCGATGGTCACGCCGCCCAGCAGCTTGTTGAGCTCCTCGTCGTTGCGCACGGCGAGCTGCAGATGGCGGGGGATGATGCGCGTCTTCTTGTTGTCGCGGGCCGCGTTCCCGGCCAACTCCAGGATCTCAGCGGTCAGGTACTCGAGCACCGCGGCCAGGTAGACCGGAGCTCCGGCGCCGACGCGCTGGGCGTAGTTGCCTTTGCGCAGCAGCCTGTGAACTCTGCCCACGGGGAACTGGAGACCAGCCCGGGACGAGCGGGTCTTGGCCTTAGCGCGAGTTTTCCCGCCGGTTTTGCCTCTTCCGCTCATGTTGTCTTACTGCGATGTTCGTTCAGGAAACAAAGTAACTCTGAGACTCCAGGATCTTCTCTTATAGGAAACGTCTCAGAGTCCCAATTGGCTCGAAGTTTCAGCCAATCATGTCGGCGTCGTGGTAAAATGCCCCGCCCCTTTCATCTTTCACTCGCAACTTTATTACGCTTTTCGTTACATAGTAAACATTTTTAATCTTTCAATGATTTAAAATCGAAATGATTCATATCGAGATTCAGTTCCAAAATATTCATATTCATCCGTGGTGTTTGTATGAAAGATCAAGTCTCACTTTTTAAACATAAATCAAAAGAAATTCTCTTCCTCCGAGAATTGAAGCCATAACACGCTTTCCAGTAGTATTATTTCAGTATTCAGTGTTAAACTGTCAAATAAATTATAACGTAATACAGATTACGCTCCGGTTTGAGCTCGGAGAGTGATTCCACGTAAAAACGTGGAATTTATAAAAACCAAACAGGTTAATCAGGCTAAAATGCGCCTCGATCTCTAGATTTCAGCGGTGCGGAGTTCATAATGAGGTTTTTATTTTTATGATTACTTGAAGGAATCGAATACGAGCTGCACGTCGGTATCGGAACTGTAGCTTTTTTCTGGAGATCAGTGTGTGGCTCTTAAAAGAGCCTTTTTGAGTAGGTGCTGAGTAAAGAGCAGCAGGAATTTACTTCTTCTTGGCCGCCGCCTTCTTCGGCTTGCTGGTCTTGGGTTTGGCAGTTTTAGGTTTGGCAGCTTTGGGTTTGGCGGCCTTCGCCTTTTTGGGGCTCTTGGTCGCTTTCTTGGCTGCGGCGGGCTTCTTGGCGGCTTTCTTGGGGCTCTTGGTCGCCGCCTTCTTGGCGGCCGCCGCGGGCTTCTTGACTTTCTTGGGCGACTTCTTGGCGGCGGGCTTCTTCGCCGCGACCTTCTTGGGCGACTTCTTGGCCGCGGCGGGCTTCTTGGCGGCCGCCTTCTTGGCCTTCGGAGCCGCCTTCTTGGCGGCGGGCTTCTTCTTGGGCTCCGCCTGGTTCTTGTTCAGCTTGAAGGAGCCCGAGGCGCCGGTGCCCTTGGTCTGCACCAGAGTCCCCTTGGTGACCAGGTTCTTGACGGCCACCTTGACGCGGGAGTTGTTCTTCTCCACGTCGTAGCCGCCGGCAGACAGCGCCTTCTTCAGGGCGGCCAGGGACACTCCGCTGCGCTCCTTGGAAGCGGACACGGCTTTGACGATCAGCTCGCTGACGCCGGGTCCCGCCTTCTTGGGCTTCTTGGCCGCGGCCTTCTTCTTGGGCGACTTCGGCGGCGCTGCGGCCGCTGGAGCTGGAGCCTCTTCTGCCATGTCGAGCGGTTCGGTGACGCGAGTGACAATGACGCAGGGCGCGCGGAGCGGCGCTTTTCAACGCGCCGTGAGAACCGTGTAGAACCGCGCCGCCCTGCTGCCGCCCCGCAGCCTCCGCTGTGTTTTCTCCGCCACGCATCTCGGGCAAAAACCGCGCCGCCGACCGAGCCCCGGGTCGCGGGACGTTCTGTGCGGGAAGCCGGGACCTCCATGATCCGGCTGGACCGCGCGGTGCGCGGCGGAGAGCGGATTTGATCCCGCAGGAAGGCCGACACGACGCTTGGTAGCGCCCAGAGGAGCGGAGGAACGGGCGTCGCGGCTTCGTTTTCGCCTTTAAATGTGTTTAAACGGAGAAACCGGCCGCGGTCTGTGGACGGGTTGCGGTCACTGGTCCTCGGTTACCGACCGCGCGTCCGGCGAGTTGAAGGAGAGCGCGGGGACCGAGGAAGAGGAGCTGCGGTGAAGCACAGAGGAAGATCCCAGATCCCGAAAAGGCGCCACTTCTTCATACTTTACCTCTGTTGATCAGTGCTGATAAGCACAATAAAAAACTACACATTATATACGTATTCATGTGTGTGTTTGTGAATTTATACATCTTATACCCTTTTTCTGTGAATTCAGTTGAATCAGGATGGACTTAAAAAAACAACAAAAAGAAATTCTTAATGGATAAAACAATAGGTTTCACTAACAGTTCAAGTTTCAAAAAGCTGCAATATTATTTTTTTAAATCTGTCACCTGACATTAAATCTCGAGTGAGGCCTTGACCTCTGAACTTTAAAATCCTTCTTTAAACTATTAGCAAAATATTTATTTAAGCTACTTATTAATAAATGCTTGTGTATTTATTGTGTAACATTTATCCCTGTAGTAGGTGAGGTGTAGTCATGTTGGTGTATTTACTGTTCTGTGGTATAGGAGGTGTGTACATGTGTGAACATCAGCTGTGGTTTGCTGTGTTTGTCTTATTCACAAATTAATGTTGGAAATATTACCAGGGTGCTACCACTCAGCCAAAGTATTTCATTCATCATGTGGTTAATACTTTTATTTTTGGTTAAAATTCTGTCCTAGTGATTTGCTCTGTTTTCTCTTCATTTCTTATCCAGCTTATATAACTAATTGTCTGCATTTCGTGTGTAAAACAAAAATAAATAAAAAAAAACGGTTTATTAACAAAACCATACTTTAAAAAAGAATCTTTATTTTACTGTTGTATTTTCTATTGAAAATCCTCATGTATCAACCCTTGGATAAGAAAGTGATTCTCAACAGATGCTTAGTTTCTTTTGCTTTATTCAAAGTTCTTGAAAACCCATCCATTCTTTACCAAGGAATTGAAACATACAGCATGACAATCAATTCCTCTGGTTTCCTTCAAGTGGCCAAAACCTTCAGCACACCTGCTGGACACATTATTCAGTCTCCTCCTGCCACAGCACCAGCCACAGGACAAAACTCAAAACCCCATTGACACACACCACTAATTATAGAAAAATATCTAAATTAAAATAATAAATATATTATTATATCAAGAAAAATATCAAAACCATAAAAGGACAATTGTGGTTTTTCACCACAGAATGAGACATTTGGGCCTAATAGCATCTTAACAAAACATACTAATTACAAAATATGAGGAATTAATTCAGACTGTTCTGAACTAGTATGGAAATAAGGTGTAAGAGTTTAGCACTGGAAATTAGTTTCAAATTAGAAGATTTGAGCTTTTAAAAATAAAATTTTTTTTAAAGTTATATCTAAAAGAGAAACTTCATGAAAGTAATTATTTGTGCATATATAAGCTACATCCTAGACCGCCACCTTCAATCACGGTCAAATACATTGAATTCTTATGAAGTTGAACGGAATTTGCCTTTATTTCCGAGCACAGTGGGTGGCCCTTAAAAGAGCCTTTGTGTTGGTGCAGCGTCGCTTGTGGCCCCGCTTTACTTGGAGCTGGTGTACTTGGTGACCGCCTTGGTTCCCTCAGACACGGCGTGCTTGGCCAGCTCTCCGGGGAGCAGCAGGCGGACGGCGGTCTGGATCTCCCTGGACGAGATGGTGGAGCGCTTGTTGTAATGCGCCAGGCGAGAAGCTTCTCCAGCGATGCGCTCGAAGATATCGTTGACGAAGGAGTTCATGATGCCCATGGCCTTGGAGGAGATGCCGGTGTCGGGGTGGACCTGCTTCAGGACCTTGTACACGTAGATGGCGTAGCTCTCCTTCCTGGTCTTTCTGCGCTTCTTTCCTCCCTTGGCGGCCGTCTTGGTCACGGCTTTCTTGGATCCCTTCTTGGGAGCGGACTTGGCGGGTTCAGGCATAATGATCGTCTCAGTGTGAGAACTGAATGCGACTGACGCGACATAAGACCCTCCTCTCCTATTTATACACGCGGGTATGGAAATAAGGTGACGGCTGTGGTTGGTGCTTTCGTATTAAGGCACGAAGCGGATGTGTCGGACTCGTCCAATCAGAGTCTCATATTTCCCGCTCGTTTCAGACCCTTTTTTAGCTTCAAATTAACATAAAAATAAATAGAAACGTGAAAGAAAATAAATTGTTTTTTCATTTATTTAACGCAGCCCAACAAGTTATTTTGTCAGCTATTTTACAGATGGAAATAAATGTAAATATTTACTGTATATTTAATATTATTTATTCTAATTTCATTTACAGCATTTATCAGACGCCCTTATCCACAGCGACTTACAGTCAGTAGTTATAGGGGACAGTCCCCCCCTGGAGCAACTCAGGGTTAAGTGTCTTGCTCAGGGACACAATGTAATAAGTGGGATTTGAACCTGGGTCTTCTGGCTCATAGGCGAGGGTGATACCCACTAGGCTACAACCACCCTATTTCATATAACTATGTATTTTCTTGTAAGTACACATGTATGACATTTCAATGTAACCATATATTCGTTATAAGAAATTAAACCATCGGATATAGTTAAGCGTTCCATTATGTCACTCAATTCAGAAGTTCTTTCATTATTTCATGAAGCAAGTAGTTATATAAAAAAATAAAAACACATTTGAGCTTCTACGGCTCTCAGCAGCTCCAATCATGCAGACATGACTGCGAGACGGTCAGTGTATAATCTTGTTCGGGTTCAAAGAGTTAGTTTCACACTTATCCACATTTACGTTTGTTCTGATATTTATAGTAACTTTTCTAAACCAAACTGGGAAATCAGTCCTAATGAGACCAGAATGAGCTTTCAGTGATAGTTTGGTGGCTCTTAAAAGAGCCTTTGGATCTGCTGTTATTAGAAGCGGAGCAGGTTTTAGCCGCCGAAGCCGTACAGAGTTCGGCCCTGACGTTTCAGCGCGTAAACCACGTCCATGGCGGTCACGGTCTTCCTCTTGGCGTGCTCGGTGTAGGTGACGGCATCACGGATCACGTTCTCCAGGAACACCTTCAACACACCACGGGTCTCCTCGTAGATCAGACCGGAGATGCGCTTCACGCCACCGCGGCGAGCGAGGCGGCGGATGGCGGGTTTGGTGATTCCCTGGATGTTGTCGCGGAGAACTTTACGGTGACGCTTGGCGCCTCCTTTTCCGAGCCCCTTTCCTCCCTTTCCGCGTCCAGACATCTTGTCAGATCGGTACAACAACTGCGGCTTCGGACTCGCTCAGGCTTTACCTACAGAGAGAGGACCTAAGTGAAGCCAGGGCTATGTGGCGTGTCTTTGTCTCGCCGCCATTCAGGGGGTGGGGCATGAAAACACGTGATCAGCGTCACGACTCCTCCTCCAGCGTTTTCTTTCCTTTCATTTGTTCGATACAATGTATCGTCTTACTGGTTACTTTGTAACATTTTGAACAGTTAAGTGCGTTTCGCGCCAGAAACCACGTTTACGTCACCGCGGGTAGAATCCTTCTTCACAGAAGTTGCTGCTCAGTGGTAACTGTGACCAGGACTGGGAAGCACCGAATTACAGCGCTGGATGTTCCACCACAAGGTGGCAACCAAAGGCCTCCTAAACAGTAGAGACATTAAGGAGAGGATGTTAGATGGGTTGCAATTTTAGTTTACATGGCAGGATGAACAGAGAAAACAAATACAAAAGAAAACCTGTTTAATGATAGCCCTACTTGTGCATATAACTGTATTTTTTTCAGTACAGTTAGCTCAAGTTATACTAATTCAAATACACCAACTTTAGTGTAAAGTCTGACATGACATGGTCGTTGAAATACATTTTGGAAAATGAAAAAAAAAAAAGTACAGATGAAGAATTGTGCTGAGGATGCAAGAATTCAGGTTAGATGATGAGAGCAGAAGTCTCTGAATTGAGAGCAGGACAGAAGTAAAACATGTGCACTCCAAGAAATATAATCACAAGAGTAGTATTTTTGTCATTAGTCTAAGGAACAGCGTTTTCAGCGCTTTAGTCTAATATGTCAAACTCATTCTAATCCAGGATTTTACGTCTGATGGTGTGATGTAAATTGAAGTGGGTGTGTCGCAACAAGAGTGAGTCGTTTTAGAGATTTCAGACCCCTTTTGCGGCCTCTCCATCACGCAACATTATTTTTATGAGTTTTAATAGTCATAATAAATTGAGTCACTCTCTAGCAACAATGTTTTTCAGCTTGTCTCTATAAACTATTACAATTGTTGCAGTTTGGAAGCCTTTGGAAGTGGCTTCAACAAGCAGAAGAAGATCACGTGTAGTTCAGATCTGGCTATCTTCCAGCAAGACCCTCTTTTAAATCTGTGAGATAAAAATAAAGTGCATGAGAGCAATTATTTGCTCAAAATGATGTGTGCCACTCTGATAATCAACCCAAGAGTCAAGGGTTCAAACCCCACCAGTGCAAAACAAGTTGGTAAAAATGATATTGCCCATTGTTCACGCAAGAACCTTTCATAAATCTCCAGAGCAGGTTAGTGTCTGATTCTGGTAAGCCGTTTAAGAGCTGTCGACGCTCCTTAAGTCGCAAGATTATGCCCAAGATGCTCGTTTTGTGCACTTAGACGTTTTATACTTGTTGGAAATGATAACTACCTGGATGGAAAGAATGGGGTTGGGCTCATCACACCTGGTAAGTCCGGGAGAACGAAGCAGTCTGTCATCGGTGTGCCGCTTGGCTTTAGGAACAGACCTCATGCCACGAGTAAGCAGCTTTGTCAGGAGTCCACAAAGTAAAGAGGCTCAGTGGAGAGGTGCACTGGGCTTTTTCACGCTGTCTTAATGATGAATGTTTCAGCCAAGGTCTACGAGGCAAAGGTTCTGCTGAGGACCCTCTCTCCTCAGTCACGGCAGGTCTCATGGTCAAAGCGCGTCAAGGCCTTCGCTCAGGAAACTTCTCCCCTGGGAGTAAGTAGATATTCTTCTACACATCTTATATAATACCTTACATATACATTTTTAATGATTAAATATTCTGACATTTATACTAGCATAGAATTCATTAATAATCTACAAAATATCCTTATTCACCCAACAAATCCATTTTTTTTTCACTCAGTCAGTTTTGTTAGTAGATTTCAGCATGGCAAAAGGATATTAATCAAAGTAATGTTTTATCATCACTTTCCCATTATTGTAGTCATGGGCAAGGTGGGGAGTATTCAGGTTGTTTCCCTTCTCTCGCTCATTGCCATATGTAAGTATCTGTTCTCTGTTTACCTAAAACATTGTCATTTTTTTTATCATGGGATATTATATATATTATCAAGTTCATATTTTACTAGCCAAAGATATCTTGAATTTATTGTTTATTTTTATAATTCATTGAAATGAATCTGGTATGTATTAAATATATTGTGCTGATTCAAGCTAAGGAAGCCTAGTGAACATATTTTACAAAAGTTGTACCCATTATTAAAAATGGGATCTATTAACTTTTTCCTTTTATATTCATGATTTTTTCCAGCCTATGTCAATGGCAACAGCATTCCAGAGATCAACATGAGTGTTGTAGAGCTACGTGAAGATATCCCTATAGGTATTTCTTTCTTTCTTTCTTTCTTTCTTTCTTTCTTTCTCATAGTGTTACATTTTAAACATGTAAAATGTACAGGTGGCTATGCATTTACTATTCGGGCAACTGACCATGATGGAGATAAGCTATCATATGGAATGACAGGCCCAAATACCTTCTACTTCAATGTTGATAAAGACACCGGAGAGGTGATTGTCAAGAGTCAACTCGACAGAGAGGTAGATTCATGTCTTCAAGTCATTTGAGCCATGAAAACTAAAAAGTCATTAGTTCTACATTGTAAATGTCATGTGTTGTAAACTTTCACTTGTCAGTTCTTTTGTTCTCTCTTTTTCTTGTGTTTAAGAACCAAGAGGTTATCAAAGTTACAGTTACTGTTACTGATCACATTTACCCTGATGTGAGTTCATAAGACAATGTTCTGCAAAATGTAGGATTTGGAAATATTTTTATTATATATTGTTCATGTATGTAACATTTAAACTACTAAGACAATTACTACTAGTTCTATTACTACTACCACTAATTAAAAAGTAAATTTTTTTTTTTTTTTCAGGTTTCTGCAACTATTTTCATTGTATTAATTGATGCAAATGATAATAGACCAGAATTCATTGGAATTCCTTACAGCACTGTTGTACCAGAGGTAAGCAATAACAAATAATTAGTTGTTTTTTACTTTTAAATTGTCACATGCAATGACTATTATTAACTCATTAATGACAGAATCATGAAGGTGTCAAAGATTAGATCTTAGAAGGTGCTGTGATGAGGCTCTTAAAAGTCTTGATCCTGCGTTAATGTTAATGTAGAACTGCAGTATTTAATATGGCCCACAAGGCCCACATCTAGCCAAATGTCACATTAACCACAACTGTTTCTCTCCAACCTTTTCATAAACATAGACTACTCCTCCTGGAGAAACTATCTTCCAAGTGACAGCAATAGATAAAGACATTGGATCGGCTGGAGTCGTGAATTATGCAATTTCCGAGGTAACCAATCATTTCAATAAAACCTTTTTCACAGGGTTGTAGGAACCCCACTTATTAACATTGCGTTCCTGAGCAAGACACAGAACCCTGAATGCCTCCATGGGGTCTGTAACACTTGATTGTAAGTTACTCTAGATAAGGACGCCTAATAAATGTTTTAAATGTCAGTACATTTACAGTGGTGATCTGAGAAATCGTAAACTTCCCTTGGTAACCTTCTTAATGCAGGTTATACCCAGTGATGATCCGAGCATGTTCAGCATTGACAAAAATGGAATTATCATGCTAACAGGAGAACTGAGCTACACAAACAAGAGCTATTTTTATCAGCTAACCATCAATGCCTCAGTAAGTCCATAATTCATAAATCATAATCTTTTATCTTTGCAAAAAAATCCAATATTCTTGATTTTATAGGATAACGGTGGCCCGTTGGGTGACAATCCAAAATATGTACAGTCAAATCTCGCCTTCCTGTCTGTCAACATTAAGGATGTGGCTAATCTAGATCCCCAGTTTTTAAACCTTCCAGGCACAGCTTCTGTGGAAGAAGGAACCTCACTGGTGAGCAGACTATGCATTCAGGCAGTTTATCCATGGCTTGGCCTGTGCATTTTTACATAATTCTTTTACTCTTTCACATAAGGGCACATCTGTGTTTCAAGTGCGAGCAAGAGATCCTGATACTGGCATTAATGACAAAATACTTTACAGCATCACAAGTGAGAAAGTTTTTAAACTACCTCCATTTATAAGTACAGAATTTACACACTGTTTGAAGTTCAAACAAGACTAACTCTTTTCCTTTTAAAGATGACATTTGACATCCACCTCTGCATATTTTCTGATCTCCCATATGTCAAAAAAAAACATGATTTGATAACCATTACAATAGGTTCATTTATTAATAACCATAATAGTGTTGTTCCTAGTATCAAGACATCCAGTCTAATTGATTTTCTAAGACTTCCATGTTTTAGTAGTCATTTTATGTACAATTGGATATGCACTGCTGACAATTTTTTTAGGTTCCACACTTACAAAGACTAAAAATGAATCGGTGGATAACATTATTCCACAATGTTAATTTATGTCTTTCGTTTCCACAGCTTCTTCTGTTCCTGACCTTTTCCAAATCATTGAAAGCTCTGGCATCATAAGTGTCAAAAGTGACATAGACCGTGAAGCCCTTTTGGAAAACAGTATGAACGACGCAGTTGTGGTTCTTCAGATAGAGGTGACATTGATGTTTTTGGTGTTGTTGAAAGTTCTTGTGTTGGCACAAAAAAAACGACAAAGAAATGTGTTTCTTTTTAGGCAAAAGAGAGCCTGCTAGACATCAATGGAGTCCATGCAAAGACAACTGATCAGATCCAAATCATCATCAGAGATATAAATGACAACAAGCCAGTTTTTTTGGATTGTTCAGACACGGATTGTGTCGAACAGGACAGTTTCCAGGGTGAAATTGACGAGCACTCGTCCGTAGGTCTGCCTGTGCAGGGCCTTAACGTTCATGTGCAGGACCTGGATAAGGTCAGACTACAATGTTTTCTTTATTTATTAATCAATTCAATATGTGTTTTATTTTTGCAATGGTGCCAACTTGCGTCTCAGTAATTGCCGTGTTGCGAATCTTTGCTCCATAGATGGAGAACGGCACATTTCTTCTGAGCCTGGAGGGCCCTGACAAGGGCGCATTCTCCATTTCGCCCTCTTCTGCCCTGACACAGACCCAAATCCAAATTCTAGTAAAAAACCCAGAGGAGGTTGACTACGAAAAATACAAAACGATGACCGTGCAGGTGAGAGTTGTGCCCATGCTGCCCACGGCAACCGTTGCTGCGCGAGCTGAGAGGTCTGGGATTTCAGTGAATCCAGAATTATCCTGGCTTAACTGAAATTGGCTTTGCATAATTAAGAGCAATTACATAGTGTGTGGAGAGCACCAGCACATTTGGAATTGCGAATGTTTTTCATCAACAACATGTCCAGTCATTATCACTTCTTAAAATGTTTTCTGTTATAGCATGAGTTATCTGCACTACTAAGACTTTGGCAGATTAGCCCATGAAATGAAATATTAGTCTACAGGTGCCAATATTTTGTGTGTTTTTTGGATGGTACATCTCATGGTTTGTCACAAATTCAAATTCAAATCTTATTTGTCACACTGTCATACATGGTGTAAAATGCAGTGAAATGCTTGTGCGACTACTATTGACCACAATATTGCAAATATTGCTAGTATTCAAGTGAAACAAATTTGCAAACATATTGCAAACAATAAATATTAAAGATTTATGTTTTTAAACATAAAAATATGTGTAACAGGTAGGGTGAAGGTGTACTCATGTGTAAAGTAAAAATATGTGCAGAATTCTGGGGGGAATGAGTCCAGAAGTGAATGAAAGTGCTGGAGTGTATTAGTGTTCTGTCCTATGTAGTGTTATTGTGGTTGAGAGCTCGTATGGCCTGCGGGAAGAAGCTCCTCTTCATTCTCTCTGTGTTGGTTTTCAGGGAGAGAACAGTCCATTGTTGGGGTGGCTGAGGTCCTTCACTGTCTTCCTGGCCCTGGTCTAGCACCACTTGCTGTAGATTGATTGAAGGTCAGGGAGCTTGGTATAGATGATGCGTTCAGCTGATCAAACCACCCTCTGTAGGGCTCGCCTGTCCTGCATGGTGCACCTTCCAAAACCAAGATGCAATGTTCCCATCAATAAGCTCTCTATGGTGCAGGAGACAATGGACAATCCACAATGTGGCATCCATTTGTGGCCATTTATCTAGTGAAACTCTGACCTACCTGTTCCTAAACAACATTATTCTCAAAGTAAACTGCTTGCATGTGTTACAGTAAACAATGTCATCACTCCCTCATTTCCTTGGAACCAATCAAAATGCCAAGACGAAACCAACTGTGGCATAAGGCTGACTGGCAGTTTGTCATATTATTTGCAGGTAGTTGCTTTGGATTCCTTAAATGAGGCCTTCCGGTCAACTGCCACTGTAACGATTACGATCAATGACATCAATGACAACCGGCCCACATTCGAGAATGATACCTATACAGAGATGGTGAAAGAGCACAGTCCAGTAGGAACTCTGATCACCACCATTACAGTGAGTTTTACCTTAAATACATGTAACACATATAAGTAAACAACGCCTGGAATACTGCAAAAAAACGACAAAATGTGTGTTCTTGGCAGGCAACTGATCTTGATACAGAGGATGCTGGCAATATTGAATACAAACTGCTGCCTGAGAGTCTGTAAGTAGTCTCATGAAAACGGGCTGTCACACAATTAGCATGGGATTTTCTCCAAAGATGCTAGATCTTCTCAGGTTTATGCACATTTGGTCACATCTTTTTTACAGACACAGCCGTTTCAATGTTGACCCAAAAACTGGTGGTATAACAGTCCAAAGCAGCGAACTGCTTGACCGGGAGGTTCGGAGTTCTTACTCTGCAACGTTGCAGGCACGAGACAAAGCGAACAACATTGGCTCAACAATACTGGAGATTGTTCTTCTTGACATCAATGATCACGCTCCAAAAATGATACGACCATTTTATGAGTTCTATGTCAATGAGAACGTAAATGGCCTTATGTTTGAAGTCCAGGTCAGTAAAGTTATTTCTGGACTGTTTATTGATTGTGCCACCTAAATGCATCACCATGAATTGTATATACACTTTATAAAGATGGTGTTTATTTACCCCCATTGCCAGGCTAGTGATAATGATGAGCCTGACACTGTAAACAGCAAGATTCAATATGAAATAGTTGACAGTAAATTCCAAAAGAATTTTACCATCGACCGGGACACTGGAAAGATTGAAACCAACGGCATTCTGGACAGAGAGGCTATAGATATTGAACTGAAAGGACAAGTTGAGCTAAATGTGACTGCTTATGACATGGGCGAACCACGCAAATCGACTTGGGCCGTGGTCTTAATAGAAGTTCAGGTAAGCCTGGTGTCATCCATTGTACACATCTTAGGAATTAGATGGACTAATGCTTATAAAAATGATTTGTTTTGTTCCTGTGCTGATCTAATTTTCCAACAGCTATGATAATTAATGGTGGTTTGTTTTGACCAACCACTTTATGATCAATACATGGGTATGTCAACTGTTCAGTAATAATAATATATTGGCTAAAGCATTTGACACAAGAAAGTCTGTATGTGTATCTGTGCTCTCATCATTCACTTTTTGTTTTACAAAAAATTTTTTTTATAATATTTTAATGTTCCTTTTTAACTTCAATCACAACATATTTAGCTTCAATCACAACATATACAAGACCACGGGACAGGGATAGTTATGTAGTTATGTTTTTGATATTTAGTATACTATATACTGTATACTTTTATTGCTTATAGTTTAAAGATTACAGTCGTTTTCCAACCTGCCGTTCTGACTGGTTTAGTGGGATTGTGAGAGTGACCAAGTCAGACATTTTAAAAATCATGCTGCCCTTTCCATCTGCTGCATGAATGATATTGCTTAAAACCACATGTGTCATACTTTAGTTGTTAAAACAGTCATGAATTAATATTAATGGTAAACACTCATCTAATTGTAATCAAATGTCATATTTATATCTTCTATATAGTTGTATAATGTTCTGTTCTTTGGGGAAAAAACACTGTGGAATGCCATACAGATAATATTCTATATAATTTCAGGATGTTAATGACAATGATCCACATTTCAGACAGTCAGAGTATAACTTCACAGTAAAGGAAAGTGAAAAGTGTAAGTATGCTTTAATTGACGTATGTTCTCACACACATTTCTAATGGCGAACTTCCTGCACTGAGAACTTGCTCTATCTTTAGATGCATTTGTTGGCTCTGTGTGGGCCGATGATGCTGACCAGACTTACACGAACAACCGCATCTCCTTCGACCTCGGAGGGAACCTTGGGAACTTCTTCATTCGCAGCTTTCAAGCCACTAATGGCAAAGGTTTCAGCGGGAACATCAGTGTGGATGCTGACACTGAGCTGGACTACGACCATGGCCGCCGCTCATACACCTTCACCGTGACTGCCACCGATGTGGATGGGAGAAAAGACACGACAACTGCAAATGTCAAGGTTCTGGACGTCAACGACGAAACACCAATGCTGAACGACACAAAATTTCATGTCAAAGAGAACACAACCATCACCGGTGATGTGGGAAAACTCGAGGGCAAAGATCTGGACACAAACCACTCGCTGACATACAAGCTGGTCTCCAGTGAATGTGAGAGTACTAAGATTTTGGAGCCGTGCGAGGAGGAGTGGTTCATTGTGGAGCCCACCGGAGATGTGAAGGTTAACCCAGAGTTTGTTATCGACTATGAGGCACATCCGTTGGTCGTGCTGAATGTGGCAATAACTGATATTTACACCGAAAAGGGAGAAGACAGAAGCATAGGTATAGGCTTCCAGCCAATTTAAGTTTCTTCCTTTCTTGATACAGTTGGATAAACTGTATTATTTATTTCCAGGCAAAGTGATTTTTGAAATTGAGGACATCAATGACAATGCCCCAGAGTTTTATCATGCACAGCCTAACTTTGGTACCTAATCTTCATGGCAACGATACATTATATTTATTACATAACATTATTTATTCTGAATAATTGATGTGTTCTCGTGTTTTTCTCACAGTTGTTCTAGCCGAAAGTACAAAGAAGGACACGTCAGTGGCTCATGTCTACGTGAGTATCTTTGATTGATGAGACTTAATACAGACTTGTTTCTTGTTATAACTATAGCTTCACCTTGGTCTATTTCATAGGCCAGAGACCGTGACACACTGCCAAATGCCGAAATGGTGTTTAGCGTGCAGTCAGTGAAGTTTGTGCATACAAATAATCAGACGGAAGATCTGATCACAAATTTTTATGCTGATGTGCCTCAGATTGAGCCGTGCTGTAATGCGGTAATAAGGTACACATTTAACTCTTGCACTGGTGCTCAGTGGTTTGTTTAATTTATTAAGCAAATTTTGTCAAATGCTCTTCAGGTCCCTTGAGACTCTGGACATTGAGCGGAAGGGTAGATATGTGTTGACAGTGAAAGCGGGCAACGCTGCAGCGCCACAACTCTCTTCAGCCACAGAAATAACGGTAGCTCTGTCACACATTTGCTTACTGTGTTACCGCTGTATCTGTGCTTATGATGACCCAACAACCAACTGTTTCTCTCTGGCAGATTTTCACAGTTGACAAATCTTACAGAGTTTCCCTTGAGTTTAGAACCACGGTGCAAGATTTCAAAGTCAACGAAGAACAGATTAAAATGTAAGATTTATTATTTACTATACTAGTCTAATCTAGTATGTTTGCTCAATCTGCGAGCTGTGTTAAAATCCCACATTCTCTTACTTTCCAGCAACCTTGAATTAGCCACCAGGACAATTGTTCACATTATGGATGTTAAAGCAAAGAGGTCTGAAAAAGGTGGGAGCTTAAAATTAAAAATTATATTCACAAAATATATTATTTTCAAATTCTGCTTGGTTGCCTGTTGTAACTAATGTGATCCACTAGGTGGGTCACAATCTATGCAGTTATTCCTTGTTTTAAACAGCAGCCAGCACACAATGATAAAATAACCACTAAATGAATTTTATATGAGTATACATGAATATAGTGTTTAATTACATGAATCATTGCAACGCTTCAATCATTTGATGTGTCGCTTAAATGGCTAATAAATTATTCACTGTGATTCCTCAGCAAATGTGCTGTTTTAATTCCTACAGGGCAGAGGACTCAGTAACTGTTGTGGAAGCATACTTCATTTATTCCAACGGCACTGCACTCAGCTATGACGCTGTTTTAAACATCGTGAACCGGAATGAAGAGTACAGAGATATTCTCTTTGAGTACGGCCTGACAGGAGTAGTAAGTAGATCGATTACATAACCTGTTAGAGACATGAGCTCACTAATGAGCAGAACTTATTTCCCAACGTTTTTACATTCTTGCATTGACAGCACTCTGGCGGCTCTGATGGCAATACTGAAGACAACCTGGGCTTCTTCGTCATGGTTGGTCTGGTGGGAGCCCTGGTTATAACGCTTGTCACGGCCTCCTTGACGCGGGCATTGTTCTTCTCCACGTCGTAGGCGACAGCGCCTTCTTCAGGGCGGACAGTGACACGCCGCTGCGCTCCTTGTACAAAAGCGCTCCTTCTGGAGCTTCTTCCGCCGTGTCCAGCGGTTCGGAGACATCTCGGGCAAAAAGCCGGGACCTCCATGCTCGGCGGAGGGCGGATTTTATCCCGCAGGAAGCCCGACACGACGCTTGGTTCCGCACAGAGGGGCGCAGGGACGGCCGTCGCGGCTTCATTTTCGCCTTGAAATATGTTTAGGGTCGCAGTAGCCTAGTGGGTGACACACTCGCCTATGGACCAGAAGACACAGGTTCAAATCCCACTTACTACCATTGTGTCCCTGAGCAAGACACTTAACCCTGAGTGTCTCCAGGGGGGGGACTGTCCCTGTAACTACTGATTGTAAGTCGCTCTGGATAAGGGCGTCTGGTAAATGTTTAAATGGTCACTGGTCCTCGGCGCGGGGACCGAGGAAGAGGAGCTGCGGTGAAGCACAGAGGAAGATCCCAGATCGCGAAAAGGCGTCAGTTCTTCATACTTTACTTCTGTTGATCAGTGCTGATAAGCACAATAAAAAAAATACACATTAAATATGTATTCATGTGTGTGTTTGTGATTTTTTTTATGTGAATTTAAGAATTTTTCACATGAAACATTGTGCGCAGCCTATTCCAACATATCAAAGAGAGAAAAGTAAAAGTTTCAAAAAGATGCAATATTATGTTTGTATCTGTCACCATATATTTAATCAACTTTAAACTTTACCGAATTCACTGTAAGAAAATGAAAAAATGTATGAGCATAATGTTTATTAAAGTAACTTGTTAATAAATGCTTGTGTATTTATTGTGTAATATTTATCTCTGTAGTAGGTGAGGTGTAGTCATGTTGGTGTATTTACTGTTCTGTAGTATAGGAGGTGTGTACATGTGACATCAACTCTGGTATTCACAAATTATTTTTTGTGTTCCAGATAAGATTACTGTAATTGCTCTGATTTTGATTCAGACCCGGAAGCAATCAGAACTAAAATATAACTTAATGACAAACTTCGAGGAATAATCTGCATTAAGTAATCCAGATAAGTACACATTGTCAAACAGCACTGCAGTTTTTTTTCTTATATTCTGGTAAATAAATTTAATTCCGTAATAAAACCACACTATCAGTTTGACAATTCTGTGGATGCCTAATTAAAGATCTCTATATTAAGTAAATTTTGTTGCTGTGACTTTCAGCCAAATGTACCTGGATGGCAGATTCTTCACGGTAAAATACACATAAAACTGTTGAACGGAATTTGCTTTTATTTCCGAGCGCAGTGGGTGGCCCTTAAAAGAGCCTTTGTGTTGGTGCAGCGTCGCTTGTGGCCCCGCTTTACTTGGAGCTGGTGTACTTGGTGACCGCCTTGGTTCCCTCAGACACGGCGTGCTTGGCCAGCTCTCCGGGGAGCAGCAGGCGGACGGCGGTCTGGATCTCCCTGGACGAGATGGTGGAGCGCTTGTTGTAATGCGCCAGGCGAGAAGCTTCTCCAGCGATGCGCTCGAAGATGTCGTTGACGAAGGAGTTCATGATGCCCATGGCCTTGGAGGAGATGCCGGTGTCGGGGTGGACCTGCTTCAGAACCTTGTACACGTAGATGGCGTAGCTCTCCTTCCTGGTCTTTCTGCGCTTCTTTCCTCCCTTGGCGGCCGTCTTGGTCACGGCTTTCTTGGATCCCTTCTTGGGAGCGGACTTGGCGGGTTCAGGCATGATGATCGTCTCAGTGTGAAAACTGGATACGACTGACGAGTCACAAGGCCCTCCTCTCCTATTTATACACGCGGGTATGGAAATAAGGTGACGGCTGTGGTTGGTGCTTTCGTTTTTAAGCGCGAAGCGGATGTGTCGGACTCGCCCAATCAGAGTCTCATATTTCCCGCTCGTTTCAGACCCTTTTATAGCTTCAAATTAACATAAAAATAAATTGAAACGTGAAAGAAAATAAATTATTTTTTCATTTATTTAACGCAGCCCAACAAGTTATTTTGTCAGCTATTTTACAGATGGAAATATATGTAAATATTTACTGCATATTTAATATTATTTATTCCAATTTCATTTACAGCATTTATCAGACGCCCCTATCCACAGCGACTTACAATCAGTAGTTACAGGGGACAGTCCCCCCCCTGGAGCAACTCAGGGTTAAGTGTCTTGCTCAGGGACACAATGTAATAAGCGGGATTTGAACCTGGGTCTTCTGGCTCATAGGCGAGGGTGTTACCCACTAGGCTACAACCACCCTATTTCATATAAATATGCTAAATACACGTCTCACATTTCAATACAACCATATAATAGTTATGGGATTTAGTTAATAGTTTCATTATGTCAATTCAGAAGTTCTTTTTTTATTCCATGAAGCATATAAGTTACATAAAAATAATAAACCACATTTGAGCTTCTACGGCTCTCAGCAGCTCCCATCATGCAGACCTGACCGCGAGAGACGGTCAGTGTATAATCTTGTTCGTGTTCAAAGTGTTAGTTTCACACCTGGACACATTTACGTTTGTTCCGACATATAAAGTAACTTTTCTTCTAAAGCAAACTGGGAAATCAGTCCTAATGAGACCAGAATGAGCTTTCAGTGATAGTTTGGGTGGCTCTTAAAAGAGCCTTTGGATCTGCTGTTATTAGGAGCGGAGCACGTTTTAGCCGCCGAAGCCGTACAGAGTTCGGCCCTGACGTTTCAGCGCGTAAACCACGTCCATGGCGGTCACGGTCTTCCTCTTGGCGTGCTCGGTGTAGGTGACGGCATCACGGATCACGTTCTCCAGGAACACCTTCAACACACCACGGGTCTCCTCGTAGATCAGACCGGAGATGCGCTTCACTCCACCGCGGCGAGCGAGGCGGCGGATGGCGGGTTTGGTGATTCCCTGGATGTTGTCGCGGAGAACTTTACGGTGACGCTTGGCGCCTCCTTTTCCGAGCCCCTTTCCTCCCTTTCCGCGTCCAGACATCTTGTCAGATCGGCACAATAACTGCGGCTTCGTACTCGCTCAGGCTTTACCTACAGAGAGAGGACCTAAGTGAAGCCAGGGCTGTGTGTCTTTGTCTCACTGCCTTTCAGGGGGCGGTGCATGAAAACACGTGATCAACGTCACGACTCCTCCTCCAGCGTTTACGTTCCTTCCTTTGTTCGATACAATGTCGCGTCTTACTGGTTACTTTGTAACATTTTGAACAGTTAAGTGCGTTTCGCGCCAGAAACCACGTTTACGTCACCGCGGGTAGAATCCTTCTTCACAGTGTGCAAGTTGTCACCAGACGTTTTAAGAAGATTTATTATCTGAACAATTCCCGAGGAAGCAGAAAACCTATGCTCAAGTCACCTGGAGTTTTGCAGTTTATGCATCTGTGAAACGAATTGATAATGCAAATAATATTCACTAGGATTGCCACAATTTGATTAATGGTAATCAGAGAAAGTTGAGCGAATTGATATTCTACTCTATGTTTTCATTCCTGCCTGTACGTTTTCATCAAACAGACCCATGAGGCAACCCAAGATTATTACATTTACATTTTACTTTTAAGGCATTTGGCAGACGTCCTTATCCAGAGCGACTTACAACGTGCTTTCAAGTTACCATCGATGAAGTGATTCAACTATGAATACAATCTTTTTATTCACTCTGTGTAGATCCTGTACACAAGTTCGACAATATGAAAGTTACAAATTAATCTAAATATTCTCTAAAAAGGTATTGAGCTGCCGTTTGAAAGTGCTCAGTGACTGAGCTGTTCTGACCTCGAGGGAAAGTTCATTTCATTACCGAGGGGCCAAGATGGAGAAGAGTCTAGATGAATGTGGTCCTTTTACCTTTACCGATGGGGGACCAGGCGAGCAGTACTGGAGGCTCGGAGTATACGAGGTGCAGTGCGAGGTGTAATAAGGGCTGTGAGGTAGGATGGAGCTACTCCTTGTTTGGCTTTGTAGGCCATCATCAGTATTTTGAACCTGATGCATGCAGCTACTGGGAGATAGTGGAGGGAACGTAGCAGAGGGGCGGTGTGGGAAAATTTGGGAAGGTTGAAGATCAGTTGTGCTGCTGCATTTTGTATTAGTTGTAGAGGTCGAATGGTACTTAGAGGTAGAGAACTCTTCTTCAGTTCATTTTTTACTGAGGGAATGATACCATATGGTGGACAAAAATAAGATAGCAATGGTGAATTTATGGCCTGTGTCAGAAATAAAATAAATAAACAAACAAATGAATTACATCCCCTCAGCATCACACAAAGGTCCACAATCCCCAGTGTACAGAGTTCAAATACACTTCCATATACACTTATAATCCTCAACCCTTCATATATTTCCATGGGAAATGTTTCTACAAAATATATTGACAAAATATACTGGATGTATTGTGATGCTTTGCTCTGCAGAAAATGATTTACCTGAAACACTTTTTTTATTTTACACTGTATGTGCATAAAACTCAGAAACATGCAGAATTGCACAATTGTAGACTTATACCCAGACTTACTTCTGTAGGACACCAATCAGCTATGAATGAGATTTTGAATCATTCCTAATATACATTACCTTCTCAATATTTACAGTAACAGGTGACCCCCTATACGAAAACAACAACAAAACCATTTCTTTCTGGGCTTTGTCATTTACATTTAAGGCATTTGGCAGACGACCTTATCCAGAGCGACTTACAACATGCTTTCATGTTACCATCGATGAAGTGATCAATTCTAGTTCACTAGGACCTCAACTATGAATACAATCTTTTTATTCACTCTGTTGTAGTTTCTATACATAAGTCAGAAGGTTACAAGTTAATCTAAATATTCTCTAAAGAGGAAGGTCTTGAGCTGCCGTTTGAAAGTGCTCAGTGACTGAGCTGTTCTGACCTTGAGGGGAAGTTCATTTCACATCTGAGGGGCCAAGATGGAGAAGAGTCTAGATGAGTGTCTTCCTTTTACCTTCAGAGATGGAGGGACCAGACGAGCAGTACTGGATTCTCGGAGTATACGAGGTATAGTAAGGTCTGAGAGGTAGGATTGTGCTACTCCATGTATGGCTTTGTAGGCCAGCATCAGTATTTTGAATCTGGCAGCTACTGGGAGCCAATGGAGGGAGCGTAGCAGTGGGGTGGTGTGGGAGAATTTGGAAAGGTTGAAGATCAGTCATACTGCTGCATTTTGTATGAGTTGTAGAGGTTGGATGGTACATATAGGAAAACCAGCTAGAAGGGAGTTACAGTAGTCCAGTCGTGAGATTACTAAGGACTGAACCAATAGCTGGGTGGCCTGTGTTGACAAATAAGGACGGAGCCGTCTGATATTGTAGAGAAGGAATCTACATGAGTGGGAGAGATTGCTGATGTGAGACGAGAAGGAGAGTTGGTTGTCTATTGTTACGCCAAGGTTGCGGGCTGTTGTAGAAGGAGAGAGCTGTAAATTGTCCAGGTAAATAGCAAGATCCTGATGTGGTGAAGAATCTGCTGGAATGAATATTGGGATTGAGTTTGAGGTGATGGGCTGCCTTCCAAGATGAAATATCGGTTAGACATGCAGATTTTGGAAGCAGCATGTAGTTCAGAGGGAGGAAAAGAGAAGATGAGTTGTGTGTCTTTGGCATAGCAGTAGTAGGATAATCCATGTGAAGAAATGACTACACCAAGTGATCTTGTGTAGAGGGAGAAAAGGAGAGGACCTAGCACTGAGCCTTGAGGGACACCAGTGGAGAGTCTACGTGAGGTAGAGGTGGATCCTTTCCAGAGGAGCGTGAGCTTGGTCCGGCAGTAAGACGGACCTGTTCATGAGGGTTGGATTCCCCTTTTTCACCGGTTCTGTTCATAACCTATATGGACAGAATTTCTAGGCGCAGCCGTGGTGTGGAGTGTGTCGAGTTTTGTGGCAGGAGAATCTCGTCTCTGCTTTTTGCAGATAATTTGTTCCTCCTAGATTCATCAGGCTGTGACCTTCAGCTCTTGCTAGGTAGCTTTGCAACCGAGTGTGAAGCAGCTGGGATGAGGATCAGCACCTCCAAATCTGAGGCTTGCCAACTCCAGGTCGGGAAAGAGGTCCTGCCTCAAGTGGAGGAGTTTAAGCATATCGGGGTCTTGTTCACGAGTGAGGGAATAAGGGTGCAGGAGATTGACAGGCAGATTGGGGTAGCATTTGGGACACTGAACTAATCTGTTGTGGTGAAGAGGGAGCTGAGCCAGAAAGCAATGCTTTTGATTTACCGGTTGATCTACGTCCCAATTCTCACCTATGGTCATGAGCTTTGGGTAATGACTGAAAGAACGAGATTTCGGAAACAGGACCCACTGCTAACTTTACTGAGGTGACCCTTATGGGAGAGATGTTATCAGTGTAAATGAATAAACTCTACACAAGCACTGTATTACTAAACACTGTAAACACACCCAATCTGATGTTACCTGGCATGAAAGAGGCATGGCACAATAGAGGTTAAAAGAATGAACAGTTTCAAATAACACCAGCAGATTTCTATTGCCGTTACATGTAAATATTGTAAAAAAAAGTCAAAAACCCAAAATAGAAGAAAGGAGAAAAGCATAGAGAAAGAGAGCGAAAAGCCAGGATCCAAGTTATAGAGAGGCCGTCTGGTCTAGGAGAAACAAGGAGCGCCAGTAAGACTCAGAAACTGGGGGGAAAAGGAAAGGCAAGTGGCCAGAGTTCACAAGAGAAAATTCTTATTTGACTCCCAGGAAGTTTCCACAGACCAATCAGAATTAGTTGTTTCCGCCCTGTCTCTCTCGCCCTGACACCCCAAGCCATTTTCCGGCCCTTGACGCTTCTCATGAGCACACGCACTCATCCAGAGTGACGTTCAACAAGTAGTTACAGGGACAGTCTGCCTGGAACCACTAGGGGTTAAGTGTATTGCTCAGGGACACAATTAAAATATCCTGTGTCTTCTGGTTCATTGGCGAGTGTGTCACCCACTAGGCTACTACCACCCCTATACAACTTCCTGCTGCAGTGCTTTTGCTATGGACATATGGTACTCATTTACAAATAAAGTTATATAGCACAATATGTACAGTTCAGGCCATGTTTTATATTCTAGTTCCAAAACAGCCACCCTTTGCTCTGATTACTGCTTTGCACAGTCTTGGCATTCTCTCAATGAACATCAAGAGGTCGTCACCTGAAATGGTTCTCCAACAGTCTTGAAGGAGTTCCCAGAGGTGTTTAACACTTGTTGGCCCCTTTGCTTTCATTCTGCGGTCCAGCTCATCCCAAACCATCTGGATTGGGTTCAGGTCCGGTGACTGTGGAGACCAGGTCTCCACTTTTTGTGAAGTACATAACTCCACATGTGTTCATTCACAGTTTTGATGTCTTCAGTGAGAATCTACCAACGTAAATGGTCATGAATAAAAAAAAACACATTGAATGAGAAGGTGTGTCCAAACCTTTAGTCTGTACTGTAAGTCTACCGTGTATGGTTCAATTTATATTGCAATACGAATTTTATGCCATATCACACAGCCCTAAACCAGAGGCCAATCCATGTTGAGCTTTGTATGTTACTAAGATAATTTTATAGTCAATGCAGTGAGGTCAAAATTGGAGTGAGTCAGATTTTCCAGTTAGAATTCTTGAGAGATGATGCTGGGCATCAAGTTTCTCAGGTCAGTTGAAAACAAAAGAATTTCCTCAGGGTCCTCAGGGATAAAAAGCAGGTGAGATTTGAGGTGAGTTTTCAGCATGATTTCTAGTAATATAGATATTGTGTCTGCTGTTATTCTCATTGCTGTCAATGCACCTTAAGAGATATTCCATCTTGGCTAACTCTATTGCCTTCCTGTATTGACTAAGGTTCTCATTCCATGTAATCATTGTGTTTTTTTTTTTCTTTTTTGCTCCATTACAGAGGACTGAGTAATGGTGGCGGCTGTTACTGATGCATCTCTCACAGACACAGAAATCATTAAAAATGTTTGTGTGTTGTACATAAACATTTATCCTTTTTTCATTAATAAAACATATTCAAAGTTAAGCATAAATGTTCTGGTCAAAATTTTTATTTCTTAAAAAACATTTAAGTAAATCTGATTCTTCTTTTTGAGATAAAAAAAGAAACAAAAGGTTTAACACTGAGTCCAACACTGCATCAAAAACAGATAGTCAGTGAGTGCAATAACACTATTAAACCATAATCCCTAACACTAACCTTCAGCTGTCATCAACAATAACAAGGCACCTGAGAAGATCATCGGACATTTACCACACATGCTGAGTCCGGAAAACCATAATAAATATAGCTGAAATGACAATAAAGCTCACTTGAACTTGATTAATGTTCTGATGCTTTATCACAAAGGAAACTTGCTGAGTGGAAGGGTCCTGTAGTTCTGTGCATCATACTTAAGGCCCACACACTTAAGGCCCAAAGATTATGAGAGGATGTCTGGAAGAAATTAAAAGGTCAAAGTCAAACTCTTTACTGAATTCTCCTTTGGGACCAGTCAATATCTGTCTGCCCCTCTTCAAAATATAGGATTTGTTTCTACTGCCCCCTAGAGGCAGAACCCGTTAACCCGTAACACAACGAAGTAATTTTCCTGACATCAACAGAACGAAAACAAGAAAAATAAGTAATGAATAAGTGTCAGTTATTTCACTGGTGTGCAGTGGCATACATAGTTAGTTAGTTTATTGTCAAACGCACAATAACAGCGTACATAGTACTGTGAAATTCTTACTTGCAAACCTTCTTCATAGAATAGACAGAATCGAATTATTTAATATTTTAATGTTGCTTATAACTCCAGTTTAATATTTTATATAAAGATATATTGCACTGCTAACAATGGAAAAAAATGGTTTATTTGCATGTTAATAAACAGGTTACTAGGTGAGCCTTAGAACATTTTCTTCCGCAAACTTTATGAGCTACAGGTTGCACAAACTACACTAATCACATTTATCTTCTAGCCAAGTGTAATATTAATGTAACAATATAAGACAATATATAATAAGATAAAGCAATATAACATTTTTAAAGTTAATGGTTCCATACATGGACCCAAGTCCAATTCCACAGTTCAGTTCCATCTTAAAATGGTGTCCCAGGTGAGCTGTGATGGATAAGACCCACCAATCCATGCTGCCTTGAGCACTCGTGACACTGGATTGTGATATGAAGATATCCCATAAATGCAAACAGGTTGCTTGTTTTGCAGCAATGATTAAAAGGGCTGAATTGAATATTTTGTCCTTTTGATTCTGATTAAGCAGGCCAAGTGAAATGGTAGCCACCCTTGTGGTTCAGTGTAACAGTGAATTTAATTTTTATATTTGCCTAAATTCTAGTATGCACACGTAACGTTTTCTAATACATTCGGTCTATTCTGGTAGAATGCTGGGTAAAAAAAACGTGCATGTATCTTTAGCATGAATACTTGTGCATATGTGCGGCTTTACATACGAAATCCACCCTGGTGCAACCAGAATGCTGTGTTGCGAGCGTTTTTTGGCTAAAGAAATTGGGCCAGACCCACGGTGGACGATCTGCGACCTGTCCACGTTCAAGTGATCTTGATAACCGACACATGACATTGAGGACGAGCCGCGGCTCCTCTATCAGCAACTTTACGGTAAAGCGGCCTGCGCTGGGGAGCGCCGATTCCAACCACCTCCGAGGGGGGGATCGGAAGACCGTCCGAACCCAGGTCCGAACGTCCGGCCTCTCGGCAAATCATTTCGCGGTCACCGGACGGCGACGGCGTTGCGCGACCTCGCTTTAAATGGGCCGGCGTTCCCGGGCTCGGCCGTTTTCGCGCGACTCGGGACGAAGGCCGCCCGGGCGCACACCCGTCCGCGGCCCAGTGCCGGGACCCACGGAACGTTCCATTTACAGGAGCAGCCGAAGATAATGCCGCACCGAACACACGAGAGATGTGAAGAATTACAAGGAGAAACAGCAGCGCGTCGAATGCTTGCATTTTAAACAATCAGGTAATCCCGCTCCCCCTCTTCTCCCATCTCTATTTCTCGGGCGCGCTCGCTTCGCGCACGCCTGTATGTTTTTTTTTTTTCCGCCCGATTTTCTTTCGCTCCCGTGGCCTGCGCGCAGGACCGCTCCGATGCCGCCTCTCTCTGCCGTCGTCTCGTCCCCTCTCAGCCCCGAGCCCCTCCTCGCCGCCGTCCGCCCGCTCCTGGCGGACCCCTCCGCGCCGCCGCTCTGGTGTTTACGCCGCGCCGCGAACGGGAGGCCCGCCCTCGCTCGCCGGGCGCCTTTCGACTCAACAACCATTTTGTTTTCCTCCATCTCGGGGCGGGGGGGGCGGCGGCGGTTCGGTGTGCAACATTGCAGCGTTTTCCCTGCAGCGTGGCAACAGGAAAGGGCCTCGCGTAACGCGCAAGCGGTGCAAATAAACTGATATATACGCGTCTGGTTTATTTCTAATGACTTTAAATATGATCTTTCCATATATATGTGTGTGTGATTATACCCATCCAGTGGTTGAGAGGCGCCGATGCAAAAACTCGCATTACTTTACGCTTTGCATGGATAGGGCTGCCATGAAATCACTTATTAGCTAAACTTTTGTCTTTCCTGATGGTGCTTTACACGCCGTGGTGCAGTAGGCATGCACGAACACAAAGTTAAATGTTGTGGGAAGCCATACTGGTCTGCATGCCTTACGTAACAGGCAGGACTATGTCATCTCCGATCAGATGGGTTAGCAGATCGGCGCGGTGTTGCACCTTCGCCTTGACAACTTGGTGTGAAGATCGCTTCTGCGCCGTGCATCAGCTCGTTGTGTTGGTACTTAAAAATGTTGTTGTTGTTTTATGTGTGTCGCTGTTACCCGAGGTACGATGCAGCACCCGGTGCGTTGCTCGTCAAAAGACAACTCGGGGCGCGACGCGTTGTTTTGAGACGAGTTCGTCGGGGTCGGCGTGCGCGCACCCCGCAGGACTGCGTGAACGGGCACGCGCGGCCGGAATCCCAGTCTGGACGTCTGGCCTTACGTAACCGCGTCGGGCCGCTGCGTCTGAGGCGCGGAGGCTGCGCTTTCTGCTTGTTTTTTTATTATTATTATTATTTCTTTTCTTTTTTTTTTTTTGCGACCTGTCAGATTTCTCAATGTCGCATGTCGGTTTGTGCAAAATAATGTGTGGTGCGCACTGTGCGAACCAAAACCTGTACAAGCGTGTGTTCAAAAAAATACGCTAGATGTGTTTTAAGCTCATAATAAATAACATGCATATTTTTTTTCTGGACGTTTAAATTGAAAGTTTTGTCTGTGTCGCGTGCAGCCAAGTTACTTACTTTCTACTTTGTATTATTTGTCTTCCTCCTGGCGTCGCACGCGAAACGATTCAACGTGGTTCGAGTCGGATCAAACGGAATAAACGTCGCGGGTCGTCGTCGCACGGGATTGGTCGGCGCGACGCGGTGGGCGGGGCCTCGTACGAATTCCGCACGGAAACCGGAGCGCGCGGTGTCGGCCGCTAGACTTTGGCGGGGCTGTTCGCGCGCGGCGTTTCCTGTCAACAAAAACAAACAAACACAAACAAACAAAGAGACGAACGAAAGAAAAACAGACGGACAGACATTTCCTCTGGGAGAGTTTGCGGATTTCACGGGCCCTTGACCTGCGGCGACCGGGACGTGACTTGGGACGTTGTTCGTGTGCGCGCGTTGACACGCCGACGGCAGGTCGATTCTGAACCCGCCTGGCTTCGGCGCTGGGACGAGAGGAAAGGACCCGCCGGAGCTAGCTAGCCGGCCGCCGAGCTCCAGGCCTCGGCTCTTCGGATGCCCCCTGCGCACCCCCCGATCTCCGGAGAGTCCCGCGGGGGAGGGCGACAGGAAGAGGGCCCCGCGGAGAAAAGTAAGGCGTCACGCCGTCAGACGCTCCGAGCCCGGGATGCGCCTAGCTACTTTTTGCGCCGAGGATGAAGTAACCCTGGGAGGGGTGTGTAATAACGCGATTTCTCTTAAGCCCCTAACGTTGCACGTAGACGTCGAGTATCGCCGCAAGCAGGTAACGTAAATAGACGTAAACTTGTTTGGGTGCTAGTAGCCTAGTGGGGTCACGCACTCGACTATGAACCAGAAGACCCAGGTTCAAATCCCACTTACTACCATTGTGTCCCTGAGCAAGGCACTTAACTTAAGTGTCTCCAGGGGGGACTGTCCCTGTAACTACTGATTGTAAGACGTTCTGGATAAGGGCGCCTGATAAATGTGGTAAATGTAAATGTTTGAATTGGTTCGTGAACTAGTGGGCTCTTCGCTTTGTCGACTAGCTGGTTAGCAACTGGCTAACAGCCGTTTGGTTTCCGCCACAATCCTCTCCGACAGCGCGGCGCTGCTTTTAACGAAACCTGGAAGCAGGAAACCTGGTCGCGTTTCTTTACAAAAAAAAAAAAAAAAACGACACGGACTCGGCGGCAGGGCGTCCCGAGTGAGTTCGGACGCGTTTCCACGGTCCGTGCGCAACTCTTTGTTATTGCTTTGTTCCTGCCCCTGAGCACATGGCCCGCGTTGCTTTGTTGTTAAAGTTGCAGTACCCATTTCGCGACGCGGTTCTTTGTCCGCCGAGTCGGACGGATCGATTTTGACGCCCGATCGCAGCCGAAGCCTTTGTGTGTCGGCGGCTCGTTTTGTTGTCGTTTTTGTGTGTTTATTTCTATTTCATTTTTTTGCGAGCTCACGAACAACGCACGGGGCTAATGAGGGACGTGAACAATAGCAGGCCTAGCCCACCAACAAAGTGAGGCTCGTTTTTACTTGTTCCCGCGTTGCAGCTTGCTCTTTTTTTTTTTTATTACGTTACGTGAAGTATACTTTTGTTTATCTATCTTTTCTTTTATCGTATTGCATGCCAAATGTGTGTTTTATAGTCATGTGCAATCCATCATCTGTGCATATGCTCATGCGTCTACCATTTAAGATTAAATAGAGTTAAGTTATTTTTACTGTTATTTAAAAACATGTAACAAAGTTATTGCCAGTATTATGACGGGCTGTCAACACTGATGTTGCCACTAAATTGTGTGATATGTATAATTATGGTATAATTATGGAGTGTTTATTTGTTGACTTCTCGCGTAGAGTGAAGACAATCCAAAGCTGTAAGACACAAGTGCCTCCAGCACTGTAGGTCTCCTGCTCTTGAGTGTGACTCGTCCCCACGACGTCACAAATGCGACCATGGGAAATAGCAGTGAATAGGCGGCCACCAACAGCCCCCTTAAATCAAAGGAGGTTTCTTGGGGAGCCCTGCAACACCCCAGTGCATCTCAGGAGAAGGTGAAGCCATTTGGCTTTTTTTGTAATGGTGTAACTTCAGTGCTGCTGCCATTGGTGCTAGATTGGATCTAACGGCTGCATGGTGTGTTCAACATTAGTCCTCCAGTAAGGCGGCAGTGGGGGCCACGAGACAGACCTGTACTGCACACCTCTCTGCACCAGGATGAGACCTTCCACCATCTGCTCTTCCCACAGCATCAGCAGCAGATTCCTTTAGATGAGTCTAGACAGTACAGCCATACCAGTGCACCACGTATGCTCCACCCTGCCACACACACCCCTCAGCAGAGCCCCATCATGGTGGATCTCCATGACCAGGTATGCTGCGCAGTTCTCCACTATTGCCCAGTGTTCACATGAATAGATTGTCAGAGCATTACTAATTCAGCTTAGTAATGTGTGTCCCAACGGTCAGTACAACCATTTAAAACTTGCTCGAGTTTGATATGCATCACTTCACGGCTTCAAAGCTTCAGTATTGGTCATGTGATTTGTAATAGGCTCATTCCAAGTATGGATATTGGATTGTGCAGATTTTTCTGTAATCATCTGAGTAACGTTGTCTGAGCTCTATTTTGTGTCTCTCCCCAAGATGCACCAAGGATCAGTTCCAATATCTTACACAGTTACCACGGTGACGACCCACGGTTTTCCCATCCACAACGGGCAGCCTATTCCAGGGTGCAACACTCAGCAGCTCCCAGCATGCTCGGTAATGTTCAGCGGACAGCTCTCTCTGCTCTGCTGCCTTCCTCCTCCTGTGAGTTTGAAAAGGAACAGCTGGAACGTCAGTGAAGTTTGTGTAGTGTACACCTGGCGACACCATCACTCAAACTTTATTCTGTGTCAGTATTCCCATTGTTGGAAACCATCTAGGTTCCCCCTCCCCAGCTGTTTTGTTTTAAAAAGGCTTTTTACCTTAGATGCAACCATATTCATCATATCTGAAGTATTGTGTTCTAGTGTTTTAACAATATATGTGAGTGACTATGCAAAAATAATATCTAATTATCATAATATTTCTGGAGCTTGTAGATCGGACTGTCCTAGTGGTCAAAGGTGGTTTCTTTAGATATTAGTGATCAAATTCATAGGTATAAAAAGCAGTTTGTAGATTTTGTAATGTCCTTAAGTCATTACATCTGTCTTGTCTACATTCACTTCATGTTTTCATGTTGTGCAGCCAAATGTAAGGACTGGTTATAGTTTTAAAGTATGTAAAGAAAGCCTTAGGGGTGTGTGATATAGAGCAAAGAAAATGCATCTATTATAACAGTATCTGGGACTAATGATGACTAGACAATATTTTGTCCCTGACACAAAAAATGTGACCAACCCCAGTTAGCATGGGCAGATCTAAGTAAAGAAGTAAAGTTAGCTGGTAAGCACACAATGGAGGTCGCAGTGCATCAATACATAAATAAGCAAGCTTTTTTTATATTATTATATAAAAACTGACTGTTGTTTATAATCATAAGCAATACATATTGCACACCCCTGGAGTAGATGAAAAAATGACTAGTAATCTGAGCATTTAAACATTGTTTTGAATATATAGTCAGAGATTTGAATATATAGTCAGGCAGCTTTTTGAGCTCTTAAGTGCTTTCCCACCTCTAAATGCATCATTAATAAGTTTTGTGTGCTATTATTATTTTTCTGTTGCAGCTTATTCAGGCATGCACAATGCAGCATTTGCCAGTGTCTTACCAAGCCTTTCCACCACTGATCTCCAGTGAACATTTTATACTGCACCCTTCTCCACCCGTGCCCCCCCACCAGCCTCCTCACCTCGCTCCATTGAGCCAGTTTGTTCCCTTACAACCCCAGCATCCGCGCATGGTGAGTGATCCCTCTTTTGAGCTTGTTTTCCCCCAACTCCCTTTGATCTGGATTTCCACTCACGTGCAGTCTTCTGCTTTGCTCAGCCTCTGCAAAGGGTAGAGAATGAGGTTGACATAAGAGGCGACCAGCACCCCATGGGGACTTTTTCTTATCCTCCAGCCCACCATCCACCAGCAATGCCTCCCTCTGTACCCTTACAGTACCTCCCGCAAGAGCCGCTACATCAGGAAATACCTTTTGGAGTGGTGAGTTCCTCCGTCAAAATGTGGGTTTAAACCCATTCTGTGGAGGCAAATGGTCTTGGAAAGCAAATTGAGAATTTGAGAATATTGCGATATAAGTTTTACAGAGAAACCAGACCAGTAATGTTTTTAGTTATGAGAGGTCACTGATTGCTTTTAGTAAACGTCTCAGTACTGCAATGAGTGAAGGTGCCGTGGATATTAAATGTATTGTTTACTTGCTTATGTGCATCATTAAGACTCTTCTCCCCCTCCTCGTTGTATGTAGCCATATCCGCATGTGCTGCCACGTCGTGTCAGTGGACAGAGATACAGGTTACAACAGCCTTTGCCACCGCCACCTCCGCCACCACCCTATTACCCAGGCTTCTTACCTTACTTCCTGTAAGTAGCACTATGTCTTTAATCACAGATTGTTTCTTATCAGGTATATTACAATACTAATTTCATTTCATCGGTTGTGGTCTATTGATTATTTGACATTTCTTGTTTGCACAGTTCAATGCTTCCAGTGCCTCCAGCTGCAGTAGGTCCAGCAATAAGCCTGGATCTGGATGTAGATGATGTTGAAATGGAGAACTATGAGGTAAATGTTATTGCAATGGAGGAACTGTAACTGTTTATGGATGCTGATAGATTTCCACGGCATAATTCATATTTTCTTTGATGTTTGACTGATTTTACTCCCAGCCTTATTATTCAGCGCGATGCAAATGTTAATTTCCGCAGGCATTGTTAAACCTTGCTGAGAGGCTTGGGGAGGCTAAACCTCGAGGACTCACCAAAGCTGATATAGAGCAGCTGCCGTCCTACCGGTTTAACCAAGAGAACCATCAATCTGAGCAAACTCTGTATGTTTCCTCATCTGTTGTCGTCAAAATCTTTGTGAAAGTGCAGATGTAATGTTCTCATACTTTATTGCATTCTTAATTGTTTTCTGTAGGTGTGTCGTTTGCTTTAGTGATTTTGAGTCGAGGCAGCTACTTCGAGTGTTACCGTGTAACCATGAGTTTCATGCTAAATGTGTGGACAAATGGTTAAAGGTACGTCCAGTACATGCAAGGTCTTGTTTAATTGTTAAACCTTTTCATCCAATTTTTCCCAGTACTATTTAAGTTTACCTGTCTTTCAGACTAATCGCACTTGTCCGATCTGCCGAGCCGATGCGTCTGAGGTTCACAGAGATGTTGAGTGAGTAGATGTTGCTCCTGTGTGGGAAAGCAGCAACAAAAAAAACAAAAAAACTGGAGTCTGTGACTGGGGACATCTGCCACCTAACCTCTGTTCTCCAGCCAAAAGAAAACCAACCTCTCTCTCCCATCCCCAACTCAACAATAAGCAATCTTGGATTTTGTATGGAGCCTGTTTGACCTCTGCTGTGCATCATTGTGTGAGTTAAACGAACGCTACTGCCTACTTTAGCCACTTATATTCATGGAATTGTAAACACCTTCCCTTTTTCATTTTCTGCCCTTGTTTGCCAATTCCAAAGATATAACACTACGTTTTAATTCTTATAAATTTTTTTAATTGAATATTCGTTATCTATTTGATGTTTCAAGCAAAGCGTTAATTCCAGTTATGCATCATCGGTGGGTGGGAGGAAAGCCTAGTTGTGGGCCTGGAGGACTGGTCAGACAAGTGACTGGGTGGTTTTAACCGAGGAGTAGAAGTTGCTTTTTTTTCTGGCCTATCTGCCGGTTTGGAGGAAAATGTTTAACTTTCATAGTATGTTTGTTTTGGTTGATGGGCAAAGTGACTTGTTAATAATGTATTTTTTGCAATAATGTATTAATGATTTCAATATCCCAGTTTCTGTTTATCTGCGAATGCTATTGTGGAAGAATGACTTGCAGTGGTTAAAACTTTCTGAATCATACGCCTGAGGTTAAAAAAAAAAAAAAAAAAAAGGACTGCAAATGACTGACTCATACCTGTTGGAGTCCCCTCCGCCCCTCCGTGTTTTCCACTCGGTTGCGCAGACATTGAGGAAAGCCTCCGTTTTTTGAGGAAGACGTTGTGGAGCTTCTGATTAAAGAGAGCACGGTCCGGCACAGACCCGTGTAGGGAGGGGGAAGAGGACCGCCTCTTGCCAGTGTCACCTGGCCTTAACCACATTGCCCATGCCAGCCGCGTCCCTCTGGCAGACACAGCATAGAGCTGTCACTATGAATAATGACAGTCCGGGAGAACGCCAAAGGATTTGCATGGACTCTTTCTTTTAGACTAGCAATATTTTAATTGTGAAAATTCTTAACACATTTAAAACAATTAGGAACACGTACACAGAGAGAGTATGAGAGAGAAAGAGAGATGGAGAAAATAAAAAAAGGAATGCTAGAGTAAACCTGCGGGACCCAAGACTCGGATGGCTCATATACCATGCCATGCTTTGCACCTCTCTGCATTTGTGGTAGAACTTAAACCCTGACATCAAAACTGACACTGGAGAAGTTGATGCCCTTTTGCAGAAAGCAATATGTGCGGTGAGTGTTTTAAATGGAACAATTTCTTCCTGTTTTTTTGAAGACCAGGCTTTTCTTTGTTTGTGAGCCAAATATTCAATCTACTCTTCAAGAATTCAGCTCTGCCTTCTCAAGACCTTGACAAGCACAAACCTGTTACTAATCTTAAGAAAAAAAGAAAAAAAACCTTTGTTGGTTTCACTTGTTTTAAAATGTACAGTAGGTTTTTTTTTTTGTTTCTTCCTTCCTTGCTTCCTTTTTTCCTTTTTCAATGGTGTTATTTATTGGTTTTTATCTTGGAATATTTCGAAGGACAAGATCAGAGTACTAACATGGTGTGTGTAATATTTGGGCAGCGTTGTCAGGTCTCAGGCCATGTTAGCGGGGTGTAAATTGATGTTAAAGATAAAGCTTTGTACGCATAGTTTTTTTTTGTGTGTGTGTGTGTATGTGAGAGAGGTTTTAAAGTATCGTCTTGTTTTTGAAGACATAAAGAATGTTTAAATACCCTGTAAAATGTAAAATTGACACTTCTCCTTTGTGCCAGTTGACTGTAGTAGTTCCGTGATGATCAGGAAGGATTCCGGTGGCAAAGTTACAGCTGGGTCATTCGAGGAATGCACTGTATCAGCTCATTGTTCTTAAGACTTCCAAAAACATGGTTAGGGAGGGGTAAATTGCAGAAAGGGCGCTCTAATGGGGTTTTTCTGTGTGTGATTTATTTTCAGGACTTCCTCGTCTAATACGCCCCCAAAAAGCACTGAGTAGTAGGTACACCCACAGAATGGGGACATGCTTTCTGCTTTCTTGGGCAAAGGGACCTTGCTGTTTTAGTCTCTGGTTATGTCTGCCAATATATATATATATATATATATATATACATATGAAAAAAAAGCCATTGTAATGAATTTACGAATTTAACCCACTGTTTTGATAATCTGATCTAAGTATACTTATATATGTTCACTGGCATATATTTTTAGTTATTAAAAAACACTCAGGGCCTCTCAGTAACTACAAGAAAAGGAAAACAGTCAATTTCAAATGGAAGTGATGCCATGAAGGGGGACACATTCGAATTTTGTTGGTTGGTTTTCCTCAGGCCATGCATATTTTTAATGTCAGTTATAAAAAAAAAGAACAATAACACATTAATACGTGTTTTTTGCAGGTAGTAGTGGATATAACAGCATATAAAGACAGGCATGCTAGGTTATATATAAAAAAAAAAGAAAAGTTAATGTAGAGAGAAAAAAGGCATTGTGTCACTGCAACCAATCATCAGTGTATGTTATTCAAACTTGTTTTTTTTTACATTTTGTTTCTGTGTTCTTGTACTTGAACAACACATACATAGCGGTTGTGATCCCATTCGTGCTGCGGTGCACACTATCCTACCTAGACCACTTCCAAACTATTTTAAAGGTGTTTGCATGATTTAAAAGAAGAAGAATCTAAAAAAAAAACAGTAAAATAACAAGTGTGTGTTTTCAGTGAAAGATATCTAGAAGCGGGTGGGATACTATTTAATTGTGCACAATATGCATGCATGTCTGACCAGGTCCCATCTGGTTTTTAGCTAGCTCTAGTTGGCTTGGGGTTACCGGGGACGGGGACTTTCTGCTCAGCTAATTACTGCCATGCATTGTACTGCACACATTTGTAACAGAACTGAATGACTACAAGATTTTATTGCGCTGAAACTTTTCTTACCAAAAAAAAAAAAAAAAGCGAGAGAGAAAAAAAACATAAATAAAAATACACATATTTAGCTTTTTGGATCAGTGAAAGAGCTGATTTGTGATTGGCAGACACATGGGTTCTTATATATATCACATTTATGCTTATGATGTTGCCTCGGTGACAGAAAAGACATGCCTGAAAACTAGATATTCGAAAGCCATATAGTGAAAAGGTGCTAGATGTTCTATTTTAGGTATGTTGCTACTTTCACTTAAAAGGAATGCAATAGTCTACCATGGGTCTCATGTATTCTAATAGCATGCTGTGCTAATGTCCACCCTGAAAATGGTCAGCAACAGTAACTTTTAGGGCCTGTGTGTGTTGGGGCGGGGATTCCCGCAGTCCCTGCAGCTTTTTTGTTTTGATGTAAACATGTCCTTTTCCTGCCCAGGTGATCCGATTAAGTACATCTGCCTTAAATTAGCAAGAAATGTCTGGGACTTAGTGTTGTCAAGCTTCCACCAAATTCCCCGTTGAAATTTTTTTGGTGTTTGGCCCATTATACGTAATGCTCAGTCATAATACTTTGATATTACTGTTACGTATAAGTGTGATTCTGTTGCCAAAAAACACATAACCACTACATTTTACGGGATGTCTTGTTTGTTTTTGATGTCTTTTTGTTTTTTGTTTTTGTTCCTTTTTTTGTTAAATGAATTCCCACCGATCCTCACACGTAACAAAAATGGAAAAAAAAATGAATTAAAAAATATATAGAATCTTGTAGTCTTTCTGTGACTTTCCAATTAATAAATAATCTCACAGCTTGTGTGGTGCAAAAATTGTGTTCCAATAAGCAGCTAAAAATTATTTAGGATTTGTGATTTGTTGATTGCTCCGTAGATGCCACTGATTGTTTACCAATGATTTTTGCTGTGGTGGGATAGTGGATTGTTTACTGTTATTATACTCCCCCTGGCCTCTAGGGGTCCTTGCCTGAATTCCAGACTACCCACCCGCCAACAGGGCCAGGGGCATGTGTTCTGTGTTAGGAAGATATTTTGCTTTGGTACTTGCACATTTACAGTTACCTCATTTTTGCCATGTTTGTATTTGGAAGAAAAAATAAAAAGCTAATATATATATTATATATAGGAAAATGGTTCTTAATGCTATAATTTTTTTCATTCCATTGGAATCATATTGTTTGTAGCATTTAACATATAACTAGTTATAGTGTATTATATATATACATCTGTATACTGATTGAAATTTTTAAGATTTGTACTTTTTTTAAATGAAAGTTGCTAGTTCTGCTTTACCGAGTAGTGCAATCATATTTTTTTTAATTGTTGTGGCTGATTTGAGAGGGTTGTTCACTAATAAATGTATGATGTATACCAGTACTACAACGGTTACTCCTCTCTCTCTCTTTCTAGATACTTAAAAAATGAAAGAATAATAAAGGGGTTTCTTTGGAGGTCGTAGTTGGGGGAAGGAGAAATCTACCTTACCCAACTACACTCCCTTCACCAAGCATTTACTCAGCATTTACATCACAGTCCAGCTTTTTGCATCACTGTGAACTATTCATGAGAACAATGCGGATATACAATCAAGATAGTTGCAACATTTTGAGTAGCTGACCACATGTATGACCACATATTTGGCTGTATAACCCAATACTGTGTGAACAGGGTCTGATGTACAGTTCGATAACATGGTGCACTGAAGTCAAAGACCACCTGGTCTCACCCACTTGGCTGTGGTGCATTCGTTATTGTGATTTGCTCTGCCCATCACATATGTTGTGCGTGTGCCCCCCACCCTGCTCTTTGCAAGACAAAGGAACCAAAACAATAAATGTTAATTCCTGATGTCTCGTTTGCTGGAATCTTCATTTTGCCGACAAACCGGAAGCCGCACGGCTGAAGTGTTTTCAACTGTTTTACTAGCTGTGATGTTTCAATTAAATCTGTTTAAGAAAAAAAAAAGCCTGATCTCATTGTAAGAGCCTGTGGGCTCTGCCCAGACCTCCTCCTTCTGTTTTAGCTTCTCCCACGCCAAGGACAGGTAACGCGAGTTTTTAAAGGATCTTGGTTTTTGATACTTTGCCATTGGTAACAAAACATATGTAGGGTATCAATCCAATTTACTTGACCATCATGTCTACTGCCACAACATGCATTTTGGGGTCCTGTGGTCAGTAGGTGGCATCATTCTGAGGAACAAAGTATGCTCAGAAAATATACCACCATTCTGATTTAAGTGATATTGCCCAATTTCAACAACATGCCACATTGAGTATAATTGAGACTGAACCAAATTAAGGCAGGGATTTTATTGCAAACAGCCCCAGTAAGACAAAGTATATTAAATTGCAACATTTACCAATAAAATAAGTTGGATTTTTTTTTTTTTTTTTTTTTTTTAGATTATAATGGTAAGGTTCCAAACCCCAAAAATGATTGAGTAGTGGTGGCCTTGCAGTTAACACTGACCCGAGCTGCCAAGTTGCCACTGAGCAAAGCATCGTCCCCACTGCTCACCAAGGGTGATTGTTAAATGCAAAGGACATGTTTTGTTGTCACCATGCACTGTGCTGCAGTGTTTCACAATGACAATCACTTCACCACAGAGCATTAAAATGGGTATATACATAAGTCACATGGGTCATTTTAAATTTTGCTGTTAACCTCCACCAGAAAATAATGTCCAGGAGACAACTACCGGAGACAGGCAGGAAATGCATGCAAACAGTGACTAAGGATCAGTGTTAGGCTTACCGTCCTCGACTTGTGCACAAGTATGTGTACAATAAATATTTTAACTCGCAGGTTAGTATAATAATTTTATTGTTTTTCCTTTCCCCCCACATACCTACAAAAATATTAAAATTGACATGGCTTCAGGGTTAGCACTATCCAGCAGTAATGCTGAAATGTAGTTTACCAAGAGCGTGAACAGAAATATTACCAGAGTCAGAACCAACACGACATTTTAAAATGTTTAATTTATACTTGGAAAAAAATTACATCTTTACATGATCGGCCCGTCCAGATGGTCGAAGGGCAAAATAGGCATCTATGAATTACCACAGGCACACTATGGGCAGGCTTACTATACAGGCGGCGCCACCGGCTGAAGCCGTGGCCTCCAGGATCTCAATCATGTCTGAAGCAGCCCAACACGCCTGCCCTCGTTTGGTCGTTCCACACGTTAACATGGTCAACTTTGATTTTAATAAAAATGTTTAGTGGGTTTTAGGAATTTTAAATATTTAGGTGTTTTATTTACAGGGCAGTTCACATCGCAGTCTTTGTACATAAATCGAATTTTGAGTGAAAGGGGCAGTCCTACATTATTCAAACAGAGTCTTACTTCAGTGATCCCTTGTGCACAATGGCAACTTAACAAAATAATAAAGGAGAAACTCTTTCAGCGAATGACTGATTAGCTAGCTGTCAATCGTCCGTGAGGTCTTGGACAAACAGGACTTCAGAACGGCTCAGACCGGCCTCCTTCAGCGTGGGTGGGTTGGGCTGCTCCTCGGTGGGAAGGCAGGGGAGGACACGGCGGGGGAAGTTTGTTACTATTTGGAATTTCTCTGGGGTTTCTTTCAAGGAAAACAGGAAGTCGTGTATTACCTAAGCATGACAGACAGAGACAAGAAAGAGAGGTAAGTTTTTTTTGTTTTTTTTGTACCTACTTGCTCAATGTATGCTGTGTGATCTGTACCGTCAGAGACTGAGCAAAAAGGAACCGCCGCTCTACTCGAGTATCGTTGGGCAGTTTAAACACTATTTTGACACTGTCTGGATCATCCATGGGAGGCTCTGGAGGAAGACATTCAGATTTCCGCTCCTTCTCCTCAGCAAGCGTCTATAAAATAAATATTCAAACTAGACTAACATTCTATATACATCAAGACACTTACCTAATTAATTTCCAACATATCAAGCACTTTATATATCCATGTTTACATGTGTAGAACTAAAACTTAAAAGCTCTAATGAAACAGGTTACTAGTGTGAAAAAAAACATGTATAAGCCAAACGTTCTGCAATAAAACGTAACATCCTGAACATTTAAAGGTCCATTATTCTGAAAGCGCCCCTAGCCTGTCTATCATCTTTCAGTAACAAGAAAAGGACCTATGTATAAAGAGTGCGTTGGCCACTGGTTAATTCGGTACATTTTTTCCCCCTGGAAAAATGGCAACACATCTTCCTGTCTGTGCCTAACATTGCATTTGGTGAATGCTGTTGATGATGTAATTTCCACAAATGCCTGCTCACTTCATTATCATTTAAAGCTACAGACACAGAAACAGCACGTCCTTGTGGGACTGGATAAAAGTGGTTGTAATTCTGCACCAAGGCTGAACTTCAGAGAGAGACCTCAGATACAGTATTTGGGGACACTTATGGCCGGTATAAAAGCAATAAAATATATCGTAATAGGGGACCTTTAAAACATGGGTTTTTATTGGTGTTAGATTTGTGACTGCTTAACTACTCACCCTCTGTCTCCTCTCTTCCGCCAACACACTCTGACGTGCTCTCTCCTCCTCCTGCCTCTTCTGCTCCTGCTCCTCCCTCTTCTTTCGGTCCTTCTCCTGGTCGGCGCGCAGTGAGGCCTGGTACGCCTCGTCCTGCTGCTGCCTCAGCACCTGCGTCTGGTTCCTCTCCTCTCTGTTGAGCAATCAATCCACACTCATACCAAACATCCTCTCTAGAGGACAATCAATACGTCTGCGGACATGCCGACCTCTCCAGACGTTCAGACATCAGGTACGTCTGGTTGGCCTCCATAATGAAATTCAGCTGGTTGATGAGGTCCTCTGGCTGGATCAGGCCCTCCAGCCTCCCCACCACGGTCATCTTCCTGTCCTTCAGCATGATCATTGCCAGGAAGGGGTAGGTGTTCTCACGCAAGGCCAAGGACACTGACAAAATGAATTTTTGTTATATTGTCGGTGAACACTGAGCATGACCAAGGCTAATTACAAGCTCAAACTTGATACAATACCTCGGTAGCCCTCTGGTTTACTGGTGGAACATGCCCAGAAGAGCATCCTGGTGTTGATGAAGTTCAGGACCTCCTCTGTGCATAACGTGTTGCTGTATAACATGTTAAAATGTCGTATTACAGTTAATAATTTTATTTATTTTATTTTTTTTAAGAAATATATAAGAATTTTTTATTTTTTTTTTAAAGGCACCAACCGACAGAACTCATCAGTATCTTGATGATCGTCCCCATGAAGGTACACTAACAAGAAGCGCAGTTCTCGCTTTGCATCATTCAATGCCTGAAGAGCAACAAAATGTTTAATGGCATTGATGCAACATTAAGAAACATTAAAAGCTTTTTAATACATAACGGTCTTACCTGACTATAAGTTCCCTGGTAAAAGACAGGGTGCGCTCTGCCATATTTCTCTTCAAAACTATGAATAAAGGATACCACATCCCCAACAGGATCTGTAACGCGACCTCTGGGGTCCGGCCTAATGAATCTTAGGGCAAACCTGTGTTGACATAAAATTAAAGCATATAAAATTTCAGTCGTATGCAAAGTAATCGGAGCTGAAAGACTTCCACGGCGTGATTACCTGAATATGTCCAGAAGTGTATAATATGTAAACCTGAAGGGGAGCATTATTAAGTAGTAACTCCAGCCTAGCAAACCCTGAAAAAGAAGCCATTCAGATGGTTGCCTGTACAATAACCCGAGAATAAACGGACCAAAAAAGGTACTTACTCTGGGTTGCGGCCTTGAAACAATATAACTATAGACTCTGTGGTCTGCCGTATTGACCTGTAACGGTCTGGGGGGTGGGGGATTGAACACGCTAGGAACCCCTTCCTGTTCATTTAGCCTGTCCTGTACTGCTGCCTGAGACACAAAAATCAGTGTTAAACAGAAAAAAAAAAAAAAAAAAACTGTGACGCCCAAAGGCAGCAACTTCCCTCACCTCGATGTTCCAGTTGTGCTGTTCTAACGTGCGGCGGCATTGGTCCATTGACTCCAGGCCAGTTAAATCCTTTGAGGAAAGAAAAAATTATAATTACAAAAAGGCCCAAAAAAGGGCCACAGGTGAGACAAAGGGGCAGTGGTGGCCTAGCGGTTAAGGATGTGGCCCCGTAATCAGAAGGTTGTTGGTTCGAATCCCGATCCGCCAGGGTGCCACTGAGCAAAGCACCGTCCCCGGGCACCTGTCATGGCTGCCCACTGCTCACTCAGGGTGATGGGTTAAATGCAGAGGACACATTTCACTGTGTGCATCGTGTGCTGCGCTGCTGTGTAACACATGTGACAAATCACTTCACTTTACCACTTTACCAAAGGCCAAGCGGCACCAGCGTTGTCATCTTCTACCAATCTGCGCTCTACACGCAGTGAAATGAATAATAATGAGAAGGTTAAAGTCTATGACCTTTCCAGCCACTCAGCTTATTTCCTCTCTTGTTTCTATTCCATTCAGTCTGTCTGTATATTTCCAAGTTGTTTTCTTCAGATTCAACTGAAACTAAGTATTAAGGTCACGATATTTCCAAATCTCTTATTGCATAATTAGCATTAGGACTTGAATTATAATTATGTCGACGGGGCTTAAAATGACTCAAAACAGATGTCCGAAAATCCTCGTAACCCATCCCCTGAAACGCTGCTGGCCTCCAAGGCAGGGGGGTCGCCCAGCTAGCGATGAATCCAGAGCGGTACTTCCACGGTACTTCCCCACGTCCAGCACGTTCCACTCATTAACAATTTAAGGAACTCCGATTAGAGCAGGCAACGATGAAAGCCGACCGTCTTACTCATTGAGAAGAATATAAACGCTTCGCACGTCGCGGAAACGTTCTGCCCCTTCAAGTGAGGGGAATGTTCGTGGTTTTGACATCGCGCAGTGTCGAGCCGGCCACACTTTCCCCGGCTTGAGAGTGAAAGCCCCTCGAACTCCACGCTGCAGCGTCGACATGCCGCACAGGCGCCCTGGCGAATGTTTTGGGTGAACTGGCTAGTTCAGCGGAGGAGGCTTCAGTTGTCCAGAGCTACTTCCGGCTAGGCTAAGTTAAGCTTGCGTGCTTAGACGGCCACGAAACCGCTCGGCCGGCAGAACGGAACGTTGCCGAGCGTTGCTGCTCCACAAGGCGCTCAATTGAAAGGCGTGCGGCCAGACAACTCGTGGTTAGTAGTTTAACAGCTAAGCTACCGTAGATGCTAGTCGGTCGGGGGGGGCTTTTTTTTTTTTTTTTTTGGCCAATTGCACTCGCCCGCTACCTTTCCGCTATAAGGGTCGGGGACGAAAGGCGCGGCGATGGCCGTTCGTGGCAGTGCGGCTGGGCGGTTACCTGGAACTGGAGGAGCTTTTCGGTCTGCGCCGGAGATAGCTCCTGCTCTTCTGGCGCCGCCATCTTACCCCTAAAATCAGCAACAGCCCGTAACCACTGACGTTTCAGCGTCGCCCAGATCTCGCGAGAGCAGCGGGGCGGCCATGTCCGCGACAACGACACCGAAGCAGCTGTTGCCAATTCGGGCGGGTTTTTTTAAAGCGATTTCGGAGTTACAATTATTTGTCTGGCTCGGTTCTCGTCATGTGACGGTCTAAAGTCGGCTCCTTTGGCCTCGATGTTTATTTACAATCGTGGCCGAAGGTTTTGAGAATGACACAAATGCTGGTTTTCACAAGGTTTGCTGCTTAGATGTCTTTAGGTCTGTTTGTCAGATGGTTCTATGGTGTATTGGAGTATAATTAGAGGCATTTTTTGACAATCACATCAAGTTTATGCAAATTGTCATTATTTGCAGTGTTTTCTTCTTCAATTCACCCTGGCATGCTGTCAATCAACTTCTGGGCCAAATCCTGACTGATGGCAACCCATTCCTACAATTCATCAGACCACTCTTCATAACAAATTGCCATAATAAAAACAGAAGCAGCAAACTTTGTGGAAACCAGAATTTGTATCATTATTAAAACCTTTGGCCACGACTGTAGATGCCATCCGTAGTTCCTGAGAAAAAATTCTAATCTATCTGCTTCACAGTCTAACCTAATAATTTGTCCTATAGCTGCAATACCACTTATAAAGCAGCTATATAGCTGAAATACAACCTCACTATGTGCAAAACGTGTAAAAAGAGCCATTACTCCATAATCTGTGCTTGGGTTTGTCAGAATTTATGGGGTTTTTTTTTCTGTCCACTCGCCTCTTGAGGATTGACCACAAGTTCTGGGAGGGGGTAGCCTAGTGGGTAAAACACTCCCCTATGAAACAGAAGACCCAGGTTCAAATCTCACTTACTACCATTGTGTCCCTGAGCCAGACCCTTAACCCCAAATTGCACCAGGGGGGGACTGTCCCTGTAACTACTGATTGTAAGTCGCTCTGGATAAGGGCATCTGGTAAATGCTCTAAATGTAAATATTCTGGCCATGAACCCAAAATGTAAATGTTTTTCCCACAAGTTCCTAGTTTGGCCTTATGGCACGGTACTCCATCATGCTGAAGAAGACATCTTCTTTCTTCACCAAGCTGTTCTTGGATGGTTGGGAGAAGTTGCTGTCGGAGGATGTTTTGGTACCATTCTTTATTCATGGCTGTCTTTTAGGCTAAATTGTGAGTGAGTCCACCCCATTGGATGTGAAAGCATCCCCACACATGAATGGTCTCAGGATGCTTTACTGTTAGCACGAGACAGGACTGATATTAGACCTAAAGTTTTCTTAATCAGAGAAAATTGAAATGAAAAGTGAAATTTACCCCAATCCTCAGCAGTCCAATCCCTGTGCTTTTATCAGAATATCAGTCTGTCATTGATGTTTTTCTTGTAGAGAAGTGGCTTCTTGTCATCAGGCCATCCTCCAAAAGACTTCACCTCACTGTGCGTGCAGATGCACTCACACCCGCCTGCTGCCATTCCTGAGCAAGCTCTGCTCTGGTGGCACCCTGATCATGCAGCTGCACTCTCTTGGGCACCCTGAAGCCTTCTTCACAACAGTTGGACCTCTCTCCTTGAAGTTTTTGGTGTTCTGATAAATGGTTAATTGAGGTGCAATGGTTAACAGAGGAAGAACAATGATTTCGAGAATCACCCCATTTTTAACGCATCCAGTCTGCTATTCTAACTCAGTCAGCATGACAGAATGATCTCCATCTGAGCACTTGTCACCTGTGTCACCAAGGGTCACCTGTGTTAATGAGAGGATCACTGAAATAATCTGAGCAGGTCCTTTTGTGGTAGGTCTGAAAATGGGATTAAGCTCATTTTCATGGCAAAGAGGGACTTTGCAATTGATCTGATCACTTTTCATGCAAATTATGCAAATTGCCATAATAAAAACAGAAACAGCAAACTTTGTGGAAAACAGTATTTGGATCATTCTCAAAACCTTTGGCTATGACTGTAGATGCAATCCATAGTTCCAGAGTAAAATTATAGCCTATCTGCTTCACAGTCGAACCTAATAGTTTGTCCTATAGCTATAGCTGCAATACCACTTACATAGCAGCTACATATCTGAAATACCACCTCACTATGTGCAGTAATGTGCAATAGTCACACAACGTGCAATAGATTGTAAAGATATAGACAGTACAAGATTGCCTATGTATATATTTTTTTTACCAGTGTAGTAGTAATATTTACTATTTTATTTGTTCAAGTCTGTCTTAACTCTATGCCTCACACTGAGTCGACCGCACCTTAAATTCCGCTGTTCCTTGAGAAGTGATAATGACAAAGATTTAACTTATCTTAAATGGGAACAAACCCAACAGCCTTATTCTTCGTGTAATTGCCAGTACATGGAATATGTACTTGTGAATCGCCAATTCATCTCTCGTACACTAGATGGTGGCATTCTCTGCAAACTATGAACTGTGCATCAGCAGATTCGACAGTGCAAGGGTGACAGTGCAGAAAACATCTGTACTATAATTGGCTGGAGTATTGGTCGAAATCAAGTCTTAGCCCTGGCGTAACATTCACACTGCCACATTATTCAGTACCAAAATGTCGATTGTCCTATTGGACACAGTGAATGATGAATTTCATAGATGCTCGTAAATCTTTACTATTACACCCTATAAATGTAACAGTTGGCAAGATTTCCGTTTTTCTTTGTGGCTTTGACAAACATCTACAGGGAACAGCTATTGGGCTTTATAAAATTTGGCAAACCTGTTCTGCCAACCTGTTCTGGTTACTCTGCTATAAACAAAGATAAACTAAAGACATTTTCTGTGAACACATTTAACAAAGTTTTAGCAATTTCTTGAGTGATTACATGGCTTTAGACAGATAATAATAATTTTACAAACTAAACACGACAAATATAAATAAACACTATATTATCATTATACAAACATCTATTTATTTACCAGAGGTTATTCAATCCAGTGCCCCAGAACATAAAAAAGATGCTTCCATCCATGTGCCTTTAGGTTACAGACATTTAAAAGTCATTGACAATTTGCTGTATGGCAACATAAGCTCCATGGTATATTATATATTGAAATCTGCAGATTTGGATCCAAAAAGATTTTTTTAAGTAATCTGAAATCAATGTCCTGTCATGTGCAGCTTTGGTACGTTTGAAACACATACAGTACAAGCCAAAGGTTTGGACACACCTTCTCATTCAATGTGTTTTCTTTATTTTCATGACCATTTACGTTGGTAGATTCTCACTGAAGGCATCAAAACTATGAATGAACACATGTGGAGTTATGGACTTAACAAAAAGTGGAGACCTGGCCTCCACAGTCACTGGACCTGAACCCAATCGAGATGGTTTGGGGTGAGCTGGACCGCAGAGTGAAGGCAAAGGGGCCAACAAGTGCTAAACACCTCTGGGAACTCCTTCAAGACTGTTGGAGAAGCATTTCAGGTGACGACCTCTTGAAGCTCATCGAGAGAATGCCAAGAGTGTGCAAAGCAGTAATCAGAGCAAAGAAACTAGAATATAAAACATGTACATAACTCCACATGTGTTCATTCATAGTTTTGATGCCTTCAGTGAGAATCTACCAACGTAAATGGTCATGAAAATAAAGAAAACACATTGAATGAGAAGGTGTGTCCAGACTTTTGGCCTGTACTGTAGATAACTAGCAGGAGAGACATCTGGCCCGCAATTAGGAAGCATCATGATAAAAAGGAATCTCCTCCACCACGTGAACCCTCATGTGCCGACGCAGGGCGTGTGTCTGGCTAAAGCTCTTTCCACAGACGGCACAAGTGAACGGGCGCACGCCTGTGTGCACAGACATATGAATGTTCAAGTGAGTCCGCTGAGTGAAACGCTTCCCGCACAGCGAGCAGCCGTACGGCCGCTCGCCTGTGTGGATGCGCTGGTGGCGCCTCAAGCTGTCCTGCAGCGCGAAGCGCTTGCCGCAGTTCCCGCAGACGTGAGGCTTCAGCCCCGAGTGGACAATGTGGTGCCTTTTCAGCACATGCATGTGTGAAAATCCCCGTCCACACTGATCGCATACGTAGGACCTCGGCCCAGTACGGGACGATGGTAATGGAAGAGACACTGTGGATCTAGTAGACTGGCCATGTGGAGTGAGGTCTGACAAAGGGGGACAAGGGGCGGTCACGGCTTGTTCTACTTTCCCGAACTCAGTCTGCTGGTCTTCAAGGTCCACTCCTGCTGTACCTCCGCCATGCCCATCGTTCAGCTCATCCTGTTTATATAAGGCAGGTTTGTACTCTACCTCATACACATCAGGGGATGAACCCTCCCCGTTCTCCCCAGAGGTCCACGGCGAGCCAAAGAAACCCTGCTGACGAGCGTCTTTCACGTCCGTGCTCGACAACTGTGGATAATTTTGCCCTCGAACATTCTCATGTTTGGGAGACACCTTGGACAACACCACTACCCTATGGTCTACGCGTCCCACTAATTCATTGCGGTCCTCTTTGGTCAAACGTCCCGTCACTTTGTTCCGCCTACGTCTGAGTTTCTGTGGGCTCGGGACCGGTAACAGTTCACTGCTCCACCCCTCTGTGCTGGAAGCCTGGTCAGACACGGACGCTGGCCAGCCTTCCACACAGCGCTGCCACTCAAACTGCGCGGATGCTGCGAGGGAAGAGAAAGGGAGCAGGTTTGCGGTGTCATTACAATCGCGTGTGAACCAAGAGTGCCCACGGGCACAGAATGCGAGAGGAAGGGACAACACTTTGACAGGTACCCGTCACACAGCTGTCGCTTACGCGCGGGTCCTCCTCCTCCTCCTCCTCGTCCGGGTCCTCCAGCTTCTCGTGCTTTACAGCCACAAACTCCAGGCCACCTTCGCCCAGACCTGCACACTTGAGAGTAAAAGAACACGCGTTTCGTCCCCGTGCTCGTAGCGAAAGAGGCGGCAGCGCGTCCCAACGCACCTGGATGGCCACGGACTTGGCCGCCCTCCCCTCGGCCCGCCGCGCCGAGCTCAGCTCGCCCTCCAGCAGCCGCAGCTTCAGCCGCAGCTCCTCGATCTCGGACCGGCCGCGGGAGATCTCGACGTGCAGGACGGCCGCGCCGTCGTCCACCAGCCGGCAAATGTCGCTCACCGCCGAGTTCACCAGGATTTCCATGATCGACGCCAGCTGGTTCTGGAAGACGGACGAGGACGACATTTTTCTCAGCATCCTACAGCTTCCCTCAACGCGCGTGTCTGTTTTTATTAATTCCAACAAGTCATGTTATTGTCTCGTAAACTGTGAGTCACGATACAGGTTCAGCGTTTATTCGCAGAATATGTTCCAACCAACAACACAGAAAGCACGTATTTCAGATCTCGCGAGATTCACGCCGCGTACGGGAAGCGGCTACGGTCAAACAGTACAAATGTCTTCATGGCCCTTCTTTATCGTTGGTTTTCAGCTTGGAATAATAAACCATCCTTTTGCATGTCTTGCTTGTACGTGAAAATGAAAGCAAAGTACATTTCATTGACAAATGTTATATATGATATTGTGTTCACAAATGGGTACCAAGGACTACATGTATGAAAGCCCAAACAATGCCCTGTGACCTTGGAAACAATGTGTGCGGAGTGATTCCATGGAGTGAGAAGTGTGTCCATCATACATGTTTTAATCTTAATGAGGTTTTAGGCTGTTCAAGCAAATACCCAATATCAACACTAATGATGACTAGAGCATGCTTTCCTTTTTTACATATATTATGGCATTTATGACAACCTTATCCAGGGTGACTTACAATCAGTAGTTACAGGGACAGTCCTCAGGGACACAATGGTAGTAGGTGGGGATTGAACCTGTGAGTTTGTGGTCTTCTGGTTCATAGGCGAGTGTGTTTTCCGCTAGGCTACTACCGCCTCCTTTTTACTGATTACAAACAAAGCTAAAAAGCTATCATAAGGAATTTATTGATGGTACAACAACTACTATATGTACATCCATTAGGGATCATCAGGATTCAGAACTGACATGCTACTCTAGATCTTGACTCACAACAGTGCACCATGATTTAAAACCCTGCTGTGACGCATATGGTATGCTAACACTAAAATAGTTTTTTAATTTTTTTTTTTTTTATGATTTTGATTAGGATTTTTGGCTATATAAGAAATAAATGTTATTTTTGTTGTATGGAGCTTTCAGGAGATTCAGGAGAAACTGCTCGCTGAAAGCCGAATGCTCACGTGTGCTTCAGTATAATACGAGACACCTAATATGTTGCCTGGAAGACAGGATAGGCTGCGTAACGTTTCCTTTCTGAGGACAAGGCAAATATTAACACTTGTTATCTCCAGGTACGATTGTTCTGTCCACATCCACACCCTGTGGCCTGTGACGGCTCATTATAAAGTCCCAGGAGCCACTCCCACAGCGGCTTTGTACCTAAACTGCCCACCTGCTTATGCAAGCGCACAGCTTTGGGAACAACCCGATTGAACACATCTCTCCAGATTTTCTGCAGCATGGCATGGGGGAATTGCCTGCTCTTGTTGTTCCTGGTTCAGTGTTGGCTTTGTCGGCTCTCGGCCTTTAACCTGGACACAAGTGGTGTCCTCCGGAAGAATGGAGAGCCTGGGAGTCTGTTTGGATTCTCGCTGGCCATGCACCACCAGCTGAGGCCCTCAGATCGCAAACTGTGAGTGCAGACTAAATCGAAATCACAGGACCTGGTCGCAGTGTAGATGATGATCGCATTCGTTTTTCTCCGACTCCAGGTTATTGGTCGGTGCTCCGCATGCCAGAGCACTGGGGAACCAAAGGGCTAATATAACTGGGGGGCTGTACAGCTGCCCTTTTAACAGCCGCCCCAATGACTGCCAGCGTGTCAAGTTTGACGAAGAAGGTTAATCTGCTCCACTCTTGTTTGTTTTACTTGGGTGAATGCAAGTGCATGCTCTGCGTTAACCTGAAACCGATTCATTGCTGTGCTTAGTATTGGAGGTGTGGTTGGGTTTAAGGGGACAAGTGGTAGCAAGTGCTCACATTTGTCTCATACCCTAGAAAGAGAAGAGGATTATAAAGAGAACCAGTGGATGGGCGTAAGGGTGCAAAGTCAGGGCGCAGGAGGCAAGGTTGTGGTAAGTGAGGACATAAATATAGATTTTGTTGACCTTCTGCAATTCAGACTTACTTTATCACTTTCTTACCTTGTCCACCTTGGTAGACCTGTGCACATCGATACCAGAAGTGGAAGTCTGTGGAGTCCCGTATTGTCCCTGGCCGCTGCATCGTCTTAGAGCAGGATCTCCAGGTGGGCAAAGACGTGGACGAGTTTTTCTGGGACCGGAAGTTCTGTGCTGAATCAGGTCGCCTGGATGTGGACAACACGAAGAATGGCTTTGGCTACTGTCAGCAGGGTCTTTCTCCTGCATTCGCCAAGGGCCAGCAGCACCTTTTGTTTGGAGCCCCAGGAATGTATGATTGGAAAGGTACAGAATGAAGCCTGAGATATTGTTTTGAAACAAAATGATCTCATCGGACACCTTATTAAACATCCAGCCTGTATCTACTCTCCTTTTATCACCACTTTACAAAGTACATCCACCTATCCCGAGATTGAGTAGGTAGAGTACGCTATACACAGTTTGTCATGCACCTAAAACCACATCTATTCCCCATTATCTAACCAAAAGAACAACCGCTTAACATATATAGATTGTGGTAAGGGTGGTAGTGGCCTAGTGGGTAATTCACCTGCCTATGAACCAAAAGACAATTACTGATTGTTAATCGCTCTGGATACATAGATACGAATGCGAGGCCATTTTAAGTGAGGCTGATGTGGAAGGGGTGTTAGGGTGTTAGTAGCTTAGTGGGTAACACACTCGCCTATGAACCAGAAGACCCAGGTTCAAATCCCGCTTACTACCATTGTGTCCCTAAGAAAGACACTTAACCCTAAGTTGCTCCAGGGGGGAATGTCCCTGTAACTACTGATTGTAAGTCGCTCTGGATAAGGGCGTCTGATAAATTCTGTAAATGTAAATATAAATGGGTCCTTCCATTTACAGCGTCCGTCATCCATAAATGTCCATCATGTGTTATAAAAAGAATATGTTGTGAAAGTGTTGCATAATTTGGTTTTATTTTTCTTTAATTGTTTCCTTTATTTGTAGGAGCTGTGCGTTTGGAGCCTGTTGTTGACTCAACCGACCCACAGTTTCTTGAAACGGGCGATGAAAATCAGTACAACCCCAGTCTCATTCCAGTGGACATAAGCAGCTATGTCGGTGTGTTATGTAGCTTACATGTGTCTGGAATACAAACATCATTTGTTGGTCTTCTTTTGTGTCAGTCCATGTAACTTGTGTGCCCAATAAAGGTTTTTCTTTGGATTCTGGGACGAATCTGATTCAGAAAGGGGAGCTGATTATTGTAGCAGGGGCACCCCGTGCCGGTTACAGTGGGAAGGTGCTGATGCTGAAAAAGGACCGTAGCAACGGTCGCAGGAACCTGGAAGTTGTGCACACCCTCAATGGCCCAGGCCTGGCCTCCTCCTTTGGATATGACCTTGCTGTGGTGGACCTGAATGCGGACGGGTGAGTTGACAAATTATTAATTGTCTGGAGCAGACAGGCAGCTCATCTTGGTCAAAACGTGGAAAAAATAGAATTTTGTTGAAGGTGGGAGGAAAAGTTGCTCTGCCCTGGTGAATACTGGTTAAAAGCAATGAATGCAGTTCATGGGCAGAAAAGTCATATTTGTGTGACTTAACAGAGTATGATATCACATGGTGGGTCATAATACAGTAATACTGCTAGTTTTATAAAAGCATATTCTATTTCACTGTGATCCCTTTGATGAAGGTGGGAGGACATTGTGGTGGGCGCGCCCCAGTACTTTGAGAAGGATGGAGACGTGGGAGGGGCTGTGTACGTGTACATCAACAGCGCTGGCGCAAAAGACTGGAGCAAGCAAGAGGGCATCCGTCTCAGTGGTAATCAGGACTCCATGTTTGGTCTGGCAGTTGAAGGCATTGGGGATATCAATCAGGACGGCTTTCAAGGTCAGTTGTGTTATCATTCATAAGTGGTGATTTTGTAATGGATAGAAATCGCGATGGATCCTTATCTTTATACAAACGCTATACTAAACTGATTTAATGAATTGACATTTTGAATACAAAAATTTTCCAAACTCACACTTTTCGAAATTATGCATTTTGTCATATACTGTTGCTGATTAAAATTTGGGCAGTCATCATTGTGGCCTAATGACGCTCTTTTGAACACTGTGTTATTAACGAACAAAATGAAATAGGAAATTAGCCTTTTCATTCTTAATGCATTCTGACATTGCTTCAGTTTAGTGCTGATCCCTGTGTTGCAGAAAGGTGCTGTGATTTTCAGCTTTTTGCTAAATTTCATTTTCTGATGACAACAAGCAACAAGCGAGTGTGATGTTGTTGCAGTCTAATAGTTCCAGAACGGTTTCTGCTTGAGACTTGAGAAGTTTTAAAGCTGTGTTCCATTATTATGTACTGCCACTGTCACCAGCTAGTGCATCTTTGGCAGATATTGCTGTGGGTGTCCCGTATGAAGGGTCTGGACGTGTCTACCTGTACCATGGCTCCCCTGAAGGGATCAGGAAAAAGCCAGCACAGGTCCGTTGGAGCATACACATATAACCAAACACAGATCTAAGGATGATCCCAAATCGGAGGGTTGAGCAGACGGTACAATTTTAAAATGTAAATTTTTAATTTAGGTCTTGGAAGATCGAGGTAATAATGTGAAGATGTTTGGATACTCCCTTGCGGGGAACATGGACATCGATGGGAATGAATATCCCGATTTGGCTGTTGGGTCTCTTTCAGATGCAGTACATGTTTTCAGGTAATTTTTCATTCGCTGGAGTTGATATTAGAACCACATGCTGTTTGCTCATGTATCAGATTTTTTTTATAGGGCAAGACCTGTTATAAATATCAGGAAGAAAATGACGATAACCCCTAATCTAATCAACTTTAAAAAAGATAACTGTGATAAGCGCCACTGGTAAGTTGAGTCGTGGAAAAAAGGATTTTCACACTTCATGCAAACATTATCAGTGTTCCTAATGCATCCATTTTTAATATACAGCATGATTAGTGTCCACTCCTGCTTTTCATACTCGACACATCCAGCGACTTATCACCCAAGCGTGAGTAAGTGCACCGCCAGTATCAATAAAGCTACCACTGTTTGCTGTCATGGCAAATGACGTTCTGTTGCTAGTCAAGTTAAGTGACTTGTGAATATTCATGCAGCATCCATGTTTCTTTCACTCAATGTAACTCATGTGCTTGTTGCTTACAGCCATTCATTATCGCATGGAAGCAGATGAAGAAAGGCGTAAACTGAAGCTGCCACCAAGGCTCACGTTCGAGAGTCCATTTCAGAGTGACCTGGAACTCCTAGGCCAAGATAAAGAGAAGTGCGTGCTGACCACTCTTAGGCTCCAGGTAATGTTTTTTTTCATTTATCTATTGCATTACCATTTTAAGATAATAGGCTTAAAATGTAAGCTCCTCTCCTAGAGTGAAATACACGATAAGCTCAGTGGCATCCCCATCACTGTGTCAGCCTCCCTCCTGAGGGCCACCACCCAGAGCCTGGTCCAGGCCTCCCTGCCTAACCTCACACCAGTAGACTCTCAGGAGTCCAGACACATCCAGTCTCAGGTGAGTGTGTGTGTAGCACTGGGGCTGTTGCTGTATGATATGTGGTACATGCAGTCATCAAATATTATGTAGACATTGATTTTGTCATCTGTTCCAGATCATGTTCGTCAATACAGGATGCCGGAGTGACAACATCTGCTACAGTAACCTGGCACTCAAATATGAGTTTGTATCCAGACAAAACCAGAACAGTTTCACTCCACTAACAAGGTAACGTAATTTTATATGTACTGTATGAAGTTATAGGCTCAGAAATGTTAATTATGGCAAGGCCTGACTATGTGTTTCTATTCATTAAAAAGGGAAAATGGTGAAGCAGTCATTACCCCCGGTGACAAGGAGGTTGCACTTCAAATTTTGGTCACAAACAAGGACGGGGAGGACGCCCATCAGACTCAGCTGTCAGTCACACTCCCTGACTCACTGTCCTACGTTTCCTACATCTCCGGCCAGCCATCGGTGAGTCGGCCAGCTCTGAAATCAAGGGGCTGTTTCCTGTGTGTCATATTCTCTGAAATGGTGCGTAACTCCGGCAGGCGAGCTGCTCGGCCAATGAGAACGGTACTCTGGTGGAGTGCCACCTGGGAAATCCTTTCACCAGAGACTCGGAGGTGAGTCAGCTCATCTGTGGTAAAAGGTGTTGGATTACGGCCTGTAAATGAGTAATTCTGTCAGTAATTCTGAGGTGTGTCCCAGGTCACACTTTATATAATCTTGACCACAGAACGGATCTCCCTCAGTACAAAAGACGTTGATGTCCAGTTGCAGCTAAAAACGTGTGTTTTTTTTTAATGTTCAAATATTTAAATCTTGAAACTAATACACAAGAAAATATTTTTACCAGATTTTTCTTGAATTTTCACGAACAGGATCAGTTCTCAGAACATCTCAGCAGTTGAAGCCAAGGCAAGGGTTATGTTTGAGCTTGATCTGCAGGTATTTGGGTAAGCATAATGTGTTCTTAAAAAAAGGTAGGCAACGCAGGCAAATGTCTAGGCCCCCAAGAAATACCGTACTTTAATCTGCAATGAACTATGCATTTTATATGCAATCTACTGCTGGTTTGAATCCTGAACCGGCGAGTTGAAAGTGAAGTGTGATTGTTATTGTGAAGCGCAGCGCGCAGTGCACATTTATGTGACTTTTAACAGATTCACTGATTATGATATCACATGTTTGGCCATAATATAGTAATGTTGCTAGTTTTATAAAAGAACTCTATGTGCACACAACTTAGCCTTTCACAGCCATGACAGGCGCCCGGGGAGCAGTGTGTGGGGACAGTACTTTGCTCAGTGGCACCTTGGTGGCTCTTGAATCGAACCGGCAACCTTCCGATAACGGGTTCACTTCCTTACCTGCTAGGCCATCCACTGCCTCAAGCCGGGTGCCACTGAGGTGCCACTGAGGCAAAGTCGTATATTTGCAGTGTTTTGTGCACTTAACATCGGCAAATTCCTGTAGCCCGCTGTCACGTTACTGTTTCGCTTTGTGTTGGCAGCCTGGCCAGACCTTCTCAGGTGTTTTTTGGAGGTGACGTCAAAGGCGACACTGCAATGACATCAGAGGATGAGATTGGAAACCTCATCCAGTATGAATTTAGAGTATGTTCCTAATTAAGTTCTCATTACAATATTGGATTGTTCAAGAAACATTTCTAACCATATAGAGTCTTTGGAATGTCCCATTTTAGTTCTTTCTAAGACTATTTAAGACTGATATAAGTTTGCTGTGGCAGTGAAAGCTGAACCTTTTTTAAATGCCACAGTTTGTGTAGACCTGGTTACACATACTGACACTTGGTCTTGATGTTGCTGTGAAGATCATCAACCTTGGGCGTCCCCTGAAATCACTGGCTGCTGCATCACTGGACATTCAGTGGCCTAAAGAAAATAAGGATGGGAAATGGCTGCTGTATCTGACGCAGATCAACAGTAAAGGCGTCCAAGCTGCCCCATGCACCCCAACCGAAGAAATCAGGGCAATCAAGCACATCAAGGTTAGATAATGGACTGGTCAAAGTTGTGGTAAGGGAGGTGACTTTGAATCTGCTTTAGTAGAGTTACAACATGGCCTCTGCCTGTAGGCCACCTCTGCCACCTCCAGAAGAAAACGGCAGGCTGAAGAAGGAGAACTGGAGGCTCTGAGTGAAAATGGGATCTTTTCAATATTCGGTAAAAGGAAGCACAAGATCCTGGTAATTGTTTGATTTCACAACTATTGTAGATTCTCCCTACTTTACACCTGCAAGTGCTCCTGCAGCAACATTCCCCTCATGTTCTCCTCCAGGCGTGCACCAATGAGGTGAGATGTGTGACCATGAAGTGCTCCTTGATGGGTCTGGATGATACTGCTGTCATCATTCTCCGAGCTCGCTTGTGGAATAGTACTTTCCTTGAGGTAGATGGCAGATGCATTCAGGAACAAAGTAATGGATGCACTTGCACCATGCCTTACAGGCCTGTCTCTGCATTTTAATAGGACTACAGCTCCCTAAACTACCTGGAAATTGTGGTGAACGCTTCTCTCAGCCTAGGATCAGCTCCAGAGAATGTGGGCCTCAAGACGTCACATGCTCAGGTAAATTCTAAAATGACATGAACAAACGATTCAGTTTTGATTAAGAGTATAAAAGAAACATTTGTAAATCTACATTTATTGGTTGGATTATACTGATTCATTCTGCAGGTGAAGCTAACTGTATTCCCAGAAAACAAATCTGTACTCTACACTCGTGTTCCCTGGTGGGTCATCTTTCTCTCGGTCATTGTTGCAATTGGATTGATGGTTCTTCTGGGATACTTGCTCTGCAAGGTACTTAAATATGCACCCACACCCTCCCCATTTACATTGAATGTATGAAATATGTGGGATGCCAGGTGAATACTGGTCAAAGCAATGAATGCAGTTCAAGGGCAGAAAAGTCATATTTGTGTGACTTTTAACAGATTCACTGATTATGATATCACATGTTTGGCCATAATATAGTAATGTTGCTAGTTTTATAAAAGAACTCTATATTTTTTTAGTACTTTTTGCATATTTTATTTCACTGTGATCCAATTTGATTGTCATAGGTACTTTTTATGACTATATTAATTTTTCCCATTCAGCTCGGCTGTTTTGACTCTGACAAGGACAAATCAAAATACCAAAGCATCAACCCAAAGGCATAAGACTCTCATCCTGTAAGCTGAGGGTGAAACAGTGAACTTGATGCTGTTTGATGCTGTAAACTGTGCAAATTGTCATGTACCAATGTTCTTTTTTAATGTTTTTGTATAAAAAGAGAAAATAAAATGGTCATTGGACTTACAAAATTTGCAATTTGATAAAAGTCAAAGAAATGTTTTAATCACAAGTTTCACATACAGTACACAAGGTTTCTGATTTTTGCTTTCTTTCCATTATTCATTTACAAACTTATTCATATACAAATTATTGGCTAGGGTCTAGACACAGGTCATACCTGATCAGACCCTTCTTAATTTAAACAATTGTCCAATGCCAAAAATCCCTCCCCCAAAAAACATTTTCATTCTGTGCTTTTATTGATTATGAGTTTAAAACATAACCGTGGACTCAATATGACACAGGTCATTATGGAAGACTACTTCATATGGACCACTGCTACCAAAATTCATATGTAACGATATGATTTGGACTCATGCAGCCATTACAAAGGCCCTGAAACTTCTAGAATCTTGGTGGTTGTGATGAAGCTGAACGTACTACTACATAAAGAGCACCAGACGAACCACTCACACTGAACATTCCTGCAATGGACACATAAGATGGGATGCAAATGAATCAAGAGATGTGTGCCTCTGTATGTCATAATGTACATTTCACTAAGCTGCAAGTTTCCTCCACTTTTCTAGGCTTCCTTCCCCCTTTATCATTATTTTCCCCATTTACCCTCACTCTCTGAAAATGCAGAATCTTGTTATTCTGTTAATTTATTACATTCTTGGAATTCCATTGCTGCTTCTGCTTCTTGACTTAAAGTTTTACATTGTACTTTCTGTCAGCATTATCAATTATTTGGTGGACTTTCAGTATCTAGTGCACTTTCAGTTTCCTTAACAGCTCAGAGCATGGGTGACTGCATGCAGTGGCCATTATCCATGAGCTATTTAACCCAGCTGCCACTTTTGTTGCTTTTAGATCATAAAAGGTTGAATTAAAGTTGTCCCAACACTTCCATCCAACAGCTGCATCAAAATTGGACTCAGTTTCTCACACTACAGGCCAACTGTATAATGACCCTTAGAACCCCTTAAAAAAAAAAATTCTACAGCAGATTGGTCACATACAGGAATGGCTCAAACATTCAACCTTCAAATTTAACATTCAAAAATACAATCAAATAAATTAAAGCTAATAAATTATTAAATATATAGTTCTACATTTCATGGTCAGCAACATGAACTTATTTGTGCAAGGTTCATCTTGAAATGTGAACCTGTAATTGATGTTTTATGTTCTTCTCACATTTTATGTGCAAATAAATAAAAGTAACAATAAAAACACAATTCTTTTAAAAGCAATCTAGTCCTTTAAACACATTGGGATCATGGCAAATAAACCTGAAGCCATCACTTAAATAAGCCTGACATCACTAAAATAGTAAAGTGGATAAAAAAACATACTTATCAGTATGGGGCGACGTGCAGTGTCAGGCATTGCAATATGAGACATTATTGCTAATAAAGATGTCACCAAAAATATATGACACCTCAGTATAATTTTAAGACAAAGGAACAGTAAGCCACTGTACTATAAGGCTTTTGCAACTGTATATTCATCCTTTACTACTCATATATTGAGAAATAAAAAATGGGTATGCTTTCTAGGTGTGCCATATCAGCTGTAGTGTGAACTGACTAAAAAAAAAAAAAAAAACACTTGAAGATATCATTGTTGTTGTTTTTTTTGCCACCCTGGAATCATGGATTCATTATTCACTTGTCATTTAAAACATTTTGTTTATCATTTGGTGAATTACTAATACAGCTATGGCGTTAATGTGCCACTGTGCTTTTTTCTTATTTTCCTTATGTTGATTCATATGACCTTCCCGTAACCAAGGCCTGTTACCTCCACAGGGGGGCGAGAGAGAGCACCAGGCACAGAGGAAAGAGGTGAAGGTGGCAGGATGCTGGGAGGCTGGCAGCTGACTTCCCCCGCCCCCCCTGATTGGCCCGGTTCCACTTGTTTGCAAGTCGGTCACGTGTGCGGCTGGGTTTGTTGGGGCTTGGGGGGTTGCGTGGCGGTTTGCTGTAAGGCGGCGAGTAGGGGCCGTACCCTGGCCAGTCATCGTTGTACCTCTCACTTCCATCCCCTCCTCCAGACCCACTGCCTTCCTCACCTTCACCTTCGAAAACAGAGAACATTTATGGAGAAAAACGTTCAAAAAATGGCTAGACAAACGACAAGAGTGGTGAAAAAAGCCATACTCACTGTCCATGAAGTCTGTGTCCTGTCCTGCCTGTGCGTGCCTCAGTCTGTTGGTGGCGACACGGAGCTCCATGATCAGCTGCCGCGTCCTCACATCCGGCCTGGCAATGTCCACCTCAACCTCCGGGTTATTGATCTGACTGACCAGCCCGTCCCCAGTTACATCTGGTAAATACCTGACATATATACATACACAGACACAATGTACAGCTATGAGACACATGGTGATTACTGCAGTAAAATCAAAATAATGCATTCATTTACAGCATTTATCAGACGGCCTTATCCAGAGTGATTTACAATCAGTAGTTACAGGGACAGTCCCTCTGGAGCAAAGTTAAGTGTCTTGCTCAGGGACACAATGGTAGTAAGTGGGATTTGAACCTGGCAAGTGTGTTACCCACTAGGCTACTACCAGCCTGGCAGGATAGTCCAAAATAGTAATAACTAATAAAGATTATTAGTTTCAGTCACCTTCCTCTTGTCTGTCCATTCCAGCAGCGGTCTTCATTGGTAACATCAGCTGCCATTTTATCATCATTGCAAATGGTGTGAGGGAGTGAGATCCAGAAACCCTTCATTGGACGCAAGCGCTCCTTCAGGTCCGATACCTGGAGACAAGGGTTGGAAAAGGTTAGAAAGCAAAAACTGATGTAATAGAAATATCTAATATAATTGCATCTCTGTCACGCTTGTGCTTCTCCTTTCATCTCACCAGTCGGTCAAGGTTAGTGCCAGCAGCAGTGGTGGGCTTCTCCTCAGGACTGTAGATTCTGAAGGGTCTCCTGTTGCCCCGAGACTCTTTAGGAGAACGGCGGGACCTTGCTAGGGCTGGCCTTGGGTTTCCACATCCCTGGAAGACCTGAAGTGAAGATTTACTTATTATTACTTTTTATTTACTACGTTGAATGACCAACTTTGTACTTTATTTAGATGAAAAGACCATTTTTTTTAAAATAAATCCAGGTATAATTGATAGAATCTGTTTGCTTATTGCCTTGGTGGAGGTGGCGACGCTGTTCTCCTGCATGTGCATTATGGCCTCAGACACTTTGACAGAAATGGAGTCTGCTGCCAGTTCCATGTTGAACGGACCTTCCAGCTTTTCTGCAACTTGCACAAGAGAGTCTAGTGGTGGAAAAGACAGAGAGACAGAGCAATAAGCTTCTATAAATAACTATATTGCTGAGCTCTGTTTCTGGGGTTTACGCAGAATTGTACATTTCCAAGCCAACTTTTAAATCTAAGCATGCCTCAGTCCGCTCAAATTAATTAGAAGTGTAGTGATTGTGAAACACTGCAGCACAGCACATGGTGAGACAATGAAATGTGTCCTCTGCATTCGACCCATCACTGTAGTTAGCAATGGGCAACCATGAAAGAGTGTACCTTGATCAATGAGATCAATGAGATTTGAACCTGCAACCTTCTGGTTATGAGTCTGCTTCCTTACCCGCAAGGCCACCATTTGTCTATGAGGAAATTCATAGAGTAAACTAAGGCATAAGAGAATAAATAGGACTTGCTTCAAATGTATACACTGAAGTTTTCTTTAGCACTTTTGCATTGGCTTGGGTTCAAATCAGGGCAACATTCAGTCTCAGTTTTTAACGCCATGTGCTAACCTCACGCCTGCCCAAGGCTGATCTAAACTGTTCTGAGGCTTCAAACAGACCCTGTTATTTTGAAGGTCATCTGCGTATCTTTTTTTAAGTTTTAAATGTTAATTTTCCATCTGGCATAAGGTCCGTCCTCTTACCTATGAAATGGTTCCACTCTGCATCCAGATCGGCTTGATTGGCCAGGCAGCCCTTCATCACATTCAGGCACAGTGAGTGGCAGGGCCGAAGGGTGGGCATTCCTCGACAGAGCGGGCAGTACCACTGACGCATCAGAGCATGGACGCATTCAGGAGCCGCATTCAACTATAGGAAGAAGAGTGATTGGCCTCTGGTATCAGGGAAGTGAAGTGATTGTCACATGTGATACACAGCAGCACAGCACACGATGCACACAGTGAAATTTGCCCTCTGCATTTAACCCATCACCCTGAGTGAGCAGTGGGCGGCCATGACAGGCGCCCAGGGAGCAGTGTGTGGGGACGGTGCTTTGCTCAGTGGCACCTCAGTGGCACTTTGGCGGATCAGGATTCGAACCGGCAACCTTCTGATTGCGGGGCCGCTTCCTTAACCACTAGGCCACCACTGCCCCACCAATGCATAGTATCAATACTATGCATGTAACCCTCTTAGAACATTTGCTCTGAAAGCGAATGTTAAAAGATCTCGTTGTACGCTGCTTGCATATGCAAGAGTGCAAGATTGTGTGGTTTCTTTATTATTACTGGCCCAGTAGGCCAATAACACTGAGCACCTGTATCATCAAAGTACAGAACATTTGGTCCTGACGGACTGAGTAATGTGAAAGTGAAATTGATTGATTTTGTCATTGTTATACACAGCAAATGATCACGGCAGCCATTCAACCTTTTATGATCTAAAAGCAACAAAAGTGGCAGCTGGGTTAAATAGCTCATGGATAATGGCCACTGCCTGCCGTCACCCGTGCTCTGAGCTGTTAAGGAAACTGAAAGTGCACTAGATACTGAAAGTGCACCAGATAATTGATAATGCTGACAGAATCACGGCAGCCATGAAAGGCGTCTGGGGAGCAGTGTGTGGGGACGGGGCTTTGTGCATGGGGTTTGTTATCACTGTGGACAGCAGTACAGAAAGTCGTGCAAACCCTTACGCCAAAGAAATCACCTTTGCCGCCTTGCTGACAATGTCGCGGCCTGTGGCAAGGCCTTGGACCAGCGCTCGAGCTGCAATGAATGCCCTTGACACCTGAGATAAACAGAGCGAGAGATAAATTCAGGTGCCCTTCACAACAGAGCCATCAGCCATCTACATTAGTGGTTCGCAGTCCTGTTCCTGCAGGACCCACAAGGACAATCTGAGTCAGAATCTGCCAGGGGGTCCTCCAGGATAAAGATCGCTAGGTGACTCACCTGAAGCCGCAGTTTTCGGGGCACGTCTCCAAATGGTTGCAGTTGCTCTGCATGTTTGCTGACACACTCCAGATACTCATCACTGAACTGGTATTGGGGGTTTACCAGGGAAAAAACACGCTCCACAAGCCGGGACCAAAACTCTGCCAGGACCTCACCCAGACTCACACTGCCCCCTGTATACCAAACAATACAACATTTAGCAGTGCAATGTTTGTGAATGACTGGAAAATTTGTCAAAAAAAAACACTTTTTTTTTGTTCAGGTTATGGCATAGCTTGCAGGAAATTATGTCATGCACATAGACATTTGTGTTCTTATTTCTCATCCCCAAGTGTCAACCCTGCTTTTCCATGCCTCTCTGTCAAGCAGAAATAGCATATAATGCATGAAAAATGAACCCTATGCTGACCAGAATAGTAGCGACGGAGTTCAACAAACAGCTCCTGGAAAACGTTTGCATTCTGTGTGTACAGTCGCCCATAGGTCTTGGTGAACATCTGGTTCATGGACTTTTCCGCCAGATCAGTGAGTTCTCTGAAAAACTCTGAAGCAACAGAGAGTAAAAGTGAGAACAATGCCTTTCAGATACCATGAACGAGTCCAACATTTTCACACTTTGAATCCACGGCCTAAACCCGCATGCAGACCAGTGACGCGGTCGCACCATCAAACTTGCGGTGTCTCTGGTTGAAGGTGGTCAGAAGGAACTGGCTAGAGTCATCCATAGCAGACAGGAAGTCGCTCTCACTCTGCCGAGCCAGCGTTTCCTCCATCAGGCTGGAGCAGCAGGTGTAGTCTTGGGGACAAAGCCTCAGATGTTCACCTGAATCAAGTAAGTGGTCGATTATAAAATGCACCAGACAGTGAGCACACAGTGAACAGGCGGCGATTAAAATGTCTGTTTTTCACGAAATCCTCCTCTGCCAGGACAATCTGTCCACTGGTCAACATTAAGAACTCAATGATTCAGAGAAGAAAATACCTTCATTACAGTTCAATTTGATTTCTCTGATTTTTCTTTACACATAAATATTTAATAATAATAATTTCCTTTGACACAAAATTATTTGTATTGTCCGCATAATTTATGACAGAGCACAGGAAAAAAACTCATGCAGTGAATATAAAAAGTGATGACAGGGAGGACCTCTGATGGCTGCCCACTGCTCTCCAAGGATGATGGTAAAAAGCAGAGGACACATTTCGTTGTGTCACCATATGCTGTGCTGCGCTGTTTCACAATGACAATGACTTCATTTTATTCAGTAATTGCCACATCAGTCTGCATGTCTACTTTTCATTGTGGTCCACCAGTGGTGTACATCTGCTAACATTTCCATTGGCCAGTTGTGCAATATATATTTTATTATTTCTAATGTTGCCTTCTTACTATTGTACCAATTACTTATGATCATGGTATAGTTGTACAAATAAGTATCCCAAATTCAAACAAAAAAGCAAATTAGATGTCACTCTGCAATCATTGTTTATTAACAGTGCTCTCACTTTTGTGCGATGCTATAAATCCACACATTTATATTCTTTCTTTTGTTCGCCTATTCTCGTGCCTAGGTTTCCGGCGAAACACTCCCCCTTTTCTCATCATCATCCTTTTCTTGCAGCCATCTGCTCCCCTGGCCCACGGGACGCAGAGCCAAGACTCAGCCAATGGACAACAATACAGACAGGCAGACAGACAGAACGGCAGACATCCAAGGAGTCCTAAATTTGATATTTTCATCTCACATTATCATCCATACAGCATCCATACAGAATCACAAATGATTTATCAGAATCACATCTGTGAACACATACAAGGAATTTGTCAATAATAAGAAAAAAATAATAAAAAAAATCTATACCACACATTATGTTGTTAATATATGTTAAAAAAAAAAAAAACAATCAATCTGAATTGTAGTATATAAGTGGACTACAATTTTAAAAAATGATATTGTTTCTGTGTGTGCATAAAACTGCAACAAATTTGTACCTTTGGAGAAACATCATACTAAATATATTTTGTTGGTCTCATTAGCACAATACTCGCTGGGGATGTTTTATCAAAGGTATGCATTATTTTAGTCATTATTAATCTGTATGTCATTATTTGATTGCTGGGCTTAATACTATTATTAATACTATAATTTAATTATTCAATTATAATGTTGGAAATTGGAAGACTGTCACATGTTTAATATCATAATAATACCATTCTTCCTAGACACACGAGTTGGATTTAATAATTAAATTCCCCCCAGACTGGTTAATTATGGGCGAGGTTCTCAGGTGCCCATTATTGGCCCGGGTGAATGAAAAGCCCGTTATTACTCCACATAGGGGGTGAAGGGGTGTTGAATTCGCAGACAAACACAATAAAAAAAAACCCTCTAATCTCAGCGTAATCTTTGCATAAACCCCACAGCGCGAAAAGTTTCGGCGCTTTGTGACGGCGCCTTACCGGAGATCTGGGTCAGCGGGGCGGTGTTGAGGCTGTAGCCCTTGTCGGAGTAAACCTGCCGCGTGTCGCCGCAGCTGCGACCCGCCGTGGCCGGACGGGGCGTCAGGGCGACCAGGGCGCAGAGCGTCCCCAACATGACCGCCACCGGCATGACTGCACCCGACGTCCCGCGGCGGGGAGAACAAGACGCCAAAAAATAATATTAATAATAATTAGAATTGTAATCCAAACGAATGAACGGGCGCTCGAACGTCCGCCTTCGTGCCCCGCGCCGTCCTCGCTGCGATCCCCGCTTCCTATGAAAAATGTCGGCTGCGGGGAGGTGGGCTTGTTTTGGAGGAAAGTGCGGCTCTTTGTCTCTGGCTCCGCGGGTGAAGGGAAGCCCGCTCGGCTGCGCGCAACCCTCGCCTTCCGATCCCGTCTCAGAACAATGAGCCCCACAGCGCGACCACCGAGGGAGGGGGTGTGGATGGATGAAGGGGTGTCCTCGTCCAGGTTCTCAACAGGCAATTTGGCCTCAAAGCGCCTAATTAAACAGATCTTGGCGATTGTGTCTGCATGCATGTGTCTGCGCACGCATATATATATATATATATATATATATATATATATATATATGTGTGTGTGTGTGTGTGTGTGTGTGTGTGTGTGTGTGTGTGTGTGTGTGTGTGTGTGTGTATATATATATGTGTGTGTGTGTGTGTGTGTGTGTATATATATATATATGTGTGTGTGTGTGTGTGTGTGTATATATATATATATGTGTGTGTGTGTGTGTGTGTGTATGTGCAATCTACAGGACAATCTAGGCCTGTGGTGTTTCATTAAAATTATTAAAATAGCACACATATTCACATATGTTGTTTTTGGTCACAAACCAAAGGTGACACACTGAACAGGACCCCAAACCACACTCCGTACATATATTCTACATACATTGTTATTATGTTATTTTCCTTTAAGTGAAGTGATTGTCGTGTTGTAAAACACTGCAGCACAGCACACGGTGAACCACGAAATCCTCTGTTTTTATCCATCACCCTTGGTGAGCAGTGTGTGGGGACGGTGCTTTGCTCAGTGGTACCTCAGTGGCAACTTGGCGGACCGGCAACCTTCTGATTACGAGGCCGCTTCCTTAACCCGTACATATTTTTTAAAACAGTACATGTAGCTCTTATTTGTTGCATCATAGGGGTTTATAAATCATGATGGACACCATTATCCACTTAATGTCATTTTTAATTTGTGTAACCCCCGAACAAATAAATAACAAATTAATCCATCATAAAGCTTTATAGTATACGTTAATGAAGTCATTTCGGCTTTGTGTCAGAGCTTTGATGAGAGCAGAGCTCTTATTTGATTGTGTGTGTTTGTGCATGGAGCAGATGTTGCACACCAGCAGACCCCCATGTGTCTATTTGTTATTCAGGCCAGTATTGATCTGGCAGTGAGAAAGAGACTTGAATAAATAAAACAGAACCTGTGTGTTTTAATCAACCCAACCTGAGGGGGTCGCAAACCAGAATTTTGTTGAATGCGGAAAGAAAAGAACTCTGGCACAAAAATTACCAATATCAAATGGAAAATCGGATGAAAGAATGGACTAAACTTCCCTTGCATGGGAAATACATATTTAATATCTGTTTAAAGTATTTTTGTCAGTGAAATGATTTACAGAAGCATCAGCTGAACATTTTATGTAGAAAGAGTAAAATAAACACTTTAAATTATATTTCTGAAAAATATAAAGTTGAGCACTTTTCCCTGCCTGCATCAGTGTATACAAATGTTATATTAGGTAAGTTAATAATGAAAAAAATGCATAGCAAATACACATGACAACATAATTGTATCATGCATAAAGCATGCAATGGCTTTAAAGAGAATTACGGCCTTAATTGCTTTCTCAAACAGAATTGATTTCGATTGCCAAGAAACTTTACACACTGGTTTATTATATGAAGAGTGATTTCAAAATACTCGTATTTAAAGCATTATTAGAACATATATTATTAGACTCAAAGATTCAAGATTCAGTCACTTGTCAAATCAAGTGATTGAATATTGAATCTTTGAATCCTGTGTATATGTATATATGCTATGAAATATGAAATATGCTATGTATATACATGCTATGAAATGTGGCTCTTAGTTCTCCTTATATGGACTGTGCATGCATTTTAATAAAAAGGAGAAATTTGTTAATAATGAATTAGCAGCAACCTCATACTGTCAAATATGGATTTGTTAAGTGGTAAGGGTATGCATTTGTTATTTGATCGCTTGAAAGCTGAAACTATTGAGTGAAATTTAAACCACTTGCTAAAGAAATGTTTCTGCGACCCCCAGGCCTGCCTACGCATGCGCATACTGCTCTTTACGTCGCCGCTTGGTGTTTCTGCGCTTGCGCAGTCCAAACCGGTCAGTGACAAGTGTCCGCAGATCGGGCAGTGACGGAGCCACGCCCCGTTACTACGCGGAAATTACTGGAACGACCAATCACGGAAGCGCTCCGCCAAAACAAGCCAATCAGAGGCCGCCGAAGGCCAATCAACACTTACCGCTTCTGGAATTGTTCAAAAAAGTGTGAAAAGTCTGGTGGAAAGTGGACGTGGTTGCCCGATAAACTAGCTGGAATTTAAGCTTGTTGGCGTGAAATTAACGAGTCGTTCGGCTGCTGAAAGCCCACCGGTCCATGTCACGTGTTTCCAGGCGGCCTTTTAGCGTGGTTTGCGTTTCTAAAACTTGCGCCGGTTTCCACTCGCCAACTTCTTCACAGGTAGGTTTGTCGTAAATGCTGCGTGGCCCGATTTGGAGTTGTTTTTTTTTACTCTCTTTTATCAGAAGGGAACCAAATTAATGTTTACATATTTTTTTCAAGTCCAATCCGTGATCATGAAGCCGTATGGATTGTCGATTTATTCAGGGCCTCTTAATTGGCTGCAGATGTCTGATTCCCGACTTTTCTTTTGTAGACGTTTTCTTCATGGATTCTGAACAAATGTCCCAGTCAGACAGGTAAGGACAGCTGAGCTTAGCTGAAGCTGAGTCTGTGCTTTGCAGCGATGCTGCGTGCATTTCATGCAGGTATTATATGTACTGTTTTATTTCTGTAATGCGAAAGCATCTAACACATTTTTGACAATCATAAAAAATGTAATCCGTAATTCTGTTCTCAGTCACATAAGGAGGGACCATTTAAACGGATCTAATTGTAAATGTGCAAATGGTGGCAGATGTCTCTGAAAGATTGCCACAGAAAATATAAATAGCGATCGATAATTGATAATATTTAAATGGTGTAATGTCATGTAATTTCACCAAATGGCAACATAACTGGCTTGTTTCCTCTCCACATGTCTGTTGTATAGTTGGCTGGAATCAGATGGCATCTCTGACTCTGGAAGTGATTTTGAACTTGAGCTGAAGACCACAAAGCGGAAAAGACTGGCAAAAAGGAGTCCGGTCTGGAAACATGCGCACGCTCTTTGTGCTACTCCAGATTTTGCATTGCGCTGCAACCCATTGTCTCTTTTTCTGCACACATCTAGGCACCCAAGAGGCTCAGACGCAAAGCACCACCGACCGGTGAGAGAGCGCAGAGAGGGAGGGGCGGAGAAGGGGGAACACGGGAAATGGGACAGAGGCAGGACACCACCGCAAAGAATATGTTCGAGGCTTTGAGGTCCGGCCGCAGTGCTCTGGTGGTAAGGGTTTAGGTCGAGTAGAGCAAGTCGTTTTTGACAAAAGAACAGCTAGACGAGTTCACACAAATGCAGTTTGAATGATTGCTATTGTTGTGTGTAATGTCCACCAGATTATTATTTTTTGAAGGCTGCCCTAAGAGATTTTTATTGATCAGCAGTGGAGATGGGGGTCTTGGGGATGAGATAAGGAGTACAGTGGAAGGCCAAGCCCATTAGTTTGTGATGAAAGGGGGACGGATGAATGAAAGTCTAATGGATGTGGCGAACGCCCTGACCTATGGCGCCCTCTTTACAGCAATATAGCATGACCTTGAGTGCTGCTCTCTGATTGGCTCATTGGCTCTCATTGCAGACGGTGGTAGATGAATTGCTGGATTGTTATAAGGAGGACCAGCAGGCGGGTCTTCTGGAACTGATCAACTTCGTGGTGCTGACTTGTAGCTGCAAAGGTCAGAGGTTGCAGGGGACGCTGGGCTCACAGAGGACAGCTTAGGAAATGAGACTGCGGGGTATAATTGAGTTCAAAGGTTAAGGGATTGTGACTTGGCCCTGTCTGTGCACCATCGATCAGGCTTAATCCACGTCGAACCCCCACGCTGCACCAGAAAACAATCTGTATGCTCACACCTCTTTTGCACCATGGAGTAAATCTAAACACCCACAACATTTTTTTTTTTTTAACCTTTAACCAGCTTTGTCTGGTCTAATGGAAGTTTTGTTTTTTTTTTGTGGTCACATGTTTACTTCTTTAATTTAATTGTAAGAAAATATATACGATTGTATATCATTTATATATTTAATAATATATTATTATTTCAATGATCAAACGTGAAAATGCATCAATGGGTTTTTATTTCTTTTATAGATAACTTTATCTGGTTTGTTTCCCTTGTTAGGCATGGTGACCAAAGAGATGTTTGAATCCATGGAAAATGCTTATATTATTTGTCAGTTGACCAAAGAGTTCAATGAGGTAAGGACCACATTCTATTTCCATCTGAAATAAAATTGAATTAAATGGAAATTTAGAAGCATGTAAATAAAAATCTCCTGCATCACATTCCATCCTGGAGATCCCACCCCATTTGGTTTGGCTTTCCGTTTCCATTAAACTGTCGTTGCATTGACATATGTTCCATGGGACTTTAGGATATTGTAATATTTCAAAATTAAACCCTACATGACAGATGAATTGATAAGTCAAAATGCAACAACTGATTAAGCATTGTGTTAAAAATATTTGTATTATAATTATTATATCAGAACTGAGCAACAGTACCAGCTGACCCCTATAAATCAGTGTCTGCACTCGTATGTTATGTTACTCTCAATATATTCCTCTGATGCTCCTATGCCCAGGACTCACCGAGTTACCCCTTATCCCTTGTGGGGGTGCGGGGGAGACGTTTTCGGGAGGGTCTGACTGAGTTTGTGTCCCAGCTGGTGCTGCGCTCTCAGAACAGCCTGCTGTTTGACGGCTACTTGTTCCCCTCACTGGTGTCCTTCCTCACTGGTCTGTCGGACTCACAGGTCCGATCCTTCCGCCACACCAGCACGTTCACAGGTCAGTCAGAGCTGCAGTATTAGAAATTAGAGGAATAATGGTGAGCACTAAGCACAGTCACTGGTGAGATGGTGTGATTTTGTCCTCTCTCAATGGTGAGTCTGTAGGTCTCCACCATCTGTCGTTGTCAGACTCATTAATGAGGCATCACTGACCAATTCACACTCATCAATAATCGCAAGTTAAAGATTTTCAGATGATTGATTAGGCTCAGCTTGTGTCTGTGTTACTTTATGGCATGTGTGTGTGTGTGTGTGTGTGTGTGTGTGAATGCATACACAGTGATGAAGCTGATGAGTGCCCTGATGGGCGTGGCTGTCAGTGTTGCCACTCAGTTGGATGTGAATCGGCGTCAGTGGGACCTGGAGAGAAGTAAGACGGTTGAAAGCAGGGCAGTTGACCGATTGGAGGAGCTGCAGACTTTACACAACGAGGTTACACACTCACACACACTCAGTATAACGCATATTTAAAGCATGCAAAAGCACTTGCTTCCATAATTGGCTGAGTTTACTTAATTATATTGTTGGGATTATTGAGAGTATCTAAAATGTTTTATATAGTACTGCATAAATCTAACCAGGTGGATCAGATACACTCACAAATACACAAAAAATATAGATTAATGTATGTGCAATTTAAATTTATTACATTTATCCAGAGTGACTTACAGTCAGTATTTACAGGGACAGTCGCCCTGGAGACACTCAGGGTAAAGTGTCTATCTCAGGGACACAATGGTAGTAAGTGGGGTTTGACTACTACAGTGCATATAGTGGTATGCAAACGTTATGGCACCTGAGCTCAATTCCCACCCATTTCTCCTTGCAAAAGCCTTCAAATTAAGGCATGTTTTCTGCAAGGGTCTCCAAACCTTTGTTTGGCACTGTATACACAGCAGAACATGAGAAATTCAGAACCTGTTTAAATGATATGTCCCTTACAAATCCAACAACCGTTGACTGCAGTATGTTGCTTCACCCTCCGTGTGTGTACGTGTGTCTTTTTGTGTGTTTGTTTGTGTAATCAGCTGCTCGAGGGCCAGACTGAGCTGAATCTGTTGGTGAACAGCATCATAAAGGGAGTGTTTGTGCACCGGTACCGGGACATTGTGCCTGAGGTCCGAGTTGTATGCATGGAAGAGCTGGGGGTGTGGATCTTCAGGAACCCGGCCACTTTCCTGAACGACGCACACCTTAAGTACCTGGGCTGGATGCTGCATGACAAGGTGGGGGGGCGTGAGGTGTAAATTAATTCAGTTGTTATATTAACTTGTCCTTTGTGTTTCCTTTTGTTTTTCTGGAGTCATACAATTTTTTATGTTTTTTACATGTTTTATGGCTAGTAGCCTAGCGGGTAACTCACTCACCTGTGAACCAGAAGACCCAGGTTCAAATCCCACTTACTACCATTGTGTCCCTGAGCAAGACACTTAACCCTAAGCTGCTCCGGGGGGGAATGTCCCTGTAACTACTGACTGTAAGTCGCTCTGGATAAATAATGTAAATGTAGAGTGACTTACATCAAGTAGTGACAGAGGCTCACAATTTTAGTAAGAGGGGCTTGAACCTGTGACTTTGTGGTCTTCTGGTTCATTGTCAAGGGTGTTAACCACTAGGCAACCACCACCCCACCCACTTTTTTTTTTTTTCCAGAACAATGAAATACTTTCTAAAGATAAGCTTATTGATGCTCTTGCCGTGACTGGAGTTTTCTCTGTTCACACAGCAAGCTGCGGTTCGTCTTTGTT